>NC_089203.1:20019280-20664697 GCF_963930695.1 Labrus bergylta | reverse complement strand
GACTTTGCCAGAGGAATATTTGTCAAGCTCTCACTGATTATATTATACAGAAAAGCTATTTGACATTTAAGAGCAGCTCAGACACCACTGTGTGTCTGACACGGAGAGGATATTACCTGATATTCAGTTCCTAGTGCAGACATTTACAGAACAGAACAAATCACTGTCAATTTACAATTGAACATACTGAAGGAGTCATTTTCAGTCAAGTACTCTGTGCATTTTTATACTTCTGTTTTCATTTCCCGTCTGTTCTGAAGGTCTACAATTTAATACTTGACTGTAGGAGGGTGAAAGCGTGTGTTTAGGTATTTCAGGGGAGTAATAGTTCTCAGTATTTGGCAACCTGCAAAAGCATGTCCTTATAAGCCAGTGAGAGCAACACTAGTTCAAACTTACCAATAATGGCTACAATCAAGTGGTTTATATCTTCAGAAATGACCTTGTACACTTTATATTCCCACTCCTTTTTAAGTCGTCTGTTTGAAACAGAGAAGTACATAAAGTTATTGGGTTAATAGATTGACAAAATATGGTTTCTATTTCTTTAACTTAATTGATCACAGTTGAATGGAACAACAGTGTATTAAAATTCCAACTAACATACGAAAGCAATACTCCAGTTTTTCATGACCAGTCAGATGGAACATTTCAGAGGTGTCTGAGGGAAGTATAAACCCAGTAAAAGTCAAACCACGTATTCCATTTAGAGAAAAAGATTCACAGGCAGAAGAACATACTTTTTAAGATTGGGGAGCATATTGTTAACCTCTCATGTTAACAAACAAGTCATTCACAGCAGCAGACTAATATTAGAACTCACCTTTGCTCTGTGTGGGAGGCTGTCTCGCTCTGTCTTTCTCTCATACAACTTGTGATACAAACACAAGGTAGACACCCGGTCAGCTTAGTTACACCTGTTTTCCACGATCAGCAGTAAACTCTCAGTCACCTTTCAGCTTATAGAGAGCAGAACAGATGTGAGTGTTTGAACAGTCAAAACATTTTCACATCGACTAATAATCAGATTGTATGGCTGTCACTCAAAACTGACTAATCAGCTTAGCTAATTAAACTTGTACACTGATTCAACTCTAAGCATTAGAACATTTGAATGGAATACCTGAAGAAAACACTTTCGTTTTGTTTGTTGTATTTACAAAATATGGACTTCTAGTCTGAAACAGCTGTACACACACTCCAGCCCTGTCTTCCACAACAACACATACTGTATAACAGCTCATCCTGTACAGTGATGATTTTAGTTCTCACTCTCTAATAGCCATACTTTGATATTGATTGATTTGATGGATGTTTTTGGACTTTTTGATGGATAATTTACGGAGCTGCTTCCCCCAACAATGCTCCTGACAAGTGACAACTGCAAATGTATTTATTTATTTTTTTTATTTTATTTTACAGGGACATTGCATATTAATAAACATTTCTATAAATATGCCAGAGTTAGCCAAAAGGCAAATTTTCATCCGTTGTCCTGTTCCTGGACATATTTTATAAAAAGGCTCCCTAAAAAAATCTTGCCAATAACATGACATCTATCTGTTAATTGTACCTAAATGCAAATGTTATGTAAACCGCTTTTTGACACTTAGGATTTCGTTTGGCGTAAACAAACTAAATACAACATTCTTGACAGATAGAAATGCTGGTCGGGAGACATGCTGTTCGATTTTCTATCATTTAGGTGAAAACAAAATGTGTTTTTGCGTTTGAGGCTAATTTTAAAAGTTAGTTAGGACATAGTTTTAAAGTTAAACAGAAAAAATAATCTGTCACTTGCATGAACTCTGATAATGGCTTTGAACTGATTTATAATTTCTAAGTGATTCAAATTCTCCTCTTCTTTAGAATTGGTCAAACACAGTGACACATTAATTTCACTCTGAAATGAAATACTTCTGCCACCACCTACGCGCCTGTGCAACTTATGAGAAAATGTTCTTTGGGGATTTAAAGTTCAAACGTCTCCATGTCTGGTTTAATTGCAGACTGGTTTACTGTAAAACTGTAAATGACTACTTTTTAGAATTAAGCAGAGTTAACAGAGCCGAAATGACACAAAAAATGATGCAACATACCAACATTTACTCAAAGCCATTCAGCCAGAAGTGGTGCTGCTTCTCCGTCTGTATTTGTTTTGACCAGAGAAGGTAGGCAGTTTAAGGCACCCCACATGGCTGTTTTAGGCACCCCTCAGTTTGCCAGATATAAGACCAGTTATCACAGCGAACCAACAGGCATTGCATCGATGAAGTGGGCAAGCAAACTGATTCAGATACTACTGATGCTTCTCGACTTAAAAAAACATTTTTTTTTTAAATAAGCTTGACGACCAGAAACATGGTGAAACTAGGATAAATATCGGAGATGCTTTTGAAAATGAAGAAAGGTTAGAATGCAGAAAGTTTTCAAGACTGATGTAGATCTGGCTAAACACTGAAGCTACCATGTCCGCAACATGGCAACGTGCAATCACAACAACCCTAAGGAGGAGGGGGAATGTTACCATAGAGAAGTTTCTCTGCTGGGTGAAAGAGCATCGTAACGGAGGAAATTGTAATTGGTTCACTCTGAGAAAACCTTCCAGGGAAAAAAAAGGGAGAAGGTCATCATAGTGTGTTTTCTTTCTCCACCATGGGAGTGTCACAGTGAGCTGCTTCTGTCTGGATCTGTGTTTCTCTGCTCCTGGTGTAAATTCTGGCTCTGAGTATAAATAGGCTGACAGTCTGGCAGGGCCAGGTGGTCTAATCTGCCAGTTCAGTGTGCTGCTCCCTGTCTGGCAAGGTGGCAGAGACGGTTGTTTGTCCCCACATTAACATTGGCCTCAGTGGCCCCAGATGGGCCTGTTCTTGTATACTGATGACACGGTGGAAATTAAGAGACACCTGATCTCTTATTAAATTGGGGCAGCAGTAGCTCAGTCTGTAGGGACTTGGGTTGAAAACCAGAGGGTTGCCGGCTCAAGTCCCAGCACGGACCAAGTACGGAAATTGGCCTGGTAGCTGGAGAGGAGCCAGTCCACTTCCTTAGCACTGCCGATGTGCCCTTGAGCAAGGCACTGAACCCCAAAACTGCTCTGGAGTGCTCGCTGTGGGCATCCCCCTCACTCAGAGACCTCTCCATTAATGCATGTCCATAAGATCCTGTTTGTGCATGTGTGTGTGTTTCGGCCTGTGTGTGTGTTCATGTTCATTAAACAGAGTATAAAACCGAATTTCCCCTCGCAGAATTAATAAAGCATAAATTATTATTATTATTATTATTATTATTAAATTAAGGAATAGTAAAATAAACCATGTCTTGTATCAAAATGGACATGATAAAAAGGACTGCAGACAGTCTGGGTCTTGACAAAGAGCTTAGTCAACTGACTGAAAATTTACTTCAAAATGACTTCAAAACTTATCTTTGTTTAACATTGGTCTTAGCATATAGTAAACATAATTTTTTAAGGTACGGTTATGTCGGACCCCAAACGATTTCAATTTTATTTGGTAAAATATTTGGCACATAAAGTGACTATGATCATAAACATAACATCAGCAGCCTGGATTCCCTTTGACATGAAGGTGAAATCAGCTTGTAATGCACCTCGACTGAGTCCAAAAATTGAAATGAAGATTGATTTCTACCTGTATACGTTATGGATTATAGACTCTACTGGTGCATTTGGTGTCCTTGTATCAAATCTCAGCCCACCTGATAATTATTTGGCTGCTGAATATTCAGCATAACAAGGTTCTCCCCTGGTGACAGTTTTTGAGCAGCAGCAGCAGCAACAAGCATCATTACTGTGATGTTGCTACAACCTGTCTGCCACACATTTTCAGTTTTTCCTCATGGTGTCACACTCTATGGAATTATTGCTTTAAACATGCTTGGTTCATTGGTACGCAGAACTGTTTATGTTAATCATTTTATGAAAGACCTTTCTTATTAACTGAGTTTTACAGCCCTTCAGTGAGAAATATTCTGTTTTTGGTGGCCACAACTTTTCAACCCATCCTTCTTATTTTTCCTTATCCCCCTGTTTTCTGTCTCCAATTTCTGTTGTCACTTCTCTCCATCTTTAGTGATGTCCCATCAGAGGTGCCAACATGTCACATGCAGCGCTAAGCTCTGATAGCTATAGGGACATTTTATGTGACACCTGCAGCAAACATATAGCCTGCTGTGCTGCAGGGAGAACAGAGGAAGGTTTATCTGGGATGGCAGGCCTTCCCTCCATCACCACGCCAACAGAGACAGCAGCACAGAGCCTGGTGCTTCACAGCCAGATAAGACCCGGAGACAAGAGGCACTGAAGTCAGAGCCCACTCACTACAATGGAGGGGAGGAAAACAAGATATGGGACTAATGACCCTTAACAGTTTGCTCTAGTTGAATACTTTACTTTTAAACTCAGAGTAAGTTGTCTGTGTTAATTAAATGTTTTTCAGGTGTTAGAGCTAATGACAAGTAACTTAAATAATTAGATTAATGTGAAATCTTTTAGTTCTTGCTAAATTAACACTGTGACTGCTGTTGAGTTTTACCTGATTTGGAACAAAGGTTCCAGTTGAGGAATTTTACAGTGCGAGTCAAAGGCAGACTTTGAGACTTGAAATGTGTTCATTAAATTCTCACAATTGCAAAGTAAGAGTTGATGGCAATAAAAAGTCCAAGTAAGAGTGTTAGGAAATGTGAGGTATCTCCTCAGGGAGCCTTGTCTGTGGTGCCTTCAAGTACCAAAATGCATTGTGTCTACAGTGTAACGATGCATTTAGTTGTCTGTATATCCTGGCTAGAAGAAATCTGAATCCATTCAGTCAAATATGGTTGAGCTAACCTCTTCTCTAACTTCCTCTCCCGTCATATTTTAAGACCCTATTTGCATTGTTTTTGTGTAGGTGAAAGCTAATTTACATGTACAATTTAACATAAATAGCGAGAAATAAGGTTGAGAACATAATTTCAGTTTTTAACATGGTTGTAAGCTGTGTATTTCTCGATTACCTCTTTGCAGTGTCCATTGACTGCAATATATTTACTGGATATGCAGTGCACCTCCCCAAGCCCTTCAGGGACATAGTCACAGCCAGATCTCTCCGAGACCAGCTCTATGTTTAACTCACCATGGCAGGCAGTTAAATCCCAGTGTAACTAGAAGCCTGCTCTTCCAAACCATCACCATGAAGATAAGGATAGGATTAATCTGCTAACACTCAGATATGACCAAGAATAATGCAGGGAAGGGTTGAGTTTGCATCTTGTTTGTCATTTCCCACATTTTCATGAAAAAACAGCACATACTCATTTCAGAGTTTGTTCATTTTTATAGTTTGAAGATAGTAATTTGTCCATAAGAAAAAGATGTTCTGATGTTTTTCAGGATTGAGATTAAATGCCATATTATTTCAATTCCTTTATTAATTGAGAGCACAGAGGGGGAATTCATTCGAGGTAGTTAATGTATCACACAGTACACGAAGCATAAAAAGACAAAGCCATTTACCTACATTCCCTGAAGAGAACTTGTAAAGCAATGGTCACCTCATATGACCAAAAGGAAAATAGGCTCATTCAGATGTTTCTCTTTATTTATTTATTTATTTATTGTTATTTATTGTGTGTCGGCACAAGTGTTTGTGCTTGTCTCGCAATAAATTAACTTTGTCACAGCAGCCCTGCACAATAGTGGGCAGAAACTGCTGAGTCTTGTGTTGCATTTCGATGGCAACTGTAAAGTCATTCTGCAGACCACTTAATAGCTTTGGCTGAGGCAGAGTTTTGAAATCCATTAGTCAATTTGGCCAGACAGAGAAGTCTACTGAGTGCCAGTGTGCTAAGTGTTTATAGGAGGCAGCTAGCAGGACAATGGAGAACCTCTCATTATGTGATCCAGTCGTTTTAACACTCCCTGGGGCAATTTCATACTGCACCTCACCAGCCAATAGGATTTTGATCCTACTTGACATCAGGCATCACAAAAAGCAGAATGACAGGTTGCTTAAATGTGTGTTTTTGGCTATTTGTATGCACATTAGAGGCGTATGCGGCTACTTCGGGAAGAAGTTGTAAATTGCATTCCCAGTGAATTTGATGTAATGGCAGGAAGCCTTTATAAAGCCGCCCTGCATACGAAAAACGTCTGTTCTTAGGTTTAATTGTGTCAGTGGGCTGCACAGTGTTTCTTTGCTTTCAAGCCTCTCATACCTTTTATCAGCAGCAGCTTCAGTATTGAGACAAGGCAATTAGCTGTTAAGAGGAGTGTGCATTGAGGAGCAGAACAGACTCATCTGCTTTTCAATCAGAGGCTCTCTGCACTCAGGGCTGCAGAGAGCAGCAGAGGAACTGATCGATGAGGACACAGGAAGAACCGATAATATTTTCTCACTCTTACTGTTAGTGACAGCCAAATCTGTTTTATTTAAAAATTGTGGATATTTGCAACGTCAAAGAAAAAAATGACGTCGGCACCATCAACTGAAGACTAGAATATTCTTTCATGTGTTGGGCTCTCTCTTTGTTTGTTATGCAGAGAGAGAAAAGATGAAGCAGTGCACACTCAGACCATATGCTGTCACATGCAGAAATAGTTTGAAAGGCACACAGAGTAGTATATAATGACAGTGCAAGGTAGGCTAAAAATGTAAACTAAAAATATAAAATATCAATTTAAATTACATGTTGTAGGTCTGACTGTGTCTTAGGATAAAAAGACTGTGGGTCTGTTACAGTAGTAGTAGAATGATCCCATGTCTCATCCTTTCCCCTCTTCACACATACTTTAGCTGCTCTTCTATCTTTCTCCTCTGACTTAAACACTTGTGACAGCGAGAGCTGAGCCTCATCTACCCTTTCACATGCAAGACTGCTTTTTAAGCCTTTACTAACAAAGGGTTGTTTGACTCTACACCTCTGCTCTTTTTCAGCAATTCCCTGCTACACATTCACCCAGTAGCACTTTTACAAATCATGTTTGTTGGTAACAATTTTGTTGTGTAAAACTTTGGAGAAAACTTACTCTGTCAAATGAGATCATTGTAAGTTTTCTTTTAGAGCTATAAAACCTTGACTTTTTATACCAGGGTTAATTACAGAGACCTTTAAAACAACATAATCTAGTTCTTTGTTGCCATGTCTAGTAGTCAGACTTTATCTTAATTCATTTTTTCAAGTTTCAAGTTTCCTCTTTGTCAAGACTTTGTCTGATTATCATTACAAAATAAAGACACTCACTTATGATTTCATTTTAGATATTTTTCTTGAAGTGGAAGTAGTCAATCTAAGTTTGGCAATCTAAGCACTTGTTGCTGCTTTTTCAGGTGATTTAAAATCCAGTTAATTTCCAACGTTTCAGGTGAAGTTCTTTTTTTTTTTTTTTTTTTGGCACCACTCAATGCTATCCGGTGCTAAAGTTAGTTTGCTGTTTCTGTGAGCCAGAGGGAGAAACTGATTTCCCAAACCTTCTCGTTGGCCAAGCATGTAAAGGCAGCACATGTCTACAGCTGTTAAACAAAACACTGTGGCTCTTGGCACACTCGTATATTATGGAGTGTCCCGACAGCAGTCAGAAAGGTGGATTTCTGTAACTAACAGCGCGACTGTCAGTTAACTGTTTTGTGGTTCAGAGATCATGTATGTGTTTCAGAATAATGAAAAGCTGCTTTTGAAGGTTGATTAGTTCTTTACTGCCCTTGTTTTCTTACATAAAGAATTCTTTTCATTATGATAGTCTTGTTATAAAGACTCCAGAGGGTCCAACAGGCAATTTTTAATTGCAATGATTCAGTGCTGTATAACAAAATATAGCATTAAGGTGCAGCGGTGTTGTGGAGGTTGGTGTGCTTGCTCCGTGTGCGGGGGCCAGTGTCCTCCGGGTGGCTAGGGTTGGTGTCCGGCCTGTGGCTCCTTTCCTGCTCTTTCTTTCCGCAGTTTCTGAATCTGTTCACTGACCTGTCTCTAGATGAAGGCATATAAAGCCCCCCAAAAACCTTCAAAAAACATAGCACTTATTTACCTCAAGATTAATTGAGAAATTATTGTTCGTCCCGCCCCTAGTGTGGTTAATTGGTTGAATGCTTAAATATAAAGACACTCAATAATAAAGAATACACTGGGATGGCCTTGTTTTCTTTTCATACTTGCTCACCTAGCTTCTCTACACATGTGTGTATTCATTTTGTATTGTGTTACTCTCTTTATTAAAGCTGAGCTGTGGACTCTGTGTAAATCTGTCCATAACACCTTAGCTGCAGTTTCATTAGTTATTTGCGGATGCTCACATTGTATTGCTTTCTTCACACTTAGAGGCTTGTTTGCTGTCTCGAGGTGATGGACAATAGTGCTGTGTTGGTCAGTCCTCTGGCTGTGGTGCTAAACGTTGTAGAAAATTGTTTTCCTGTTCAGTGCCTCAGTTTTAAGCCTGAGACGAGTCCAAACAAAAGAAGATGCACACAAACTGAGATCCCTTCTATTTGATTGTTTTGTGGGGAAAAAGTGGACAATGTAAACTTTTTTCTTCCAAAGTTTTGTCAGTAATCTTGTGTGATATCAAGTTATTTTTATTCCTTCAACATGACTACACAAGAAACCAATCAGCTGGTATGAATGTTATACGATTGACTGATTGTCATTCTGTTTGTTCTGGTGGATCAGTTCAGTTGGTGGAGAAATGCACCCAGAGGACACATGACTGCAGTTTACATCTTTATTTATACTTGTTGGCCTCATATTTTTCCGAGTAGTGCTGCTTCCATCTCTCTGACATGTTGTTTCTCTCGTGTGTAGGACGGCTTGTCAGACTGTCATCTCTTCAACACGTCAGCAGGGGCTCATTAAAAAAAACAAACACTGAAGAGGAATGCGTGTTTGTAATGTCGTGGGAAGACTTCTGACTGTATTTTTTTTAATATATGAAATTCAAAGAGTCTTTTTTACATGTCAAAATATGAATTTCCAAACTGTAATTTTAGGAACGATGACAGAAATATGCACCTCATTATAAATACGACTCAACTTTATAGTGAGATGCTTTTTTATACCCACAACAACCCACAAATGACATGTGCCAAAAATGGTCCTTTTGTTACTCACAAACAAGTGTTAAAAATGTATTATTTAGTCTTAAATGTAGAAAAATGTTAAACCTTTACATAGAATTTTATTTTTGTGAATTAAACAATTACAGTTAGAATATTTAGCATAAAGAAAAACTTGTCTTCAGGGTTAATCTGCTAAGGATTTCTTGGTAATTAGTCTTACATTTCTACCCTTCGAGCGTTTAAATGCAACCAAGGTACCAAGGTCATCTTCTAGGACCACGTTTAAATGTAGAATACAAACATCTGCATTAAGATAATGTAAAACATGACTTGAGTCTTGACTTTGACTGGAGATTCTTCTCCTGTTTCTGTCAGATCTTTTTTTCAGTTCAGTTATTTATTTTAGTTTTTTATTGACCCCTTTTTTTGTTTCACTCTACGCCTCTGAGATTGAAAATACATAATACGTCAACAAGAGAAATAATGTCATGAGTTGAATAAAATATTAAAAATTGGGGTGCCGTTGGCCTAGTGGTTAGTGTGCAGGCCCCATTCACAGAGGCTGTAGTCCTAGAAACGGGTGACTAGGGTTCAAATCTTTCCCGCATGTCACACACAGTGGTCAAACCAGCTAATTTTTACTGCTAAATTTTGTTTGATTGTGACATTAATGATGTTAATGAAGAAGAAGAATGCTCTTAAAAAATGAAATACTCTATTACATTTACAAAGTTACTTTACTTAGAATACCACACCAATTAAAAATGACCAGAAAACTGCAAGTAGTTAGACATGTTAAACTTAGTTTCTTTGTATATTTTTGTAAACGTCGGATTCACAGCAGTCAGCTTGTGCTTTTTACACTACATCATGTGGGCGTAATTTTATGAATTCCAGAGAGATGTAAAAAACCTGTTTTTGTTGTCCCTGTGTGGGAGAGGAGGTACTTTATCATAAAGATAAACAGTCAGGCTGAGGGACAGCTACAGGAAAAGAAAAGGTACATGAGAGCTGCTTTTGAAGTACCCATCAGTTCTTGTAAAGTTTGTGTGATTTATCCAACACTGCAAATACTTTCAGAGGGTGATTTGGTTTGTGTCTCTCCCGGCTGCTGTCTCCTGCTGTGGAGACAAAAGATGAATGGACCGATCGGGGATATTATGGGGTATCTTCCTCCTCCATCACTATAGGGGCCGGTTCACTCTGATAATCCTCTCCTCACTGAGGGAATCCTCTAATCCCTCCTAGACACAGGTGTCTGGCCTTGTGCGTTCGTCAGGATGACTAATGCACTGAGCTGTGAGTGAGAATACAGATGATAATGCATACGCACACTAACACAAGGCTGAACACACTGAATGAATGATGCACAACAAACATCTTTGATGCAGTAAAAACTGACTTTGTTTCCTGTTTTAACACTAAAGGTCATACAAACTTACGTCTCATAAGATGCAGGATGGTTGTTTTTCTTCTTTTTACTCATCAGACTCTCTTTTATAATTCTAACCTACTTCTGTTGTAGCTCCCTGGCTTATTGTCTTTAAACCCTCCTGTTTTGAGAAACAAGTTTAAGTAGCTTTTATTCTTAAAGAAACTCTATGTTTTGACTTTAGTAACATCCCTGGTCTACATAAATCTATCTTGAACTCGATCTCTACAGCTTCTGTGCTGTGTACTCTGAGGCTTGCATATTGTTTGATGGGCTGATCTGAATCCTAAATTCAGAATCTGATTTCAAAGACCAGTGTGAAAGTTATCTTTTCACAGCTTCTTTTACACATTCATAATGTTTAGTGGACACACTCCCTGATGTAACCAACTTGTACTTTTTCCAAACTCTTGAGTTATTTGAAGCAGAGTGTTAAGAAATAAAAAATTGTTGGTTATAACAAATATGATGGGGAATGTTGGTGCTTGAAGAGTAACAAAGCTCCCTCGCTATGGTTCTTGCAAAGGATTAACACATGTATAATATAATATGTATCCTGGTGCAAGGGCAATAAAAACTTCATCCGTCACATTAGGCACATACAGCTTTACGTATTTATGAAGCGTGCTTAGTTTACAAGACAGACGGACAAAAACAAAAAAGGGACGCGCGGTCGAGTCTGTGTCAGCACATCTGAGAACAACAGCTTAGTGCATGAACAACACAGAGAACATGGCAGCTACTTTACTGACTTTTTGGCTTATTTTGAGTCATTTAGTCAGATAGAGCCAGAACACTCCGGGATTTCTCCATAATGAAGACTGTCCACTGACTTTAGGGGTGAAGCGTGCTGAGTACAGACTGCCTAGTGTGAGTGCACCCAAAGATGCTTCAGAATAACATCTACCAGCGTGTCATGCATCACTCTCTCTCACCTTGTTTGTCATTTCCTCCTAGTTTTAATTTGTTACAGAGTGAAGTCACAGATTAAAAGTTTTCTTTTCAGATTAAAGAGGCCAGAGTTTTATTTTTGTTCTCAGTTGTGGTTTTTGGTTTTGTCCGTTAAGAATATTTATTAAACTAAAGTCATTTTATTCAGATGATGAGTCAATGCTGTCTTGCTTTATTTTACAACATTGTACTAACAAGCCATCATGTGTAAACAAGGACTTAAGACACCTACAAAGTGGTCTAGTTGTGCAAGTATGGACTTTTTTTTTTACTTCTTAAAAAAAAGGCACACAGCCCTTTTTGAATTATTCATGCTTCAAGAGCTCCAAACTGAACACAAGCCAGTGTTTTAATCACTTCTCTGCTTTTCCCATTTCAAAAGTATTGTTCTCCACTCTGCTTTGTTTGCTGTATTAAAACCATGTGGAAAAGAGGAAACAACTCTGCATTCAGTCTCAAACATTCTTTGTGTTTTCTGGGTTAATCTGATGTTATAAGACTGTCTTTACATCCGTCGTCCATATGCTCATTGATAAATTAGGATATCGTTGTAGGTCTGCAGTGTAAATAGAGAGCCCTCGTCATTACATTGATTACATTGTAGACAGGAACAAGTAAAAAGAGAATCAACATGATTCTGTAGCATGTCAAACACTACTTTTGTTCTGATTTGTTGTCTGAACAGAAACAGTAACAGTGATAAAACAAATCTTCAGGCTGCTGTTGCTCAGGGGGCCGAAAAGAGGGTTTTCAACCTGAGCTTTGCCAGACTTTAAATGAGTAGCAGATGTATCAGATTATCATAAAACAACAGATTAATAAATAGAGCCACAAAATAATGAAATTTAGGTTTATCTTTGTATTTTTTTTATGACCACAATCAAAGCGTTTCGTTCTAATAGCTACTCCTGGCTACGCTGTAACTACCAACAACAGCACAGGATAAAAGACCTGAAGCCTGCGAGATTATAACTTATTCATTTTTTATATTTAAACCATGCCTTGAACTTCATGGCGGTTTCGATGCACAAACGAACACTAACAGAAACTAAATAAAGTACATGAGGCAGCTGTTCATTGTCCATATTCTCACCTAAATGTTTTTTTTGTGATCATCTGCAGCACATCAACCTCGACTGTCTTTTGTCTGCCCTTCAATAGGCTCCACCTAAGTAAGACTCGCCCTCTAGAAGCTTTGCAACTAATCACAAATGCTAAATGATAAACTGTGTATGACCTGAGACAAATTCTCCAGCAGGTTCTTTCAACTTCTAACATAACTGTACGCAGACTGCCATTAGTGTAGAAGGTGAAAGGTGCACTTTTAGTAAAAAAGTAACACAGTTTGTACAGTGTGTTCCCTCCTCATGTTGAACTACAGCCTGTGAGCTTCTCATCTGTTGTGTGGCTTGAAAAGAGCAGTTTGAGACACACACACACACACACACACTGGCTTTTAAAGCTGCCATGAAGATGTGTTTGTGTGTGCCAAGAGCTTATTATGCCTGTCATATTCAGTGTGTCAGCATTAACGTACCTACATGACAGGTGTGGATGCGTGATAAACATCTTATCACTAGCCGACACGTTAGGAAGAGAATAACAGAGCTGATGCACTAAAATCCTACTAGAGCTGTGACATGAGATATAGTGGTGGAGGGTTCCACTTTCTGTGAAAGGGGGAGTATTATTATTCATTATGCATAGCCTAACATTTAAACATTGTGTAACCTAAACAAGAGTGTTTGTAATTATTCACTTTTAATTGACTTCAACTGTGTGCACAATTGCTATCAATGAATTATCCTAAAATTTGTAAATTTGTCAACTCATCGTTTCACCCCTCCTTGTGTATGATTGATGTCATTAGTTAGGTGTTATGTAGAGACAGTAAATTCAATTCCAAACGTGAATCAAAGCAAACTTTGACTAAAAGCATACCTGGAAGTGTTTTTCCATGCTGTACCTGGGAAGTGGAATTGACACTCATTTTAGTTTGTGTAACAAACAACTTTACTCAGCTTGTCCCACTTCTGTTCCCCATCCATTCTCATATCCACACACACTAGCAGCCGCTAGTGCCTTATTCATCGGGTGATCTGCGTATGAGGAGGCCTATCCATGATTGCATCGTAACAATCATCCTAAACTAGTTAGTTATGTTAAAATGAAGGCATGAGAAGCTCCAGTTTTGACATGAGCAGTCGGTGAACTTATGGGAGGGACATGCAGGCGTCCTCTCTGCTGCTGCATGGTGTGATTCTGCTCTCTCTTGGTTTTGCCACAACTGAATAACAAGCCTCCCCACGCGAGGCTCTCCTGTTGTGATAAAGGATTGAAACCCAAAACAGGAGTTTTGTTGTGTTGCACGGAGCCCCCCCTAAGGCTCAGTCAAGAAATAATTAAAAAGATGTCCGCAAGTTCGTTCCCACAGTTGGCAGATCCATGTGCATGAATCTGCAATCTATGGGGATGTTGTCCTAAACTGTGCTTCCAGATTTGAAAACTCTGGGCACAGATTTGCATTGCAAAATCTGTGGATTAAGTGAGGCCAGGACGTTGTCAATATCCGTGCAGTGTTTCAGCGTGCTCTGTCACACTCGGTCTTTCTCTCTAGTGAGTGCAGATTTGTTTTGTTTTGTTAAGTCTGTAAATATGTACAGAATATACATCTATGTGTAGGAAACAATGCTTGGTAGAGTTCCTTAATTAAAGTTAAAATACCAGAAATGCAGAATAAATGTGTTACTTGTGTTTCCTTTAATAGAAACTCAGGGTCTCTATAGTCAGAGGGAGGTTTGTGGATCACTATGACCTTCTGAGTGGCCTTAGAGACTGTTGGCATGCCGTGACTGATGCAGATTATCATAGCTGGAGAAAGCCAATTACTCTGGTCATCACGGCGCCCTCAGGGCTCCTCTTGGTGGAATGAAATGTATTATAAAATTCTCTGTACATCCTGGCAGCATTTTGTATTTCCTCTAAGCTGATCCACCCAGTTTAAGTGTTAATAGGGCGGTCAATGGGACTCTCCCTCGCCTCAGAGCCATCTCCGGCTCTGATGGGCTTCTGCTTCACAAAGAGAAGTGGATGAATTACATTCTCTGCTGTTTTTCTCCTTTCTCTTTACAAGACAAAGCCCCTTTATTTTAGCCCTTCTTAACAAGGTCAGTGTCCTTGTGTGACTAAAATGTGAAAAATGTCGGCCTGCAAAATTGTGGTGTAATACATGCTCTTGTGTGGTGTTTCAATGTGCTGGACAAACAGAGAATGAGCTGACTTTTTTCTTGTTGGTTTTGTTTTCAAAACAGATTCCTTGAGAAACTGAGATTTCACACAACAACCCCGCATGACTAGGATGTACAATGACTACAGATCAAGCCGAGTCAACGGTAAGACGCGTGTGTGCGTGTGTGCGTGTGTCTGTGTGTGTGTCTGTGTGTACTTAAAATTCAAGCGTTTCTGGGCTTTGTTCTAGGGCAGCAAAAATAGCCAGTCTAATAACTGCTGGGTTTTCATTTCACAAAGAAGTTTTTGTATACACACAAACAACACAGTCAGTGCACCTTCTAAAGGTCTTATTTTGAATCTATCTCATCAGATCTTCATCCTCTTACCTTCCTTAACCTTTAAACCTGTCTTACTGCTTGGTGGATTTCAAATATTTTTCCATAATCGTATCTAGTTTTTCCCCGTATTCCTCTGCCTCTTTTTGTGCAGACATCACAATCTGCTGTTATTGGTGTCAAGGCCTTTGAATCAATTTATTGATCTCATTCAGAGCTACACATGTGATTCTGACATGGAGAGCACATAGTAGCGCGCATACACACACACACACACACACACACACACACACACACACACACACACACACACACACACACACACACACACACACACACACACACACACACACACACACACACACACACACTGTCACAAAAGTCAGAGGAAGCTCATCATTTTGTTTGTCAACCTAGATATGCTAACAAGAATAATACATACAATTATTGGGATTGTGTAGAAGTAGTTAGCAACTGATTGCAGCTGGTTACTTTCCTTAAGCCAATACAGTAGTCTTCTTTTGAAGTCAGATACTGACGGCACTGAGGAATAGTCTGGCTTTCCAAAAGAAACTGCATCTCTAGTGGCATCTAGGGAAAGTTTCAACCCATACGTTTTTTTATATACTTGAAAGTCAAAATTCCGTTTTGCAATATAAGATATTTACCCTACTTAGACTTCAGTTTGCACAAGATAAACTATATACTGTCCCAATGGACATTTGTTTGTGCGCCAAGCAGCATGACTGATGTTGATGATGATCATTGGCAAATGTTCTGTGGATCCTTCTCACCAATGATTTAGAAAGCAGGTCAGGCAGAGAATGGAGCTCTCAGTGGGAGGTGTAGTTTACTTCAAGTATAGTTTGTACTCTTGTATATGTCGCTCACATAGTTTTGAAGTTATTTATAGATTGTATTAGTTTCCCTCTTGAAATAGTTATGAACTGTTATAGTGTTTTGAGTTTCTGACACTTTTTGTAATAAGTGGCAGATACAACGATCCGGTTTTCAGCTACATTGGAGACAATGATGCTCCTACAATTCTACAATTCACTTAGCAGACGCTTTTATCCAAAGCGACGTACATCAGAGAGTGAGTACAACACAAGCAAGGATCTAGAAAAAAGGGAACAATGTCAGTAAGAGCAAACGATCAGCTTTGAGTCCGATTGGACACACAGGTGCTGACAGGCATTGCACAGAGGCAAAGCACAACATTGACGGCAGTTCTTGAGAGCTCTAATCAGTATAGAAACCATCTTATAAGTCGCCGTTATCAAACAAAAACCATCATCACAACCATCATCATCATCATCAATAATATCGTGACCATCATCATTAAGTTAGTAGGTATTCATGAAAGAGCTGGGTCTTTAGCTTTTTCTTAAAGGTGCAGAGGGGCTCTGCCGATCGAATGGAGTTTGGAAGTTCATTCCACCACCGGGGGGCAACAGAGGAGAAGAGTCTAGTCAGAGACTTAGGGCCCTGTTGTGAAGATTGGATCAGACGCCTTTCATTGGCAGAGCGTAGTGGGCGAGAGGGAGTGTAGACCTGGATGAGAGAGTTAAAGTAAGGAGGAGCCGTTTTTGTCGCTGTTTTGTAAGCGAGCCTCCTAGAGAGGCTATACATCTGTCAGAGGTTGGCAAGTCAGTCCACCAGTTTGTTATTGTCTGAAATATTTTAAAGGGCCCATATTATGCTTTTTCTGGTTTTATATGCTCTTTAGTGTGTTTTCTCTGTGCATGTTTAGGCACATCTATTTGAAAAATTCCGCGGAAACGCGGCTTCTCCTACGTCCTCCTGTTAGCTGTAGCATTAGCTGCATGTAACGCTCGGTTCTAGCCCCCCTCGAAAAAAAATTGTCAGTGTGATGTCTTGTCAGTGTGATATCACTGATCTAAGCCCATTGGCTCGTTGTGGCAAGCCCAGCAGCTCATGTTGTATGCCTGTTAACTTCTGTGGCACGCCCACGATATGCCGTAGCCTGCGGTAGCACAGTAGTGCTAAGGTTTTTGCTCCCCGGCCCTCGGAGCCAGAGTGGCTGAGCGACTGACAGAGCCGACAGGCCGACCAATCAGATCAGACTTGGCACACGTGGGGACTCTGAACGTGGGCACTTCAGAGCCTTAGAAAGAGAGTCAGAAGCGAGCTGAGCATGGAGCGGCAGTACATGAAAACAGACACTTTTTTCGAACTTTAGCTATCGTGAACATACTTTCGTAGTTACATAGATTAAATATACGAACCCCAAAAGGGGCATAATATGGGCTCTTTAACAGCTAGTAGATAGATTACTATAACTTGCACTGACACTAATGGTTTACAGATAATAAATTCGACCCCAAATCTGGTCCGCTAGCAGGTTTCATCTGACCCGTGAGGCATTTTGTGGGAGAAGGGGGAACATTTGAAAAATAATTACATTAGATTTTATAAATCGAAATATTTTTGAAAACGCAGCTGTTCAGAAACTAGTCCCTGATGTAAACAGGCTGATGAATACCTAAAAAAAGTGCAGACCAGCAAGCAAAATGTCAGTATCCTCAACTATAAATTTCACTTTTTTTCTACCAGCCACCAGCCAAATTGTCAAAGTCATTCCCTCTTCTTTACCTTCCTCACTCATCCCCTTTGTCTCTCTCACTCTTCTCTCTTGTTAAGAGGTGTTTTTATAGGATTAACGCTCACTCAAGGCCACTTTTTACAGGCAATTTTTATACACTTTTCTAAGGAGCAAATTACATTGCCATTGCCCTGGGCAGTCCCTTTTGCTATTTGTAACTAGCAAATATGAGTTTGCTAACACACTAACCCAAGATGTTGAAAAAGGTAACCATTGCATCTGCTTTACATCAGAATGATAGCATTGTCATTGCAAGTATGCTTGCAATGCATAAACGGAAGTATAATGTTCTTTAATTGTCTCTTAGAAGTTTCCTGCCACTCTATGTATAATATGCACTTGATGTGCACAATACAAAAAATGGTCAATTATTTGAAATAAGTGCCAAATATTCTAATCAAGAACAATTAGCCATTAAAGAACAACTGTTATATAGGCTATTCAACATTAATTTCATAAAGCCTTCAATTACTGAGCTGTTATTGTATTTAGTACACACAGTGGGCTCCTGCAGCACACTGTCTGAGGATAGAAATTGAACTGAGTAAGAAAGTGACAGATTACTGAAGAGTGTGGAGAGAGAGGGGGATAAAAAGCGCCTTTCTTGCTGGCTTTTCAGCCGATGAGTGTGTCCTTTCCCATTACTCTCACGCAGAGCAATATGCAGGTCAGTCAGGTGATAATGAATGCTCTGTCTGATACTTGGCCTTTTTTCCTCCTCCTGCTTGTCTGGTCTGCTCTCTCTGTTGTTCCTCGCTCTCTTTCTTCTCCCTCTATTTCTACACCATCGAGTAAATTTCCTCTGGTGGGTTTAACAATCTCACAATCTCCTCTCTTCCTCCTCAGGATTGTTGTGCAGCTAAAAGGTGTGAGATGTTAAAGATGTCAAGTTTTTCTCTCTCTTTCTTCATTAATTAAACTCTGACTTAAGGCCAAAGTCTCTTCACTGTGGGACACATTTTCTTCTGGTTTGTATGAACAAAAACAAAAATAACCTTTGTTAGTGGATCATTTGCTTTAGCCTCCACCGAGCACACAGCATCGGATGAACAAATTAAATTCTGAGCACATCAACCCCCCCTACACAGCCGTCTGCAACAGGAAGAGATGCAATAATACATTCAGCCAACATTTCACTGAAACACTAGATCTAGGTTCAAGGTTGGATCTGATGACATATCAATGAAATCAGATGAAAAATAACCCCTCCGTTTTAGGCTTTAGTAGGAAACAAAGACTCTGAGTGTAAACTAAATGCTAGCATGCATGTCAAGCCATTTCCTTTGTACCTTCAAACCTTTTTAAATGGTATTCAATAGATTTGTTTGTTTTACATGTCAAACCCTTCTCCTGTGAGGAGTAAACCATCAATTGGCCACCAATCACATTGACTGAACTATCATACGAGGTGAACATTCAGAGAGAGTTTACCTTTTCACGATGGTGTATGTTTCTCCGATACAAGCAGCAAATATGCTACTGGTGTGGTATCTATGCTGGTATGATGATTAGAAGAATCTATGCTCCTCTAATGAGAATAAAACAAAGTGCTTTGAACAGTTTGTATTATCAAATGTCTGATGACAGACCAGCAGAACAAGACAATAATGGTGTGACTAATACTTAGTAAGAAAATAAGAATGTTAATTTATGCTGGTTTATAAAAAAAAGTATTGTTTGACATTTTGTAGTTTTAAGGAAGGAAGATTTTTCGGCTGTTTTCATTTCTGACTGCAGCTGAGCATGTAACTCAGCAGATTACTGAAAAAAATCCTAAATTTGAGGGGAACCAAACTTTCACTTCAATTCCTCCAAAGTCCCCTTTAGACCACTATCTTCAGTCTTATTGATGGTGTTTTGACTTCTCTGTGGGAGGTAAAAGTCTGGCTGAAACCCCCAATTTCCACATACTCCGTGCATGCCGCGGTCCATCAGCGCACTACACCGTAGTTCCCAGGCCACTCCAGTCAATCATTGTGTTTCCACAGCGAGCGACGCGGTCCGTCTAAGGAGCGTTCCACCAGCGCCACTACGCTCTGCTCCGTTTCCAATACGCTGAATGTCAATTTTTATCGACGTAGTATGCTGCAGGCACGCGTCGAGCTGGACAGAATATGACAACACAGACATGAAGTCAGACAATGAAACACACAGAGCGTAAAACACAATATACGGACCCACGATCATATCCTCAGAAAGACAAAACAACATGTTGTTTCTCTCTTTAATCCCCCGTGATCTTGTAGTTCTTCTGTGATGTGTGTACAGCTGATCATGGCTGCACTCACGTTCCAGAAACGGATCCAGTGGGTCACGGCGTCCGACGGAGCAAAAGCCTGGCGCTGACGGATCGCAGCTGAACAGGGGTTTTTGGGGATTGGGGGTAAGACAAACCTCTCTTTGTGTGAATCTTGACTTTCAGTGAAGTTTGATACCTGTGGGAAGCTGATGACACATTTGGTGGCAGGATCCCCAACCAGCTAGCTACAAACCTCAGCTGCCAAAAATGTACCACAGTGCCCACTCTCTCTCTCATAAACATGCTGCTGCGTGTATCAGAGGGCTTTCAGCAATAAAACACAGTGAACTTATGTTGCCAAATAAACAAACACAATCCATCATCACCTCTTCTTGTGGCTGAAACGCACGAGAGGTGTTTGAGTCAAGTGAATCTCTGTTTGTGAATGATGGTGGGGCAGCGAGGGCTGTTAACAACATTGTTGCAGTGCAGGAGGGTTAACAGTTGTTTTGCACTCTGTTTGAGACCCATTTCCATCAATATTAATGCTGAGGGGAAATTCTCTAGTTACAAGGCCTGTCCTCCTTTTGAGCTTAGTTTCGGTTTCCAGGACAGATGCTGCCGCCACCAGTAACTCCCTCCTCTCAGATCATTCTGGAAACTGTGGCAAACACTTTGGATCCAGCTTTTTATGGTGTCTTATCACTCCCCCTCAACTCATTAAATTCCTCCAAGGAGGAACACACCAGTACGTGAATTGGGACACTGTGCGGCTCTCTTAATGAGGTGTCATAACGAGCTGGGGAGTCACTGCAACCTTTCCTGTCCAGATGATCATCTGCTAACCATCAGTCAGGGGGCAGGGGTGCGGGATAAGGAGAGGGGAGGAGAAGATGGGAGAGGTAATTAGAAAAGGGAGGATTAAGAAAGATAGAGGTCAAAGATAACCAGTGAAAAGCAAAAGACAGGGATGTCCCCCAACCTCAGGACACATTTCTGTGTTGGCTGTCTTCTTCTACAGAGGGCAGAGGAGTTAATGACATATTCTACTCATGCATGAGCTACAAAAACTCCACTTAATGATTTCAAAATTGAAGACCAGAAATACCACTACAATCACTTTAAACTATCTGCTGAGCTGAATCTTCTCTCTTCCTCTCTGAGCATCCACCTGAACAATGTTGTTTGTCTGAAAAGAACATTTTGATACAACGTGGAGCTGCACTCTTACAGTGTGAAAACAGGAGTGAGTGGTGCTGCATACTACTCAATAGAGGCAGACAAACAGTTCCAATATCTCACAGGACAAATAGTCAAAAATGTTATAAGCAGAAAGTCTAAAAAATTGCTAGTGAAGAGGAAGACAGTCTCTTAAAGGTCTTGTTAAAATTTTAATAAAGTTGTAAATGAAACCCAGCTTCCATTTTAAAAAGCAGTAATTAAATATCAATAATTCCATCTATGAAGGATATCGGTGTCAACTAAACCATTGTGAGTGAGTCAGTCTTGTTGCATTATTGTTTTTGCTTGGGATATGGTTCAATCTTGCAGCTTAGAATGACTTGTGTGACTTACTGTATGCTCTCTCATGACAGTGAGATTATATCTCTAAAGATGGCTGTCAAGTCTCATAACTATTGCATTCCTATATGAAACCATGAAAGCAAACTAAGGGCATCTTCATCTGCTGAGGCACAGAGTCAAACTAGTGTTTGATATGAATGTTTTGCTACACTAAGCAGACTGCTGAAAGAACATCATTGTTATAAAAGAAAAAAATCAAGACATCAGACCAACATTATTTACGGATGGACTCTGAAATTGAATGAGAGCATGCACTGGCTGTTACTCATTACTACTGGCTGACAGGGGTAATTGAATTCTGCTGAGAAAAATAACTCTGTTTATTCATCATTAAGTCTCTTCTGGAGAAACATGGACAGCAAAATAGCAAACAATCAGCTGGTGGCTTTGTTTTCGACTTGTACAACCTTGAAAGTAGATGATCACTAAGGAACTCCAGGCTGAAAATACTGTCTCTCTCGATATGGAACTGTTTCTCGAATTTCTAGATATGTACATGTTGTGCGTGTACATTTACATTTCATAGAACCCTTGACTCATGATCTTGGTGGTGGTCTCTAATCTCTGGGTGCCTTTCTAGTTGTGTCGAGTTTCTCACACCTTTCCAAGAATCCCCATTGTAACATAGACGGGCGCTCTAACAGCTCTGGCCTCCATCAAGGCCAACAATCCAGCCTCATATTCACTTGGAGGACCTGCATATTTGACATAACTGCTGCATTTGTGTCTACAATCATGTTTGAAGTGGCTGTCATGTTTAACAGTATGGTAGTTTCATCACAACATTCACTTTACCTTTACTTCAAGTGTTCAAGAAATTGGTTAGTATTGATGTTTGTTCATGAGACACATCAGCTATTAACTGATTGGTTTTAAGTCAGAGAGGTTTTAAGTCATAGAGGTGCAAACAACTATGCAACAGCCCTCCAAGGTTTTTTAAAGTCTAAATGTAAATTGCTTTGTAATCCTTTTGACATATTAACAGGAATTATTTGCAGAGGTAAAAGAGATTTATCCTTGATTAGTCTTCAGGTCAGTCTGCTGGTTAGTTTGATTTTAAAAGCGTTGAATTCATATAAAATGTACTGAAACTTGTTTGATTTATTAGCTTTTGTATCACTATATATCAGTGACTGTAGGTATTGTTGGACAGATGATGGCACAGTAAAGTAATGACCCAACTTTGAATCATTCCAACACACAGTTTGTAGAAAAGTGCTCTTGTAGCGTCAGAGTAGACTTGAGATTGAGAAATACTTTACCTTTTGAGGTTTGTGAAAAAGGAGAACAGCACTCTGGCCTTTGGTAAATATATTTATTTATTTAGCTTTTGAAGTCATTTTGGGATGGCAGTGGAAGCAGACTTATTGGAGGGGCAGAGAGGGGCCTTTTAACCAGAACAAGGTGACCTCAGCTTTAGCTCCTGTTTGTGTGTGTTTTGTACCAGCCCTGTTTTTAAACTACACACAGTGAGTTGCCATATTAAGGGTCCATAAGTTAGACTAATAATACAGCAGCTTTGCAGTAAATCCTTCATTACCTTCATTAGGGATATAGTGTTACAGTACAGTTACAGTGCCTTTGTTAAAATAATGGAGAGACTTAAAATAGCAACAGATGAAAGCTTCATATCATCTGTGAGGATCAGTGAAGAGACTGTAATGTTACTGCTGTTGATACATGAAGTGTGCCCTTTCCATTGTGTTTGTTTTTGACATTGTGGATTAGAATGTGTTGACAATCTGCCAAAGCAGAGATGGTTTTTAAGAGTGTGTGTGTGTGTGTGTGTGTGTGTGTGTGTGTGTGTGTGTGTGTGTGTGTGTGTGTGTGTGTGTGTGTGTGTGTGTGTGTGTGTGTGTGTGTGTGTGTGTGTGTGTGTGTGTGTGTGTGTGTGTGTGTGTGTGTGTGTGTGTGTGTGTGTATGTATATAGCCAGCCTATATATCCCTTATGAATATGTAGGGCTAAATATTTGAAAACATTCTTAATGTTTGACACCTGAATCATTCATTTGGACTTTTTTGCAGGGCTCCTAAATTAGACTGTCTTTATGAACCAAGTTTCCCTAACCGTATGTGAACCCATCCACCTTCCTAATGCCAGAAAAACAGTAACTCAGAAAAAAGACTGATTTTCTGACTCTGTTAAAGGACACTGCATAACGATCTTTTATGAAATGTAAACTCCTTTTATGAAGATTCTTTTTAGAGGTTGGACTAAACATGTGTTGGCTGTGTGTTGATCAAACCAAATCTGTTCATGCTCTCAATCATTTTTAACATTTTAATAATGCACACTGCACAGCATGAGGCCAATTTGGCTTGAATGCTCCTTTTGAGTAAAGAAATCCTCTACCATCGTCTATAGAAACTGCAGCTACAGATTGACACCAACAGGAAAGCACAGCTCTCAAAGTTTTCTTTCTATTAAAATACCTCGCCTTATAGGCCATTTATGGATTCGCAGCATCTCAGAAGTTGTCTTAAAAGAATGTTTTTCAGATTATATTTTAGGATATTGATATATGGCACTTGGTTCATGTGTGGGTGATCGCTTGTTCGCTTAGAGTAACTCGCTAAAACCGTGCCTGAGCTGTAGTGGATCTGCTTTGACATCCTTCTTGGACAGTTTACCCGTGTGCTTGAGTCCGCCTTCGGTGTCAAAGAAGCAGGAGTTTAGTCACAGGATGTTGTACCGCCCTTTAACACAGCCAAAAACAGTTCGCCTGCGCGCTTCGTGCACGGGAGGCGAACTTTCTTCTGTCGTGAAGCGCGGGCACGTCGACGCGAGGGCGGGCTCTCCTGCTGTAGCTACAAGGTCCCGCTTCTCCTGGCTGCTTTCAATGCAGTCCTGTCTGCAGAGCGGAGCGGGCTGTCAAAGGGAAGAGACCCGGTGCTCCATTCAAGGATATATTTCTACTTCGTACACTTCGTCCTAAAGCAGGGTACCCGACAGGAACCGTAGCTCATCATCTGTGGACAATGTTTCTCTTGCAGTACACAGGTAGGCTACGTGTTTCAAGTTGTATCATTCATGCGCTGTTTCTTCAAACGGTCTCCTTTTTAAACGCTAAAAGGTTATATTTTGGGTGCACACAACCCACCGACTGTCCGTTTTGTGTTGCCGCAGGCTAAAATATATCACTGAACCCCACAGGGTATTGTTGTCACGTGTATTTATCGTATCTATTCGTTGTTTGATACAAGTTAAACAATAATAGGCTACACTATGAAATATTCTCAGCGTGTTAATTGACGGGCGTATAGCCGACCAGCTTTTAAGACCGCATGAAGAGACCTCTGCTGCCTTTCTCCACTGTGGTAGGGTTGTTCGTATAGCCTATTCGTCAGTAGGCTATTTGCTGTGTAACGGTGTGCGTTATGGTGATATGACAGGCATGAAATGTGCGCATTTTACGCGAGCAGAAAGTAGGCTGTTATAGGAACGAGTGGTTATTGTTATGTTGACCGACAGCCGTCTTTACTGCAGCTCTGTATGGATGAAGTTTTCAGATTATTCCGCTGCGTAACGCTACGTCTCTGCTATTAAAATTCATGCTCTGTCATATTTAGACAGAATAAAATACATGAATCAGTCAGAATAATGAATTGGCCTGTGATGAGGGTGCTCGCGTGTTGTTTATATATAGCCGATAAGTTGTGTGTTTGCTTCAACTCTTACGATTTCCTTTTCATTTATCCATGAGTCACCAGAACGCACACACAGCAGGATGGGGCATTTTCTCTGGGCACACAGGATGTAATTAAACTCGGATAATGTCTGAAATCTTAGATTATCCTGCTTACTCTGCTTTATTCTGGCACTTTGCTCAACAGCTTCTTCTGTGGGAAATTTACCTCGTTTTTTTTTGTCATTGCAATTATTATAGCTATTCTTATTCCCCTTATTCTAATGTGGGAACTTAAAGTTTATGACTTGTATCAAACAAGTCACTTTTCCACAAAGAAATGAGGTTCAACAGAACTTTTTAACAACACAACTAATATCATTGAACTTCTTAATATTTCTTTTACTTTGGAAAGTGCAAGAACCGAACCTGAAACTTATTTCTCTTTATAGTATCTAAAAAAAAAAATTTAAAAAGTGCACCAGTTTAACAGTTTTTTTTCTTTTAGGATCCTTGAAAAACAAAAGTTTAGTATCTGTTCTGTTTGAAAGGAAATCCAGTGGAACAGGAAACCGAAGAATATAAAAAGGCACCTTTAGCTGTTTTTCAGTCACTAAGATTCCAAGATAAGTAGCAGATTTTTTTTTCACAATAAGAGCATCTCTGCCTTGTCACCAGAGTCAGTTTCTTCTCTCACCTTTCCAGCTAAACTGAACAAGAGCTCACCTTCAACACTTTTACATGGGGCAGAGAGGTGCAAACAAATGTCTTTGTTTTTCCTCCAGTAGCTCAATGCTTTCTCGCCTCTGCTGATGGGCACCTCAGACAGGTAACTGTTTACCTGCATATATCAAGGATGATCCGGCAGGTGCCCCACCTCAGAGTTCCCATTCAGCATTGATTAATGTGCTGAATGCAGAAAGCTACATGTTTTTTTTTTAAAATGGAAGCATGTCTGTGTCAGGTATAGGTACTGTGGGCTTTGATGCAACTGGTTCTTCACATGTGGCGTCTGGTCTCCCCCTCCAGCATAGTCAAAGGCACCTGTCTCTTGATCCTTGACTTCTGCTGTGAAGTACCGATATTTTTTTTACCTTTTTTACAAAGAAATAAAGATGTTTAAATGCTATGTTTGAAATTAGTCCTCTAAATTAGTAGCGTTGAAATTAATCGTTTAATTGATGCACCGTGATACAGACGTGGAGGATTAATGCAGCCGGGACAGGACATAGTCGACGCTGACGAGGGTTGGAAAAAAATCATCTGCGAACTGCCATATGCAGGTTTTTTTTTTTTTTTTTTTTTGGCAGTATTGCCTTCCGGCCACAGTGTTGAGTAAACAAAATTAACCTAGGCTGTGCCATACAGGACAAACTCGCAGAGTTACTTTCAATCCAGGGCTTTTATCTATATGTCGGGTGTCTATGGCCAACTATTCCAAACTTTGTGAAATGTTGCGGCTAGCAGCTGTGTGGTACCCTGGCATTTCGTGTGTGTGTGTGTGTGTGTGTGTGTGTGTGTGTGTGTGTGTGTGTGTGTGTGTGTGTGTGTGTGTGTGTGTGTGTGTGTGTGTGTGTGTGTGTGTGTGTGTGTGTGTGTGTGTGTGTGTGTGTGTGTGTGTGTGTGTGTGTGTGTGTGTGTGTGTGTGTGTGTGTGTGTGTGTGTGTGTGTGTGTGTGTGTGTGTGTGTGTGTGTGTGTGTGTGTGATCAGCCCCGGATTGGCTATACTTGTGAGGACCATACAGTCACCGATCACTGCTGGTCAGGCTGAAAATTGGCCGATTCTGGTCACCTGACGATTGAACGGTGCACCTCTGGGAGAGGGAAAAGTTCCATCAGGCCTTGTGACAGCCATTTACCTCTACACTGCACTCCCTCTCTCTGATCAATTGGCAGAGTGTCCTCAGATTGCTTAAAATGGTGTAAAGGGAGGGAGCTCTTTACTCCGATGTGTTGGAGAGGAAAGATTTAAAGGTTGTGCATAAGGTGCTTGAAAAGAAGCTTAAATATTTCAGCTTTCTTTGGCATTATGGGAGTGCTGCAGAACAAATTAAGACAGAATACAGAGATGACTTCTGTACTTCTGGGAGATATGGCAGTTTTAAAACTCAAATTTAATTGCTGAGTTCATGACAATATGAAAAAAGTGACGAAGACAAACGGAAAATGCAGAAAACCAAGTGATAGTTTGAGTCATTGTAACAGTTTTTGTGAAACCAGCCACCTCACTGAGAGCACAATTAAGTGGAAATTTATTGGTGCGATAGGCCCCAGAATTAACAGAGGGGAGATCCATCATCACTAGAAACTAAAACAAGCTCAAGCACTTTACCTGAAAGAAAAAGTAGTGGTGTCTGTTTAATCTGGGACAAACTTCCACAGCTATTCAATGACTCAGTCCCCATATTGGTATTCAGACATGTTTCAAGTCTATTAACATCAAGTCTATTAACATCAAGTCTATTAACATTATGTCTTTGGAAAATAGTTACATCAGTTATACGTCTATGAAAACTGGTGTTCTGTATCTCCTTACTCCACAGCTCTCGGCTACTTGAAGAAAAATGTTGTAGTAGATACTACCAAACTGGATGCCATGTTGGAATAGTACTAACTATGTGATCCTCATTTGATAGATTACATGGTGAAAAACACAGTTTTATCCTCAACTCTCTATCATAAAACAACAGCAATTCATTACAAATACCTCCTGTTGAAAAAGTGATGGAAAGATGCTTCCTCAAATTACTTTACAAGATGCTTGGCTTCTATTGTCAAGTTATTTCCTGTCATGTGGTACTACCATGCTGGCACACCATCTGTCAGGCTGGTTTTTAAGACTGTTGGTGCAATAGCTTGATTGTTTCAGTGCCTCACCACTCATCCTAAGTCCGTGTGGCAGCCTAATGTAATGTAATGATTGTTGTTTATTCCTGTGTTTAATGCTCACTTGTATATGCCCTGCAGAAACCCAATTTGACTTGGTCTAATTGTTCAGCTTTTGAAAATCCACAGCATTAAAGTGAGTCTGAAGTGTGTTCATGTTGAAGGAAAGTATATTAGCTTGTGTGAGAGATCCCTGTGAGGATCACCAGTGTTGGCAGTGGCAGCAGTTCAACTGCAGCATCTATCAAGTAAGAGAGCCTGGCAGCCTGAAGGCAACTGACCATAGCCCGAACCATATCACTGTCAGAGCTCTTCATTTCTAATCACTTATTTGACAAACAGCCACGCAGGGAACTTTGAAGCTGGAGCTTAGGACTCAGAACAGCACATTTGAAATACTGAATCTCCAGTTTGCGAAACAATTGGGGTACTAATAAAGATACCTTGAATCTTGAACCATTTAAGCACTCCATGAAGGATGAAGTTAGCCCTTAGACTTGTCTTGCATTAGCTGTGTATGGGCGGTGTGTGAGACAGGATTCAGTCTGCAGTGCTACAGTGTTGAACCCTGCTGAGAGTCCATCTGAGCACAGGAGACTAAGGAGAAGTTTGATGAAGCTGAATTAAACTGCTCATTGGAGAGTTGCTCAACCTTTCTGCACTTTTAACCCTCAAAGCCCCAGATATTTATTATTAGTCATCTACATTGTTATCATCAATCTGTAAAACTAACTTGGGTACTTAATGTCTTTAAAATGAGATGTAATCATTTAGTTACAATCTTCTTCGTTTTTCTCATTACAAGCAATGCAGGCCTTCATTTTTTTTTTTTGGCTTTTTTTGTGAAATAAGATGTGGATCTGGACTTCTCAGCTGAATGTGACTTGCAGGATTCGGAATAAAAGTCAGACTCATCTTGTCCAATTACTAAATTCCGTCATGCCTACCTTACTTTGTCAGTCTTTGCCACTTATCTGCAGTGTTTAATTAGAAAAGTACAACATTGAAAGTTTTGGGTGATACACTTCAGGAACTTTTAGCTTATTATAGATATCCTTATAGCTGGGTGACTGTCAGTTATTACAGAATAACTGTCAGAATGTCAGCCTTGAAAGCATATCTGACAGTCAGACCTCTACAACTGAAAAATTAAAGAGCAACATCCAGACCAACCTTCTGGGCTTGTGCTTATGTTTGTGTTTTAGTAATGAGGGACACCACAGCTGTCACTTTACTGTGCAGACGTAAGCATAGTTGTATCTCCTTGTCTGTTCTACTTAGTTGAAACATCTCTAAAACATTCATGGCAGTATTACAACTGCCCAGCAATGTGGATTCCCTGGGTGAACCTGATATTTTTAGTTTTTTTTTGTTTTATGGTGGCATTTTTTTCCCCTCACTACTCATGCCAAGAGAAGCAATTGGAAGTAGCACAGCCTGCAATGTGATGGATCACCAGTGGGATGTTGGACACTACTGCTGGATACATCTCTGGAGTTACCTGAGACCACTGCTGCTTCTGGGATTGTATTACAATAAATATTCTGCCTTAGCACTGGATGATAAATGGAGCCACTAAATCTAACTCTTATTTTGAAGTTGCACTGTGTAGTTTCTTAAATATCATAAGAATCGGCTTTTGCATTTACTGTTGATTTATTTGCGGGGAACCTGAATTTAATACAGGATACTTCAAGACATTTATTAAACCTTTTCTGCTGTCATATGGATATATGTCTGTGCTAGAGTTGGCCCTCTTGGTTGAATGCTGTTCCCCCAAACATTGATATGTTGAATACTTCCCTGTAGAGAAAATGGAGAAAGCTGAGACTGTGGTTCAGTGGTCATGACCAGAGAACAGGGTGTCCACAGAGATTGCCTGTCTGGCAGGCAGCCATCACTCCACTGTAACAGAGACTGAGAGGCAAGGCAAGATTTATGGGGCTCTTACTTTGGGGAGAGGGAAAGAGCAACCATGGTTCTCTGCATGCTCTGTCTTGTGGGGGCATTTTGTTTGTGAATTAAAGAAAGTGCTTTCTTTAGCTCGTGGGTATAGCATGTTTTGCAAGACTCATAAGTCCATATTCTAAACCGTGTTGAATCTTTAAGTGTTCCCTCTGTGGAATGAAAGTTGGAAGAATTTGAGTCACCAAATAATTTTCCATTTGCTAACACATGTTTGTGGTGAATGTTGTTTGTGGTGTTTTTTTTTCCATTTTACATCAACAAACTCACTCTCAAAGATCCCCACTGTGCAGATTCTTTCATACCAAAGCAGAAAAAACCTATCTCAAATGTCATTGGGACTATTCTGAAGGGTTCTGTGTTCGAGCTCAAAGGAAGCCCTGTATGTGCGTGTTTACTACGTGAAGCCTGGTGCAGATAGATCTCCGCTGCTGAATAAATTTAAGCCATTTCTGGACTCGGCACATATAACTGGCCAATATTTGTAGCTTTTCTTTTTTTGAGAAATGGGAGGTCAGCATGTATTATAGGATGATACAACCCTAGAGTAACATTTTGACCAGGGAATGGGTGTACTTTTCAGTCATGTTCTTTGAATTATAGCTTGTTCTATTTTGGAGCTTGAGAATGCCAGCTGAGGCCAGGCTTTAGGTGATCTTTAGACTCCGCTCAGTGACACGGTCAAAGGATGAATTGAGGACATCCACACATCCACTCAAATAGTGAGCAGAGTCGTTTGTTCACAAACTAAAATCAATTAGATGAAACACCTATATAGGAACCTAAAAATATAACCAAAACTAGTGGAAAAAAAAAAAGGTTACGACCCCCCCTCCGACAGGAGCCAGACGGCAGCTGTGAAGTCAAATGTCCACAGATTTCACAGTTTGGTATTCAAAAAGCCAGCTGGCAATTACGACTTTCTAGATTAACCTTCTTGGTTAAAACATTTCCGTAACTATCTTGAGTGGATATGCCTGAATCTGATCATTCAGTGCATCATTAGTCTTGTTTCCTTGAAGCGTACTACAGCATTCTTGCTTTTCATTATACCCTGTTTAGGAAACCACCATTAATAGTTGCAGCTCATGCTCAAATTACGTTGTCAGCCCTCAGGCTAGTGTCAGGAAACTCTGGGGGATAATGTAAAGCAGGCGCTCCGAGAAAACTGTGAAAGTAACATTGCTACATGTCTGTGGCTGTCATTTGGTTTGCATGCTTTATATGAAAAGGGTTTCAAACAAAAAGTTGAAAGCTTTGAGAGACCAAAGATCAAACAAAAAGTAATCAACACATTAAGTTAGCCACCAACCCTGGTTTATTTTGTCCATCCAGGTGTAATTAGCCCCTTACAGACTGCCAGATCAAGCCATCCATGGTAAACACATTTTGACTTTGGCCTGTGCTGAGTTACACTAAAAGTTCCTTACCCGGATTATCCTGGTAGGTGAGGGGTTTAAGATCGCTCTTGCAATTGCAAAGTCTCTGTTTAAAGTCAGTGATCTCTAGTCAGCTCTGATTTGTAAACTATCCCAGACAAAGACAGTCCTTAATTTAGATTTGTTTTGATTTGTTCCTCAGTATCTATATCGCTGCACAATTTACTACAGAAAAAATAACTGCCAGTACTCTTTGTGGCACAAGTATGCAATAGTGACACTGCTTCAACCATATCATCTGCATTTTTACAATTTGTTGTTTCTTATCAGCCTATCAACACACAGAGGCATATAAATGTGGAATAAGCTCATACTTGCAGATATTGACCTTGTTTAATGATGTTGTCGAGATATAAAATCATTTGACATAATTTGTAAGACTGAATGTTTCACTGTTTAAGGTAATTGGTCTGTCAGCAGAGTTGTGTTACAGCATCTAAAACATAAGAGGTGTAAAGGTGCCCAAGTACACAGAGAACAATTACTTTCCAGGAATCTCTGTCAGCAAGTCCTCTCAGTAACTACACGTCCATACGTCGTTTAATGTTCTTTGACCCATTCGTCTGTGTTCATGCCAGCAAACTTAACTTTTTTTGGAGGGGCTTCTTGCAGCCTATCTTCCTGTTCTGCAATCCATTAAGGCGGTTATTGAGATGATCTGTTCCTAGATGCTGAATGTGGTTCCTTGTGGAAGCTGTGGCCTTAAGGACATATGCTGACAACAGCTGACTTAATATCATGGCACTGAACACAGCCATTACAGACATGGAGGTAATTGGATTCACAAATCAGCCATGGCTCGGGGTTTATTGTGGCACTGGGCTTTATGGGTAATATTTCAGACTGGAGACTGGTGGGCAGGCTGTCAGAGTGGGGCTTGGTTGTAACTTGAAACTGGTGCAGGAGAGAGAGTCAGAGATGTTGAGCTGTCCTTTGGTCTCAGAGAAACACAGGGAGAGAAAAGACTCCGTATCATGTAACCTGTATTTAGGTCTTGTCGAATATTATTGCTTTAGGTGTAAATTGATTGAAACATTTACATACTGTAGCTTTTTTCTTTTCTTTTACTGAAATTGTCCTCCTCGTTGTTTTGACCTTGCCATCTTATGAACACTTCCTTAAGTTTATCTTGTTCTATTTCAGTGCTCAATGTGGAGATTCTGCCTCTAAACCATTTATTCTGTATATCCATTTCTTTCTTTCTGTTTTTTTTCTCCCTTGTTGAAATATAAAATTTCGACTGACTCACAGAGAGGTGCATGATGAGGTGTGTGTGTTTTCAGGCTGGGTGGGAACAGAAAATCTTCCTTTGTCTTCCTTGGTCTGAAGCGTACTTCTTGGCTTTCTGTGCCTGTCCCGTTAGAAGTCAGGTAGGAAGATCAATATGAAGATTAATTATTGTGTCTGATTTAAGAGCTGCACCAACAACAGGCATTTTTCAGGCCTCTAGTGGGCATCAACAATGCTTCCCCATCTTATGAGCATTGAGCTTTAGCTTGTTAGTGTGGTCTCTGAACCAAAGCTGTGCTCAGAGAAAATGGTCCAGGCTCCAAGGATAACCCACTAAGGCTCAGTGTAGCTCAGCTCATGCTGGCCTTACACCTACCGACTTTTCAAGCGATTTCAAGGTCGAGGACAAATTTTGAACATCGGAGTATAATTCTGAGAGTCATGCTGGAGTTTGGATGCGCTCCCGTGATTGCGATTGTTTGGTATAAGGTGGTCTTAAAACTCAATCAGAGCTATCTTAAGGCAGACTTTATATTGTCTTGGCGTTACAATCAAATATTATCACAGGTCTTTAGTCTTGTCTTACGCAAATTGTGCTGTTTAATGATGTGATGATTATCAAAAAACCAATAGGAAAAACCTCCCTGGCACCAAACAGGAGGCTCCGAACTAGTAAACACAACCAGGAAGCGAAGGAAGGTGTGGCTCTTCTTGACTGTGGAGAAGGAAGAGAAACTGCTGTAGTTGTGGAGAGAGCAAGGGCTATAGTTAGCTAGGTAGCTAGTCATTCATAGCGTTCTAAATGGGGAGATCCCCGGTCGTCATCGGGGATACTGGGGATCACCCAGCGACACCCCTGGTTCTAACTGGAGATATGAACTCAATCGATATTCTCCGCTGTTATCTTTGTCAACCTTTTTTTCCTTCTCCACTCAAACCCGGCTCAAAGAGTCATTCTTGCTCTCTTCAAAACTCCACCAGTTTCTTCCTCATTTCAGTTTCTAGCCAGAAGTTTTATTTAATGCTTTCTTATGCAATAGTAATTTACAAAGCATAATAGTTTGGGACAGAAATACAGTTTCAGGCTGAGTGACTCTGCAAAAACGAGTCAACACGGACTATATGACACAAATAGGACAAAAAAAGCCAAAAATAAACATTTTATAGATAAAGGGGGAAAAAAATAATTTCTGTTTCAACTGCTGTTTGGGGTCTGATTAAGTAAAAGACATTCATAAAGGTATTAGTCTCATGTATACTTAGATCTTTTTTTATTATTTTAACTGATTTTAAGAAAGTCAGTAAGAAAATCATGTGGTAATTTAAGAATTTCATTTGTTCAAAATATGTGTATAGTATCGATTTATTGCTTAAAAACTAAAACTTTCTCTCCTCCTATTACAAAACCAAATCTGATGTAATTATCAAGGTTGGCACAGTCATATTGTTACCTAAAATCCAGCATTGAAATTCCTCCCCAAATAAACTAGATATATATTTCTGCTCAATATGAGGAATATTTACAAGGTGTCTGCAGAATACATTATCAACGTGTTTTCATTGAATCCCATTGATAAATTGTCCCTTAAAATGTCAGTAATGTCATGCTAGTTTATCTACAGCATCTGTTTGGGTGTGGACCTGAGTTGCCTCAGCAAGAAAATGTCAGACAGGAGAATGATAAACTATCCTTCTGAAGGCCACCAGAGAGACTTTAAATGCTTTCTCGCAGTGAAGATGATTTAAACCAACAGATTAATTTGATTTAGTCACAATCAGGTGTCTTTCTGACATCAGATGTGATTATGTCTCTGTGTAACAGAGAGACTAAGGAGACACTTTACAGGTTTTCAAAGAGGCAGGAATTTTTAAACTTACTTCCTCCAAATCAATTAAAAAAAAATTTCAAACCATGCCCATAATGTTCTAAAGTAAAGACTTACTTCACATGCTCTCTTTAGTTATGTTTTACTGTTACTAACATGAAGGGACACAGTCTTTTTGACAACAGTCTATCTGCTGTAATGACTGATGGTTGGGTGGGTGGCATCAGTAGAGACCAGAAAGAGAGAGAGTAGAGCCAGTCTGAGCCAGATCGTAGCCTCCGGAGCTGTCCTTTCATATGATCTATGAGCTTTCAATTTTTTTTTGGCTGTTTTGATAATTAAACAGGGGAGGCCTGCTCAGTGGAGTCATGCTGTTGGATTAGTTTCTCTCCTCTAATCTTCTCATAAGACCCGATAATTAATGATGGAAAGACAGGAGAGCCTGCAGTCCCTCTGGTAATGGGAGGGAATCATCTTGTTTACTCAACTTACTCCTTGTTTCTTTATAGGGAGCTCGGCCAGGATGTTATCACTGTGGTGGTCACAGATATTTAGATGTGGCGTCTGTCCAGACGTCTAATGGCAGATGATATCGTGACAAGCCCTGGAGCAGAATATTCTCAGCTAGGATTTATCCCTCATCCTAATTGTTGGACATCATGACTGTTTGTTTTATGCAAGTATTAAATGGATTATGGGACTTCTGAAAGCTCAAGCATCAGAATCCCACTTTGTCACCACATCATCCCTCTCAGTTTATAGAAGTATTCATTGAAATATCATTCAAAAATCATTGAAAGATATGGCTGGAAATGTTCCATATTCATACCGCATGATGTCCTACAACAGCTGGCGTGGTGTTTTTGCCAAACGTTTCTCAAACAGGTGGATTGGTTGGGATTTGATTTTAGCCATGAATTTGATGCATTAGTGAGTTTTTACCACAGAAGGACCGTCTGTGTGTTTTCTTAGACCCCGCTCAATGACACTATTCATGTGACGCAGAAAAAAATCTACATGCAAAGTACAATGCAATCTAATTCCCTTATATGTGCACTTTTTGATCCCGTGAACTGAAAAAAAAAAAAAACAATTAATGAAGTGATACATTGTGCATATAAAATAGAATTTTGTCAGGACTGGCAAGGCTTAGCAGTCTAGGTCTATTGGTGTATGGGTTTCCAAAAAGCAATATCATGTACGTTAATGCCAAACAAAGTATCAGGAAATGTAGACACAACATAATCTCCCTATTTGTTTTTTTTCAGTATAGAGCATTGACAATAGAGGGCTGCATTGGGAGCAGGTCCTGTGGGACTCAACACAAATCTGGTAGGAGTGGGCAGTTTTACCCTTACTGCATGCAGTAACAGTCCATTAATGAGAGTCCATTCAGAGAGGAAGCTTTGTCTTTGATGGATGAAAAAGTGATGCGTCATGTTTGGTAATTAACTTAAGTGAACACATTAATATTATCATTCCTTCAACTGAATTCAATGTTTGTTATTCTGAAAGTTTGTTATTCTGAAAGTTTTAATGTGAATGGTCAGAATTTGTGTGGGTGCGAGCTGGATTGGACATGCATGTTTCATTTGCAGCCAGGAATGCATAACAGACTGCGGGAGCGGGCGGTAATGATCAAAAATCCAGCACAAGCAGGATTAAGAAAGCAGTCCCATGCAGGCGTCTAATTGACTATATGATTTTTCAGCTTAAAAATGTCAGGCTCAATGAGTATTTTGGTCACAATTATTCATAGATTCCTTCAGTAATACTTTATCAACGATATAGTGTTATTGGATATTTTTTCTCTTGGTCCAAACATCACTATCAGCTTCAAAAAATCAAGTGTTGGTTCATCAGTATTCATTGTATATTATTGCATTATTAAATTAGATTTATTGGTTTAGGAATAAACAAGACTTGATGTAAGTTTGAATGTGGTCTGTAACTCACAATAGTTCGACATGTAGCCTGCAGGTAAACAGCCAAGTGGGAGAATTAGATACCCATATTAGAACTGTTCCTGTGGGCAGATAGCTGCTCAAATCTCCCCTAGGGCAACGTTTTGACACATGTTTTTTTAAGGTCTGAGCTGTCAGCTTCAGCCTCCTGACCAGACCCTCATTAAACAAAACCGAGAAACAACAATGAGTGCAGGCTCAGTGGAGACGCCTCTTCAACACTCTTGAGAAAATGGCTTTCTAACTGCAAATTAATGTAGTAATACGGGATTCAATGGTAAAGGTGTGGAGAGTCTGTATTTTCGGCTGAAGTAGATTTCTCTCGTTGAGTGACGCAGCACACTCTGTCTCATCAATGTCCCAGGGAGAACGTAATCCCCAGGAGCTGCTTAAATGTAAACAGAGCAGTGTGGGATGAGAGATATTCCCATGGTAAAGTAGTTGTTTATTTAACTATGTTTGGACAGCAAGCTTTTACATGTTGCCTTCTGTCGATGTCTCATCAGCTCCATGAGTCTCTGCATGTTAATGTTTTTGTATTATAGAGTCATATGACAAAGACAAATATCGGCAACTGCCCAGAACGCTGGTTGACTTTTGAAAGATTTCTCAACAGAGGACTCTTGATCTGCTGATACAGTATATGTGTGGTTCAAGCTGGTAGGGAAACAAACTGGTTGCATTTTAATTTGTTATGATGTGACTCTATGATTCAGATCTGAGTGTAGAATCTGAAGTTCAGAGATGACTGAAAGTGTGTCTGAGTTTTGAAAAATGTTTTTGATCGTTAAACACGAATGTAAAGTTAAAAAAGATTTCAATTTTCAACCTAAATCACGTCATTTTAATGTGGAGGCGTTATGAAAAGGTTGGATAAAACTTTATCTAGAGCTCAACTCAATTTGTGCTTTGGCCTGATGATGCAACCATTATTTGTGACTACCGTACTCTGAATTTATCTTTATATACTAGTGTTGCATTTCTTGGCCGCTAGTAAGTCGAAAAGATAAAGTAGGGGCCATTTGAGTCCTAGCCCTTGATTGGCTTTTGATATTTACGTCTTTTAATAAACTGTGTCATCAATTATTTTTAAATAATTAGATTACATTTGCATAAGACTAGATGCTCTCTTGCAAGGGTATAAAATCAGAGAAGCTTTAATTTCATGGTCATTTGAACATCTCCATGAGTTTATAGCACACCATGAATATTTCAGTCCCAAAGGGAACGTGACTATTTGGAATTATTTACTAGCCTTTTTACTGTGGTTCTCTGAGGTTTTTACAACAATGAATGAGAACTGGATTTTGTAGTAAAGATAGGGTTAATGTTCTGCTGTGGTCCATCATCCAGAAAAAGTACAAGCTTTCTGCTAACTGCTCTGGGACTGAGTCGCTACCAGAGGGCTTCAAGGTATTTAGAGGTGTGACCATGATTAAGTTTCACAAAGGCCAGTTTTATACAATGAAAAGTCTTCAGTAATTTGTCTTTAATTCTTCTACAAATCAGTAGTGAATCAAAAGATTAGTTAGTCTATACCTTAAATCCATGAGTAGTATTCAGTCCTGACATTACCCGTCTTCCATTAGTTTAAGACTATTACACCTGTTTTAGATGCATAGGTTATGTTATGTTCTGTGTCAAAGTTAAGAGAAATACTAATTCTGGAATCGTTTCTTCCCCCGTCTTCAAATTATAGAACATTTTTATGATGGGGACAATAAGTATTTCTTTATTCAATGCAGAAAATACATTCTTGCAGTCTTAAGATGCAGTTTTTGGGTGACATGATGATGCGTATGCCTGGCAACCCATTGTACCTTTTTTTTGCTAAAAACAAATTGGTAATTTTTCAGAAAGTTTTAAAAATGTCATTTGGACATTGTCAAGAGGCTTCAAAATGTTTATGACATGCAGAAAGTAACTGAACAGGACTGATAACTGAATATCTATATTTCTGTCAAGTTTAAGCCATGGGCCTAAGTGAATACAAGAGCAATCTGATACCTTGGTTGATAAGTTTCGCAAACGCCATGAAACTTTCCCTGTACTCAAGCTCCATTTAAAAGACTCAGGGCACGGTCACACTGGCCATCCGTACCGCGCTTCAACGCTAAAGTCCAGTTCATTTGACCAGTGTGACCGCTCCGTATCGTGCTCAGGCACGGTACACTGCCTTGGCTTTGGCACACTTCGGAGAGGTGTGCTTCAGCACAGTACACTTCATGCACGAGCACAAGCACGCGGGTAAACAACGCTGAGAGCCTTCATTAAGGAAAAATCCAGAGTTTCATGGCTGTATCTGGCTAAAATTACTCAATATAAGACACAAAGTAGCTGTCCGCGATGTGCCGGCGTACATCGGAGAACAATTAATTAATTTATTGCTGTGTCTGATTAAAATGGCTTAGAATAAGCTGTAAATTCAGTAAAGTAGCTGTCATGCTCTGTGTGTTGTTCTCTGATGTGCAGACGCGGACTCGACTGCGCGTCTCTTTTTCTCCCTCTCTCTCTCTCTCTCTCTCTCTCTCTCTCTCGTCCGCCTGTTTGTAAACTGAGCACGCTTCATAATAACATAAAGCGTGCATGTGTTGTATGACAAAGTTATGTACAAGAGGTAATCGTGCTTAGGCACAGATAGTCCTGTCGGGAATGGCGCTGCGGGGGGGCAATCGTGCTTGAGTACAGCACGGTACGGATGGCCAGTGTGACCGCGCCCTCAGCTTCTACTTGCCACAGTTCTTAAGTGACTCTTGTGAATAAAAAAAATATTTTTTTTTTGTTTATTACTTGGTGTTATATCCTATATCAAACCAAACTCAATTACAATATCTCATTTCAAGCTATCCAGTAGCTGTACATATGACATAAAATCAAATCAAGGAAGTGCTGCGCTGTTAACCTTCTCTCAGATATTAGAAAGCTTTCTCACATCACGGCATTAGATCTCTTAATGGCTGTATGGAAGTGGGACTCTTTATTCGTTATGTTGGTTGAGTGGCCACTGCTGGGCTTGGTTGCCTTCTCTATAGCCGGATAAGTGTGATCTATGGACTGGCTAATTGCCTTTGTGTTGATCGCCTCTATGACCAGGTCGTTAACTGTCTGGAAAGGTCATTTCCTGTCCTGTTACAGTGGAATCCATCAGGGAAACTGCTCCACAGCACAGAGCAATACCACAGATGATGTTATTGCAACATGATTGTAGGGTTTGTTTGTCAATTTACTGAAGCTAATCCACTGAAGAGAGATCATGGAATTTGGGAACAGCTGGGAATGCGTCTCTGAATTCAAAAAAGGTCAGCATATGGTTATCTGAGCACTCAAAGCTATCATGCAGCATTTGTGCCTAACTGTTCCTGTACGAAGTTGGGATAAGAAAAGGAATCAAAAAGATAAGCACAGGAAGCATTCATCCATTTAGCCGTGTTGAAGTTTGAAAAGTAAAGGAGCAGGGACTTTTTAGATCTCATCTATTTTTGATGACACAGTTCAATCCCAAAGCTGCTGTCAGAACAAACTGTGAGACTGACTCAACAAATGACATAAGTAAAGAGTGGACGTATTATTGTTACCCTGCAGTTGTGTCCTAATGCTTAATGTATGACAGGACGTTAGATGACTGTAAACTCGATCTAACTTAATTTAGCATGTCATTTTGGCAACAAACAATGACGAAGCAGATATTTTTCTCAAAGAGTCTCAAACTCTTTCTTGTTTGCTGTTTTTTGGATCCATTGCAGGTTGACAGATACAAGTAAATACCCTATTTTACCTGGAAGCAGAGGCAATTTAAAATAAAATGAAAAGGTAGCTTGGTTGATTTACAACCACTTTTCACACTTCAGATCTTGATAATACAAAAACAGGATTTGATTTCTATACAAAATGAAACTAGTCTTAAATCTGCTTTATTCTGGTGCTTTTTGGCACAGGAGACAAAGAGCACAGATTTAGTGGAACTGTGATTGAACTTGAGTGGGTAGATGTGACGACAGTTTTTTGAGGAGTACCCTGCAGATCATGACGCTGTAAAACCAGTATTTGAACTGGATTTTCTAACTAATGCTGTAAGGAGTGTATGAAATAAACATGCAATTTGTAACAATAGATTTAGAAAGGAACCCAACAGAGCTTCACCTAACATTTGTAGTTTAATTGGAATCAATGTAAGAGAGTAAAAAATGCACATCACAATTTTATCTGGTACAATGCAACCTCTTCAAATTACTTTTCTTCACATGAGAGACACATTATTCATACTCAGAGCAAGTAAAAGTCTGGTCCTGCTCATAGCTTAGTCCCAGGACACCATGGGGCATCTGTACTGCACTGCTGATGACAGCGCTGTCAGCCCTACAATCAGTCACACTCTGCAGCAGGAGAGGAGGCCGTGTCCAGTGTCATGCTGTTCTCTGTTTCCACCCCCAGCCCCCTTTTAATTGGTCATTTTGAAACTTGGTTTGTGAAGTTTACTGCCTGCTGTACCTGTTGTTCCTGTATTTCTCTGTTTACAACTATGTAGCTATTACAAAAAAAGGTTTTCCCATGTTCCTTTGATTCTTAATTTATGTCACAAACTTTTAAGGAGTAGTCCTACGAAATGGTTAAATCCATTATGGTGGATAATGCCTTATTTTAGTGTTCTTTCCTGCTGGAATTATATGTGTTATAGCCTGTCCCGATAGCATGCAACACGAGCGAGCATCAGCGTCAAAATCAGCTTGATTCTATTTTTTCCTATCGGAGTGTCCAAACTCTACACATTTCTTAGGGTAATTTTGACAGACTGTTGTCATTAGTCCCGCTAAAACAATAATTATTAAATCAGTAGTTTCTGACCTGTGACTCTGACTGTTTTTATTTATTATTCAGAATTTCTACTGTACTATTCTTCCTGGGGCAGTTTGCACCAGAGATCACATTAAGAAGATGATTCACTTTACCCTTTGTCACCATGTTTCTGTCTTTAAATGAGTCCGAGCTTAGCTTTAGCATGCATCAATTTAAACCCCGGGCATTTGAATTAAGTCAAATAAATCATTGTGTTCCTAAGTGGGTGTTTACTTGACTGAGAGCAACCTGTTGTGACCCCAGCTGCTCCCAGCCTCCCCAAAAACAAATATTGCAGCTCTTAAACCATTATCTTTATTTATGCCTTAAATTTCAGTATGACAGCTTCTGGGATTGATTTTCCCCGACTTGTCCCTTGGTCATTACAGGAGGAAGTTTCTTCTGCTTCACTGAGTAATTCCTTCTGGCACACTTAAACCCCTCTTCACCACAAAAACATGCTCCCTCCCATTTTCCTGTGACAAAACAACAAGAGACTTCAAACAATGAGTGCTGACATTTAGTGCCACAGGGTCCATTAACACTCTCATGTGTGACTAAATATTGCTTTTTTGCACACACAGCTCCAAATGTTGGCATGTCTGCACTAAGTGAGGGACAAAAGAGACCAAAATGTCATGGAGCTTTTATTTCTCAGAAATGGATTTTGGCTTTTTCTTAATAATGTCGCTTTAAAGAGCAGATGTGTCTTTAATGTTTGTGTTTAGGCGAAGCCCTTACAGTGTTGCAACATGTTGATTAAGAAAAACACTTTTATCCTTTGTATTCATTGTAAGATATGACATTTATTTTACACCCAAAAAAACAGTTTACTCAACATGGCGATGATTGTAGTGATTATCTCGGTTTGAGCTTTTGATACAAACATGGATAAATAAGGTTGAAAAACATGAGCATTTAGACAGAGCTGATAGTAATTGTGTAAGAAAAGATTTCATTACCATGTGTCATGGTAAGTTCTCAAAATAATTACAAGAGAATGACCTGTGTTTAGGATTAAAAGTCAGAACATCTGATCTTTGCGTACATCGATTGTTAACCAATAGTCTTGTTTGCTTAAATGTTCCTTATGCATTTTACCTACACAGTTATCTTGCGGAAGAATCTGTGCCCACCTTAAAAAATGACATTGTGATTAATGTTAGACTTCAGTGAGGATTTCAGTCAGATTGCAATCAAAGGCAAACGTTCAGGATACAGCTTGTCGCTCTATAAAGCCTTTGTCACTGTTGACAGCTGCTCATCATACATCTCTTGAGTCCTCTGTTCACGTCCATTTCCTCACAAGAATGAAATATAGGTGGTCTGAAGCAAATTATAGAACAGTTAGGATTTCAGAACAGGCAGAGAATAAGACAAAAAGCAGTGGAGTGAAGACAGAGGAATAATTCAGAGAAGCTTATATTTGAGTAGACAGATGGAAAAGAACAGAAGGTGGCATGAAGTAAAGGAGAGGTTCATAGACAGGCAGACAGTGCTAAAGGGTCGTGACTTGTGATATACATTTGAAGCCCTAAAGGAACAGCCGGTTCCCTCTGTGATGTGATTCCATTTTAATTTGAAGTAAAGACTTTCACCTTTCTCTAAAGGAGTATCTGGTTTTTTTTTTTTAAATAGAAACTCTTGCAAAATTGAGAGTTTCTTGGGAAGCCAAATAGTTCATGTTCCACCTCAGAGAGACGGGCAGAAGTTTGAGTCACTATGTGTTAGAAAGTTTTAAAGTAAATCTCCTGATGTGCTCATAATGGACAGACAGTTAAAGTCAGTTGTGGAGCCAAGTGTTATTTAAAGATGACCATTCGCAGCCGGTCACGGCGTTGCACAGACGCACACGTCTCTCCCATCGTGTCATTGTTGAAGCGTGTTGGAGCCAGACGGCGTCTCATTAGCCGTTCCTCTGGAGCCAAAAAAACATCCAATGTTTTTTTTTTTAACTGACTGCAACCAGCTTCACCAACTATTCAAGGGAAGGTAGAACAATCCCAAAGTCATTAGCATTAGAGCGCCCGTGCCAACCATACCACATGCCATGCTGTTATAATGATACAGCAGCTATTGTCCACACAGCCAAGATATCCTTTGTACCACAGCCTAATTGTTGATATCTTGATTTCACCATACACTGCAGGCATTACAGTATCCTGTCTTTAAAGTGGAGACCAGATGGTAGAGCTTAGATTTTCAGCGTCCTTGAGGACAGAAGAGAAGAATAATTTTCCTGAATGAACTATACATTTTTATTACCTCCTACAGGGGGCGCCTCACAGTTATTAGTCCAATGTTAAGAATTGCCCCCAAAGGACATTGCACATGCATGTGTAAGCTAACATGACCTTACCAACCGCTGTGTTGTCTTTTTAACACACACATGCTTGTTCAGCTAATAGATAGCAAAAAGGGCACAGGCCTTTGACAGTAGAAAGCGGATTAAACTGCAGACCAAAGATTCTTAGTGAGTTTAATGGAACAGAGATGAGTGGATGGCAGATTTAAATACATTAACCTTCAGTCAATCCCCCGAGGTTTGGAGGAACAACAGAGGGGGTTTGAGGAGGAATTTACTTCATGTCATTGATGTTATGAACTGTTATGACATTGTTTGAGTGAGTGTATTACAACATCCATGTTAACACAGGTCAAGTTTGAAGGCTCAGCAACAGATAGATTAACCTTTACCAGACTCCAAACTGTATTGTTATAAATGCAAATTGCTGAATATTCTCAGTCTTTTATGTATTAGGATACAATAACACACTAGACCTAAAGGAAAATTGGATTGTTTGGCCTGTGTTATATACCTGGCTCAAATTATCAGATGGTGTTGAAACAACCACAAAAAAAATCATGTTCTTTTTTTCAGGGTGAACACAACACAAAAGACTTGCAGAAAAAAAGGTTCCCCTCATGTGCGAAAATTCAAACTGAAGTAAAATATTATAAAAGCCTGAAAGTTGAGACCTTGTTCTTGAAACCACTCGGTGTTTCTTTTGATTGCATTAAAACACACATACTTCTCTCTGCGGCTCTCTGTTACACGGTTTCATCTTAAATTTGAAGTGTGAACCTTTGCTGGAAACAGCTTGCATGTGCGACAGCCTGTTATGTGCAAGTTTTTCCCTTTTCGCCACTGAAGGCATGAGTGAGAAACAAAGCAGGATACTCTCAGACATTAATTTGCTTTGTTAAAATCAGCAAAGTCTGCATGTTGGAGCAGCTGCACACGAAACCGCCCTGGGTGTCCACAGTTTGTATGAACTGTGTTGTTTTTAACGGCTCTTTGTCTTTTCTATAAATACACAGGAAGTGAAAAGCTTGGCTAATAGACCTCATGAGAATACCTCAGCTGTTTGGCATGCTTCACCTTCCTCTGCTAAGCCATATCAGTCAGACACCTTGTTTATACATCTGTTAAGGACACTCACAACCTGACAGTGTGCTTCCCTTTTTAGGAGCCTGGGAGCTCGTGGTCGTAGCCTCGGCCAGAACATGTTGTGTTGTTCTGATGGACTATGCAGGCTATGAATAGAGTAATATCTCATTTTATTGTGCTCACTGATCTGTGGAGAAACTTTTTTAGCAAAGACTTAATGGAGGTCCTGTGACTTTGTTTCCTCGGTAACCTTTCAGGAGACTGAAGTCTAATTTAAGATCCTGTTTGTGGACTCACCAGCTGCCAGCCAACAGCACTCAGAGTTATAGTCTCTGTCACTTTACTGAGACACACTCAGACTGTATGGATGATGTGACAATTCATTAAGAGAAGATGCTTTTTGAATTCTGATATGTCAATGTGCTACGCCTCCAAGTCAGTTTGACTATATAAATGAAATGAGCTGAAAGAGAACTTGCCGACATGTTCAGTTTATTAATGCTGAAAGTCAGAGAAACACATGCCCTTATAAGGTTGGAAGAATATTCATGTTGTAATTAATTTAGATTAATGAAGGTCCAGTAATCTCCATGGCTTCTACATGTTTCTGATTGCTATCACAGATGAAAGGCCTAGGCTGCCCCCTCTTACGCACTTAGCTACAATGTTGTGCTGATGCACATTTCCTTACTCTCTGCATTATTCATGCGGCTGGAGCTCAGATTTAGAGTTGGTCTTGTCCTTGGGCAAGACACTGAACCCCAGCAATGTGTAGGGATGGGTTCTGAATACCGGTACATGATTGGGCCAGTACTAAGACTACCGTTAAGCCCCCCGCCCGGTCTATCGGGGAACAATGTGTCTTGATATTGTATTATTAAGTTAATATTAAGCACCCTGATGAGTTTGGTCTCATTAAAATAATGTTCTCATTTTAACATATCAGCGTTTTACTGTGTGACAGAAAAGCTCTGATGTACTGTTAGACGCTTCACAGATTATTATAGACTATTACACATTAATGGCCTAATTAAAAGGTAGGTAAATGTAACCCAGTGTTACCATTATATTTTTATATATATATATATATATACATTTTTGTGCCTTTATTGTAGAGATATGATAGTGGATAGAGTCGGAAATCAGGGAAAGAAGTCATTTAAGGATACCTTTCCGATAGAACAGGACAGCTGTCATTAAAAGTAACGCATGAACACCAAGATTCCTTCAAGTGTTTGTGTCGGCATCCGTCTGCACACACACTCCATCCCCCCATAGAGGCCATATGCTACCGTCAGAGTTTCTCAGGTTATTTAAACTGTATTAGGAGTGTATGGAAAATTGCATGAACTGCATAGTGTTTCAAATTTAAATACATTAATATTAAATGAAAAATTCTTCCTTGAAATGTGAACCTCAAATGAATGCCCCCTTGGGGCGCGCTAGTGGCGCAATGGTTAGGGCGCGCGCCCCATGCATTGAGGCTGTTGTCTCAAGCGGGCGGCCCGGGTTCGCGTCCTGCCTGTGGCCTCCTTCACGCATGTCGTTCCCCACTCTCTCTCCCTGGTTTCTGACTCTATCCACTGTCCCATCTCTACATTAAAGGCACAAAAGCCCAAAAATAAATCTTTAGAAAAATGAATGCCCTAAATGTGGTGGAATCTCTAGTTTTATATTTTACGACTTACATGGAGACATCTTTCATGTCATTTGTTTAGTTTTTGTCCCAAATAATAAAGAGTAGTATCGATAAGAGTATTGAGAAGAATCTGTATAGTTGCAGGTATTGATAGAATCCTAATTATACCCATTTCTAGCGGTGTGTGAATGTGTATGGTATGAGTTCATACTGATGTGCACTTTTTATACCAGCCTCCACCATCAAGGTGTAAATGGGTGAATGAATAAAAGCAGCTTTGAGTAATCTAGAAGACTATAAAAGCGCTATACAAGTCGAAGTTCATATACTGTATCGTACTGTTGTACTGTTGTGTTTATCTGCTGATCAAAGTTAGATGAAGGACAACAGGAGAACGTGTTACTGATGGAGTCATTGAAACCAAACACAGCAGTGATTCAAGAAAGATCACAGGTTTGATCCCCACAGCTGCAGGTCTGCCTTAACACCATTATTAAACATAATAATACACTCATGATGTAATTTCTCTCATATTTCATGCTACAATGTGACAGCAAGCTTGATTACCTCTGTGTCTAATATTGTCTGACCCAGTTTTACATGTGAGATGTAGACAGCAGTACTGTGTGAGTGAACTATTTCACTGAATTAGTTTATTACATCATTATATTTGTATGTTTAGCTTTGTTGTGGATTAAACTGATGAAAAAAGATGTTATACAGAAGTTTTTTGAATGGCATATTACAGCTTCATGAACACCAAAGGGTGCAACTAATAATGGATTTCACACCAGTTATCTGCTGCACATTTTCACGATCAATAACTGTTATTTAATGGAAAATTAAAAAATAATAAACAACATTAATGGGCTCAATATCTGCTGTGAAAATGAATCTGTCTGACAAACCAACCCTTAAAAAGAAGTCACTGCTCTATCATAAACAACAAATGTACATCTAAGCAGCTGAAATTCATTGATGGCATGTTTCTTTAAGCTTCTGTCACAAAACAAATAATCAGCTGATATTTCACCTGACTTATACAACTTAAATTTAAGCTTTCTGAGTCTGCAGAGCTTACAGTGTGTTTCTTAGCATTTTTATTTCCCCTGCTGCCTCCTCCCATCTCCACCCAGCCTTCTGGTATATTATCCTCCCCCCCCCCCCCCCCCAGGGAGTGATACTTGATGACATCACTCCTTCCTCTGGCCAGATGTTTAAACTTAAACACTCTATCCATCAGCCTAGAGAAAGTTGCACAGCAGACAGAGGCAATGACCCAGCAAAGAAATCCCTTATATACAGGCTCATACACACACAACCACACACACAGATTTTGAAAACTAACAACTGTTCAAAGCTCAAACCAGAAAAGCAGGCGACTGATGTGATGTGAAGCCAAAAGCTGTAGTAGTGAGACTGAATCTGTAAAATGCTTTTCTCCACTTCTGCCTCAGAGCTTTAGACTTTAACACTATCCCTCCAGAGCATGGTGAACCGGCATTATTCGGATGAGATGCAGTCGGTCATGTTGCTCTACACAAGTTTTAAATCACATTTGTTTCACTGCAACCCATTTCCTCCGTTCACAGGAGTCAACATTTATTCCACATTTGCACTTGTTCTGTTTTTTTTTCTGTGTTTTCAGTTGATAGAGTTAGAATATCTTTTAGATAAACACAGCACTTATGGTTTAAAAAACTGTTGGCCTTGAATTTGAACTGAAATACCAACGTTTGCTGAAGCTGAGAGGTATTTCCCTGTCAGCTGTTCTGTAGTGTTTCACTCTTTCTTTGTGTTATGGGAACGCTCACTCATGCTTCTCACTGAAAGGCCGCCTCTTTTGATGAAGACTGCAGCTGTGTATTGGTGACAGAGTTGGCGTTACAATTTAAGTGATCAATTTATTTCACTCGCCGCAGTATTGACAGTCATCTTCAAAGAAGTGAGACGGATGAGTGCTGAGTTTCAATCGACATAAAACAGAAAACCTATTTGGATTTGGATGTTCTGCATAAATCAAACAGATCTCTCTCTGACAGCTTTAAATGTATTTTAAGGCTTTATTTTTCAGACTGTGTTGTCTGATATTCAGCACGGCCTTTGCCTCCGCTCTGAGACTGCTTGTTCTCCTTTTAGACATGTTTATTCACTTTCTCTTTAAATGTAGAAAATCCCTGATAACTGAGGACATACGGCGGATACTGTAACAGTGTTAATACCTATACAGGATAAGAGAGTGTGTGTGTGAGTCTGAGAGACAGAAAAAGTTTTTTTTTTTCAAACATAAGCACCAGCTTGAAAGCCCCATTGTGTTTCCTTAAACTTATAAGATTAATAGATTTCAATATTATTATTTCTCTTACTCTCTTACATTACTTTACTTTACTATTTTTCTTAATTTGTTTAAGTAATTATCCTCTTTGAAACTAAAGATCATTCTTTGCTTTCCTTTAAACCAATAACAAAGATGAAGTTGATAGAAATCTGTCATGCCTTTAGATCCAGTATTACATGAAAACCAAAACATGCAATACACACCTTGAAAATGTTTTCTTAAGAAGCAGTGTCAAGACATGAAGTAAGACTCTTTTTTTAGATGCTATTTTAAGTGGGTTTTACAACAGTAAACAGTTTTAATCGATAGTGACATTGTTGATTTTCAGAGCACTGTCTGACTTTGTGCCTAACTGATTGGTGTCCTGTGGACCTCTGATAGAGCCACATTAATGTGGAGCAAATCTATTCCGTTCAATGGAAGAGAAAACAAATCTGTGCACGAAGAAGTGTCATGAATTTTTCATGACTGTAGACAGATTCTCCCCAGCACTCTGCTCTGGATCATAAACAAACACACATTTCAATTCTTTAAGAGAGTATAAGAGCAATTTATTAAGCTGAAAAACAGAAGGGACGTTTATTACCGGTATTTACTTAGGACTCAGAAACAACGTCCACATTATTTTTGTTTTTATTACTCTGGATATAAATGTTGCTGTTTTCTTGTGTTCATGATAGGGCTGAATCATATTGGCAAAGACTAGCATTGCAATATATTTTTTTTTATCTGTGATTTATATTGTAATTAAAACAAAAAAATCAGTTACAATTTATTTTAATAATTGTGGTTTTTATTATTTTTTGTGAATCTACATCAGTAGAGTACCTTTGTCTTCTTTGAATTGGTAATATTCACTTGATCTTCAGATGTTGTAACATTTTGTGGAATTTTAAAGAAATCCTCACAGGATTTTGTTTCTATATTTAGTATTAGACTGTATTTAATCATAACCATTCATGAGGTATTCACTTAGTATTCACTAAATAAAGCCTGCAGTGTTTGGACATTAAAGGCACTGTCGCACTCAGAGCTCATGTTGCTCATCCCTTTTGATGTTTCAGTGTTTTTCCATCTCTGGTCAGCAGCCATCACTTCATTCACTTTAATCAGGCCTTCTGTGTTTGTGTCTTCCAGGACTCAACCCTCTGCCCTTTGATGCAGCAACCAACAACGACCCTCTTCAGTTTAACGGCTCCAGCGGGCCTCTGATGACTGAGTGTCCTCCTCTGGAAAACACTGCAGAAAACGGCAAGAAGAGGAAGAGAGCCAGCCTGCCTCCAGGTACTCACAACAAACACAAGTATTTCACATCTGCTGCAGGATTACTGAGGGTCCCAAATCTTCAGCGTTTTGCCCTCAGCTGTGTCCAATTCTAAATACACGCGCCTGTACTGCCGACAGAAAAGCTGTGATACAACCTTGAGATACCTCCTACTCTTCCTCTACCATTTCTCTGGGTGTCAATATGGAGAAAAAAAACGTAGCTTGGTTCAGTCTTTGTTGTTTTAGATTAGCTTGCCATGTCCTGGGGCTCTGCTTGTTTGTCCTGTTTGGAGGTCGGGCAGCTGCAAGAAGACTGTCTGTTACCGTGCCAACAGCACCTGCCAATCAAACTTGCATCAGCTTCCTGACACACAAACACTGACCTGTCTCACTAAGATGGGCACTCTGAGAGAAAGCTTTTTGTGCATGTGTGTGTTGATTTGTTTGTCATTTGAGTGAGAGCTTGTGCTGGTAATGAGTCAAATCAAAGAAGGACCTTTCTAATTAAATAATGAAAAGGGGCTGACTAATGAATTCCTTTATGAGTAATAGAAAGAGAAGACCACTTCAGATAGAGAGGTGTTGTTTTCATGTTTTCTGCATTCATAGCAATGCTAATTTGACTGGGTAAAAGCACCGCATTAACACAGCCAAATGGATCTCTCCCTCAATATCTTCACATACAAGTCATGTCTTGATGAAATTACATTTCAAATGAGAAGGTGAACATGTCAGAACAGCACATTAAATGACGATGACAAAAGAACACTGAAAAATGTTGATTTCATTTTGTTTGAAGTGTTGAGGGAAATAAGATGCTATTGTTTTAATACATTTATTGTATTGATGTGAGGGGCAGGAGTACTTGATTAAATATTCTGAAAACAAATGAAGTATTTTGCTGTGTTGATATTTTGATATTTTCAACGATTCTGGGAGATCATAGAATGCTGGCATCGAAGGCTGCCAGCAAAACCAGTCCAGACAGGGTCCCCATGGAGCCACAAGATAATACTCCCTCTCAAAGAGTGAAGGAAGGCCAGGGGCAAAACCAGCAAAGAGAGCTCCCCATCAAGCCACAAGCTAATGTCTGAAGAATCGACTAAATCACAAAGACTTTCCGCCGCTATTGGTCTGACTCATGATCGTCTCCTGTCTCTGTCAGGTCCCCCAGCCTTTCAATGCAGCACCGACTCATTAAGAGCCATGTTGATTGAGTCTCATTAAGAGACCCTGCTGGATAGATTTGTCTCATTACCATTGCTATAACTCTCTTTAATCCATCATGCATGTGTGCAGTCATCCATAACAACACATCAACTTTTATTTCAACTATCCTCACACGTTTTATTTCATTTACTGATAAAGAATTTTTGAAGGCGACAAACAAACTGTCTGTTGGATGTCACCAGAGAGTCCTTTCATACTTAATGCCACCCTGCTGACACATGATTTAATAATGATCTTTAAACTGCCAAACCAAGACCCAAACAACAAGAAGACAGATAAAATATTAAAAGCCTACCATCTCCTGTAAACAGTAACAGGAAACATTTGCAAGTTAAATTCATATTCTGTTCACTCTCCTCAAAACAGACACTATTCATCAGAGTCCACTCACTTCACACTCAGACGCACTCCATGTTTTTATCTATTGTGAGTGAAACCGCTTCAGGGAAATCAAATTCATTCAAAATCAAGTCAGGAAATTTTCATTTTATTGTGACTGTTCTTTAAAAATACATTCCAAAATTATCACTATTGTGCTTCTCTTTTGTGGACGCAGTAACATGACCGAACAGTTCAACAGTTTCACAACACAGTCAGAGAGAACATATCCCCTCATGCGCTGCTGTGTTGAAACTGTGCGTGGTGAAGACTGTGAGATTTTGAAATGCTGCTGTTTGTTAATGTTGAGCAGCATTGCCTCACTTAACATTATCAAAGCAGATTTATTTTATATTCATTCCAGGATTTCTGACATTGAGTTCAACTGCAGTCTTCTCTTTCCCTGCCTGTGTTGGTGCATATTCTGGCTTTTTCCCACTGCATGTACACCAGTAGAATAGTGTGAAACCATCACAAGAGGCATGAATCCTTTTTGTAGCAAAGGTCCTATCAGCTTTGATAATGAGGTTTATTTTCTGAGTTTAGTTTTAGCGTATGAAGCGGTTGTCCTCTTACCGATCCAATCTGCTGTGCCGTGAACTTAAGTAGGCGTTAAGAGAGAGGTGTTGAACAAAATGTTTGTGATTCTTCGGGGAAAAGGTGAATTTCTCTCACCATAAAATAATAAAGATACATTGTGTGTGTATTCAGGGAGCAGCAGTATTTTACACCCATATTGACATTTTGACATGACATGGAATAGCATGGCTCTATAACTTTCTGTTGTGTGCATATGTGTGAACAGACCTATTTGCATCTGAATCCACAGTCTGGTGTTTTCAAGCTTGAGTTTAAAGATTATCCAGCCCTTTACTCTTGAGCCTCCATAGCCTGACAAGAGTTTGGATGTATCTCAGAAATATCCAATTGAAAATGAATGATACTGAAGAGCTCAAGGGGAAAAGTATAACTAGGCTGCATTACAACTCTAAATTGAGCACATATTTATTTTACTTTACCTTAAATGTGAAATTTCTTATATCTACCTCTCAAAAGCTGAAAGAAGAAATTAAATAGTTGCTACTATTTCCAAACTTCTGAAATCCTGCTAGTGCTGCATGGTGGTGCAATGGTTAGCACTGTTGCATCAAGTAGTGTAGTTCATGTCTTAAATTATGTATTTATTTGTCTGTTAGACTGTCCTTAAATCGAATAATTTAACTTTTGATGTTGTGAAAAGCTAACAAAATGATCTGATGTTAATAGAGTTTGGAAGCAATTTAGTTATATATTTGTTTGTTTTTTAACTACTTAATAGATTTATTAACTCTGAAATTGTAGATTAATTTCCCATCAACTAAACATTCCAGAAACAATCTAATACGTAAGATGATATATTGATACTGAAATAAGACTGCTTTGTCTTAATCATACCAGATGATTAGAGCAAATTAAGCTGGGCTTCATCTTCCCTATCCCAGACCCTTTCCCCATTTTTCCCTTTCATTCTTCTTAGCCGTGCTCTTTCGCTCCCAGTCACTCCTCTGTGTCCTGTGGTGGTCAGGGATTTAGTGCCGCTTCACCCCATCTTGCAAAGCCCACAATCATGTGAGCTCTAAATAATTCAGGGTGCCAGAAGGCGCTCTGCTCTGCTCTGTCTGTAGACTCACACTGAGGTTAATGGCAGAGCCTCCAGCAAAAGTTGAGCCCTGAAATGTTCAAAATAGAAAACCAAAATCTTCTCCTGGCTCTCAGTTTTGTACTTTATCAAAACAAACAGGGTTGGGTTGTTTAGCACACAGCTGTCCGCCTATTATTACCTTTGACCATTATCAGTGTAGGAACACAAACAATTAGCCTTTAGATGAGCTGTTCTCTGCTGCCTCAGGGATAAACCTGTTCAAGGAAAACTACAGCCAGATTAATCGTCTTCTGGCAGAGGTTTTTTAAATTGATTTTCTCCACTATTCTCATCTTACTTTTAGTTATTATCTCTGCTACTTTTTAATCAGCATTTTGCCTGTGGTTGTTGTTTCAACAAACACTACACTAAATAAGATATTCTTATGATTCTTTTTTTCTTTATTGCTTCAATAAAAGCAAAACATGTAGTTCACTTTTCCATTAAAACTTTGAAACACACCATCTGTTATTCTAACTTTACCTGAAAAGGTTTTAAGGGTCGATATCACTCCAAAGTATTTAATTATAAAAACTTTTTTTTGGAACTTCCACAGCTCCTGAAAACGTTTTTAAAATACAGAGATCTGTTTGACAGCAAAGGGTCTTGGGAGTTTGTCTGTAACAAAGAGGTGACATTTCATTAGCAATACTCTGACATTTTTTTGTTGGTTAATCAGAAAATAATTAACAGATAACTAATAACAAAATTTGTCAACATTTTCCTACCTAATAGGTACCCAAAGCTGCATTCATGACCCAAAACGTGCATACGGCTGAGTATTATGTAAGATATATTTAACATGTTTTCTCTAACATGTCCTTTTCTGCGTATTCTCATAATCTCTTATCTGTAAATCTGTAAAAGACAATTGTAATCTCCGATGCACCTGCTTTCTATCTCAGCCCTCCGACCCCCCCTTTCTTATAGTTGCAATTAAAGCTGCTATTTCGTTTTGTCGAGGGCATGTTCTGTAATAGAGAAGACTGGTTCAATACGCATGGGCCCAGAGGGTTTAATTACATATGTAAAGTCTGTTATAGAGGCTTTTTATCTGCAGTGATTTTCATCAAGCCACCAGCGACTGTCAGATTTCTACATGTCTGAGAAGTCGGTAGGTCGGCTTACCTGATGAATTATTCATGGGATCTAGTTTCTCCCACAAATGAATCAAAATTTAGTTTCAGCTAACCTCCGGTGTTATTTAAGTTATTTAGAATTGTACAAGTACGCTGTTGGAAACATTGCATTACTATACGTCTTCCCTCTGCTATAGTTGGAGATAGAAAGGTTGAGGTGATATAACATGACTGAATTATACAGGATGTGACATGCTTTGCTCTATTACATACACACAAAGCTTTAGTGGAGATTTTTAAATATTAAAATCACTTATATGCGGAAGCCAAACATAAGAAGATAGGACTTAAACATCAACCACCCTGCTTGTTTGTCCTTTCTCCTGTGCTCCTTCACATCACGTTTCTTATTGAGAATCTGAAGAAATGTCCCTGTTTTCATACAACACTCTGTACATAGCAGCATGTTCATCATATAGACCCTGCAGCTGCTGTATCACCACATCCTCCATCCTTCCCTCCCCTCCCCTCCCCTGTCCGTTTGTCTCCTCTCTGTCAGCTTTCAGCCGGGTTAACTGATCCTCACCAGCTGCCTCTCTCTGCCTGTAGAATGTAGAAAACAGTAGCGGTGTTATTATACCATCATCATTTTCCTGGCTGACCTCTCTGCTAATGGATGGGTTCTTAAACCAATTGAAAGACTTTTTTCAGGGATGTTATCTAATTTCAAAGTCAATAAAACCCAAATGTATATTCACTCTAGTCGAAAAGTGTAAAGGTAAGAAAGCCCTCAGAAAACAGTTAAAAGCTAAAAACGGTTTCACAGTGTCTGCAGGTCAACAATGTCAAATGGGTTTGCGAAGTGTGGCAAATGCTACTAGTGCTAGCACGGCCAGCCTTTGGTCCTCTTTGCAGGTTAACATTCACACGCCTCTGCTAAATGTGGTTCCTCATTGTGGAGGGGTTATTTGCTAGTTTAACCTGACACAGCCCACGTGAATCTTCATTTTCTAGATCAAAATACTGTGAACTATGAGATGCCATTTGTCCACTGTGCTTGTTTACATGCGGGTAGAAGCAGTCCTCTCTAATAAAGGGAAAATAGCCCAAAAAATGTCAGTCCGACTCCTGGCTAATGGCAGGCATCTGCATTACAGCTTTGAAACAACATTGAACTGGCATTGCAGGGACAATCATGTCGATGCAGTGGGTGGTTTTCTCTGCAGACCGCTTTCTGATTTAGTTATACTTTAGTTAGTCAAGTTTGTGTATCCATCCTGGTCAAAAGGGTGTACTTTACCAACATCTAGAAAGAACAGTTTCACTGCTCATATGTTGGTTTTGCACTATATTATCATTGCAACTCTCTGGATGTCAGGACTCTTGGTAAGGGAGCCACCCAGCCATTATTAATGCATGATTGTACCAGCAGATACATGAGAGAGTGTTTGTTAGTATCAGGGCTTCTGAGTATAGGAGTCAGTCAGAGAACGGTACTAAGTTACACAACACAACACTGTAGAGGAATGGGGCAGAAAGTGGGGTTAGATTCTAACAGGCAGTGCACACTAGACTGTTTTATTGTGTTTGAGGCTCTGAACTCCAAGATGTCATTGGAGAGCTGCTGTGTGTCTGACCATGGGCTCTGATTCCTCCTGTAGAAACACATACAGCATGTAAGCAAACAAGCACATGTATTTATACACCACTGTTGTTGTTGAGGGAAACACTGATTGCTTCAAGAATGGTAAAGAAAACAAGTGTATACACAAAGTGTAGATCTGTTAAGGGTTGGACGGCTGTGTTTGTCCTATGAAGGTTTGTGTGAAGGATGCATGATTTTTTTTTTTAAAGCATATTCTAATCTTTTGTCTAAATAGTTATAATGACTATAGCCTGTGTGAAGATTAGCTGTGCTTTTGTCTTTCTTCTGCTACTGAAGGATCCTTTCTTTAGGCTTTAGTTTGTTATATATTGATAAATGAGGTCTACTTTAAGACTATGAAGCAGTCAGAATTGGTTTTAGCATTTTAGAACTGTTGCTTGAAAAGTGATGTGGCATCAAAGAAAAAACAAAATTAAGTCTTGTGAATCAGCTCAGGACATTACTTGAGGTTTTTTTTTATTATATAAAAGTCTCTTGTGTGGTGTTTTGTCTGTTTGAGAAGTCTAATGGATCAGAATATAGTTAATCTATAGTTGTATTTGTCTTCTTCTCTGTGTTCCTCTCAACAAGTCTCTGACATGTAAATGGACAGAGGAACTGTGTGCTGCCACAGTTTCATTTTATGCTAAGGAAGCCCATGTTCTGACAGCTCTGCTCCAGATCGTGTCTCTGCCTTCCTCTTTCTCACCTTGCTGTTTTCTGATAGAGGTATATTGTTGTGGGGTCAGAGCAGCAGGTTAACTGTTTCAGCTTCATGACAGGATGTATACCTGGTCATACTTTGTACACATAGGTCTCTCAACCTGTGAGCAGACGTGTGAAATGGGGGCTAAATCTTCTGCTGTGAATAGATGACCTGATTAGCAGAGCCTGTGGTGAGGAATGTGGTCATAAAGAAAAATAACGGAGAAGTCAATAATGACACTGTAGCTGTGGGACACTTAGACTGGCATCAATAAAGAGAATTGTGACACAATCCAAGTGGAGCATGAAGATTAATTATTTAACACAGCAGCATTTTAATATCAATTCTCATTAGAATGATGAAATGAGGGATGCAGATGATGTGACTCCGGTTCAGGCTGTGCTGTGTGAACAGGCCTCTGTCTTTTGAAGTGTCACTCCTCAAATATTTCAGGGTCTGCAGGGGATTCTAGTGTGATGGTGTTTGTATCAACACAGCAGGGGCTTTGTTAGCAGTCTTTTGACTCCCCTGGCTTTCCTCTCAGGTGTTTTGTAATGTAGGAGAGCTAGCAGGTTTAATCTAAAGTCAGAACACGGAATGATTAGGGTTGTTAAAGTCCAACTTTTTTTTGTAATCGCTTTGACCAGAACAGAGCTCAGACAATTTGTCAAAGCCATTGAAAGAAAAGCTCTTTTTCAAATTAACAACTACTCTCTTTGACTTTTCTTTTACACTCTCCCCCCTTTTTACTAAATTCTGAAAACCTGTGTGACCTGCACCATGACACCATTAGGATAACAACTATCAAGTCTTTTCATTTGCGCTATTTATTCCCAAAACAAACATGTGGTATTTATAACAAGATATTGCTTCTTTAACTAATGTTACAGGCAATACTTTCTTATATTATTTTTTAAGATAGTATTTATATTAATTTTCTAATAGGCTTACTTCTATTGCGCAAAAAAATAATAATAATCTGGTCATACCGTCTACTCCTGCATTCAACTCCATCCTGAAAGCTTTACGACAGAAATCATCAGACCATGAGTCATTCAACACTCAATGAGTCTGTGGAGGTCACGGTCTGCTATACAACCTCAGACAGCCCATTCTTTTACGTGTCTCCATTAAGTTTCATGAGCAATGATGCAGTTGATGATAACATTTGACAGAAATGTGCCCGTCTACATTCACAGCCATTGTACTGACCACAAAAGTATCACGTCTTGTCCTCCCCTCTCATTGTTCCCACAGTTTTTTAAATGTAACATTTTGCTACTTTTCTTGCACACATATCCTTGTAAATTGAATATATTCAGGTTTGGGACACTTCTTTATGTTTTATTTATTTGTTTCACTACTTTTTACATCTTAGCGACCAAAATAAAGAAGCCAACAATCAGCGGATTTATTAACAAAGAACAGCCCTTGAGTTGATCTAATAACTGTTAAAATGGGGTGAGCAATTATAACATGATGGGGAGAAACAAACTACCTTTGGCGGTTTCAAACTGCGTATGGTAAAGTCTTATCAAGACGAAATCATTAAATCAGTGCTCTATAAATAGACGGCAAACATAAATTATGCATTTGTTTATTGGTGTTTTTTAGAAGCTTTAGATAAAGGATGCATAATCATGTCGTTGATTCCTCTGTAGAGATTTACGAACAGATGCTGAAAAACAGAAATAATACATCTTACTTGTCATTTATGACACAACGCTGTGAAAAGGAGAAATGAATGTCTCCTTCTCTGACATTTCATTGAATCTGAAAAGCATGTCTCATAAAAAGCCAACATATTATGTTTCATTATTGTAAGTTAAGTTTGATTTTGTTATGAGAGTGTGTCAAACTCCTGTATTCAGTCTCAGCACCCAGCTGGGACAAAGCGAATGATTGAATCATTTTGTAACTTATCATCTCCAGCTGTCAAAAACTCTCTAAAGTATTAAAGTTTTTAAGAAAACATGAAGCCTTTCTGGAAGAGTTATTCCTTTTTTTTTGTTACTTGCTGTTCCTCCAGCCCTTCTTGTCACAACATTGCACAAGCAGTTGTTACTATGACAGCAGACTCAGAGAAAGCTGCCTGGATGTTGAGGCGTGGTCAGATAAGAGGCCCGGCAGGTTCACTGAGCTGTTGACATTTCCTCACACAAACTCCTTTGGTTCTTATTGGCTGCAGCTGATAAGATTCCTGTGTCGTAATTGGCAGCTGCTGATAAGATGCTCTCAGCTGCTGCTGCAGCAGTCAGCAGCATGGTGAGGGGACAACAGCTCAGGGGTCTCATTTATTAAAGAGTGCGTAGAATCCATACTAAAAATGTACGTGCGTGCGCCAAAATGATTCAGATTTATAAAACCGTTCGTACGCAATGTTCCCTTTATAAATCACGATCCACCTGGAAATGTGCGCACGTACATTAGCCCCATGTTCCGCCCTCTACACGCCCACATTCGACCATAAATGGTCAATGCAAAGCAGCTCCTGAATGAAAATGCATACAAACGAGGGGGCAGATCAAAGGTTTCCAGCGCTGGATCGCGGCGAAACCCAGAAGCTTAGACAAAGAAACGAAACTTTCTGACCCAGAAACGGAGGAGTTTGTGAATGAAGTGAAGGATAAAATGGACATATCGATAGATAACTGCAGCAGGAGGATCACAAACTGAAGAAAAATCAGAGAATGACACCTCGTCCCTGCTGCATTCACCCTGTCCTATGTGCCAAAACATCCACCGTTCATCATTACGCACGAGTATATCTGCAATGTTTACATGTTTACAGGACCCACACTGATTTCTTCATATTGCCAGAGTGCTCACGTCAGTCAGCAGGCTCCCTCACTCTATCATATTAGTAATCAAAAGTTTGATGAACGAACTAAAACGTTTGATTGTTGGCCCCTTTTTTTCATGGGAAACTCCGTCTGCACTGTGACTAATTATGAGGATATATAGGTCTAATGATCGTTTCAGAGATGCCCCGACTTAATGTCCACACTTGAATTATTTACAGAATAAATATGTGCAGCTTATGAAGACATGCTGAGTAACGAGAAGGCGAAATGTGTGAAGCCACCGCTGTGTCTCTGTGCGTCTTGACGCAGGCATCTTTATTAAAACTAAAATCCACACTTGATGATAAATGCACGACATTGAAAGATATTAGTGAAAACTGGTGGCTCTATGGTCTTTGTGTTAGTCTAATATTTAACTCTACATCAGTGATTACATTAGTGCACAAGTCCGGTCCTCTGAGGTCCGTCCGGGATAATGAAGGCGAGGCGGCGCTTTATTTTTATTTTATGTTTATATATTGTCATAATTAAAGTGACTTATTGGAAACGGCTCACTACATGCGCGATTATAGCCTAAATACAACCATCGGTTTGAATGATTATGATGACGTGGATCTGTCAGTAAAGTTTGATATTTAGTGAAATAAATTGTGGAAGAGACATCAATATGTATCTGCAGGCTTCAATTCACCACTTCGTCGTCTGTGTCGCCAACTTCCCATGCCTCGAAAATGAACGTACGCCTGGGTCACAGTTTGCTTACCGGTGCGCACATTTTACCATCAGGTTTGTTTTTATAGATCACAAACTTTGCGTGGGAAAAGGAGTACGCCAGTTTCAGACCCCGTTTTGTGCGTACTCAACGGCTATAAATGAGACCCCAGGACTTTGTGGGCAGACAGGGCTACATCCAGACCCTGAACCTTATATGCCAGAGAAACGTTTCCAGTAAGAGGTGTGCCTACAGGTTTAACAAAGACTTTAAGACAAGATAATATGCTAGTTAATGGCTCACATGTTTTCTCAACCAATATTTTTACTGTGTGTGGGGTGGAGAATTTCTCTTGCCAATGAATTTACTTTCTTGATGTTCCAACAACTAAGAATGTTTTTTTCCCATACTATTATCAGTTTTTGTCTTTTTGGTCTCATACCTGTCTTTAACAGCTGCTAAGTTGTGTAGTTTCAGTCAGTTTTAAATGTCTTTTTGGTAAGAGCGAGTAGTGAAGATTTATTTTTGGGCTTTTTGTGCCTTTTATTTAAGAGATAGGACAGTGGATAGAGTCAGAAATGGGGAAGAGAGAGACTGGGGAATGACATGAAGGAAAGGAGCCACAGGTCGGATCCGAACCTGGGCCACCCGCTGGGAAGACTACAGCCTCCGTACATAGGACACGCGTACCAACCACTGTGCCACCAGCGCCCCTATTTTAAATTTTTTTAAAAAGCATCTGCCAGCTGTGATTGAAAACAAGATGAGAGCATGTAGAGCAAAGCAAAATCTAAGTGCAAAACAGCAAAGTCATGGACTTTTAAATGAACAACTGTTTATTTCATGGAAAATATCTGTAAGAGCCACTCTTATTTTAGTGTGAAACATATTGAAAACAGCCTTTAAGGAGCTGCAAGGCATGGGATGTATTGAAATAAAATGGAGAGAAAGGACATTTATGGCAACAATTACTTCCTACAATAGAAATGGAAAGAGAGACATTCAAACCTCTGTTACTCTATGGTTTATAATAATACATAGATTTTTGAATGGAAGCTATGAAGCCACTGAACGTACTGAGTGATCACTGAGGTTTTCTATACAACTACATAACATAATCTGTGACTCAATCCAAAATTTAATTCTGCTTTTATTGCTGGCTTCGAGAAAGAAGCAACCTGCCTCCAATCCATGTTATTTAAAATCAGTCTTTTGTTAGCTATCATTAAAATGCATTGGTAGAGGTGTTGCGCTGAACGGTCGCCATAGAAACAGGCCTCCTGATCAGATCCCAGCTAAGTAGGAGGTCATGAAGGGGGAACAATTGTTGTATTAGCTTATATGCGTCATACCGAGGTATACCTATTCTTTTATTAAATACTGACTTGCTGAATCTAAGCCGCTATTTTCTGTTAAGATATCAGGCTATATATTTGTGTTTGAGGCCACACTCACAGAAACAGCAGATGTTTTTGCTGGCAGAAGTAGCTCAGAGTCTCTTGGGTTGGGGCTGGAACTGCTGAGAAATATATTTTGTGCTTTTGTGTCCTTAGCCTAGTTCAATATTTAATTAATACGCTTGAAGCCTGCCCTTCTCCCATAACTTCCTGTCATCTTCCTTAAACTCCAGGCCATTATTCATGGTAGCTTGTATCTCACACAAGAGCATTCAGTCATGTATTGATCCTGAGTAAGTGAACATGTTTCTTATTTAGTAAAGGAAGAGTTTGTGTGAGCGATACCAGTGGGTGAAAAAAAGGGTTAAGAGGACAAAACAGAGAGTAACCACAACATTAAGTGTGCCGGCCTTTCTTCAATTTGTGTCCTTAGATATTTTCTAATTTAACAGGGAAAACAAAGTTCTTAGCTTGAAGATCATCCATAACCTTGGTGTTATTGGTTTGACAAAAAACGCTCATTGGGTCAACTAACTAGGTATGCTATGGACATTTCAGCCACATCTCATTGTTTTCTTCCCTGACTGGAGTGGTTCAATGGTCACTGAGGTAGTAAACAAATAAATGCCATAATTTGAATATTTGTTAGTTTTCTTGGAAGCGGAGTAACTTCATTGATATTCTTCTATGTTAGAAGAATATCAATGTTGAGTTTTGTAGGGTTGTAATGTTTTCTGCATTTTTTTTAAAGCCTAAGAAGTGCTCTAAGGATAATAAGCATGCAAGTTGCCGTACAAGACCATATGATTCTTGATTTAGAGTTTACTCCAGCTGATTATTAACCATGACCATCGAAGCTGTTTTGTCTTCATGCATAGCATGAAAAACATGCCATGAGCACTTCCAGCACTGTTATTATGCGAGAAACAACAAAGAGTGCCAGTCCAACCGCTTTTTTTTCTCAGGCAAGGGTCCCTTGTTCTGAAGGTTTAAACTTCAAATGAGAGAGAAAGCAGATGTAAAGAATCTCTCCGGCTTGTTTTCCTCCTGGAGGGTGTCAAGCTGTCCTTCAGGCATCAATACACACATTCAATTTGTGTCTCTTGTTCTAAACAAGAGTTGGGCTGTGTTGTGACTACTTGCTAAACATACAGCTCCTAAAGGACTACAAACTCGACACAGGCTGTTGGGATAATGAGTCCTGAAAACACAGGGCAAATACAGTACAGTATTTTCTGTGCAGGGTGCAAGCAGTTGTGTTTTAAATCTGTTTTACTATTCACATCTTTAGATTGTAAAGCCTTAGGAATCCAAATTAAAAGCCATTGATAAATGCTCCTATTTCTATCGATCCTTCACATAATCTTTGCTATAAGCTTCAATCATCTAGTAGGGATCTCCATCATAGGCCTTCTACAAATCTCAGATCACTTCAAACTTTAAGGATTTGTTTTTAAGGTACAATGTGTCCTTTGCAGCAAGGCTTACATATATCATGGAAGCATTAAGATTAAGAGATTAAGATTTACTTTATTGATCCCCGAAATTCTGTTTTTACACTCTGTTAATCATGCAACACACACATAGGCTGAAATATACACATGCACATACAGGATCCTATGGACATGCACTAATGGAGAGATGTCAGAGTGACGGAGCGACCCACAGCGGGCGCTCCTGAGCTGGTGGTGGTGAGGGGGTTTAGTGCCTTGCTCAAGGGCACCTCAGCAGTGCTCAGGAAGTGATCTGGCACCTCTCCAGCTACCAGACCAACTTCCATATTTGGTCCGGGACTCCTCCGGTTCCCAACCCAAGTCCCTACAGACTGAGCTACTGCTGCCCCATCATCAACATCCCAAGCTTGTAAGAATAGGTAGCAGTTAAATGAATCAGATCCTCAGAACTTCTCTTTGATGGAAATATTAAGAGCACTTGTGGGGAAAAAAGACTGATAACTCTCACTGTGTTGAAGCTTATTTCAGAATGGTCTGTTTTCTAATAAAAGTAAAACAATGCTGTATTGATCCCTGGTATTATGTCCTTTCTCGGCTCATGTCTTGCAGGACTTGAAGCATGGATTCATCTTTTTCTTTGCAGCACTCACTTTAAATGATCCAAATTCCAATTACAGTTCTCCTCTTGAGATTGGAGGTCTAGTTATTGAGTCAGTCTCTCCCAATCTGTACTACACGGTGTATAAGATTGCAGCCTCACATATAAGTATTAACTGATGTGACAGCTGGGCCATCAAGAAATATTTCAGATGTGTTCCTGCCATCGCTGTTGCTCATCTCCCCTCCGGAATAGATGCTGTGAATCATTTGTACATTAAAATGAGAAGCCGTTCCTCCTGCACAGTAATGAGATCCGTTGGTCCTTTTTCACATGTACAGTGTAAATGTGAGACGGCTGTTTAGCACATCACAAACATTGCTTGTGGCTTTGAAGCTTACTTCACATCAAAATCGTTCAGTTTTATGAAGTGCTTCACTGGTTCATTGTGCAAGTTTGAAATAATCAGCCAGAAAATGCCAACAGAGTTTTGTTCTACAAAATGCTTCAGTCATTCATTGTGCATGTTCAATTTATAAGAAGCCAAATTAGAAACAGATGTGCAGACCTCTCCCCATCCTTAATGTGTGTTTCCGGTGATTTCCCATCTGTGTGGCATCTTTCTCCCACTGGCGACAAAAACACAGGACAATTATCAGTTTCTCTATATTTGGTCAAATTTTCAGTGTTGTCAGCGTGGACAGAAGGATGTCAGCGGCTATTTTACTATAGTCTTTATTAAAGTAACTTTCTGTCTCTTCGAGCTCGTCATTCTTACAGATTAGTAGCAGCCGTTTTGTTTCATCATTAAGATCTATGCTACAATCAGTGTGCTAATGCATTCTGTCAGTCAGTTTTCCTGCTGGTACATGTCAAGTGTCTCTTTTTGTTTGTTTTCAGTATTGATGATTACATTAGGGAAGCTTCAGAGGTGAATATGTTTAACTCTCAGGGTAAAGTGGACCACACATGAATTGTTCTTGAATTGACCAACCTCAGCAGAAGGAGTTTGGACAGTTGACTTGTTTTTTTACATTTTAAGTTGATAATTTTGGGACACTTTTAATAGCTAATCTACAGAATACTTTTAGAAACGTATACTGTGATATGAGCGTCATACTTTTCAAAGTCATGGTTGAAGTTAAACCATAGACTGCAAATAAACATGGACGAAACCTGAATGACATCGCCTATTGGTTACTGGGGGTTACAGCCATCAATCATGCTTTTCAAGTCTGATTGATGGCAGTCGCCATGCTTGAAATGCTGTTTCAACCTAACTTTCATTCAACCTAACAACAGGCAACGCTGGAGCTGAGGTGGGTCCTAAGCCTAAAAAGTGGGTATGCTTGTGACTTCCAGGGCTTCTACAGCCAGCTTCAAGTGGCAGGAACTGGTTTTGAACTGTTTACATATTGGAGATCACGATGGCTAACAGTGCAAAATGAGGCATCTGAATATATTCCAGTATCTGCCAAGGTTTAAGATCATCATAGCCAGTCTCACTGTCCTGCAGATGAACTGGAAACAACTTCTTGATTCAGGATTCAGGAACGCTGGTTTTTGACATACATGGTTTTTTATAAATTTAGATTTCATGAACAACTTCAGATTATATCACTTTGATAATATTGATGTGCTGAGGTTGCAGCTCTGCTCTGATTGCTTTTTTTGTCTCTTTCTTGCACGTTATCTTCCATCCCTCTTCACCTCAAGATATCAGAGTAATCTGTTCTTGTCTGTCACCTCTCTTAACCCGCCCGATAAGGGAGGTAAGAGTCGTGCTCCTTCCTGAGAACGGATGTTCCTCCTTGACAACATTGACACAAACAAAAGTGCCTCTGCTCCGTTTGTACAAAAATAGCTCCTGTTGAGGCCATAAAAACAGAGGTTGTTTACCATTACTAATCTGCCCGGGGAAGTCTTCAGTCAGCTGCAGTCCACTGTGCATCGGTTTCTTTTCCTCCAGTATTTCCTGTCAAGGCGTTTAATTAACCGATAATGAAAGCAACTGTCATGAACAGGGGATTTGTGACTCAGTTCTTCATGTGCTCAAGTCTTGCGTCAGCCTTTGCTTCATAGCTGAGTCTAATCGTGAAATATTTTTAAATGAGGATATGCTGCATGTGGCCATTTCAGGAGTATTTTAGAATCTCTCTCAGTTTGTACCATTTGTGTGTATGTGTGCACATGTTGATGCTTTGGTCATTTGTATGCCCCTGCATCACCTGTATGTTTAATTATGTTTATGTTGCCGCAGAGCTAGAATTCAAACATTACATTTATTTTACATTCTGACCTATTATGGGTCAACACTTGATCAGGGATGTTCTTAAATGTAATTGAGACCGGAAAAATACATGAGTTAAGAAGTTATTTATTGATCGCACACGCAGCCTTTTTACATGAATACCCTACATACTTTACTGCCTGGTGTTTCTGGTGATGGACAGGTGGATGAGGTGTGAATCATTCTTCTGTCTTCTTTCTGTCTGTGCTGCTGTTATTGATCATGTAGTGACTGAAATGTCTCCTCTCGATCAATATTTACTCTAGATCAATATGTACAGGCAATTTGCTGCTATGGATTCATCAGGTAAGAAACGTGGGAGGGTTAAGGGTTCTAATGTGTCAGATGTGTGATGTTTATATTTCAGTTCTGGAAGAAAGTAGGATTTGATGCAAATAGAGGCAGGGTAAGATTTGTCTATTGACGTTTTTTCGTCCACTGGACTACAGCTGCTAACCTAGCTAACGCGTTCACAATCCCAAGTTTTCCTTTTTTTAGAGCTCAGCATTAGTGTGTTTTGTTTTTTTTTAAACGATGATTTATTTCTGAGCCTTGTCGTGCTAATTGCTAGATGAAGATAATTTTCAGAAGGTGACGTTTTTAAGCTCGGCGAACTGCAGGTCAAAAACAAGTCGTCGGTATCTTCTCTTAAACAGCTATTTTAATCGATGTATAGTTGACTGATACTGCAGTAGTTGTTGCATCTGCTTTGCTGTTTTAGTATTTGGTTGGAATTTTCTTTATCCCCTCTTCTGAAGATTAGATTCAGGTTAGTTTTTCTAGTCCCATTCTTGAGGCTGTCATTCGATTTGATAACCTCCACTGCCACCACGACACCAAAGCCACGGCCTCGTGTTAAGAAAACATAGATGAAGTCCCAGCTGTTCAACTGCAACACATTCATTTGCAATGGATGCTAAGCTCTGCATTCTGCTTGTTTTCAGATGGTTTGGTAGGTGCTCAGTATTATGACCACATTTCTGATGCAGCACAGAATTTAAAAAAGGCATTGTCCCATTTAAAGTCTCTGCCGTGTAACGCCTGAGGTCGTCTCTCAGACGCTGCCAGGGGGTGAAATCTGAAATCTGTTTTTTTCCCTTTAAATTTTAACAGCTTCAGTCTCCGAATTCCATGACAATATAGTCAAGCAATAAACAAGCAGGTGACTTAGTTTGACATATTCAGCTCCTGTAATAAAATGTAATCTTAGGGAAGGTTGTAGAGCTGTGTTGTTTAGTCTTCTTCATACCTTGTGCATTGTACCATTTCTTTGCAAGTAACTCACACCTGTAGATCAGATGGATAGTTGTTAACTATTGGCATGAATGGGTTTTCCCAGCTGTTTCAATGTGTGTTATTGTGTATACAGGTTCTTTTTGCACTGGTCATGGTCATGGAGGCCATGGTCCTTGGACCGTGCAGTTCGAGTACGACTACAACCCTTTGCCCCTTTCCCTCGTTGCATTCCCCGCTCTCTCTCTCTCTCTCTCTCTCTCTCCCCCAGTTTTTTACTCTGTCCACTGTCCAGTCTACTAAATAAAGGCACAAAGAGCGCTAAAATGAAACTTTAAAAAACAATCGATACAAAAATGAAATGAACTGGCTTATAAAGCTGAGAAAAGTGACTTTTTATAGGTAAACTGTGTTTGCATGCTTTTGAACGGCAAGTAAGTAAATGATAAACATATGATGTATATTTCACATCAAATGTAAGGTTGTACAACTTGCCCTAAAGTAGGTTTCTACTGACGTATTCATCCTTTCTTTATGCTCTCAGGCTTCTCCAACGTCTTGATGAGAATTTTCATTAAAAGATGACCCTGAAGTTGGCCTTTTGACCTTCCTCCCTGCTCAGAAACACACACAGAAACACACACGGACAGACATACAGACCTGCATTCATGAGACCATTAAGGTCAAAGAGGCAGCCGCTCTCAGAAGCTGTTGTGCACTGGAGGCTTTTTACCCCTCTGTGTGCTTTCCATGCTGAAGTGTGAACAGTTCACACGTCCCTGCAGATGAAAATGGCTGACCTCTTCAGCAATACTGTGATTCAAACCAAAGAATGAGAAACATCAGCAGCAGTATTCAGAGACCTTTTCTTTGGTTAAAGTACACACATTGAAACTAAATCATGCTGCTCTCTCTGCTCGAACACTGTGTTCAGTGTTGATGCTATATTTAAACACTAATTGTAGGTTTTCTATTGTAATGACTATCATCAGGTCTCTTCCATTTTCTACTTTACCTTTCTTTCTTTAATTTTGTCCTGTCAGCATCGCATCTCTCTATTAAAAGCAACCTTTACTCCTCTTATTGTCTTAATGCCCGTCATCCTTTTAGCTGCCTCTTGTACTCACTCTGCAGGAGCTGTAATGAACCTGTAGTTAGCTGTTAAAACCATGTGCATTTTAGACTAAATAGCCCCCAGCGTCTACCCGCCTGCTGTTGAAGCTTACGGCCAATGGGCCTGCAAATGACCTAATTTTCTATCTGCCTCCTGGGGGAGCTTTTAGAGGAGCTAAAAGTTGGTCACAGCCTGCAGAGAGTGAAGATCAGGAAAGACTTTAATTCATGTGGAGCTCTGCTTTATACACATATTGCTATCACTTAAATCGCCATGGGTTATAGCCACACATAAATGTATGAGGGGGATAATGGTGTAAAATTGCACACAAGATGATTTAAAAAGCTTTTCTATGAATGCTCATTACTTTTAGCATAGTTTAGGATTATTGTCATTGTGTTACATCAAGTCCCATATCAGAAATCAGAAATCCTCAGTGATTGACACACCGAGCTTCATGTCTGAAAAGTATAATTCATGCACTGACTCTGTGTGTTTGTGTGTGTACAGAGAATGCAGGGCGAAAACCTCTCAAATCAAACTTTGTTTGTTTTCTTTTGAGATTGAAGGATTGGATTTATTGGACAAAACAAACAAGTTGACGACATTAGCATTTTTTTTGTTTGAATTACTAAAGAAATTGCCTATGAAAAATATTAAGTTGAATAGACATTTAATGAAAGGTTTCCCAAAAATGATCAGCTTAATGCAACAGTTTTAATTGTTTCTAACATTTTTTGTCATCTTTTTAAGACACAAACAAGAACAATGATTCACCTTTATTGAACTCAGACTGTAACACAGTGTATCCTTTTCTATCAGTACTGTGGTCACTGCAGTTGGTGTCCTGTAAAATGTTTAGAAAGTGCTATAAACGTCTCACCACCATCCCTCTTGCTCCACTTTTTTCCTGGAAAGTGTCCTAGGTTAATGGGGTTGTGTTAGTTAACAAGGCTGTGAAGTCTGTTTCAGTAGCATTATCACAGCCCCACACAGACGGTGAAGGTTTTATCAGGCCTCTGTGACGGCAGACAGCTCTGAAATTTGCCGCTCAGAGAGGAGGCAAAGAGTCAAATATCATCATTACACTCTGCCAGATGTGTCTGAACACTAGGAATAGCAATGTAGCTGTTGTTGTGCAGGCAGACACACGTTTGCCTACACAGATCACCTCCACAGTGAGCTCTGCCACACACCCTGTGAGGTGTGAAGTGGGTGCAGTGTGTCTCATTATGAACAGTTGTGTTGGCTTTGGCATGAGGAGAGTAAAGGGCAGCTCAGCTCAGCCAGCAGTCATAGCATTTTACAGGTTTGTCAAAGAGAAAGAGGTCAAGTAGAGAAGAGAATTAAAGAGCGTTTAGAGCTGTAAAATAGACCCCAGATGAGAGAATGAGCTGCTGCTGGATTTATGATTTGTTCATGTTGACTTTACTTCAAGGTTTTTATTATGGGATCTAAATGTGTTTTCTTTATTACGCAACATTTGGCAGGAAACCATGAGTCTGCGGTTGTGAGTAAAACGTGAGAGTGTATTTTTTGTCCTAAGTCGTTTTAGATTTTTCCAAGGTCTGGTAGCGGAACATGTGGCAAATGTCTGATAATATCCAGATTTATGCCTCATGCCATGCTAATCTAGTTTTACACCGCATTATCTCTGACTCTGGCTTCTGATCTTTCTTTGAAGTACTCATTGTTGTTCATTTTGTGTAGGTACATGAATCCATATCTATTTTGTAATATGTGAGCAAGACTCCAAACATATGTGACAGGTTTTTCTTTCTCACTGCAGCATTTTGAGCTAACAGGTCTCTGACATGTGAAGTGTCAAAAGGCCAGGCTGTTTTCGGCCACGTTGCAGAAACTGAACAAACAGCAGCATCAGGGTGAGCAGAGTCTCAATGACAGTCTTGTTTAAATCACTGTCGTGTCAGGGGGACTGCAGGGTCACAGCGAGACTCCCCTCTCCGCTCCTCTCTCACATAAAACAGAGACTTAAAGGAACGATTTTAGAAGAAGGGAAGAGGATGGAGAAGCCGTTAGGGCACCGCTCAGCATGACCTTGAATCATGATGACTAAGAGGTTACAGACTAGTTGTCTGTATCTCTGCCAAATAAAATGCTGTGAAACGTATCTCGATGTATTGGATACAGTTTGAGTCAGAGACGATACAGTTTGAAAGGGAAACAGTCTCACTTTAGGTTGGTGAAGGGGAGAAATAAAAATGTTTTCCAACTTAAGTTAATTGATTAGAAGGTGATCTGTAAATCTTGTCGGCATGATTTATCTTCTTAGAGTTGACCTTTTATGGGACCTCAGAGACACTACTCAGAATTAGCAGACAAGCTACAGACCACTGACCCTTTTGACTAGAATTGGGCTGTCAACAGTTTTAGATCCGTCCAGAGGTCCATGTGTTGATGTACTTACATTGTTGAATGTTTAAACCAGTATCCTACTCGTATCAGTGATTGACTTCAAGCCTAACACTCGGTCTTCTCTCTGTGTTTTTTCTACAGAAGGGATCTGTAACATGACGATGGACTCCAACTCGATGACAATCCCCCTGTCAGACCCCAACGCCTGGGCTACAGCCATGAACAACCTGGGGATGCCTCCAATGGGAATAACCGGACAGCAACTCATGCCAGGTAACACACTGACTACTGTTCAACACCGAAACCTGAACCACAGATTTTGTGTTGCAGGTTTATTTCAGTATTTTGGTCAGTGCACTGTGGGATTATATCCTCTTCTGGAAATATTAAGGGAAGCACACTCAACACACACACACACACACACACACGCACGCGTGCAGGCCTGTCATATTTCAAATACGGTAAACTAAAACCTTACAGCTCAGGAGAGAGCAAAGTAACTACTTCCTGATTTTAAACTTTACTTGAAGTGTGTTTCTTCAGCAGATTTTATAACTTGTAATTTGAGGGAAAGAACAGGTGTAACTAATAACATTAATGATGTCTCTGTTCCAGTTTAAGCATGTGATTAAGCCATGCCAGCAGTGATACAGCATTAACAAAACATCAGAGCCTGATGAACTGGCCCACATGAGGGGAATGCAGCAATTAGTGAAGTTATTAGCTGCACCTGTTTGAGTCCAAATGTAACAAAGGTCAGTTAAACAGCTCTTATAATCAATCAGGCCCTCTGCCAGCTTTAGCCTGCAGTCGTACTTAAAAGCAGGTGCAAACACTGGTTGGTTCTGGACTTTGTTTGTGTAATTGGAGGAAAAACCTAGTAAGACCATTTTCACAGCAGACATTTTGACTTATCAAAGCAGGAGATACACTCAGGTCAAAACACTTTGTGTTAATGATGGCTTTGTTCCATCAAGTCTTCCAATCAGCCATGCCAGGGAGCCAACACACACAAAACCAAGACCAGGCACGAATATATGGACAGCACTAGACTTTAATTTAGTAGTAGTGTTTCCATCAACATGTTTTTTTGCGCATCAACGCACATGACTGACCACACTTATCAGTTTACCCTTGCTGTGTGCATCAGAATTATTGGATTAATGCTAATGTAACCTGACATGACAAAACAATTTAAGCTTGACTTTTTTAAGGTAATTCCTAATGACGTCTCTAGTTATTGGGTAAGACCGGGCGTACACTGTAGATTGTGTGAATGTTGAGGTAGAATATAAAATCACACAATGATTGAAGCATTTACAATGAACAGCGGAAGCTCACACACTTTGCATTCACACTGAACGGTTCAATTGTCAAGCATGACCTGTGTGCTCTCCCTGTACTTACACAGAGAAAGCAACTGAACTGAAACTCCTGAAAAATGCAAATCTCATTAACCGGTGCTCATTAGACATTAGTGAGTCATTTGTGCAGGCACCTCCTGCATATTGCACTGTTCTCCTTTCATAAAAAATAAAGACAAACACTGTACATCACAGAATAAGCCCTTTAAAGCTGTTTCCAACCTCTAAGTAAGGCTTTTAGACCACTGCAGCACTTATTTAATTTATAAGATCATAAAGTATATTTCTTTGCATTCAATTGATTCCCAAATCAAGACACTGGTAAGAATGTGACTGAGCTTAAGGTTAAATTAAACACAATCGAGTGAAACAAAAAAGCTCTGATCAGACAAAATCATGAACTGTCCTGAGTATGTTTCCCATGAGTGATCAGGGTTTTTTAGCCTCTGTTGTGGAAAGCCATGAGGTCTCAGGAGCCGTTTGTAGAGGCTGCCATGGAGAGGAGAGGAGGAGACAGTGATGGAGAGGGAGGAGAGGAGGGTTAATAGGACAGCTGTGTCTCCTCTAGTAGATCAACTGGAGTAACAGCTGGTGTTTCCTACCTTTCCCTCATCATCCCTTCTTTCCTAACTTCCTAAATAACCCAGACTCTCATTTATATATTGTAACAGCTGAGTCAGCAACTGTAACTGAGAGCTGCACTGAACACACACTGTTACTTTCTGAGCCCCTTCACACACTCAGACTCCTCTGAGTCACACTGAAATGATCATTTGTTCAAACAGAACAAAAACTGATGTTGAGACCCCTCCAACTGTAAAGTATGAAATATATAATTACTGTGAATGCTTAAAAAAACAATCATCTCCAATATGAATAGTAAAGATACTTCTGTTCTGATATGTATATTCAAGAAATGTTCTGCTGTGTTATCATCTCTCAACGCTAAAGTCATTTAACATATATTATTCACGGGCCTCTACTTTACCACATGCATACTTCACTTCACCTGGGCCAATACAACTTTTGTTGTTGAACCCCTGGAGAAATATGGAAGTGGGAGAGTATCCACTAAAGCACTCTTTTTTTGCTTGTCACTTTGTCTCAGTTTACGGCACATAATTATATTTCTAAATTCAGCTATTATTCAGCTATGTAAGAAAGAGATGTACTTTGCCTTAAAAAAGTGGCATCTGTGCACGTCTGTTTTAGTTGCTTCTGTTTTTAGTTAATAGCCAAGTTTCCCAAAAATTCGCAGAGCACAAAGCTTGAGGCACACACTTTCACATGATGTCTCATGGGGTTTCTGTCACGCAGCTCTTGTTCTCAGAGCACCTTGTGGCTTTGAAGTTACTCCAGGTGGATGAGTTATTGATTCTTCATCATGACTGAACATCATCTTTGTCTCCCTTTTGTTTCACCTCCAAACAACAGCAGAAAATTCCCCATCACTCTCTTTGTTCCTCCCTGTTTAAAGATTTATTTTGGGGCTTTTTGCCTTTATTCAATAGGGCAGTGGATAGAGTAGGAAACTGGGGAGGGACAGTAGTGAAAGACATGCAGGTAAGGGGCAGCAGGTTGGACCCAAACCTGGGCTGCCCTCTTGGCGGACTATAGCCTCCATTCATGTGTCTCATGTCCTTTCATGTTTTATCTAAGAGGTTGCTGATTCATGGGTATAATTGGTTGTACGTTTCCATGTAGGTTTGAGCTGTTCTGTGTCTATCAATTTCTATCATTCATTCAGGAACTGTCTGTGCTGGACTGCTTTCATCATAAGTTATAGTTGGTCTCTGTTTCATCCTCTGTGTGTGAATGTGTTTCCTGCCTCCACCCAAGTGGATATTTGCAGACAGACAGCTGGATAAACAGACCGTTGTGAGCAGAGAATTCACCCCACTGCAGCCTCACATGTCTGGTACATGTTTCTAATGATGACAGTTTTATTTCTATAGATGGTCTGGACAGTGACAGTGTTACAAAGTTATTCATGCATGTTTGTATTAGTGAGGTGTTCATAGAGGGAAAGATTTGACTCAGGCCAGACACTTGAATCTAGTTTGTAAGTACTGTTCTTCTGTTTTCAAGTTAAACCTGACTATTCTGCTTGTACAGAATGGATTGCATGTATGTATAGTCTGAAAGGATTTATCTGTGGCTTTTCCCACACTTGTCATTTCTGGTTTGGAGTTCTAGTCTTTTGGCTGAAAGACAGAGGGTGTTGTCATTTGGAGGTATTTTGAAGCCTTCTCAAGTAAATAAATATTTATATCTAAAATTCACTTGACTTGTATAGCCCTAGGTTTGCAGCAGTTTCTGACTCACCCAGAGCTGTCCCAACCAAAGAATGACCATAAAGTGGAAAAAAGAAACTAGAGAAGTGAAAACCCATCCCTCTTCAAAACTATAGGTTCTAAAGTGTCATAACAAATTAAAGATGTTTGACTGGATGAGTACGGCATAAAGCACACTCCTATATATTATGCGAACACAGTCGAAATTTAAACAATAACAACAGGAATCAACATCAGGTTTAAAGCCTGAAGTTAAAAGCCTTTCCAGGAGAATTTGCGATGTTTCCTAACACACCCCGAATATAAGCAGAACCAGATGGAGAGACACAGAGTTTGTCATTTGTACTCATTTTTGAGGAGTTTGAGTGATTTTATTGCAGCAATACCACTGGAACTACAAAATACATTAATGCACACTGGACATATGATATTATTTACTGTTAGTAGCTTGATCTTGTTGTCTTATTTTAAGAAAAACTTTTTGATCCAGCAGATGTCGCCCTTGAGCACCAGCATGAAAACAAAACGACTCACGATGCATTGTTGTGTTAGCATGCTAATGCTAGCGCTCTTTATTTTGCTCGTATCTTCACACTGCATGTAAATTTACACGAAATGACCGTGATCTTAAAAATGCTAACATGACATTCAAATAAGCAGTGAGTACGGTATGTTACTCTTCTTTTCTCTAGTCCCTCAATTAAACAACTTCTATATGTCCCTTCCATGTGAACACGCCTTAGATACGGCTAAGACAACATCACAGACAGCAGGACTCGGGTGTTACACTCATTGTAGACAGTCATGACTCAGAGTTATTTTCAGAGGATATACTGGATTTCTGCTACATTTAAGTGTGAAAATCACAGATTCTTCCTTTAAAAAGGTTAGCCCTAAGAAATAAAATTTAGAAAACAGAAAAACCAACAACAAACTTCTAAAGAGCAGAATACAATATATTTTTCAAAATACACACCGACCATACTTTTAGACTATACATGCGTATGTATGAGCAGTGTTGTTTCTTTACTTTTGTATTCTTTCTCTTTAATTAACTTGTGATCCAATCTTACCTCTCAATTAGAGTTCATCACATTAAGAGCATTAAACACTGAACCACCTCTCAATGAAGCTTTGTGAAAAGTAGCAGTAAGGCTTGTTTTGGTACAAGAATTTCCAATTTTTGTGTTTGTCTCAGCTTGATAGTTTAGTGTGTCCTTCCTTACCAATAACTGCACAGAGTCCCAGTACCCACGCTTCATCTTCAGCTTGTGTAAGAGCAGAAATATTGCGTTATATTTGCTATTTTATTATTTAGAGCCAAAGCTTCTCACTGGATACTTGACACAGTGAAATGGTTAGAACCTAGAGAAATATGCTGCTCTACCCCACACACACACACACACACACACACACACACACACACACACACACACACACACACACACACACACACACACACACACACACACACACACACACACACACACACACACACACACACACACACACTCACTCTCAAGCACGCAGACACAAACACACACGCAGCAGACCCACACGCAGGCACGCAGACACAAACACACACACACACACACACAGCACACACACACACACACACACACACACACACAACACCAAAGGAAAAAAAAACCTTCAGCTTTTCACAGCCATGTGTTTGCAAGGTTAACATAATAAATGTTGGATGCACATTCTTATTCATGATCACACAAACACAAACTGAAACAGCCTGGAGAATACATTAGCAGGCTGCAGGGACGAACAACTCTTTCCTGAATTAAGTTGTGGTCTTTTTCTGTATCATCCCCCTCCATTCTTATCCCTCACCCAAAGTAATCAAACTGCTTATAAACACAAATATATGCACATACAAACCCACAGTGGTATATATGCAAACTTTGTGTCATGTCTCATTACCAAACATCCAAACAGCGCTCATCATGTGAAGTGAAAGCACTCAAGAATCCCCCAAGATATGAATCAGGGTCTCCTCATTGTCACACATTAGCTCACCTGAATCCCCATCATGAATTATATTAACTGACAGTCATTCCTTTGCCGTAAGCCTTTTCCAATCCTTGGACTGAACACAGTGTCCCTTTCTGCTGCCTGCTCGGGAGTTGCACTGGTTTTGATGCCAGAAAGTTTTGGCTGTGTGTAGGTGGACAGAGTGGATATACTTTGGATAGACAGTGTGTCTGAGGGGAGAAATAATAGAGCAGAAGTTACAGGGCTGCAGTAATGGGCCGATGGAAAGCTCTTCCTTTCTATGGCAGCTTTATTAGATTGAAGGATAGATATTGAAAAAGTTAGATCTGTAATGGTGATGTGACTGTAAAGGTGTCAGATGAAGAAATAAAACATCAAAGGCAGTAAGAAACAGATTCTTATTTAGATGTAATAGAAAGGGAAGATGGGATAACTTTAATAGACAGTAAGGTGTTTATTTTTCACTTCCCTCCTGCAGAGTGCAGGAAGGAAAAATGTCCCTGCAGGATAAATGAAGTCGGAGATGTTCGTATGAAAATGCAAAGTGTGTGACTCCTGGCAGAGATTGAGAGAGGCTGATTTCAGCCTCTGGTAGAGTTTCAGGTGCTGCTAGCTCGCCTCATTAGAGAATATTATCCAGCATGCCTTACAACCACCATGTCCCCCACCCTCTGCTGACTGCTAGAGGGGACCTTTGCTCTGCAAATCCGAGAAGCGAAAGATTGTTAGACGTAAAGAAGACTTTAAGAGGTAGCAGTTTCCAGTTCCAGTTGATTTATTTTTTCTCTCTTTGCATCTCCTGATTGATGGTCAGCTCTAGATGTAATTACTTTAAAGATAGCACTTTAGGAAATAGCTTGTTTGAAATCCAAAGTGGAGTCTGAAGGGGAGAAATAGGGTACGAAGATAATAGAAGTTAAATAAATCACTTAAAAGACCATTTTTGTGTGAGTACATGTGCACTCTTGTGTTACTGTGAACAGATGTGGTGTGAAAACCACAAACAGGTCCCTGCTATCAGACAGATGTGTGAACATGTGTGGGTGGACCCAGCTGCTGGTTTCTTTTCTGTTGTCCTCTTTCAAAAGGGCCATACTTTCTTCTCTCTTTCTGCCATACTTATGAAGCACACTGATGAATAGTTGTATGCTGTATCCCTGTTCAAACTGTTCAAAAGTTCAAATGCTCATTGTATAATACCTTACTGTATTGTTCCCGTCAAAGAGAATGTATAAAGCAAATTATAATTTATTCTTCGAGCATCTAGTTTCTTGGTTAGCGGGTTTACAAGTCTCGCCCTCTTTACTTTTTAATTAGTTGCCTGCAGCGGTTTCACCAGCACCTTTCTTAACATTTCAAGCTGAGATGTTTTCTTAGTAGCGCCTGGAGTTGCTCAACAAACACTCTGAGCACAATGAAAAAGACGCTGGGCAGAGCTGTTTCTCTTTGGGTCCTCGCATTCTTCTACCTTCACTCTCTCCTCGTTAGCCCTTTTTAACTCCTCGTATTGCCCTTTTTGATCGCTTTGTTGCTGATGATTCATGACAGATTCTGATGAATGGTTCTTTTTGTGATTCCTGTGTTTATGTTCATTGTTGTTAAGTGTTTTATGTCTGAAACCCTGTAATTGTGCTGCTGCCTGTCTTGGCCAGGACGCTCTTGTAAAAGAGATTTTTAATCTCAATGAGACTTTTTCCTGGTTAAATAAATAAAATTAGTAACAAATCCGCAAAAAGCTAATGGAAGAATTAGATTGCTTTGACGATTGAAGAATCGGGCTACAGTGTTCATTCTATCTGATGCTCCTACACAGTCGCTTCCCCTCCCTTTTGTTTTGCAGTGGAGCGGGATTCATAGCTGTAAGTGAAAATGAAACTTAAGAGTTACTCTGTAAAAAGAAGTCCATCTCAGTTATATGGAACTGTTTGAGATTGTTCAAAACCAAATGAGAGCAAGAAATTAACATTTGCTTGGTTTGCACAGTTAACGTTTGCACTTTGGATGGCGACACTACAAACCCTTTTAACAAGCCGGAGAGACGATATCCTAAGAAGTCTTTAGAGCGGAGCTCAGGCAAACTTCAGTCCCTCTGAATAAAACCCAAGATTTCAGTCAAACCGACTATGACCACGTGTCACAGAATAAACATATTCTGGATTATTTTACAAGTCAGTTGTCGAAATTCTGCAGGGCTAAAATAGTACGGACAGTCAAGAACACGCATCACTGTGTGAAAATGCACCTTAATGAACACGACAATAGAATTCAAGAAACAAAAGATGTGGTGCAGAAAACGCGTAAAATTGTGCATAAAAATTGATCACGGGAGACCTCCAAACCGCCCTCATTTCACTGGCCGATGATGCTGTTGATTCACTCTCTGTGGATGGCAGCTGATGTTTATAAAGTGTTTACTTTTAAACTCAATGATGATTACATGAGATAAGATAAGTAGCTAGCCAGCTATCTTATCTGCTCACTGAGGTGAGACGATTGAATGAAACTCATCACACACACTTGTTCACAAACATAGAAGACAACCACTCGAGGATAACAGAGGTTATCCTCAACAGATGGGGAAATTTAAGTTTAAGTTGTTCTTCGATTAACATTCATCTCATTGACTGGTTGACTGAAATGATCTCATTATTCTGTGTCCAATCATAGCCTCATTATTTAGTATGTGGTATCCGTCAGAGTTTAAATTCTCATTAAAGTATCATCGATGGAGTTATAATACAGACCCACAGTGTTTAGGTATTCAAGGCACAATGTCTTTTCATTGTAAGAATGAAATTGAAATGACTGTGAAGATCATCTTCAGTACAGTATTGTTTAGTGGCTCCAGGCTTCAATGGCTTTGACACATACTGCATACTTATTTCTAACCTTTCACTGCTTCTCAGCCAAACTAGATTCAAGGTAGTGGTGAAGAAAGTATACACAATATTTACTTAATTCCAAAATTAAGTAAATATTTCTGCTCCAAAGAAATGTTAATGATGAGCTCAAATCCTGTCTTCAAAATGTCACTTTTTTATGTATCTATTATCATTTCGATAGAAGGAAGTAAATCTGCTGTATTACTTGCTTACAGCTCTACACTTATTTGACAATGTTGTAATATTTACAAAATACTTTTTAGTGTCAGGTTTGTACTGTAGGACATTCATTTCTTTGAGAATTATACCACTTTGATTGGTAGAAAATCATAGTTGAAGTATTCTCCTGTTTCAAGGCTCCAAACTACAAGATGCACTTTTGACACTAGCTGACAAAACATCAGATCCATCAGTATAAAGGTTTTGCAGACTGAACTCAAAAGGATTTCTCAATAACATCAGATATATTTTAATCTGGAGAGAAACTAGCAACAATAGCAAATCCATTACAAATCTACATAAATATTTAGGTCCATCAATCAATCAATCATTATTTGTATAGCACCAATTCAGTGGGGGGGATTTCTCCTTTGTATTCCTCGCCTTCCTGTTCTTCACACTTCTTTGCAGCTGAGGTGGAGGTCTGAGCAGGCCATGCATGAATGCGGATAGCTGTGGTTGTGGGGACGACACAGTCTGATGGTGGTGGTTGGGCGTCAGGGACGTCAGCTCACTGAAGGTTGGGGGGAGTAGGTTGGATGACGTGTGCCAGTCTGATATTTATACATTTGTACTTTGTACTTGGTACTTTTTTTTTATACATTTGTACTTTCTGTATATACTGTGATGAATTACACAGAATGACAGAACGAGAGTGCGTTAGAGATGAAACACATCCTGGAGCACTTTGTGGAGACTGGAGATGAGAGCAGTCTGGTGGAGCTGGAAAACCTTTAGAAGTAAATAATCTCCTTTATTACACGCAGCCCTGCCTCATGCTTGCTTCAGGTCTAAGGCTCTTTAATGAAAGACGATAGATATATAGGTGCAGAGACACACACACACACACACACACACACACACACACACACACACACACACACACACACACACACACACACACACACACACTCAAGGTAACATGAGCAATGCTGCATTGCAATTGCAGCAGCCATGATAAGGTGATGTAACCAGACCGTTTCCTCCATATGAGCCGAAAGATCATTTGCTTTGGATCAATATATAATATGTTGTGTTAATGTATTTAAATGTTAGTTCCTCCAACTATATTAATGATTTAATATCCATGTGTATTCTCTGTTTTGTTCCTTTAGTCCTTTCCTATTCTGTTTTTGGCATTTAAATTTGTTATACACCAGTTCTCCATCTTCCATCCCCCTTTCTTATCTTCCTTCCTTCTATCTTCTTTCCCTCGCCCTATATGCAGAGGGAAACATCACTCGCATGGCAACTAGGCTACTTCTTCTCACATCACCTGTTTCCTCTCAGTCCTCAGCCCTCTTTATTGCACCCTCTCTGTCTCTCGAGACCTATCCTGAATCGTTAATGATGTGCATCCGTTTACTTAGTGTCACTGAACTCATCCATTTTGGCTCTCACATTAGATTTAGGACAAATCCCTTACAGGAAAATGTACTTTGTATTACCGGTAAATGATTTGTGCTTTGGAAGACTAAATATTATTTCTGCTTCACTAGATTTATTGCATTTAAACATAAGTTAGTCGGAATTGAATAGTTACACACACAATGTTTGCTCAGCTATTCTCCGTTGGAGGAGAATGTAATAGTTCTTTTCAACTAGATATTTTATCACAGGTATAAAATACACAATATAGTAAGGTTAATGTAATGTTACACTTAAATAGCAAGACTATTAACCTGGTTAATGGAAAAGCTACATTAAGAAAGTAAGTGTCAAATTACTACATTGTATTTATTGCTATATTTTCAGATATGTTTTACACAATGTTAATATTTTCCAGTTGCCTCAAGTTGTTTAAAGTATGTAGTAAAATTAAGAAATCATAGTATGCATTGTTGTGTATGCGATAAATGCCTGTATGTAGATTTACCAGATTTTTTAAGTATGGAATCAAACTTCCGCAACTAAACTGCGTTGCGGCTCTCAGACAAACAAAAGTAACTGCACTGTAATATGTCTTGTCAAATAATATTATAATGACAACGTAGCTGTATTAGTAATGAATGCATGTATATTGTTGTTAAACTTTATGGACCGACTGTTGCTCCAACGTAGCTCAGACCGGAAATACGTCAAGTGACCTGTAGTTTAGTATTTTGCTAAAGACATTCTAACAGTCGGGTTTAGAGGCAGTATGCAGTAAACTGTTTTAATATAGACAGTATGTTAATATGTGCTGGCTCTGCCAACAATGGTTGCCACTAGCAACAGAATGTTCAACAGAAGCAATTGCAAAGAGCAATTGAGAAAAATTTAGTCTTTATTGAGATGAATGATGTAAAACTGAAACATTTCACCTCTGACAACTGGAAAAGTACTTTGGTGTACATTGACAAAATATACACTCACTGGATATTTTAGCTACGATGGCTAGATGTGTAAATGTAATTATATGTTGGGACTGGGGGTGTATGGTTAGAAATATGTTTTTGTGTTTGTAAAAGGGGTAGACCTAACTGTAATCATTTGGCAACTCCTCCCTGTGACATTTAGCCTTTTACAACACAAGTAGTTAACATTGAGAGACATAGTGTACATCTTTTTTTTAATTACTTTTTATTGTCATCATGTCTTAACGTACAGTACACATATTTTATATTCAACATAAAGATGACAATATTTTACATTTTTATAGGTGGTGTGGTGTCAAAAAGGTTGTGTCCCCCAGTGATGTGAAAATTCTAAAAAAAATAACACACAGTTGTTTAAAGTAGCTTGAAGTAAAACTGGGGTAGCTTGGATCTGTATGACATAAATTCATAGATGTTTCCCTCCATCGAGGTTTTCTTCCCTTTCTCTACGATATTTAACATCTTAAGGAAGGGCGAACAAACAAGTTAGTTAGAGAGACATAGTGTAAATCTAAGCTGAACATGAATATCTTTGTAATGGAAGGATTTATAGTTGAACTGTCTCATCATCTTAATGTGACTTGTTTGTTTATGCATTTCATGATTCTAGTTTCATCAACTGTGTCTGCAGTCAGAAATATCTCCTTGTGTTAAACAGTCCTCCGGCTTGTCAGATTGATTTTGTAACATGTCTACTATATAACAGTGTGTGTATAATCTCCATTGAGGTTTTGTGTTTTAGGGAGCAGTGTGTCTGTATGCACGTACACAGGTGTATGAACATCACACACCCTGCGGCATAATTGTCAACTCCAAATCTTCTGCAGGTGACGTTGAGGCAAACACTGGAGGGCATCGTCATTTCCATTTCAAAAAGCTTCTTCCTGAAATACATGTGCACATAAAAGCATGTGTGTATATGGATGCTAGTTCTGCAGTCTAAATCAGTGTTATAAATAAAGCCTCTCTGTAGTGTGGAATCCAGCTGTGTACATTATCTATAAGGTCATGATTCAAACAGCATGAGTGACAGAGAGAGTGGCTCACTAAAAACATCTTCAAATATGCATGTTGTTTACGAAATGTTTTATTGATGAATGACTGAGTTTTGTATTTCGTGTAGACTACTTGTGTGTCACTGGTGATGACAGAGAGTAAATAAGTAAACAGGATGAAATGATAATGTCAGGGATCCCTAAAATTCTCTCTTAGGAAGGTTTGTCTGTGTGATCTCATTAATCTTAATCTCCTGCTTTCTCCAGATTTTGATCCTAACCTTGGTATGATGCCTGGAATTACCCCCCTGAACCCCCTGATGCCCGGCCTCGGTATGGGGCCAGCTCCCCTCTCTCAGGATTTCCCACTTGTGAAGGAGATCATCCACTGCAAGACCTGCACACTGTTCCCCGCCAACCCCAGTGAGTTATAACATCATGCTAATCCTGCAATAGTCTCTATGAATAGAAATTTCAATCCACAATAAGCAGTTGAGGGACAACAATTCTGGTTTCAGAAGCATTTGAATGTTCTCCAATATCACTGACCAATCACTTTTGAACGGGCTTTGGTTTTATACTGAGCAAAAATTGTGAAACATATCCACGTACTGTACATAGATAATTATCATCTTCTTGCAGCTCAAATTGCTATTTGAACTTGTAAAAATGACCAATGTACATTAAAGATGTTGGGAAGTATTTGTGGGCTTTGCCTTCATTAGAGGGTCTAATGTGATGCTCTTAACACTGACACTCAGAAGGACTTCTTGTCTTTATGAAAGGCAAGAAAAAGGGGACAATTCAATGATGTCATGGCAGATAACATGTTAACCTTTATTTGTTCAGATTTTGTATCCCTTTAAACCTCGAGATAGCGCTTTTTATACTATATCAGAGATCATTGTATTTTATTTATTGCAATATGGGAACTTTTGTTCAAAAACACCAAAGCCAATGGTTTATCATCTTTATTTATTCCTTATCTTATTATGTCCTCCTCTACCTGCCCAACCATTTACCTGTTCACCTTCGGTCCACATTGAAATCTACACATCAAAGTGTTAATATTCACAGAGAGTCACATTGTATCATCTGACTGTAGGTGTGTTCCACACGCTGCTTATATTTATCTCACCTCCAACATCCAATTATCCAGAGTGAGATGAGAGTTAGTGGGGGGGCGCTTTGATTGATCTCACCTCCATATTTTCAGATTTCACACTGCAGAAAAGTTTCTGCCTGGGGACTTTCTTCTCACAAGTCTCACATGTCATCTTCAAGCTGGAATAAAACAAACGCTTCTCACCGCAGCAGCAGTCAGGAGTTTAGGATCCGTTTTGAAAAAAAAAAACACACTTTTTGCATTCTGTTAGACAAATATGATTATTTTACCACACCTAAAAAACTGTGCAGAAGTGTTTCCTCTAGAGCTGTGCTGTTGCCCTGTGGCTCCTTAGAAACCATCACTGTCACAATATGGTGCAGAGGGAAAAGCTGATTAAAAGTTTAACTCCACCTAGAAAGTCTCTCTAACCCAGCGTCAGTTGAGCAAAATGAACTCAGTACTCTGCGCACATATAAACCCTGAGGCTGTGTGAGGGATCAGCTTGTCAAGATTTTACCCTCCAACTTTAGAGCCTGTCACAATCACTCTGTGGCACAAGCACAACTTTTTTTCTGAATGTATGAGGCGCAGTGAAGCATACGTGGATTGGAAAATGTAACCTCACTATTTCTCACCGTTTCCCTCTCTAAGATTATATGTGCAACAAAAATGGGAAGTTGTTTTAATCTGCAGTGATTCATGAAACAGTTTTCAAACTCTGTCATGACACTCTTGACCTGCTCTCATTTTCTTCTCTGTCCCAGTTACTATTTACTCTTTGATGATCCCAATCTCTTCTAAGGATTTTTTTGCTTGTCGCCTTTTTAAATTGTCACCAAACAAGTTCTCAAATCCAGGTATTTTGAAAAAGCAGCCATCTGACAAAAAAGGCTTTGGCTCGTTTCTACTCATAAAAGTCAAATTGCTCTACAAGCTTCAGCTCTTAGTCTACACTAAAGCCACTAAACCGTGAGAGTTGTTTTATCAGAGAAAGCATCTTTTTGGGAGTGTCTGAAGACACTTAGGGGGCAATGGATAAAAATAGATAAAGACTTCCCATAAAAACGGAAAGACTTGTATGTGAATTGTTTCATCTCTTAACAATGGGGCATTTCTATGTAGAGCAGAATTCTAGAGCTCCCCCTTGGTAACCTTACATTCACCTCCCTGTTTTTTTGGCAGTTCTGATGACTTGATTGTACTGTACCATGACCATTAGTGTTCAGCTTGGTTGTTATTGGCTTCCAATTATTTTCAGCTTTACAATAAAGTAAAAGTGGAGCTGAAGATCTAGACATGACACTTTGCTCTCAGCTCCCTTTTCTGCACCGATTCACCCTCAAATCAGTCAACCCAAACAATGGAGGCTGGGCTTGCAAGAAGCCTTCCTAGACTTCCTCTGGGATGGAATCAGGATTTTTACGACTTTCAGGAGGACTGTTGGAGCTAAACTTTTTTTGCGTTGAAAGGATAAAGGATTTAGAATCTCCTCAGGATGCCTCCTGGACACTTCTAAGTGGTGGGATTTAAGGCATGTTCAGTTTACAGGAGACACTCAGGCAGACTTGGTAAGTGCTTTCGGAATTATACTTCCCTCTAAGTCTGAAAATGCCTCAGGAACCCCCTCAAGGTGGACATGTCTGAAAAGACGGACATCTGGAATGAATTCAGGAACCACTGCACTCACTGTATCCTGGAGCTGCAGAAAGTACAAATCCAGTGGATGGATAGAATACCTTTCTACGGGTGTTTTATGCCCTTTGGTAAAACCTCTTTATAAAGTCATCTGCTCAGTTCTGTCAAATCAAAGCTGAAACGTCTTTTGAAATTTCTAGAAGTGAGTGAGTGAGTTGGTGGTTATGCCAGGTACTTAGGCAGGAAAAAAAGCCTATTCTGTCAAGTTGAAAAGGTAAAAGGGTTGTAAAATCATAAAATATATTTGAGGATGGTTGTAGCATCCATCCCACTAAAGCTACGTCGCCTCTCTGGAGGATGGAGCCGAGGAGAGGGTGAGAGGAAACATTAATGATGGAGGTAAATCATTACTTAATTCTGCAAGCTGTTAAAAGTACTTTCGAATGCACGACAGTGGTGTTAGAGAATGCATCTCTTAAAAACTTTAGAGCAATAAAGGACATGTTATTAAACCTCTGCCTTGTGTTTATGGATTCAAGAATTATTTATTTTTATATTTGTTGTAAAAAGTTGAAGCATAAATCAGTCGCATTGTTCTGAGCCAGAGATGTTTTAGGTTTTAATTGATTTTAAGGGTTTTGTATTGATGCTAGCTGTATTGATGCGTTTAGCAGATAACATGACAAGGCTGCAAATTCTGTTCATCACACTGAAGCTGTAACAACGAGCATCCTCCCCTCTTATTGACCTGACCTCCTCACCTTTAGCTTCAGTGTGCATCTTCATCAAGCTCTTTTCACGTTGTTGTTTTTTGGGGGTTTTTTTCACCCCCCTCCCGATAATGTGTAATCATAATGATGTTCACATATTTACAAACTTAGTTTTTTTTTCCGCCCTTCTACTAATACCGACTCAGACTTGTTTAGGGATGTCTTGGAATAAAGAAATTGGTTGATTTAGTCTTCAGTTAATTTATCTTTTTTAATAATAAAAAAAACATTTAAAATTCGCTTTTTATGTACTTTTCTGTAAGGACTTAAAACATGTAAAATGTCTCCTTAAAACAAGCTAGTTAAAAAAAAGGTCTGTCCACCAAGCACTAATGTAACCTGACAAAGTGACTCACAGGAGGATAAATAAGTCATTAGAATATGCTGACTCTGCAGTTTGTTTCTTCATAGAATAAATCACTTCATTGTGTGACATGAAGGAACCAACATGTTTACTTGAGAGTGAGAGTTTGTAAATACAGTTTGTCTTCTGAAAAATAGTCCTTTGAGATTCAAACCCCCCTCCCCCCTGTGGCGTCCCCGTGGACCATAAAGAGGTTTTTTAGCAAGTCAGGGTGATGGATGGTGATGACTTGTGTTACTATAACACACCGGCGGGTCGCCACGCAGGCAGCTCTCCTGTGAGACTGAGAATAAGCCTGTGTGTTTGCTGCACGGAGGCCTCCGTATTTATCCAAGTGAGATGTCAGAATGAAAGCTTAGGAACCAAGTAATTAGTCAGCTAATGATTCATTATACATTAAAGACGTGCAACATTTGCAGAGAGAATCACCATGTGCTTAGAAAACAGCTAAAAAACAGCTTTTGCTTACCTGAACTCCCTCACCCAGTACCACGCTCCCTCCCTCTCACAATGCTCTTCACCACCTGGTCCTACTTCCACAACAGGACCCAAAGACTCTTCTCCTCCATAGTCCTTCAGTGGAATTAGTTACCTAACTCCATTCGATCTGCAGAGTCTCTTTCCACCTTTGAGAAATCCTAAAGACCCAGCTCTTTCATGGACACTCGCACACTGAGTGATATTGATGTAGCTGATGATATTGATAATGAGGATATTAAGGATGATTAGAAAATGCATTATGATGATGATATTGATGTGGATTTTGTTGTTGATGTGTTGTCATTACTCCCAGCTGAATGTGGCTTCGGATTCAGCCTGACATTTTTACACTGTGTAAAACTGTAATCCAAAAATCTGATGTTAGTAGAATAGATTTACTGCTGAAGGATTTTTTTGACAGTTAATCGTGTTTTTGCAATTTCATTTTCTCTCTACCTTGAGCCCTGCATGCACCCTCCCCTCTCTTCACGTAGATTTGCATTTTCGAATATTCAGGCTTTAGGTATCCAGAAAAAACACATTCATGATGAATTTGGTCAAAACTGTACACTTCAAAATCTGTCTGGCTGCTCCTGTTGCTCCTGCTGTCCGCTCTGCTTCAGGTACACCTGCTCTGATTTTCATAAGTAATGCAATCACTTTCACTTCTCACATATTATTTCATGTATTTATTGTAATTTATTTTAATCCAGTCAATCAAAAGTAGTTGGATCATAGTTCATTTTCACAGTGTTTTTGCATAAATTGTGGTATTGTGCTAAGTAGTGGCATGGCAGGTATCTGAGAAGAGAAAATCCCTCCTGAAAACTGTTGGCAGCAGTGAAACAAATTAGCAGACTGGAGCTTAAAATAATAAAACACTTTTTGAACAAAAACTTTATTTTGATAATTAACCACATGACACCCATGTTTCTGCGGCGCTGCACCTGTGCTCATTTCTCTGTCCTCACTGCTCACCAGCATCACCCACTCATGGACCCAAAAGGTCAGATCATTTGGGACGCTTTGTCGCATCTGCCAACAAAGCTTCTTCTTGCTGTTGCAGGCTATTTCTGAACTCACCTTTTCTTTCTGAGTGGCCATCTCAACTCAAAATGTGTTTAATCCGCCCCAGCTCTGGAGGTCAAAGAATAAATAGACAGTCAATATTTTGCTTTCGCAGGCACATTTAAAGGGAGAGAGGAGGCAGAGGGGGTACAGTGGCAGCCTCTTTGTGAAAAAAGTTCAAAGAACGGGACGGGGCTGGCTCGGACTTTGAAAAGTTTGTTGCAACTCTTCAAAGAGCTGTTTTAGAGTGTAAGCAGCTCTGACAAGAGAGAGCTTTTGAGTCGACAAACTTTTTGTTCAGAAGAAAAATCTGAGTTTGGATTGTTTTGTCTTCAATTTGTGACATTCATTAAGTGTTTGTTTTTTTAACATTTAATTAATATTGTTGGTTTATTTACCACAATATTACAAGGAGTTTCAAGCTCAAGTTATACCGTTACATTTCTTAAATACTTTTATCTGTTTTGGATCATAGGAGTCTAAAAACGTCAGGCACTGAAAATCTAGAGGATCGGAGTTATGAGCATGTTGACTCTTCTTTCTTGAAATGTAGGACAGTACTGGGGTAGTCTTTTTTTCTAACCCTATTTATAATGTTTACCTGTTTGACGCTTAAAGAACTGTCAGTCTTGAAATGCTTTTCACTTTTTTTAAATGTGTTTTATGACACATAGATAATCAGACCTGTTCCTTATGTCTGCCATTATTGCTTCCCGCAGTGGTTTAATAAAAACAACTTGTTCTTACCTATGAAGAGTTGAATTCATACTCGATGTCGGTATTCAGTGTTCATGGACAGCTGAATCGTTTCAATAGTTGTTTGAAATTAAACTCTTTCATTCCCTCATAAAGTTTCATCATTAAGGTCACTTTAAACCTGGTGATGTTTTTCACTCCCATAATTAATAAAAAGTCTTTGTGTCCCTACTTTTGAACAGACCTTCCGCCTCCAGCCACGAGAGATCGCCCTCCAGGGTGTAAGACGGTGTTTGTCGGCGGTCTGCCAGAAAACGCCACAGAGCAGCTCATCGTGGAGATCTTTGGACAGTGTGGAGACATCACAGCCATACGAAAAAGCAAGAAAAACTTCTGCCATATCAGATTTGCTGAAGAGTTCACTGTGGACAAGGCTCTCTTTCTATCAGGTAAGATCTCAGAAACCTCAGTCTCTCCTAATGTATGATGCCTTTTGGTGTAACATGTCAGTGGATCTGTGTCAGTGATACCTGGATACATCACAATCAATAATACAAAGAGTTCTGAAGTGAGTCACTGAAAGTAAAACTGGTTTATTTTTAACCCTGAAGAATGTTAAGTGAGTCACAGTTAGATCATTAAAGAATAAATGCATCAATCATCTGATGCCTGTATGCAAAAAAACGATTTCCCTTTTTCACATTATTTTATAATCTTTCTGTAAATTACTTCACTTAAGGATTGATTGTCGATGTGGATTTAACGCTGCATCAATGTGCCGTCTTCTGACAAAGACTCCTGTAATAAAGCGTAGTGAACTTGCAATATGCCTGTTACATGGCTTCCTCCCAAAAGAAACCCTGTCCATTGTATTGTACTGTCAGGGGACGTTTAACATGCCAAACACATATAGCTAAAATGATAGAAACTGTTGGCTGCATCACAAACCTGTTGGATGATATAGTTATTTGTGGGACTGATGTTCCTATTCTAATTTAAGGAGAAAGATAAAAGACAAATTGTTAGGGAACTTCAGAGAATGGTGAAAACAGCCCCTTTCCCTCTTCCCTGCTCCATGAGGTTAACTTGTAAGAAGGACTGTTCTAGAAATAAATAAGAGTAACTGTAGACAGCAAGAGCTATGTATGACTTGCGAGCACAAAATACACATTCATTAACTGTGGGAAGCAAGCTCATAGTTTTTTCTGTAATTGTCAATTTTCAAAGCAGTTTCTTGAACTTAGCTGTGATTCAGTAAGCCTCTATTCTTACCGCTACATGTGGGAGCTGGAGCCTGTATATTAGACAGATGACAGAGCTGTGTAGTTTCCCATAAACAATACCCCACTCACATACTTTTCATACACACCATGTACAAACATAACACCCAGTGACGCACCCTCCCCAGCACACAGAGATATCCTCATATGAAATATTGAAGTACGTTGGTGGAGTTGAAGCTGGAAGCAGAGAGCAGACTGAAGTAGAAACCCCACAAACTCATGCTCATTTATTTTCCCTGTTTTTACTGGAACAAGCAATGCCTACTGTGATGAGTGTGTTTGTCTCCCATTGAAACACACCGGGCATCATTATTATGACCGCCTAGAGCACGCACTCAACATGTGTACCAAAACACTGCACTGAACACACTGTGTTATCATTTCAAAACAAATTAAATAATAAAAAAAGGGTCTGATTTCACCCGAAAACCATAACCAGTCATTAGTGAAAATTGAATAAAGATGAGAGGGAGCAGAGAGAAGAAGAGGGGGTAATGAGGGATATATTGTGGTCTGTTAGCACCACTAGAGAAGTCATCGGCCTCTGCAAGTCTCTATAGTGAATTGATGTAATGATGCAGGCCTTCTGGACTCCACAAAGCTCTTTGGCTACAGAACCTCCTCATATTCAGGGATCAACTTGTAAAGTAGGTAACAGCAAGCAAAAAGAGAAAGGTAATCCAACAGGTAGGGCCAGAATAATAGAATTTTCTTTGTTCTGAATTTAATTTGTTGAAATTAATCCACAAAGAGAGTCTATGACATTTAGAATAAAGCTCATGTATTTCCTTTTTTTTTTGTCTCTTTTTTATGCTTCTATTAAGTTCACAAATCAAAACACATTCATACCTCCAGGAGTTTTTATTTTGCATTTACAAAATGTGCAATGTCTCTCTCATACAACTATTTGTTTCTGTGTGTTCATTAGCATTCTGGAAGATGTATGTCTTCAGTGTAAATGAAGTATATTGGAAAAATGAACTGAAATAGTGGCCAGCTGATGTTCTTCACAGATGGTCTGTACAGCAGCTGTACTCACTTTGGTTTTAGCTAAAGGCTAACATCAGTATGACTGTGTTTTTAATGCTAATGCAAAGTTGTAGATTTGGATGTACTCGAGCACTGACTAGTTGTACTAAAGTCAAAAAGCATAAAAGATAAAAGAAAAGTCACTTACTTTGAGTTTTAATACCTATATATGCTATTCATTCTGAGGAGGACATGATATGTGCCTATATATGCAAGAACTAAAAATCACCAATGTAGAAATTTTGCTTGTGCAAGGTGGAGGTCAGTTGTCATCAAAGGAAAGTTAGTATTCTGAATCAAACTAGTGGATTAGCTGTCTGGTGTCACCACTAGAGCCTTACAAAAAAAAGAAAAAAGAAAGTAATGAAAAGTCATCATTAAAAGTTAAAGGACAGTTACCACGTGTAGAACATGCAGCACTAAGTGTGAATGACATTAAAATCACTGGACAGACAGTCAAGTTTTATAAACGGTTAGTCGTCAGCTTGCTGTATATATCCTTCTATTTCTCCGACAGGTTATCGTATCCGCTTGGGCTCCAGCACAGACAAAAAGGATTCGGGTCGTCTCCACGTGGACTTCGCCCAGGCCAGAGACGACCTCTATGAGTGGGAGTGTCGACAGCGCATGTTTGCCAGAGAGGAGAGGCACCGACGAAAGATGGAGGAGGATCGACTCAGACCGCCGTCCCCTCCTCCCATCGTCCACTACTCGGAGCACGAGTGCAGCCAGCTGGGAGACAAGATCAAAGGTAAGAAGACCAGGAGTTATATAATACTTACAAAATAAAAAAATATAAAACATGTAATACACAGATGAACCTCAACTTGTGTGAAAGGGAAAGTATTTCCTTTGAATATTGAAAGGACATTCACAAAAAAATCAAGTTTTAACAGATTTAAAAAGCAAACACAAGTTAAAATGGAAGTATATATTCAAATGATAAACATACGAGGTAGGGAAAAGCTAAAAGGGTATTTCTTTTGGATGTGTCTTTTGTGATGGTCGGGGACACAGGATACAAAGCATTATGGGAATGGTCTGAAACTGCAGCAGGTAAACTGACAACGCAGTTTTTCTGACGTTCTAATAAATTCAGGGATTTGTTTTCAAGGGTCGTTACACAAACACTGTTAAAGGACGTGTATCAGTTTACTCATCCCTAGGCATATGCTCCCTCTCTCTCTTATCTCCTCCACTCTCCCTCTCTGCACTCTCCTTCCTTTACTGCTCAACTTTTACATGTTTTCCATTAGCTCTCCTTGTCCTTCTCTGAAGAGCTTACCTCAAGTTTCTGGCTGAATAAACATATTTCACTAATGAGAAATGACACTTTCAGGTCTAAGTCACTGGTGCCCATTAACAAATAGTCGTGACTCTCTGCCACTCTGTTCGAATCAAGTCTCCCAGCTTTCCCCTTCTTGGTCCCGAGTAAAGAAAAAAGCACTGTCATGTTATTACATTGTAGCCACAGACTTTTTTCTGATTACTTTCGGCTTCTGTGGTGAAGAAACACATCCTGGCTTTTCAAATTTAGATTTTTTCATCCCTGAATCTTCCACCCAGAGAAAAAATGGAGGTTAAGCCCTTTTCTTAATATTCCGTTACTGCACTGCGTCTTTGTCATGACAGGAGTTAAACATTTTCACCAGACCCTTTGAATGGTTTTCATCCCCTTTATCTCTCCATGTCTCTGAGGTGTCATTGTGGTCTGTGAAGTTTTCCACTGCTGCCTACATAATGACAGTTTCTTATCTGTACTGTGTTTTATATCTACTGTACTGTGTTCTCTTCCTTAATCCGATGTATTTTTGTTCTCTTGTCCTTACTCTCTTTGGATCACTGTGTTCTAGTTTTTTATCTTTTTCATTGTCTTTGCTCAAAATAACCCTGAGTCACCTGTTTCTGCCTTTTTACTGTTTTAAATATGTTATACAGAGAGCTGGTATAGATAGAATGAACAGCCCTGTCTCACAGGGATTCTGATTTTTTTATTTTCCTTATGGTTGCTCGGACATCTTTTTAGACATGTACTGCTTCCACTGACTTAAGTGTCCTGGAACCTGACTCTTCTTTTCTCTGTGCCCACAACCCTTGGCAGAGGACGGTAAGTTTCCTGAAGCTGTGCGTGTTCTCCTGACCTGGTTGGAACGAGGGGAAGTCAACCGCAGGAATGCCAACAACTTCTATTCGATGATCCAGTCGTCCAACGGCCACATCCGCCGGCTGAGCAGCGAGAAGAGTCAGCACGAGAAGGAGATGGAGGAGGCCAAAGACAAATTCAAGACCGCTCTGTCTGGCATACTGGGTCAATGTGAGTCTTATGTTCTATATAACACACTACAGACTGTGATGTATAATACACTTTAAACTGTACTTTTATTTACTTTTTTTTTTTACTTTTGTATTTAGGCCAAATTTAAGTCGGGGATCACTCACAATGAGGGAAAAGTGGGTAAATAGTTTAAAGTTGTTTTGTAGAATATGTTTTTTATGTGAAGTATGTGAACAGTAGGAGGCTAGAAAGGAACAAAGAGCTTGGTTTGAAGTCCATGTAAGTTTCCAGATAAAAGAACTAGACACAGCATTATTGAAAAGAAGCTAGGAAGGCAATATGCAGCCAGATGTTCTAAGTTTAAGTTTAAATCATGGTCGAGACTTTTGGTGCCTGAAGAACTTGTTGCTGTGAAACAAAGTAAGTATAAACGCACAAAGCATGTAAACCCATTATTTCTATTCTCTCTGAATAACACATAATGGTTGGATGGATGTTTTTGAGTGAGAAGGAGGAGAAGCTATCTTGTGTGATGCTAGGTTAAGGCTAGACTTAAAGGTAAGTTTTCTTTATTTTTTCAAAAAGAGATAGTTTTATTCTCTTTTAATACATTTATCTTTAACCTGAAACAAAGAGGTGAGGTCAGAAAAAAAGTTGTCTTCAGACAAAAATCGTTAGTAGCCCAACTCAGTCATCGATGGCAGACGTGCAGTAAAGGCTTTGTCTCCACATATCCCACCAAATGAATGTTTAATACGACATAAACATCCTTCAACACGGAGTGAAGGTCCATGTTTCTGTTCCTTTAATCATTAAATGTGTAAATATAACATGGAGAAGATATTCAAAGGTATGATGGGTGCTTGTGTCTTTATACACCAGAGAGAGGGGGGCTAGCTATACTTGTGTTAGCCATCCATCCTTGCAGGCACTTTCTAACCCATAACTTTTCTTTCTGTCTTCCTGTGTGGAGGTTTAAAGTTTAGCTTGGGAACAACTCTCTGTTCTTTTAAAATGAAATCAGCCTGTCGACCCTTTAAGCTGCAGAACAAAGGTCTGTCTCTGATGGGATATGTCGCCTTAAAGGTCACTTCACTCATGTCACAAAAATGCATCTTGCCTATAGATAAATACATTGATAGATGGATAAATTGATAGATGGACGGACTGACTTGTATAGGAGCTCAAATGCCTGAAGGTCTGTCTGTGGTCTTTGCTCTCTGTTCTTACTTCTTCATCGATCTGCTCCGTCAAAATTAGAGGGTGCTGGGAAAGAGCAATCGATCGCTGCACTGTTCTGTCTCTCACCACTCTGCAAACACATACACACTTAGCTGGTGGTCATATTGACTCCCCCTGTGTTCAGTAGCACCTTTGGGATACACAGACCACCCAAACACTCCTCCATGACAGCCCACATGTCAACAGTTTAGAGATTAGAGGGAGAATTACTTTATCAATACACCGCATCTAAAATGAAATCTGACTCAAAATGTTGCTGTTCATGCACAACACACAAAGGAACTCTGAAAACCTGAGAGTTCAAGGCCTTTTAAAGACTTTTTAAAGAAGATCAATCCAGTTTAACGTTTCTACACTGTTATTTTGCAGCTTGTACCTTTATATCTGTTCTCTTAATAACAGTTTAAATCCACATTCAGAAAGTAAATTAAGAAACACTGTGTTACTTTTAAAATGTTGTCATTTGGTTATTTTCCCACTGCTGCGGTGGAGCTGCACAGCGGTCAAAAGTGGCACATGTCGAGTAGGTTCATTTTGACAGCTGTCAGTTGCTTAGCAAAACTTCCTTGTTAAAAATATTAAAGCAGACAAAGATACAGCCATGCTGACAGCTCTGTGAGCATACACTGACTGTATGTTGTCTTGGCATAACAGTAAGTCTGCCAAGACATTTATACTTCATTCCATTTTATCTTTTTTTTTCTTTTCATTTTTGTCTAGTAAGGGGCTCCCCTTTCTGGAGAAATGAAGGACAAAGAATAAAGGGTTTGAGGGCTTCATTCTGTATGAACCAAGATATGATGTTTACTTTATGGATGTTGGAAATTGTTTGATTAATTAAAGTTTTGCATGTGAGAACTCTCTGACCAAACATCCAAGATATGATGCTCTGGCATCAGCAGGTAAGTTGATCTGCTGGTTGCACACGCCTTTATAAACACACACACACACACACACACACACACACACACACACACACACACACACACACACACACACACACACACACACACACACACACACACACACACACACACACACACACACACACACACACACACACACACACACACACACACAGACCGAACACATACTCAGTTAAAAGCACACAGAGTTCATAACATCCCTAGTTGACTGGACTTTCTTACTGCTCTGCTCCCTCCCACCTGCCCTCTGTCTTTCTCTCTCTCTGTCTCTGGATGGTCTCTGGTCCCTCCCTGCATCCCGCCACAGTTGAACAGATTGTGTCTGTATTCCAAGCTGCTTCCAAACAAAAGGCATGGGACCATTTCTCCAAAGCTCAGCGCAAGAACCTGGACATGTGGCGAAAACAAGTAGAGGTTAGTCCACTTTGATTTCATTCTGATGTCAACATGATTTCTGGAGAATTACACTTTGTCCAATTTTGCTCAGCACCTGTCTCCATTTTGTATCTTTTTAAGTTCTTATTTTTATTTTGGCTGATGGTTAGAATGATTACCTCATGGAATTTAAACGTAACCAAGTGAAGAAGAATTGTCTAATCACTAGTCAAAGCAAGAAGCATAACAAGAGCAGAGTCCTTGGAACAGTAAGTACGGTACACATTAGACTGAACACAGAACAGGTGCCTTCACTCTCCAGCCAGTGTGAGATACAGACACACACACACACAGGTCCAAACCTTTACCCCTTCTCCTCCCCTCCCTCCATTACTGCCCTTCTCTGTGAATTGGATTCAAGCTGCTGGGTGAGTTTTCCATTTCTTATGATATCCAAGACGCAGCTTATTCTGAATATGCCTTCTCCCCCTGCACAAACACGTTGAGACATTTGCATATTCCTTTTTTTTTTTTTAAACCAAGATGCCTTTTTTATTCTTCACTGTCTGCTCAAAATGTTCTCTCTTCACCAAATGATTAGCATTAACTAACATGATGATGGGTTGTTTATAATGGAGGGTCTCTAGTGTGTTGCACTCCTGAGATGGGATATGATCAGATCTGATAGGTAAGTTTCTTTGTAAAAAAAACAACAGATTTAAGGCATGATCTCAATTCTAATCGAACACACAATTATACTATTTAAGATCTTACAGCAAATGCAGCAATCAACTTGGCCAAAACTTCTAGTTAAAGGTAGGTGTTGTGAAGTAAAAATGTATGCTTTCATTTTGGTAGATGCTGCAGAAACATGAAAATACTGATGACAGATGAATCACCTGAATCTTTGCCCATCGTTTCTGCTATTCAGGCTCATTATAGCATGTGTGTGTGTTTAGGTGTTTTAACACATATTGAACAGTATGTAGGAGGCAGGATGATAGTTGAGTACATGACCCGGGGTGTGTGACGTCAGTGAAGACCACTTTTGATTTACTGTCTCCCTCATCCAGACCTCCATGGTCTCTTAAGGATCTTCTTTGTGGGGAAACACTCGACTAGTTTCACTCTGAAGCAGTAGTATTAAAATCTACCATGAGGATAACCAAGTGTTTTCATCAGGCCTCAGGGACATTTCAATTCATCCCATGCTTCCTTTTATATTGTGTTGCATACACTGAATACTCCAAGGAGTACAACATGAGGATAGGTTTCCGTTGAAGTCACCACTGTGGGTTGACTCAGATCTGCAGAATATATCCTCATTCAGAAAACATTCAGAGAAAAATCCTTAAAATGACATCTGAGTTGAGATTTGTCTCTTAAAGAAACTTTACTTTATTAATGATACTTTATAAGCTGTGAAAGTAGACTTTATTGACATTCAGAATGAGACCTTATAAACATGGTTTCATTTATTTCATTACAAACAACGGTGAGTGTGTTTTTAAATGAGAGACGAAAAGACAAATTAAGTAATTTTGAATCTGTTTGTGTCTCTCCATGTGAAGCAAAATAAGAAATACATCTCTTACCACACTATTTATGTTGGAAATAATATGTCAATATGTTAGTCATCTATGCTAGCCTGCTAAAGCACTGGAAGCCTGCTGGAAGCTGCTGTGTAGGTGCTACATGTGGGTGCTGATCTCAGGTTTTTTAACAATGTGTTATTTTATGATATCTGCTAAATTACCAATTGTGTTCAATTAAAAAGGTAACTATGTTATGTGGTAGAAGGTAAGTGTAGTGATATTTTAAATGCAGATTTCCATTATGACACTATATAACACACATTTGATGATTTCAACAGAGTTTAATGGAGACTTATTAAAAAAAAAAAAGGTTTTAAAAATAAGCATTCAGATGAGGCAAATCCTTAGGTAACTTCTACCAGTACGTGACCTGTCCGACACCTCTCGCAAAAACACTGGACCTTTGTTAAACAGTGATGAAATGTATTGATCTCATTTTTACTGTCATTTATGTTTTGCCCACTTCAATAAACCTTCCATGGTTACCTGCATATCTGACCCCAACCCAAAGGACGATGGTCTCCTGACAATGCACGAACATTTCTCCTGGACCTTCAACCCTCTTTTTCTATAAAAGTTGTTTTCAATGTGTGTCTCTTTACAGTGTAAAAAGCTGGACTCTCTGTTAAGCTGCTCCATTAGCAAGAAACCTCTTTGTTTTCATGAAAAACACCATTTACAGGTGTAGTCCATACATCTTCTCATAACAGAGAAGGAGAGCTGAAAATAGAGAGACTTGTGCACACTTTATTTCTCATCTCAGTGAGATAGTGTTTTCATGAATGGTCAAACTGATGTCTAATGTGTGAAATGTAGACTATGTAGATCGTGTTTGTTTTTCTTTTCTCTTGGCACACTCCTCGAGAGTTATTTGTTGGGTTGACCTTAGTCTTTAAACCTACTCGCCTCCATATAGATGTATTCATTAAAAAATCAGTCTGTAAAATTGACATGAAGCATATACAGTCAGTATGTTACAGTTACCACAACTGTATGTGTATCTATACATAAAAAAAACTAATGGATGCAAATCAGTGACAGTTAGTACTGGAGACATTTCTCGCTTTGTCAGCCTACATCAGTGACTTCTGAAGTTTCAGTGACGGGAGCTGTGGTTGTCAGTGTCATCACTTCCTGCATGAGTGAGCTGTTTTCTTTATTTAACATCTGTGCTGTAAAGTGCAAAAAAGAGTGTAGTCCAGCTGGATTTTGTTACCATCCGCCTTTTGAGTTGTTCAAGAGGAGGAATTATCCTTTATTACATCTTTATTCATCACACTCATTTATTCTGTTCTGAAGGGTTCCTTACAGCTAATCAAAGAGGTGCCTAGCAGATCTTCCTCCTGATAGCACCAACTAAAACATGCATCACATGAATCTTTGCACCTCTGAGCCTCCTCTTTCTCTTTCATTGCGTTTTTCAGGAGATCAGAAACATGCACAACGAGCAGCTGATGGGCATCAGGCGAGAGGAGGAGATGGAGATGTCGGACGACGACATGGAGGACATGGCTGACAGCAAAGACTCAATGGACTCAGGTATTCATATACATGCATGTATTCACAGATCAGCACTTCTGTCAACATGACAGGATATTCAGTGATCAGAAGCCCCAGAGGATGTACTCTGAGAGCGTTGAAATCACAGAGGGAGAAAGCTGAAGTGACAGTAATCTTCCTCTAAGGATCTGACAACCACCCGACAACTCCACATGAATAAGAAACACATGCACAACACATCAACATGCTGACAACATACATGCTTCACTGAGTGAATGATGAACATACTGTAACTACTAAAAGACATCAAGCCCAGTCCCTACTGGATGTACACAATACTCTATAATTGTGTGTACGTGTGTGAGCGTGTGTGAATGTGTCCACATCTCCAAGCTGCCAAATCATTTGATATCTAAGCACCATAATCTCCTGTTTTTCCCCTTGAGGAGCATCTTTATGTTTGTCAAGCAACAAAAACTAACAGTGCTGATAATCTTTTCACCCCCACCGCAATAAAGCATGTATCTAGAGTGATTGTCAGGACAACATGCTGTACCGTGACCACCACATGTCAGGTCATCTGATATTTTTCATGTTGTTTTGCTCTATCTTCCTGCTTTTTAATCGTTCTGATCTCTGCCTCTGCTGATATGACAGCTTCTCTCATCAGCATGCAGATGTATGTAAATGAAGTCAGCTCAGCCCCCTTCTCTTCGGCAACCTTGTTATTTAGCTATCAGTAATTAGCATTGCTGTCATTGATCTGTCATTCCTCTCCATGCTGCAACGTCGACCTAGGTGACGGGTGTTAATGTGATACTTCTTGGTATTTGTATTAAAAGGCTAACTGTTACTCGATCTTTACTCACTAAGTTGAAAACGTTAACTTTTCAGCTTGAAACCCAGTTCTTTACAACTGCAGCCTCTTAAGTCGACCGATGCTCTGCGTCTGACTCTTGCGCAGAATAGCAAAAGAACCGCCTGTGTGCAGGACTGTATGCCTGTGTGAATGGCTGTATGCCTGTGCGTGTGTGTGTGTGTGTGTGTGTGCATGCAGGCTCCAGGATGTCTGCAGGTCGATAGCTCTACCTGTGATGTAAGAGAGGGGGAATTACTCAGAATCTGACCAAGTGGTTGACATCTCCTCGCACCGAGCTGATGAGGCTCTCAGATCAATATTCCTCTCGCTGCAAACCTTTATTTTGATGGTAGAGAAGTGCACACAAACACAGCATGGACGTGCACACACACACACACACACCCAGCAACAGTTCATTAACACAACCAATGGTCCTCTGTGATAGACTGCAGGCAGCACTCGTGGACACCCACACTAAAACGAGCCAGATAAACACACACACACACACACACACACACACACACACACACACACACACACACACACACACACACACACACACACACACACACACACACACAGACCTGCACAGGATGGGGCTTATCTTCACCGTCCAGTCAGTGTGTTGAACTTTCCCCAAAGAGCTTCCCCTTGAGGCCCACAGGAGGAGAACAGAGCTGATAACAGTGGATACGACTGCAGCTGAGCGGGTCTCATACAGTAATAACTCCCTCTGTCTCCTCTCTGTGCTCAATAGGTCAGCTCAGATGTCCAGAAGAAAGCTAATGGTTGAAACACTTTGAGATTATCACAGCTTTCTCTGTTAGTATGCTGAAGGTGCCAGATTATTGGGCATGGATTCAATATTTTTACCTCACACATTTCCAGATAGTTAACTACACTGAACCTCTCACCAATATTTTCAAGTAGTGTGCTAGGAAACCTTTTTTATCATTCAGATTTATTATCAGCTTTCTAATTAAAGGGATGGGGTCCCGTTTTTGTTACACATGAGACATTGTCTCTGGTTTTCTTTTATTGGCTCTTAATTTTTCTTTTATTGGCACATAATTTGAAGTGTAATTTCTCCAGAAAGAGTTATTTATGTGAACCGGAGCAACATTCGAGCTGGGGCAACATTTTAATTAAAGTCTGATGGCTGTGTGGGATTGTTTGCTGATGTTGCTGCTTGTAATATTGCTGTGAAATGGAAAGGAGAGAGACTCATTCTGACTCAGACTCAGAATGATTCCCTCCAGTAGAGAGCTCGTTTCTCATTGAGCAGAATACTTCTACTTAAATTATTTATTTAATGCTTCACCAAAGAGTGTTAGAGGACACCCTCTGACTACCCGTACATGTGTTAATTCTCTAATCACAAGTTTTATGTAGTTCAACTGTTTCTGATCAATCTTGTTTGTTTTAACCATTTTGACGTATACATACTGCTATGGAGAAAAAGTCTTGTGTCAAAGCAGTTTAAAGAGCTTCGTTGTTAAATTTATGATCCAAACATGGCTAAAGGTTGAACAATGTATCCCAGTATTTGACTTAAAATGCAAAGGAAAGTTGAGTTAGGCTGAAGACTATTTTGTCTCAACCCTCGTAGAATTTGAAAGCAGTGATCAAATGTTTCCCTAAAAGTAAGAAAAGTAACCAAGGAAGCTTTTTTATTAACCAATGTAACTTAAACAACGTTCTAAGTGTCTACCACGCTTTAAAAAGTTTATCATATTTCTTTATTTTGTGTAACTGATATTGAAAAGAATAATTTCAGATGTAAAGACAAGTTTCAGGGACTTAAATACTGTTTCTGAAAAACCCCTGCTGGGAGAAGCAGATACAAATATATCAGCAGAAATATATCCAGAAGGAATTTGCCATTTTGTGTTTAAAGCAGCCTGAAGTTTGTAAAAAAAAAAAAGTCAAATTGAGATTTTGCTTTTTCCAATAATGCTTTGATTTTTTAGATTGGACTAACTACCCTGGCACCCTGCTGAATATTTATACACCTTCTACAATTCATTTAGGCAGACAAAAATGAATGATGAGTGATCTAATAAGAATTTGAAATGTCAGGTTGTGACAGAAATGTTTCCACAAAGAAAGAAAGATCAGAAGTAAAAAGAAGGAAACTCAAAGTCTATACGATGAAAGTGGCACTCAGGTTGATAGCAGTAGGCAGCAATGAGGTATAAATTGAACAGCAGTGCAATGTTATACATAATAATGACCATAGTAAACACTGCTTTGTGCACTTTATGTTGAAACCTGCAGGAGTTTCTCAAGCTGAAGCCTTAAAGGAGGAGAACGACTCCCTTCGCTGTCAGCTGGACGCCTACAGGAACGAGGTGGAGCTGCTCAAACAGGAACAGGGCAAGAACCAACCAATGAGGAGTGAGGAGGACAGCACACACGCTCAGCAGCTCAGCTTCCTGCAGCAGGCTCTGCAGGGCATGCAGAAGGTAACACTTATTTTACAAAAACATAAGCAAAGAATCATACAGTCACTCTTTTCCTGTCCTGTATCCAGCAAGAAGTTTCATCTCCTATTCATTACCGTTCTGCTCCAGGTTCTTTTTATGAACAAGGTCGTTCAGGTTAACCCGTTGAATTTTCCTCTTAGACTGTCTTTTGTTCATGATTCAGTATTCTCAAAGAGACCAGTGAGGGAACAAGTACAAGAACAGGTGTCTGCAGCTGCTGTTAGTCTTTTTCTGAAGAGCTGCAAAAAAATCAATTTTCATGTTTTCTCTTTTTCTTTGTTTGAAAACATGTGGATCCACAGCATCCTCAGTCGTCTTTTTTTCAAACAGGACCCATCCTTTTTATCCCTTTTTAATAGTTCACTAAGATTTCTCTTGGCACAGAATTTTTTGAAATTTGAACTAAAGTCCTGGAAGAATGATTTATGTGAAAAACTGTACGTTGTCTAGAAGAACAACATACTGTGTTGTCATACAACAGAGTATGGGCTCAAGGTGCAAATGTCAATACATTATAGGACATTGATATTACTGTGCGTGCACTGTGAGGAATGACAGTATGTGCAGACATTGACGTTGTTTTCTGAACCACCTTATCTTTAGGCTACGGGAGGAATTTTACCTTTAATAAATAAAATGTAATACCCCATAAATACCAGAGAACTACTGAGTCATTGTGCGTTTGAAAAGTGTCCTCACTCTGGTGGCTGTCATAACGTTTAGAAGAAGAGAATCCATTAAGTCCCTGCTGTTCCTTTATGCCTGCAGACACTAATTACCTCTCCATCTTACGTCTCATGATGTGTTTATGGAACGATGAGGTGGATGGATTAAATCAATAAAAACACCCTGAAATGAGATAACACCCCCCACCCACGCAAATATCCATGCAAAAACACAAATTACAATGAAATAGTCTCAGCATGAAGTGGCAAACCATTTTCTAATTTTTGAATTGAAGTGCCTGTAATAAGGGAGTGCTTAATGTGCAGCTTTGCAGATCAAACTTAAAGACCTCTCATTTGTCAAGGTGTGGACCTTTAATTTGTTGAAATTCAAACAGCAAGAGGGGAATCTTTCTTTTTATCTGTGTTAGCAGAAAACTTCAGAGGACAAGTAAGAAATACAAACTTTTGTAAGCTATCAAAGCTTTCTTTCCTTTTTTACCCCTGTGAGTTCTTCCTCTCAATGTAATTTGTACTTTTTGAGCATATTTCTCCTTTTGGACACATACAACAGAAACATGTGTGACGGATTATAATGTAACAATCATTTCCTTTGAAAAAGGGATTATTGGAGATATAATTCACATCATTGTCTGATTTCTTCTTTGTTCTTATTGTCATTGAGGATTTCATCCTAAATATTAATTAAACCAATGTCTGATTGTTTTCTGCTTTCAGTTTGCAGTTTGAATAAAAAAGGTTTATATCGTCACGGTTACATAGTTCACAATAGCAGTTATGGCTTTTTGTTCCCTCTTCTCTGCGCAGCAACTGTTAAAAATGAGAGAAGAAATGAAACAGCGAGAGGCGGAGCTGGAGAAGAGTTTGGAGGACAAACAGCAGCTGAAGAACCAAGTCCAGACCCTGAAGGAGGGACTGCAGAACCTGCAAAACACACACGCAGCGCAGGTTAGTGTGACGGGGGGGGGGGGGCGTGTTCCTCTGATGGAATTGTATTGATTAGTTTGTTTCTGAGTGACAATCTAAGTTTGAAAGTCAACACTTGTATCTAATTTGCATTTTTATAAGAAAGAAATTAGTTCAAGATGAGTTTCATTGTGGGAAATATATTAGAGAAAAAAATCTTCAGTTAGAGAGAGTAGTTTGAAGATTTATTTTCTAAGCTCCTCAATTAAACACAGGAAGCACAAGATCATACATGGCTAGATAAATGCATAACACGAGCAACACGATGATGTCACCCTGTGTGCTTGACAATAAACATGACTACTTTCCTTCATTTGTCCATCACAATGTCGCATTATGAAAATGTTCTGCATATCGATCACTAGAGAAGATAATCATCAGTAGCTGCCTGATACAGCTTCGTCTTTATCTTCATACTTCTGTACCGTCTGCTTAAACACATGAAGCCTGTTTCACTGCGATGTTGTTACTTATTATTTGAGTATATGTCGAGACTGACTTTTATGATACAACTCATTTTTATTGAGTTATTGTGAAACTCCCCAAACGTATTTCCATCTTGCTACCTACACACAACAAATGTCAAATACTTACATTAACAGAATAATGCATCAAAAAACATTTTAGTAAAAACGTCTCTAAAAGTCTTCAAAACAACCTTTATTTCAAAAACCTTCCAGTACATCACACAGTGTATGTTTTTTCCTCCCATCTGTGCTCCTCTGCCAGATAAGATATAGTGTTTGTCCACTCCTCCATAACTGCATGTTATCCAATAAACCACATAACAAAGAACAAGAAGAAATCAATTCTCTCCTAACTAGAAACACATTGAGCATGTGGCACCACAGTCAAATTGTTTCCTTGTTTGTCAGCTGCTGAGATTTTATGAGAAATCAAACCACCACAAAACCCACATCCTGTCATTCCTGAACATGTTGCTCCTTCTGGCTAAATCTGCACTTGATTCACATGGAGAAATAATTTCATCATTTAGTTGTGATGGACTAAAAGTGTGTTCATGCTGCTTTCAGTATGTATGAGCAGTAATAGTGAGATCACCATGAACTAACCCTGCAAATGACTATAAGCCAGTTAAAACCAGGGCTGAGGGGAAATTTAGGGAATATTACTTCTAATATTGCATTAATAGTTGTAAGGTAAGATTGTAAAAATGAATACGGTTTTCTACTAGAATGAGGGCAACAGTGAGTAGAGAGGAGGGGCTTCCATTAGCAGTAGGCTAAGGGTTCAATCTCCTTTTCAATTGGATAAAAATAAAAACTAGAGGCTCTCAATCCACTCGGGAGTGGTTCAGCATGTCGTCTGTTTGCTCCGAGATGTACGAGCTGACAGGGGCGCTGAGATCTACTGAAGTTACAGAGTTGTCAATAAAGTGTTACAGGGACGATTTGATTAGAAATGTGTCCCTGTGACTGGGAGCTGTGGGAGAAATGCTAATTAAACCCCCTGCATGTGAGCACACATGAATCCTGAGAGGCAGTCTCATTAAAACGGAGGAAGAGAAATCAATGTTTGGGTGTAGGTTTCTCTGAAGATTAGCGGTCATTGTGGGTGATTTGTCATGTTGAGGACTTCTCTTTGTGCCATCAGTTCTCCTTCACTGGTCCAGTCACTGATTTGCTGTCACCACACATTACTGGATTTACACCAGTGCAGGTCATTGAGGCTGTTGGCACTTTTATTTACAGTATGATAAACATGAAAAAAAGCCTATTATCAAGCTTCAGTAAATATGTTATAGCGCTCCCTCTAATGATTATTTGTATTATTAAGTGATCGCTTAAGTGATCATTTTAATCAAATGTTTTACAGAGCTCCCTAAAGCTAAAACTAAAGTAACTGTGATGGAAATAAAAGGGTTATTGTCTCAGACCTACAAAGCGTACTCTCTTCCAGAGCCACATGAAAAGTTATTCACCAGTGAATGATAAACCTTATCTCAGGTGAACTAAAGTTCATATGTTCCCACTAAACCGTCCATGGAGACCATCAAATTGTCAGAAAATGTTTTTGAAGGACTTGGTATCGATATGATCTCAGAATATAAGGGGCGGGACCATTTTTAAAGTCAAGTGCAGCTAACAATCTGGTTTTATATGACATCTCTCAACATCAACCCCATTTGAGTCTCGAGTTGCTAGTCTGACTGTAAAACATGTCACGCACTGAGAAGAAAGTCATGACAGGAAGTCCTTCATTGATTACACCAGCAGCACTTTAACTTTGCTCCCAGAGGAGACCTCTAAGAAAGGTTGTCTTCATTGATATTTGTCTGTGATTAGATAGAACTTGTTGAATTTCAGTTTTCAAACCTTTCCACTAGATGTAACAGTGAGTCAAGAACCTGCATATCTAGTGAGTGCAAAAGTGAAACACGTATAATTATGGATAATAAATATGTCATTAATAATTTGACACTCTAAATGATAGATATATATCAAGGCAACTTGACCAAACACCTTGAAAAAGAAACATTAAACATTTACAACACCAGGATCAGTAAGTCTAATATGGATTCATATGCACAGCCGCACATCCTCCACAGACGGTGGGTTTTCTGAGGTGAAGAGCAAGCAGACTTTCATTAAGTCGTCCTGTTTAAAGGAGAGGTACAGTCAAGGGGTGCTCAGAACCCAATGTATAGAGCTATGGTCGTATGTAGAAACAAAAAAAATATAAAACTGTGTTATTATGCATGCCCAAAAAATCTCACAAACCCCTTTTGCTCATTTTAGCTCAGTAAGGGTTCATTATATCAAGCTGCAGTTTGGCGTCTCTGCTTCTATTTATGATCTGAATCAAAACATTTCTTGACATGATTCTAAAAATACTCCCCACTTGTCTGTTTTTGCACACCGAGCTGTGTGCATCCACACACGCCAGTCTGTCTACATTAGCACTTACCTTGTTTCTTTGCCTCTTGTCCTCGTGTGTTTGTGATGTGCCGCAGCTGGAGATGTCGAAGCAGGACGACAGAGGCAGTGAGGAGAATCAAGCCAGTGTAAGTGGGGAAAAAAAAGAGATCTAACCCTGAATTCTCCTCTTCACATATTGTTTTGTGTCCTCATTTCTCCCGCTCCTCCTCTGACTCTCCTCTCTAAACTCTTCCTCTAACATGACAGATCATTGCAGGCCGATCCAATTCACTGCCATCACATTTCTCATTGAGTAAATCAGCACAGACACAACTAGGCTAAGAAATAAAGGAGTCATAAAGACACAATGACTCGCAAATGTGCGTCTGTCTCCACACCCACACACACTGACACACACTGTCAGGGTGTAATGGATAGATTAAAAACAGAAAAAGGCCAACAGGCATCCCACACCATAAGTGAAAAGAATACACACACACACACTGTTATGGAGGACCACAAACAGCAAACACTCCTCTGACAAATTTTCCATCACCTGTCAGAGATCTGAAACAAACAGTTTGATCATTTCTTCTCTCCCTCTATTTCTTCTTCCTACACTCGTCTCTGTTTTGTCCTTGTGTGTGTGAGTTATTCATTTTATGAGAACTAAAGCTGCTGGCTGAAAATCCTCCCTCGTCTCATTATCCTCAACCTTGTTCTCTCTTGGTATAATTTTTTTGCTGGAGAAACTTTCTGGTGTGTTCATTGGCATTCATCTTTTTCTTTATATCGTGTGTCATTTATGAACTTAAGTTTGGCTTGTTTACTTCTCATCAAAAGCAGCGGCTGGTAGCAGAAGCATGCAGGTTAACTGTGTGTGTGTTTGTGTGTGTTTGTGTGTGTTTGTGTGTGCAGGAAGCCACAGTCTCTGCAGTGGTGAGCTGCAGTCAGGAGAAAGAAGGTCCAACAGAGAAGACTCCATCGAGTCCTGTCCACTCTGAAAGAGAAGCTCTGCTAGTCGGTACGCTGACACAAATCTTTTATATTGCAAAAAAAATGCTCCCTAATAGGAGCACTAGCAGCTACAATTCAAACTGTTTGATATGGAGCTGTATTATTTCAGGTTATTGACTGCTGCGCTTACATATATTATTAGTCTAATGAAAACACCATTAAGTCGTTGATATACAACAAAACTGGATTCAATTATTCCAGCGTTTGGTTATTGTACGGTTACTGGTTTCTTAGGCTGCGGGAACTTTGCTTAATGGGTATTTAAAGAGACCATGATTATTAAAAATTCCCTGAACTGTTGAAAAGTGGTGTCAGCAGAGTCTCACAGCTCAGTTTTTGCCAGTCTAGCAGATTACTGATAGCAGGTGCGAATGCTGCAAAAACTCAAGCAAACATGCATGTGTGGTCTTTATGATTCAGCATGAAGCACAAAGGACATAAAACAGACACAGAGCTCATGTATGATTCACTGTAATCTCATCTGTAACTGTTTAGGATGAGCTACACAGTTTAAAGAACAAACTTTGGATTCCATCAGATGCAGAATTGATATTACAGTCACAACTTGTCATTGATATGAAGTGGTAAGACTCCAGGGGAAACAAAATAAGAAAAAGTTTTAAAAAGATAGTTTCTGGTAGCTACGTTTTTTAAAACATTTGCTGATGCTGCCTCTAAGTCTTACATACTAGGTCTCACAGTCACTTAAATCTGCATATTCACTGAGTGGGCGCATTGTCACAGCGAACGTCTGCACTTTCAGCTGGAGATGTTCATTGGCCCTTCAAGGCAAATACACACAGACGGCAAAACCACTCCAGTGGGCTGTTTTCTGAAAGTAAATCAACAGCATCAAATACTTGGTGTTGTAGCTCCATGCACCAGTAGACTTAGCCTCTGATTTGTTGCTGTTGGAGCAGCTCCAGGCGAGCATGTTGTTTATGTGCGAGTATCAACCAGCCTCATGCAGGCAGCAAAAAAAAAAAAAAGGTCTTTGAGTTTAAATTTCCCCATAAAAAATCTATTAATTCTGTTATTTCTGCTCTAGGGTTCGAGACTTTATGACTTATCAGCATGACATTGTTTCAACTGTTGATCTCTGGATGCTCTAAAGGTAGTTAGTGGGCAGAGGTGGAGGATTATCTCTCTCATGTCCCGGTGAGCTGATAGCAGATGGTTTGTTTGAGCTGAGCTTTGACGAGAGGCAACAACATCAAAAGCTGTCATTAAACACTTCCTCTAATCAGGAGCCACAATGGAGAGGGGAGGAGAGGGGAGGGGAGGGGAGGGGAGGAGAGGAGAGGAGAGGAGAGGAGAGGAGAGGAGAGGAGAGGAGAGGAGAGGAGAGGAGAGGAGGGGAATGTGACACATTTCTTCCTTAACTTTATCTTTGCATGACTGGTTTGTTCCTCCTCAGGGATCATCTCCACGTTCCTGCACGTCCATCCGTTTGGAGCCAGCATCGAGTACATCTGTTCCTACCTGCAGCGTTTGGACACAAAGGTAACAGACACAAACCTTCACTGTGGGAAAGATCAGCAGAGTCACCTTCAGTGTGAGTTTAGATTACATGCCGACACTGTGTCAGTCCCCCTACAGAGCCGACATATGGACTTTATGTATGCCAGATGCCCTGCTGTGAAGTTGAGCCAATGCTCCTCTCTGCTTCTACTGCTCTTTTAATTGAAATTGATGGTTTTGGAGGAAACAGCTATAGGAGAAGCTGAAGGGTTTAAAATGAATAGTTTGACATTCTGTAGTGTAAATAGATATTCTCATTTATCTCCCTGTCAAAATGTCAAAGTATCTTTATAAAGAACAACGAGCTAGATGAAGAGGATGAGATTAAGATATCTTTTACACGAGAGGCCTCACTGGGGATTTATTCTGCAAGATAACCATTTGTGTTTCTCACTGTGAGATTTGATTTGTCATCTGCAAAAACTCGACACAAAGTTGCTGCCAGAATTATCTTTCTGACAGTAGGAACTCTTTGAATATGCTCATCACCAGCCTGACTCATCCTCACACACAAAAAGAAAAGATAGTGACTGTATTCTTTCAGGCCTTTTTGGTTTGTTTTTTTGTCCAGTATGTGTTTGTGTACGTGAGCAAACGCCCACTCTTATGTATCCGTATGCGTATGAATGCATTGTGTATTGCTCCTACATTGAGTCTCCCGGCTGCACACATAAAGCAGCCCACACAGTTTTTTTTTTTTCAATAACACAGACTTGACTCCCCAATGACAAGAACTGATCCACTCTTCTTATCTACACGCTCCACACACAGCTCCATTGTGTGTAATGTCACACACGTCTTATCTCCATCACGGACCTTAATGCATCAGGACATCAACACAGAGCCTGAACAATGTAATTATAAATGTGAGACGCTGTTGACAACAGCATTTACAGTAGACTTAAAAAGTGTCAGCTCAGAATTTCAATCAACACGTGATCCTCAGCCCACGGATTGTGCCGTCACAATCTCGCTTAAAGTTTTACAGAATCCACGAATCTAGTTGATGTATATAAACAGTGGTCGCAATTTTATTACCAAAAAAAGTAAATGGCTTTCCTTTTTTTCAAAGCAACAAACGCTTCTTTCTTTTTGCTTTAAATAATGTTTTAAGAAATAGAAAATAATATTATGAAACAGTGATTCATGCCAACCCTCTAATTTAAACACAACATCTCAACCCAGATAGCTTTAGGTGAAAAACATGAATCAAACCCATGTACAGTACGTATACCTCCATGTTTTGAATTGATTGTCTTATTTGGAGTCTTGTTACTCATTTCATGCATCAACTCAACAAATTCTATGCAGTTGAAGCAAGCTCACAAGTGAATAATAAAAGAGAGAGTTTACATTCTCCACTTTTCTCAGAACGTTCTCTGTCATACATTTGACAGCCTCACATACAGAGATAATAATATAACAGGAGAGTTGTATTTCACTGCTTGTTTCATGCAGAACCTTTAAAACAACAGCAGTAGCTGGAGTTAAAGATCATTCGTTCAGTTGTCCTCAGTGTTGAAGATGGCATTGAAACTGTTGAGGAAATTACTAAGACTTGACTCCACGCAGTAAGACTCAGTTGACTCAGATGGCTTACGTTGATGAAAGTTTATACATAAGACTCAAGGAGACGTGATTCAACATCACACTTCCGTACTCGTGTCTTGCTCAATCACATCTGCCGAACTTTTCGAAAGGCATCGCATATATCCCAAAAGACATTATCATTATCAGGGTCGTTGTCACATTGACCCACCTAAACTAATCTGTGACGTCGATTACACTGGAGCAGCCGATAAGTCTACCAAACATCCTTGCAGATATCAGGAAAAACAGTTGACACTCTCTAAGCTGTACTTAATGTTCTAATAACAGCTGAACTCCGTCAGGTCTGACTGACATTAGAGAACAGTGAATAAACCTAATGACGTTTGTACATTATAATCTAACTAACTACAGAAATTCCACCACAGAAACATTCATCTGCAAGATCATCTGTTTTTTTCTAAAATTACTAAAGTTTTCTCAAACTGTCCGTGTAAAGTAATGAATAAGGTAAAGCGCTGTCACTACTGTTTCAAACTTTAGAGGCCTCTGAGATATAAATCAGTTCAGTGTTTCAGTGGGGATACTGTGAGTGTGTGTTAATAAAACATCAACTATAATATTGCTCTGTTGAATGTTTAAATGAAGGTCTTACTCAGGAGCTGATTAATGACAGCGCTTCACAGTCACAGTAAAAAGGTTACAAAATAACACACTTAGTTCTCAGGAGTTCTGCAGCTCACAAACTCCTAGGTGGGACTTGGGGGGCACCAGAAGGGCTCCCCATAGTATACCACACTGGGCTCAAATTGGTTTTGGTGTATTTGCAGTAACTGTACCATGTAAGGTTTAGATTCTGTACGATTAGCTTGTAGCCTGTGAAGGAGAAAAACACCCTGGGTAATGTGGTTGCTCCTCTTGGAAGAGTTCAGTGTCAGGGCTCTTCATTAACTGTTTTCTATATTTTCCCTGTGAGACCAGAATAAATCAAATTATTATAATGAAGCCTGGAGGAGATAAAAGCATCAAGATCTCTGAATAAAACACCTGATTCTTAGCAATGAGTGGGAAGCTGCTTGCTGTACTCCAGTGGCAGCTCGAGTATAATATGACAGTTCTGAATCTAAAAGATCAATCAGGACATTTGATATGTAATCCAAAGAAGCATTTAGATCATTAACAGCACTGCGGGCATGAATAGGAGTTACAATGATTGTGATTGCAGTGTAGATTGAGTTGTGATTACTAAACGTGTCAAAATTATGAGACCCAGTGTAACACCTTGTGCAACAACAAATAGTATAACAACAGATAGTGGGCTCCAGCAGCCACAACAGAGGTCTTGTTTCATTTACTCAGTGCTAAATATAAAATGAGAGCCCCTGTAGCACAACTGGTAGACCCCATGTCCCATATATCAGGCCTCATTGCAGCCATCTCGATTCAATTACAGCCTACTGTATGCTCTCTGTGGCAAGCCATTCCCTCTGTCACTCCCCCGTGCCTTTATTTTTATTTTCTCATTACTGAGACAGGAATGTGGACAAACACTGTGGACAAGAACGTTTTCTGTATTTTTTTTATTTTCATTTTGCATTCAATCACAATAAATGAGAGTTTTCTTTTAATCATAGATACAGCTGCTTTCTGAAGAAGTATCCCTAATTATTGTGGGTGTCATGTACACTGGGTGTATCTCTGTTAGAACATGAATACGTTCCCTTGATTTCTTGTCTAACCCTGGTCTGGTATGTGTGTCTCTTCAGATAAACACCAGTGAGGTGGAGGCTCTTCTCTCTCGGCTGCCTTGCACCTTCATACAGGAGCTGAGTGGAGTCGGAGCCAGTCTGGAGAAAAGATGGAAATTCTGCGGCTTTCAGGGCATCAAGAGCACATAGAGTCTGCTGGCTACACTTCCAAGATGTGGAGGAGAAGACAGGAAGACGAGGCTCAACATAAGGAACACTGTGGAGATGTGAAGGACAGAGTATAAAGCCCACAAATATCAGAGACTGTGGACTCTACCTGACTGTTCAAGGACACAGAAGACTGAGCAGAGAGGATGTTACATGAGCATTTTCAGGGACTCTGAGCAGGTGGCAGAGACTGAAAGACGCAGCATTCCCGTGGTTACTGGAATAATGTCACACAATCATGAAGACAGAGGCTTCTTGAGCATGGACTCTCACTGAGCTTCTCAATGCCTGCAAAATATTTCTTGACCTAAAGACTTAAAGAGTCACAGAAGTGCACCGACTCCTTCAGCCACTGGATTATAATGTTGTACTTTTCAAGCCTACAGTCGGCTCTGTATGGTGTCAGTGTGAGCCAGGACCACAAGGCTAACTGAAGGAGGCTAATCAGGGTTTAACTGAACACTTAAAACTCTTCGGCAAACTCTCTTCTCTGTTTTGCTGTCTGGTTTGTAACATAGATCAAAAATGGATATATTTCTTCATTTTCTGTAAAGGCTGTTAACAGTTGCATAGAATCATTTCTTGTAATACACTGTAAAATCTTGGTTAATATTTTTGATGATAAAAAGAGTTTTAGAATATAGAAATGTTTGTGTTGATTTTAATATACCTGATACTACGATACAACTTATCGTATATTATAAGACGACGCTTCAGGCAGTCATTTCAGACCTTACATAAGTGTCAGTGTCTTTCCAGAGCCGGTTAAGCCTGGCTCTGAGCCTGGCTGAGGGCCTGCAGCATCACACTTAACTTTGAAACACACCTAAGGGATCATGTTAATGATGTTTAATTGGGGAGGCAGCCTGTGTGTGTGTGTGTGTGTGTGTGTGTGTGTGTGTGTGTGTGTGTGTGTGTTTGTGTGTGTTTGTGTGCTACTTGCCTGGATCCATATATTAAGCGGTTACACAACACTCTACAGAGGGGAGTTTTCTCCTCCATCTTCCCCAGATAGAGAGCTGTAGCCGCCAGGACCGAAGGTTCCTCCCAGAAGCCCAGTCAAGCATCCTTAATGTGCCTCAACTGGGCTATTTGGCTGTGAGCTTCTCAGAAACCAAGGTTTATTATTACACATGATTTGCTCTCATCGGTCTCCTACAGGCACTGCATTTGAAAAATTAGCGTTCCTGCACTTGTCAGCGTACCGTTCTTTGTACCTTAATTAATAATGGAGAATGAGAATGTTCTGCCTACAAGCTCCTACCAGGCTTTACTTCCTCTTACACGTATCCATTATTAAAAGCATCGGTTCGAATAGGAAATGGTTTCATGGGTAAAATGTCAAATCAATGTCGCGGGAGTGGGCTTGTTTGCATGTTATGTTACATACAGTGTGTAACTTCCAGCCCACGGAGGTTGTTGGCTTCTGTCAAGCATGAATAGGAAAGAGTAAATGCTGGTGCATTATTTTTTCATATGTAGTCACAGCAGAGCCTAAGAGCAAAGATCAGGTCTGCATCTGTCTTCTGAGGTAGTATTTTCCCCCCATTTGTCGTACAAAGATGATGTTACAAAGAGAGGAAGAACTGCACAGCTGTACTTTTCAGCTTCTCCCTGCTTGATGGTGCACATGGGATTGTGAGGCTGTTCAGAGTCATGCATCGCTGCATTTCCTCTCCACACTGTAAAACTTGATCTCAGCAGAACATCCCTGATGAAAAACTCAAGCCTCCCCTCTCTCTCTCTCTCTCTCTCGCTCGATCGCTAGTTTTCCCTCCCGCTCTCCCTGACATAAACAAAACACTAATACGTTGCATTCTTCTCCTTCAGACACAACTTTCTGTCTCGGGTTTCCTCGCCACTGCTGTTACAAGGTGATTGACCGGAGGCGCTCACTATTCATCTCGTTCACAGCTGTTTGTGTGTCAATGAGCGTGCTTGTGATTGTGCATCAGTTTCTCGGGCATCTCACGAGGCGGTAAACACAGACTGATTCAATCCAGCAGCAGTCCCCCTGTGAATGCCGGTCTCCATTCGCTGTTGTCCTCTTGATGCTGCGACAGCAAAGGAGCCTGCTCATTAAGCCAGTTCAAGGTGTATGCCGGTAAAAGCTATTCAAAGGTGTGTTTTACCTCGCAGGCACTGACCCCCCACCTTAGGAACACTTCTACATTTGAGAAGATGTTTGAACATGTCCTCGGGCATCTTTTGATGTTAAGCTCCAGCAATTACATAGCCTGAATTATTAACTTTTAAAGGTGTTATTGTAATTCTTGTTGGATATTTTGTCCTTAAATCCATTCATATACACTCCTATCACGTTTACGAGACGTCGGTAATTGGACACTAGGAGATAACCGGGTTCTTCTGGGTGATATCATGATGTCCAAGACCCCCTTAATTACCTTTTCCTCTAATATTGCTTCCTGAAGGCCTCCTCATCTGCTTCATTATGATTATGGTCTCCCCTGAGCAGGCAGATGAGAGGAGGCTGGCTGTGTGTGCAGCTATGTGGCTGAGAAGAAGATAACCAGTTTGCAGGTGTGGAGTTTGGCCATTCAGAGCATGTAAATCACCAAATATCTTCAGATCTTAAGCACATGAAGATGAAAATGCCCATTGAAATGAACAGGTGAGTCAACAGCTCCTCCTGTTGAGCATAACCGCAGCTACACCTCACACTTTTTACTTCTTTTTTTCTCCACAGCCTGCTCTGGGGGTGATTTGCATTGACAGCGGGTGTACAGCCACAGCGCTGGGGGACATGTTTGTGAAGGTTTCTTTCTTAGTAAAAGCTCCACGGTCCTCATTAATTTACGTCTGCATAAAAGCTCCTTAAATTAACTCTTATTTCCAGCGAGCCAGGGCTGCAGCACCGAGATGCAGCACCACTCCAGAAACACTCGCCTGCAGGCATTTGGAAAGACATCTTAGCAACTAAAAACTATGGAGATATTAAAGGTAGGATTATTAGTTTGGCAGGTAGCAAATCATGTTTCGAACAATGTGTTTTGTTTACTGCGTCTCGGTATGCCCTGAGAATTGCACACACTTTTAGCCTGAATGAATGGCAAGTGCTGGAATAATTGCTTTACACTGCTCTCCGGGGTGTCTGAGCGCAGGATATTAAGCTGCGGGGCTCATTGGAGTATGACACACAATGCATCTCACTGTTTCTACCAAATCTTTCTGCCTCCGTCTCTCTCTCTCTCTCTCTCTCTCTCTCTCTCTCTCTCTCTCTCTCTCTCTCTCTCTCTCTCTGTGTCCTTCCGCTCTCCTCTACATTGAACATCAGACAAGTTGGAAAGCACAGCAGTGGATGCCTGTAAGGTATTTGCACCTGCGGATTCTCTGCCACATCAAATACCCAAAACCAACAGATGAGAAACAGGTTACAGGGCAGATACATCGTGTGCCGTGCAAGACATCTTCAAAATATCTGTTTAATACTCCTCTGTGGTGAGAAAATGTCCATGTCAAAGGTCAGCCCGCCTTAAGGTCCAGCAGTGATATTTCAGGCCCATTAGTTGGTGGAACCAGTGGGCCTGATCACTGTGTTTGAACTGAAATGCCAGGTTAGACTGAAACTCTCTCCTAATGAGCGATAGCCACTCTTCATGCTCTTATGAATCGAGTGACCTTTACCAAAGAAGAATTGCTCTTCACCGACAGCAATTACCTCCTCCTCGGAGGAAAACTTGAAGAAAGTTTATTTTTAGATGTAGTGATAAGTGGTTTTGGTTCACACTTTCTATAGAAAGAAAAAGTTCTGTGTTTGGACATGGATTTGAAACATTTATGTCTGGCAGGCAATGTAATCAATTTGTGGTCACTGACTTGTAAGCACTGTCCACAATTGCCCACTGCAATTAAAAAGTGAAGTTATAATGATATGGGAAAATGACAGTAGACAAACATTCCTTCTCTCTCAGTGTAATGTTAGGTTGTCTAAACCAGTGGTTCCCAAAGTGGGGGTCACGGGCTGAAAGGTTTGGGAACCCCTGTTCTAAACTACGGATATGTTGTGCTTCTTTGTTACCGTTTGTTTAGTATCTGTAAGGGCATAAGAGAAAGTTTTCACAGGTTTGATTTTCTAATGTTTCAATGAACAATATTTATGTCCACACAAAAAAGAGTCAAAATGAGAAGCTGATGTAGAAATAGAAGCCCTGGCGACTCCGGCGACTTGGGATCCGATGACGACTCTTCCTGGATGGACGGATGACACATGAGGCCGAATATGAGATGAGCTCACCGGACCTGGACCCTGAGTCACTATCAATCTGAATCTGATGATCAGCTGGAGGGGAGAGGGGAGACAGGTGAGGTGCATCGAAGCAGCTCCAAAATGCTAGGAGAGAGAAGCACAGAGAGAAGGTGTTTTCATTTTTGACAGCTACAGCAGGCATAGTTGACGATGTGCTGCAGATCACATGCCAAATCAAAACAGGACTGCTCCGAATAGTTCTTACAATTTACCTTTCTAATCTTTGACTGCTGTTTAAACTGTATTCAGTGGAACTGTTATGTACAAAGCTTTCAATATATGAGTTCAATACACAAGAGTGCGTTCAAAAGATCTTCATCTCACTGGGCTGAAGAAAACATTTCAAAGGCAGCCTCAAGTTTTTTGACTAGAAGCAGAGAAGTTGAAGATGATTAAACTGAATGTCCACTCCGAGTAAAATAAACTTTAGAACTGTTTATACGTGAATAAAATATAAAATATTCTACTACTAACACAACTTTAATAATCTTTTGACAGTTTTACTTAATGTTGCCTAACAGATTAATATAATATAATACATGTATTACTGCAGACTAAGATTTAAATGGGTCTCTTTTAATGAAACATAATTATGAAGATTTCATCTAAAATGGTTTATTGAATATTTTCTCCACCTCACCCTAAAATACAATCAGGTCGAACTGAACCAACCGCTCTACAGTCATCCATTCGTTTAAAACCTGCCTGCCCTCTTCGTATGATATTCACCGTGTTAAACGTCTCAGTTTTTGTTTATCATGCTAACATTTTAACAGTTACCACCAAAGCACCACACCTGAGACACGTGGGAGTCAGTTTCACTGTAATCGTTTCATATGTAAAAGATGTCTGGACAAAAGTGTGAGCCGATCCTCAGGTGTACTGTTTAGTAACCAGCAAAGTGTTTGAATGCTCAGGCTGAACTTTGAATTTCTAACTCGATATGTGAGAATACTGAAGTTAGCATGGCGCTCAAACTCAAAGCACAGCCATTATTTTATTTTCAGTAATTAAATATATATATATATTCTTATCCCCGAGCAGCTTGGTTCTTTTCCTGTGTAACAATGTAACGAGAATACATCTTGTTATTCTCATGTTTAAGGTTGTGCTCCCTCAAGATTCCTTTTGGGCCCGGGGATCTGATGTCATGGACTTCTCCTGACACCTTTAGAGAAACTAAAAAAAAAGAAGACAGCCTTAAAAACCTGCATCACAACAAATATGTTACAAACTAGCAAAGCAGGCTCTATTACTTCATTCAGGAACAATATTGAAATAAATTCCCTTTCTGCTGTGACATAAGTGATTATTTCCCAAGGGTATTTATCAGTTATTAATCATGACTTCTTTGCTACATACAGAAAATACAGTCGTTTCCAGATAATATTAAGAGGCTGCAGTCTCCCTGGAAGAACAACAAAGTTGAATCGGTCAGAGTCATTCAAACGGCATCTGTCTGCCGTTAATGTCTTTTGATTTCTTGCTGCACAGTTTGATCAGGATCCCAGGGACACATTCTGTCAGCTCCACAGTGACAGGCCCAAAGCTTTCACTCAATGCATGACTGACCTCTTATTAAACCTGATTGATTGTCAACTCGTGAGCTCTGGTCCCCGATCTGCTGTCAGGGATTTTGTAGTTCGTCCAGTCAAGCTGCAGAATTTCAGACAGAAAGTCTAAAGATAACAAAACCACTGAAACAAGCTGTGTACACTACTCATCCATTTTTTATGAGGCAGGAAGTTGAGTGTGAAGAAGGGACATTTTTAGTTTTCCAGATAAGGTGTGACTGTGATATCATAACTTTACTCATCCAAAAGAATGATGAGTCGATTGAAAATAAATCAGTGTTTTTACTTACTCTTAAATATGAATATTTTGTTTTTTTTTCTTTGTGACAGAAAATGTAATATCTTTGAGTGAGCAAAACAAGCTACTTCAATGGGTCATCAAAGGCTTATAATCATTCTTTACTCATTTCCAACATTTTATGGACAAAAAAAAAGGACCGTATAAAACGCATTGTTAAAGTGTCTTTACTAATTTAAAAAAAAGACCTGAGTTACAGTATATAATTTTGGATCAAGCCTCTAGTGGACACACAATGAACTGCAATTCTATTTTTTTTCTTTCAGCTTTCAACATCAGAGGTTGCTGCTTGTTCTGTGCCTGTCTTGTTCTCAATGCATTCGACAGTAGATTACAACTCTTACCAAACTCATTCACTGATGACATATGTGGAAGAGAGCAAAAACAGGAAGGGATAAGAATGCAGAAGTAATGTTTTTGGCAGCAGTGAACACAAAAGAGTTTAACACGAGAGCCTCAGTCAGTTTATTGAAGTCTCCCTCATCACCTTCATTTCAGATGATGAGTTCAAGTTTCAGATCCACGAGCTCCTGCATGATTAATTTAAGTGTCTCCCTGTGAGAGACCTGATTTATGCACACCCTTAGCCCAAAACATGTGCCCCCGTCTCTTCAGCTGCATTATGTAAACAAAAGGAAACCTGAATTCTAATAAATGCCAAGTTATTAAAATGTGCAATGCTACTGACTGATTTATGAATATTAATGGGATTTAACAACTCTCCACACAGAAACAAACAAGCTCTGCTCTGCATTTATCGAGCGGAACATTTAGGTGTCATCAAGGGAGAACGGATTTGCACAGAACAGATATACTCTGAAAAACAGACACTGAAACTTGCATACTTTTTGCCAACATTAATCCACAATATCTAGACGATGCAAAGAAAGCCATAAAACATGAAGAAGTCTCAACATGCCGTAAGTGTTGTGTCCATAGGTCCTGTTTGTGCATGTGTTTAATTTGGGCCAATGTGTGTGAGAAGCATGTCTCTCAGAGTGTAACACCAGAATCTCCCCTTGAGATAAATAATGTACTTAAAATAAATCAATAAAAAGTAGAAATGAATACCATACAGTAAAGTTTGCAACATGGTAAAAGTCTGCAGAATAAAGTGTGTAAGGACTTTACAAAACTGGACAAGACAGGGGCGCTGGTGATGTAATTATACATTTGTAACCACTTTTTTCTTATCACCAACAATTCACACAAAATCTACAGTCTCAAAAAGGATTTTGTATTGTGAAGAAGCAAAGAAAATGTAGATTTAGCTTTTAATCACTGGTGAGAACTTCAAGGTGAAGAAAAGGGAACAGCTTAGCATTGTCATTATATATGTTATTACTCTCACTGCCAGTAGAAGGAGACAAAAGCTCCGATCTGCATGTTTAAAAAAGATCAGGATTGACTTCGCCGTTTTTTAACTTTGGGCCAAAATTTGAAATGTTTGAAATGATAAATCTGAAATATATTTGAGACATAGACTTGGCATGGTAATCCCCATAATTCTAAACCTTAATCACATTTATTTGTTCTTGATATTACATGTGGTCCTTTTCCCTTCCTTTGATTTCTTGAGCTTATCATTTATTGATGGCCCTCTTTGCACAGCTCTCTCCACTACATTTGAAGTCATCAAATACTGATGGAAAAGGAAACGTTGGTGATCATTCTCCGCTCTGGAATCAACTCTGGCTCGGCACTTATCATGAATGTCCCAGGAGGTTGATAGCGAAGTCCAGATTCAGGGCATCGATTGCAGGAGTTCAGCAAATTTCCCAGCTCAGTAAAGTGAAACCCTGTCGATGATTTTCTTCACCATTTGGTGTATTGCTATTTCTGTCTGTCAGCGGTGCAGAGAGGGCTGCTGGGGAGATTTCAAATGTGAGAGCACAGATGCTGCAGAGAAAGTATAGAGGCAGGGTGTAAAAACTGTGGAAGCTCTCGTTAAATTTGCTGACAGCAACAGTAACTCTGCAGGAACTGCTGGATAAAACTTAATTAGTCTTGTGTCTATTATCAAATGATGGAATAATGCTTCACCCAGCAGCGTGTATTATCATATTATAAGAGTATTCCTTAATGATGCATCTTTGAAATAATATTTTTGTTTCATTGCATTTGGGCTGAAGCAGAGATAGAAACTCTGCATAGCAAACAGGCTTTCAAGTTGTAAAACACAATATCCAAGGAGGAATTATAACACAAAATGAATAAACTGAATCATGAACCTGTCACGATTGGAAAACAAGGAGGTGTGGACCCAAGTGCAGAATTAACTAAACTATTTATTTTAACAAAAACTTACTTCAAAAGTTTAACAAAAAACACAGAGATCAAATACAAGGAGCCACAGAGGCGCACGAGCAAAACTGACATAACAACACCCTAAAACAATGAACTGACACAGAAGGGATGAAACACAGAGACTAAATAGACGTAGGGTAATCAGACACAGGTGAGACTAACAAGACACAGGTGAGGACAATTAGGGCAATCACACTGGGAAACACACAGAGGAAGGAATGAACACAAGACAAGAAACACTGAGGACAACTACAAAATAAATACATGAAACACTGAAGACACACAGAACTCAAGAATGAAACAAAACACACTAGAACATGAAGAAACACTAAACACTGAAAAACAAAACTAAAAAAAGACCAAATCATGACAGAACCTCCTCAAACGTATTTCTCAGACATGATGTTAAATGCAGGAAATCTGAAACCGAAAGCCGTATCTGTGTCAGTGTGCACCGCCAGGGGAACTGCTGAAGCACGTCACTAAACGGGCTGTGGAAAGACTGTGTGAGGGCAAAAGCAAAAACCATTGCTGTTCTTTCAGACAGTAAACCATGCCAAACATGCATTAAAATGCATTTAAACAGCCGAAGTGTAGTTCCAAAAATAGATCAGATTCACTCTTTGTTATCAGAATCAAACTTGGACTATCTTTGCCTGACATGGCTGCATAGCAATATACCAACTAACATGATATGCATGCTATAGAAATGACAGACACTTGGGTAGGGGTGGGGGAGTACTGCTTTTTATTAAAGATAGGTTTAAATGCAAACAAATACAATTAGAAACTCATCTTGAATGTTTAGCTCTTAATGTTATTCTTTCACCTCAAATGAATTTTAATATAATTGTTCTGTATATCCCACCTTTTACAATGAACTTCAAGATGTATTGAAGAGGTTAGATACTTGCAAAGAAACAATTCTCTATGGTGACTTCAACATTAACTGGTTAGACAAAGACAGCAAAAACAAATTAAAAGTCATTATGTCAAAGTTGAACCTTAAGTAAGTAATTAAGGGGCCTACAAGAATCACTAGCAACACTAGAACTCTGATTGATATGGTGTTTACCAACAAAACTGATCAGATAACAAAAACGTATAATTTAATAACTGGTCTGTCTGACCATAATATGACGCTCACCGTCAGGAAATTGACAAAAAGTCGTCTTCAATATTATGGTCACAGTAATCCTGACCCGGTAAAGATGGTCATTCCTAAATCCAAAACTGCACAATCTGAAAATGACTTTAGGAATATTAGTTGGGATCAAATATCAGAAATGGATAATCTGGATGCATACTGTGACTCCATGACTACAGCTCTAATGACACTATATTTAAAATACTCCAAAGAAAAAAGAAAAGAAAAAGAAGAGAGAAGGTAACTCCACCATGGTTAAATAATGACATATGTAAACTCTTGAAAAAACGAGATCTTGCTTTAAAAACATCACTATCTTTTAAACTTACCACCGACCATCTTCTTTACAAGAGTCTAAGAAACAAAGTAGTCCTGGAGTTACGCAAAGCAAAATCTTCATATTACACACAACTTATAGGAAATGCCAAAGGCAATAGCAAATCCCTTTTGGAAGCACTTAAACAACTTAACCAATAAATCACATGGCCAAAAAGGAACCAAAGAACTACAAACTAATGGAAAAGTCATCACTGACAAGTCCACAATGGCCCATTAATTTAATATGTATTTTACTAAATCAGTTGAGGAATTAACACCAAATGTTGACTGTTCAACAATCACAAATAACACAGAGTCTAAAACATCATCCGATTCCTTTTGTATTAAAGAGATAACTGAAAAAAAATGTGCAGAAGTAATCAAGAAACTATCAGATTCTAAGGCTAATGACGTTTAGAATTTAGATTTTCAATTCATTAAAAAATATAACTCTATACTGATGATCTATACACCTCTGACTATCTTATTCATTTATCAATTAGAACTTGTAAATTTCCGAATAACTCGAAAAAGGCAGTCATTACACCAATCTTTAAAACAGGTGACTGCGATTTGGTGAGCAACTACCTCCCTATCTCTATTCTCCCTGTAATGTCTAAGGTACTTGAAAAGGTTGTGGCGGCACAGGTTTTTGACCATCTGGAGACAAATCAACTCTTACATCCTCAACAGTTTGGTTTCAGACCAAAATATTCAACAGAAACTGCAAAAAAATAAATTGAGAATGTAAAGCATTCACTTGACTGTGGTTATGTTGTTGGTGCTGTGTTTCTTCACTTAAAGAAGGCATTTGACCCTTTCAACCATGACATTCTCCTGTCTAAGTTACCATCTTTCAATTTCTCAAAAAAGTAAATTGACTGGTTTGAGTCTTACCTTCAGAATAGAGAGCAGTGTGTGAAAGTTGACCAAGAAAAATCCTCTCCTTTAATCAGTAAAATGGGTATTCCCCAAGGGTCAATCCTTGGCCCTTTGCTTTTCAGTCTGTTTATAAATGATTTGTCTAAAGCAAGGCAGCTGAGATCCTAACTGAGTATACCTTTGCAATGTCCATTAGTGGCTAGAATGCAACCGTCTTGTTTTGAATCAGAGTAAAACAGTTTCAATGTGTTTCTCCATTAGGAAAAGGTGCTCACCTGGAAGTTTTAACGTTAAGATACAGAATAGAGGAAGTTAGTGAGTTTAAGTTCTTAGGAATCATTTTAGATCCACAACTCAAGTTTGATAAACACGTAAATAAAATCACAAAAACAATCAAGAACAACCTGAACTGCTTTAAATTAATAAGACACTACATACCAACTCAAGCAGCACGTGTTCATGCATTCAATGATTTTCTCTCATTGCTCATACTGTGTGACAGTTTGGTCACAAGCTTCACCCTCTACAATCAGAAACCTCTCATCACTATACAACCAGACCCTGAAAATAATGGACAAAAAACCTGTCCGGTGGCATCACTGTCACATACTAAAAAAACACAATCTACTCAGTTTTGAGAGCTTTATGCATTTATGTTTCCTCAAACTTGTTTAATGCATCAACAATCTGGCCCCTGAACCTCCCTCCAGATATGTTCAAAAACAGGACGGAAACAGGGTAGCACTATGAATGGAAACTGTAGCGTACAACATCGTAGATCTACGTTTGGTCAATCAGCCTTCTCTATCAAAGGCTGTAAACTCTGGAAGACATTCCCACCTGAAATAAAATTAATCTCAGACTTCAAATGTTTTACAAAACAGGTGAAATGCTGGCTCAAAGCAAGCCAGAGCTGTACCCACTTTTAATTAGTATCTTAAAACTTTATTTTAAACTTATAGCATTTGTATCGTTGTACATGCATTTTAATGTATCCTCATATAGTGTTATGGGGTTTTATGTAACCGAATGTTATACATTTTAATCTGTTTGTTTACACAAAGGCCCAAATTAGCAATAGCTAATACTCTTTATGCAGCACATCAGTTTCATGCTTTATATTGAAATTATGTTAAATTGCATTGTCCCTATTAAAAGAAATACATTCAAATTCAGACCAGAGACAGTGTTCGGGAGATACACAAAGCATTAATGTGTCTTTAAGCACACCGGTGCCACCACAAAGCCAGAAAAACATTTCACTTCTAAAAGCTTTTGTTGGACACTTATGGCTGCTCTAAAGGCTTTCTGTACATGCTTGGTTGAATTATAGCACATGTACACTTGCAGCCTGTCATTTTTGACACTTCTTATCTTTCATCAAAGTCGTTCATGTCTGTCAAAGAAGACAACTCAGTAAAGGAGAATATCACATGATAAACACAAAGAGAGAAACATGTTTCAGGTGTACACATAAACTCCATCATATTCAACTCTGCATGATTTTTAGAGTATGTACTGATATAACAGAAGCCTTTATTTTTTCATAGATCAGGATTCAAATGTTTCAGCCCCATTTACTAAAAATGTCAACTACTAAAAGTGCTTTGACAGCACATGTCACCCCTACTGTTCACACCCATTCACACACTGACGGCAGAAAGTGACCATCAAAAATAACTAGCCGCATTCACATGCCGCCAATGAAGCAGTGGGGAAAGTGTCTCGCTCAAGGACACATCAGGCATGTTGGAGCAGGAGGTGAGGAATTGAACTCTCGACCTCCTGGTTGATAAACAACAGAGTCTACCAACTGAGCCACATCCACAGTCATTTAAAGGGCCCATATTATGCTTTTTTCTGGTTTTATATGCTCTTTAGTGTGTTTTCCAAGTGTCCTGTGCATGTTTAGGCACATCTATGTGCAAAAATTCAAAGTCCGCAGAAACGTGGCTTCTCCTACGTCCTCCTGTTAGCTGTAGCATTAGCTGCATGCAGCTGACGGACTCAGAGCCGCGAGGGAGCAAGGAGGAGCAGTACATGAAAACAGACACTTTTTTCAAACTTTAGCTATTGTGAACGTACAAAAGTAGGTACATAGATTAAATATACGAACCCCCAAAAGGGCATCATATGACCTCTTTAAACAAACAAACATTTAAAACTGCATAATGTTTTGAACTGATTATCTCAGGAACACAGTGAAACATCATAAATGATGTATATTCTGAATGAAGAGAGCATGAATTATTTGGGTGGTACATTCCAAATTCAACACTTTTGTCCTCTGTTATTAAATAAGATGAAAAACAGGTTTAAGAGATCTATGTGGTCATTGTGATAATCATGACAATTCATTTGAAAAAAAAAAGGTAACTCTTTAGTCGGAACCAGAAGGGATTTTTTTTGTTGGGATCTGGAGCAGCTGCAGCCGAGTCACCTCAGGGAGAACCTTTCCCTCTAACATCGTACTCTCTGCAAGACAAACGGGATGTCTCTTCAATGCTGCAGTATGTACCTGTATTTTCCAGGATGACTTTATTGTTGCTGTGGTAACAACCCTGAGACCTATTATTTTGTATTATAAATGGTTTTACTCTTGAATCACAATGTGAGCTTTTAAAATAGTTTCTGGGTGAAGCCTGTATTTCTTCAATTCTTTCTCCAAACAGTGAGAAGTTGCTAAATGTTTAAACAAGCCACACTGACTCTACGTGTGCTGGATACTAAGCAGATAAATATTTTTTTAGTACATGCTTTATATCTGATGCTGTTCTACTTTGCACAACTGAGACCTATAAAGTGTCATAGCTTGACTGCTGTGGACCATTAGGAGGTTGTCGGTGTAGATGTTATTCCCTTTGCTTAAGGTGTTTATCATTACATATGGGGACAGCTCTCAGTCACTGTGGAGAGTGTTTACTATTCAGCCGACACTTCTACAAACTAACTCCTCTGAGCCTCGGGCAGCAGAGTGACACAGAATAGTTCAAATGTTAGAAACTCGACACACCTTTGTAATTCTAGAGGCCATCACAACAAGAGCTGCTACAAGAAGCTGAATAACTGATTTGTTACTCAAAAGAAAGGAACACTTCATTTTCTTGTTACATGTGCATATGTGTTAACTCCAAATGATACTAATGAGTCTATTTATCAACCTAAAAATTAATTAGCAACTTTATAAGTAAAATGTATGGTTCTACAATAAAACAGATAGCTGATATACTTTGCACAGCAGGACTAACAGATTTACTAATTAATTTGTCCCTGGTACCATTGGTCTCCTAAACACTATCATGTAAATCCTCCCCCCCCCCTCATGTGTGTATTTTAGTGTTTATTGTGTGTATTTCAGTTTTTTTATATTGACTGCTGGCTGTAAAGCAAATTGCCCCTCTGGGTAATAAAGTATACTTAGAGCCTAGCTGTGGTTCTTCATAGTTTTCTTATATTCCTTTGATTAAATAATTCATGGATTCATTTTTTAAATCTGTTGATTCGTCTATAATAATTTTTTTTGATATATGTTATATAAAGCCGATTCTATAATGCATTATTCCATTGTGGAATCTGCTTTAAAGATAATAAATGATACACATGCATTACATTATAGACCATGAATGCCTGTGTGTTGACCTAAAGGTCCAACAGACAGATGCACATTTATCCTGCAAACATCAAACTACAAAACTGTCTGAGGTTTCAAAGATTTAACAATTGATAATAGAACATGTTGCTACTACCTGAAGCTTACTCCATAAGTGTTAATAAACTTACAAATTCGATAAGATTATCATACATGATTCTGACGAGCGTAATTGTACTATGACTCTCATCTGAATCCACCAAATGTCCCCAACTAGAACAATACAAGCACAAAGGACAAGCTATATCTTTATTATCTGCTGTTTTTGTCGAGATTGTAAAGTGTTCAATCTTTAAACGTCAAAACAAAGATCAACTTCATGGCTCAGGCATGAGTACCGAGGCGTTTCCCCCTTTGTTTACATGACCTATAGCCTCTATGTACATAAATGGAACTAGACAGTTGAAACAAGGACGCTTTATAAAGGTATCAGTATTTAAAAATAATTTTCACAGGCCAACAGATAGAAACGTCTTCTAAAAATGTATAGTAAAAAAAAAACATCAGGCATTTGTAGACAGTGAAATGACAGGGCAATGGGATAATAGGCTACATTAGGTTGTTATGTAGCCAGGGCCTTACAGGTTGGTTGCTATACAAACATTTTTTTAATGATTTTTTTTTTATTACTCCTTTACAAATATGTGTTTATAACACTTTTGTTACCTTCCACCTAGTCACCCCCATCTCTTTGAAGCGCATTAGTCTTTTGATGAGTGCATTTCTCCTCCCCAAGTGGACACAGAGAAGGACACGCCCCCTGTCTGGAACGTGTTCTTCCTCGTTTTCTGTACCCGTTTCTACGGTGACCATTCAGCACCGCATCCGGTTGGCGGAGCCGCTATGACGTCAAAGTGATATCGGGAATTCCTCTCCCTGTAGGGTGCCTTTTGGTGTGACGGCGAACCGGAGCCTCTCAGACGCTGCCGGGAGGAAGCGTCACGTACATTGTACACGTGAGGTGAGCCGTCAACTTCACCGTGTGTTTCCTGCTCATGTCTTCATCTCCTCCGCGCAGGACCGCGACGAGACGTGTCCGCGGGATTGTGAGAAACTTGTTTAGATGACATGAAGTTAGACTGAGAGACAACATGGTCAACTGCATCTTCATCTTCATCTTCTGCATTTCCTGCTCATAAACACAACATTTGAGAGCTGCACTGCTGCTGAGGCCGGTTGAATGTAAGTGTATTATGAATGAAAGTCAGTCATTACACTAACACAGTACTGCTTCGTGGTAACTGTATTATATTACTCTTTACAACCAAAGTGAAAAGGAATGAAATGATAGTGCTATGGTGGTCGTGATTATAACACAGCAGGTCTACATTTGTGTTGGGCAGGAAACTTTTATTTAATTATTCACCAGCCTAAAGGATATTTCTTAAATCTATAAAATGTGTGTATTCAAAAAGTGTGTTTAAAGAGGCTTCATACATCATGTTTTGTATTCTATGGAAACACTGGGCTAATAATATATCACCATAAACAAAACACCCAGCTGCATTTTGGACCGCTTACCACTTTACTTTTTTTATTGTTATATGTATATATATATTCTAAACATACATATTTACATATATACACTGTACATACATTCTAGTTTTATTTAATTTTTTGGTTCTTAATTGCGCTGTACATTGTTGCTCTTATCTTCTATACTATTTTATTATTTTTGCATTGTTAAGGAGAGCTTGGAACACAAAAATTTCATTGCCAGCTATGACTGCTTTGCCTGTTATGTTGTGCATTTGACTAATAAACATAACTTGAACTTGAAAAGTAAACTTTGGAGTATACTTTTGCCAAAAAAAAGGGGACAGTTTGATTATAATTGTTCTGACTTCATTTTTCATATCTGTTTTCTGTGTCCTGACTCCACAAACATGTCTAGACATGACGAACATGTCAAGACTTATTAGCATGTGAAGTTGTGTAACCCTTCCTATCAGTTTAAAATGAAAGTGTAGCCTATTTAAACTAGACAGATCTTGCAGGTATGTTATCCATACGATGCAGGAATACAAGTTCATCTCTGCCATGCATGATTTGCAGTCTGTCAGTTCACAGCCATATGTCAAACTTCACATGACACAGGCATTGAGGGCTGCAGAAGGAGCACAAAACCTCTTTTCATGCTTGATTTTTTTTTTTTTTTAACTCAGCATTTAGATAGATAGGTAGAATCTTTATTATCATTTTATACAAGGACACAACGAACGTTAGCAGCAATCCTAAACAGCAGCGTTTACAAAAACAACAACAAAAATGTATTTGTGGTGATACGGCTCCTATCACATTGTTATATAGATACATAAATTAACTGTTTGTGCCCGTGAACTTCTAGCGGAACATACTCTGTACATTTCTGTTATATGACTCTGTTTGTGCCCCTGCTGCGTGACTGTGTTGTCTATATTGACTCTCATTATTGACCACACTCTCTGGACAGTCAATTTGCAACCTGCACAGAGTCCTGGTTGACCTTGTTGTCACAAAGCTTCGCTGTAGCGGGGATCAGTGACAGTGCAGAGACACACAGGCAGCTCAGATGTCTGCACCAGAGCTCTTGGGGCGGCTGGCAGGTTGTCTTTAAATAGATAAGCACTTTAGTTGTATGCCAGCGAGGGGCCACGACCTCTGATGCAAGGTGATTTCTCAAGTCTATCTGCGTCTCAGAGGGTGATACAGCAAAACATGGCTCTTCGCTGATAGTTCCTAGCGTTGAAGGAAGATAAAGCAGGCAGGACATGAGTTTTAGTCCTCCTTTTTACTGCAGATAATTTAGCTGAAGTTTTCACAAGTTCTGGCTTCTTAGATGTTAAGACTTTTTTTTTGGCTCTTATTATAGGAAGGGATTTGATTGGCACATACCGTGGTAAAATTGAAATCTTTGTATTGTTGCATTGGTTGGAGCAAAAGTGCATTACTTTGAGCCCTCTGAAAATTGTGATGAGCATCTCGTTCAGTTTTGCAGAAGTTTACAGACCACATTAACACTTGAATAATCAAGAAAGCTTTGTAAAGTATTTATAAGAAATTAACAAAAAAAAAAGTGTTGCAGCAGTTTTCACTTTTACCTCTTTCAAAAGCATAACGTGCATGTTTTTTATCGTCTCTTAAAGGGTGTCTTTGTGTTATATATTTGCACCTGTGGCTTGTGATTTATCAATAAATGTTGTGCTTTCCTCCCCTTCGTTCAAGGTCTGCCATGTTTCCTGATGCCTTGGAAGCAGCAGGGCGTGTGGAGGGCCTGCCTCTGTCCTCCCCGCAGCCTCTTCCAGAGATCGAGGAGGAGGAATCAGGCGAGAGGGGGCCAAAGAGAAGAGGCCGCTACCGGCAAAGCCTGCAGCTTCTGAAGCCCTTCAGGATAACACACAAGTAAACAAGACCGTATTTAAGTTCAAGTGGGGTCTCTCTTAGTGTGAGCCAGATAAATGCAGACATGTACAGACAGTTTTAGGCTGGCAAATTGACAGGAAGATACCAATTATAGCACACGTTCTTACAGAAGTTCAAATTTGTTGTGTTTGCTGTGTGCTGAGAGCATGAGGCTATAGCAGGAGGCTATGATAAGGGGTGTGAACTTATCCCCCAGCGACAGACAGCTCTGTGTTTGAACACATGCCGCCTGATAAACTGCCCCTGAACTTTTTTTCCCACTTCGCTGCTCTGTCAGATTTCTGTTCAGAGCGTGCAAATTACTGTTCAAACATTGCGGGCGTCATTCATCTTTCATCGACTCTAGCAAAGACGCCGTTTCTTCTTTCATCTGCCTTAGTGGACCCCCCCGCCCCCCCAACATAGCACCTCTGTGTATGCCCGCACTCGTAGACATCTCACCCATTTTCACGTCTTATTCTCTATTCTAGGCACCAGCACCCAGTCGATAATGCCGGCCTCTTCTCATTTATGACTCTTCACTGGCTCTCCCCGCTGGCACTGAAAGCCTACAGGACGTCCAGCTTGTCTATAGATGATGTTTGGGGACTGTCTTGCCACGAAGCTTCTGAAATCAACTGCCAAAGGTGAGGTCACTGCTGGGGTTTATCGTATGAGAGCAACTGATGTGGTGTTGGGAAAATTACATTTGGAGCTTAAACACAGTATTACCAGAAAACTGCAGTATATGTGAGACATAACAAAAATAGAAAGGAGAGGTTAAACCCCTTTTATCATATTCAGGTCTGCTCTGGGGGGGAATCTTGTATTTGATTTGCAAAAGGGGAAATGTGATGTGTTGTGTACCAGGTTTCAAGTTGTGTACATTTTTGACCTGTGGCAAAAATAATTTCACTGTTTCCTGAACGTTCAGCCAAATAATTTGTCGGGGTATCAGGCGATTTAAAACACGATGTTCTATAACCTTTAGCTAGACAATAGCTTACAGTAGTGTTTAAACAGGGCAGCTGATTGATTGATTTTTTTTTTAGCTTTTGCCTTTATGTAGACAGGACACTTGGTCGAGTAGGAAATCGAAGGAGAGAGTTGGAAAATGACATGTGGAAAAGGAGCCACAGATCGGACTTGATCCCAGGCCACCCGCTTATAAGACTATAGCCTCCCTGGGCCAAAATTGGGCCAGAATATGCTGAAATACCCCTTTTGACCCAAACCTACTCTACCACGTCAGATAGAATAGTCTTCTGGAGCTTTCAGCGTAAAGAGAATGAAAATTTTTGTTGCCTGTGAGAAAGTTTCTGTGTCGGCACTTTTGGTGTAGCCGCTGGGCTCAAGGCTTTGTAACAAGAGAGAACACTGTTGTCACACTGTTGTGTTATTGTGGCTCTCTGGAGCCATGCTGCTTACTTTTGTTAAGATTACTGATCTAATGCTGGGTTCAATTGAAACACGGAGGATGGAATTCCAAATGATACGTTTTACAACTTCTGATCCAGATGATGAGGGACAAATGTAAAAAAATAACAAGACTGACCTTGACTAACTCGTGTGTCATTAGCAGGTGTTGCTTTTTCTTTTTTTTTTACTGAAAAACTTAAATGCTGAGAAGATGACTTTTACTGTATGGTTGTATTATTTATGAAATAAAGGTCAGATATGAATAATGGGCCTTTGATTGATGGTTCCACATTACCGACGCATGCTTTATGCTTTAATGTACTGGCTAATTGTGTGAAGTAGAAACTGGGACTTTTGAGATAGATGTCCAATTTTTCAACTTACATTTGTGGGATTTGTAGTTCTTGATCTCAGCGATATCTCTCTGGGCTCTGAATACAGCACAGTTAATGGCAGCTCCATGTGTTGCTCTCGCCGCCATTGTAGTAAACAAAATGAATGACGTGCAATGTCTCCAGTGTTCATTCATTATTTGACTGATTGCTTTTCAGTTTAAGATCATGTTGAGATGCAGGTTGTTGCATCTCAAAGGATAATTCTCCTGAAACATTTTGTTCTTTTTTTTGCTACTAACAAAACCGGTGATTAGACGAACAAGTTCTACAACTATCTAAAGCCTGATACAGCTTATTATTAGGTGGCATAGACTTCCATTGTAAGACAAATAAATTGCACCATTATTTTTATCACATCGTTAAGCCACACCTTTACTGTAATTGACATGACTCGTCAACACATTAACCATGAACATGGACTCTTACGCTTCATTCTGGATTTGCTAGTCCGTGCTTTACACACATGGCAACTCAATCAATCAATCAATTTTATTTGTATAGCGTCAACTCATAACAAGTGTTATCTCGAGACACTTTACAAAAAGCAGGTAAAAAGACCTTACTCATTGTTATGTTACAAAAAGCAGGTAAAAAGACCTTACTTAATCCTATATTACAAAGACCCGGCTTAATCCATCATGAGCACTTTAGCAAAGCAGTTTAGCAAAGCAGCAAAAGTGGTAAGAAAAAAACTTACTTCAATCAAATTCAGTATATTCTCCTGTTTGAGTAATGATTCCTGAAATTTCCTGTCTGTATTAAAAAAGGTATGTGTTGTACAGGTTTATATTCGTGACATTTTTGCAAGATTAGCATTTTGCACCAAGTGTAGTCGGAGAAAGAATAATGTTTATTATCACTTTGAGGGAATGTCTTTCTGTTCTCAGAAGTGGAGGACTTTTTGTACGTGATGCTTTCCCACTTGATATGAAAAAAGTGTTGTCCGATAAAGAAAATACTGTTGTTCATGTGAACTGATCTCAGGAAACACAGAATGATCCATCAGGGTGAAAAAGTCATGTTTTTTTGTTTCAGGCACCCAGTGGAGCTTGTTGTTTTTGGATGTGCTCAGGTGAACTGATCTGGACATTGTGCTTCACTCTCACACTGTGGGGGTCGCTGGAATTGTTTCTTTTTTGAACTGAGAAACCTTTTTGCTTTGCAGTATATGCAGTGAAAGCAGACCAGATGGATGTGGAAATTGTCAAACAAACTGCGGACAATAAGAAAACCAGACGCTGGCGTAGGCAGAAATCTGTAATTCCCTGCCATGTTAGCAACCTTTCAGGGTTTTGTGTTTCCATACTGTGTGTGTTTTGAGTCTGTGCGGTGTGACTTTATTGATGAATATCCCGTCTCTCTTTACCAACACAGGGACATTGTGCCTGGATGGGAGGCTGCTAAGAATAGCATGGATTAGAGATTACAGTGAGAGTTAGTGCCTGACTTGGGTGGTTATGTCATTAACTCCTCTACCTGGGATACACTGTGTCTCCTGTCACACTCATTAGCTGTCATTGACTTGAGCTAGGCTGCATCAGATTGACTGCGAGATAAAAGTCATTGCTTCCTGCCAAACACAGCTTGAGAAATGCCCTGTTGAAATGCACTAAGTCTTTGAGTGAACAATAGACTTACAATAAGGATATTAGAGGGTATTTAGCTTCTACCACGTGCTGACAAAGAAAACCAATTCTATTCCCATTGCTCACGTGCTGTCATGGCACAATGATTCGGCAGTAAAGAGAAGGGTCACCATTTGAGGAAGTCTACTTTTAACTTGTAAAAACTGTGCAGGTTGTAAATAACCTGTTCTCTGTAAAGGCTCTCTGGCTCAGGGCCTGTCGGTTTAGTACTTCTGCTTTTTTGTTTGCTAAATAGCACACTGAGGGTAAGCAGCATACCCTCCGGAGACGGGCGGTCTTTATTTTGTGTTTACATAGCAGGAACAGTTATGCAACCAGCATGCAAAGCAGAGATGACGGTGTGAGGGGGGAATGCGAAAAGCACCCTGGGAGAGTTGACACTTGTTGGTGCTCAGTGAGGTGCGAAACTTGAATGCGAAGCCCTGGCCAAAAACCTCAGCTTCGCTTGCCATTTGGCAAACTTAAATGATGGCTGGTAGGAACATTTCAGCTGTGTTTAAAAGCCAATTATTTCTCCTTCGGTCCCACACTGCTTCCTGGGTGCTTTCTGTTTGGATAAATGTTTGTGACCATGCTCACATCCAGAGATCTGCTGTTTGATCAAGGATTGTTTTAGTCTTTGATAGGGTCTTTAATGGGATTATAAGAGCTATAAATAAACAGAACCTTGGAACAATTATATTAATATTAACCATCAATGGGACGTATTATAGAAGATAAATCTCTTTACGTATTCTACTGTGTTCAAACGTATTAGTTTTGCCCATTGATCGGATTTAGAACAACAAAATGTAATAGTTGCATTGAAGTCTCATTTCCATTATCCCGTCATGTGCTCTTTCCTGTTTTTGGGTTGCAAATGATTATATTTCTTCGATTGAAAACCATTTGACTTTCAGAAGTAAAAAATCAATCAGTGTGAGGGTTTAATGTTCTGTCTGTCCTCCCTGATACGTTTTTAATAAAGTCGTTAGGACATAAATGACTTTCTGCAGCTGCTCTTCTGCTGCATTACGGAGTCATTAGCATTGAAACATTCGGCCAACATGATATTTTACTATCTTTCATGGGCATTATACAGCAATAAAGGGCATTAGCACCTCTTTATACATCTGATTTAATACCTTTTGCGGTCTAATTATGTAATACATCATTCATGATGTATATTGTAGGTCACCTTTACAATATTATTAGCCAAACTGCCTCATTTTTTCTCTTGTGTTGTTCAGCTGCCATGATTCCCTGCCAAACTGCATATATATATATATATATATATATATATATCCCCCATTGTGCCATTTGGCAGGCTGATTAATTCAATGTGCAGCTCTACAGTTTTAGGAATAATAATGCAAGTTTCTTTCCCCTCATGACAGTTTGCCCTTCTGAAATGCCAACTTTTACATACTCTTAATTGGGACTAAAACAATACATTGCATAGCATTCATGGTGGTGTGGTGCAAGCTGGGCAAAAACAGAGGAACTTTTGAGGCTGGTCATTCAGCAAATTTAATTTAAATGTCTTCTGATTCTCTGCCTCAAGGCTCGAAACTTTGTGGCATGATGAGCTCAAAAGACGAGGGAGAGAAGAGGCTTCGCTGACAAGAGTCTTCTGGAGGTTCTGCCAAACCCGCATGTTGGTGGCCGTCTTTTCCCTCCTCCTAACAATGGTGGCAGGCTTCGTTGGGCCGGTGAGTACCGTCCTAAATCCTCCCTTTTCTTTATTATTATCCTAATTCTGCTGATTTGGCTAATTGGCCTCTCAGCATGGTCGCTGGTTTTTGAGTCCAAAGTCTGCATGTATTCTCAGAAAATCTCTTTATCTAGTGTCACGCTGGTCTGACACAAAATTGAAATGGATCCATCCTAGGAGATTACCAAGCCTTGGATCACGAAACCCAAATTAACACCGTAGATGATGTGATTTGTACCCAGTCCCATTTTGGTCTAGACGTTAGCTGATATGTTTTTTTGATCTTCCAAAAAAATACATGAAGAGATTCATTTTTATAAACTAATTCATTTTTTTCTTATCTTCCCCTTAAGCCAAACGCTTATTACGTTTGAACTTGTTTAGTTTATGATATTCCTGAGTCGTTGTTATTGTTCCTAGCACTGTGTATATCCATGTGATGTTATGTGTGGACTGTGTACTTGCTGCCAACCAACACTAATAGCATTAACTGGATTTAGTTCTTACACAAGGACACATGTGTCTCACATTGAGTACTTTCACTGGGAAAGCTGTACTGTTCAGCCTTTAGTTGATCTTATTTTACATCATCAACTCAAAGCATGTGGTTTCAAGTCTTTCAGGTCATTCCCATCAGGCTTGTTTAACCACTCTGTATAGTATTACTTATGCTATTTTCTCACATTATCTCTAATCTGGTGGTTATAGATATTCCCTTCACCTTCTTCTTCTGCTCATTCTTCTGTTTCTTCTCCTCCTTTTTCTTCCTTAAGTCATATGTTTCTCCCATTTTTCAAATTGCCACTGCTCTTCTAATCTCTATGTTTGATATTTCCTGAATCCCTTCCCCCTTTCATCTTCTTCTCTTTTTCCTGTCGCACTTCCTCTCCCCCATGTTACTGCTTGTGTTATTTTTCAGCTATTTTGTTTCTGTTACCATCCCTACACTGCTTTTGCTTAACTTTCTTCTCCACTCTCTCTCCTCTCTCCTCTGTTCGTCCTCAGGCTCTCCTGGTGCGAGCTCTGCTGGAGTATTCCCAGAGCTCGGTGAGCCACGTGCTGTACGGCCTGTCTCTGGTAGCCGGGATCTTCCTCATGGAGTTGATGCGCTCCTGGTCTCTGGCGCTCATGTGGGCCGTCAACTACCGCACTGCTGCACGCCTTCGAGGGGCAGCTCTCACTTTTGCCTTCAATAAGATCCTCCGCCTACGCAGCACTAAAGACATCGGTCCAGGAGAGGTAATATGTAACCCAATTGGGGGACTTGACCCTAAATTAACTAAACATCCCTTGCTGCAGGGCACCTTATGAAGATGCATGAGATGGATTTAATTCTTGCTCTTACACCGTATTTGCTTAGATCTAGACAAATCTCATAGCCTGAGGGAAAAGAGGCTGTTAGATAAGTCCTGACACAGACGAAGAAGAATCATTGCCCAACAAGTAAACAACTATAATTTGCTTGTATAGTATTAGAGGTGAGGTTTATATCTTAGTATATCTACATCCTCCATCACTCTTTCTCTTCCCAGCTGATCAACATCTGCTCCAGTGATGGCCAGCGGCTGCATGAAGCGGTATCAGTGGGCTGCCTGCTGGCTGGGGGGCCCCTGGTGGGGATACTGGGTCTGTCCTACACTGCATACTTCCTGGGCCCCACTGCTCTAATAGGGTCGGCCGTTTTCATCCTTTTCTACCCTGTCATGGTACGTCTCCACAACTGTAATTGTTTTTAACATAAAGAAAATTGTAACAACAATTCATACTTTAATTACAGTCTCATTCCAAGGAATGACAGTGACAAGTAATTTAATTTCTTAATTGCTGTTCCAAGCAATTTCGTTGGAGCTATTTCTAAAAGTTTAACCCAAAGTTAATATATATTCCCTTAGTGTTGAGTCATTGTTTTCTTGGCTATGATTTTTTTTAATGTAGTTAGACGAAGACATGACACTGCATCACTTTAGAAACTTTGAACAAAACATTCAGCACTTTTTTTAGAAAGCGTCACAGCTCTTCGTCCATCAATCTCCTGTCAACTTTGAAGCTGTTATTTTCAAATTACACTCAGTCCAAGTTGGAGCCTGACAGCCAGAGACCCTGCTGTTGATGTGAGAGGCATTTATCACTCTGCTCCCCCAGACAGCTCTGCAGCAAAGCTAATGTGATTGTGTCTGCTTTCATTTCCTCCCCTGCCACTTATTTCTCTTGTCATCATTTCCTCTCTGTCCCCCCGTCTGGTCAGATGCTCGCCTCGAGATTGACAGCATATTTCCGCAAGAAGTGCGTGGTGGTGACTGACCGACGCGTGAGGCTGATGAACGAGATCTTGGGCTGCATAAAGTTCATCAAGATGTATTGTTGGGAAGACGCCTTTGCTCAGAATATTCACAGTGAGTGGCAGCAAAGTAGCTTTTACAATTAAAGTGCTCACTTCAGGCTTGTTTTCAAGGGCTGGCTAGTTTTAGTGAGACACTTTTTTTTTTGTTGCAATTTTATGATTTTAGTAATCTTTTAATTCACAGATCAATCAGAATAAATGGTCACTTCATTTAAAATTCTGTCATTGTTGCAAATTAGCTCCAAACTGGTCGGTTTATCACCTTAAATTAGACTTATCCTCTTCGTAAACTGGCAAGATAACCCTCGACCCTAAAATCCATTTTCATTAGCTTGCTCTGTTAAAGTATTTCCCTGTACCGTTGTGTAATCAGGACCGATGAATCCTTTGGCTTCAAAGTTAATTTGCCAGGTGTTTAGGGCATTATGATACCTCGAATGCCTGTCAAGGCTGCTCTACTTACCCATGAATTAGTGATGGCTTTTTCTCATGAGGGCTTATCTGTAAGTTGTGGATAAGGATCATTTTCCCCTCTTAATCGTTCTTCAAATTAGCCAGGCGATGCTCGTTCTCACTGCTGCCCTTTGATTACCTTTTATAATGATAATTAATTGGGATTCAGCTCGATGGCCAATAAGTCCTGAGAGTTACAGTGTCATTCCCCTTCAATTACTGTTGTTGTTTAATTGACGATCACATGTTTTTTTGCCCTGTGGCGTGCAGCTTAAGCTTTGTAGTCTAAGCGGAAACACACATACCATACAGAGAAAAGTCCCATGGAGAGTAACATGTACAAGGAGGAGGGAGTCCTTTTATTTCACACACATTCTGCCCGGGCTGAATGAAAGATGCACATGCCTTTTTATTCCAGTATTTGCACCCGATGAACTGGGTGAACAAAGCAGCTAGGGTGTGCATTCAAGACATAGAAATGTACAGAAAGGGGGGGTGATAATTTGGGCATTACACTTGGACAGTTATCAAGGTTCAGCAGGTTCTGAAGCCTCTTTTCATACCATTTATGGACGTGGGGCCCCTTGTGCTCCCTCTGGTATCTATTTTTGTCCACTCTCCGTGTGTGTTGGTTACTGACTCTTACGCTGTTGTTGATTGGTTGTTCACTGGAGGACCCTCTGGTAGTACTCAGACTTGAGTTTCTCTCACTGTCAGCACGCCTTTGCCTTTTTAGTCATCTGCCCATCTCTCTCTCTATTATCTCGTCCACAGAGGTGAGATCAGAGGAGAGGGGGATATTGGAGAGAGCTGGCGTCGTCCAGAGCCTCACAGTGGGCGTGGCTCCCATCATCGTGGTGATAGCAAGCGCGTGCACTTTCACCCTGCATATGGCTTTGGGTTATGACCTTACTGCAGCTGAGGTATTTAAATATGTGAGCCTGTACTTACCATGTTCAATCTTGCCATTTCGGAGTCATCTGTATTCACTTCAAACACATGTCAGATCGCTTTTCTTGAACTCTATTGAAGTTCTATAAGTAGTAAATCTCCTATTTTTTATCTGTTCAATGCATGCTCCATCTTTTTGTATTCTCAATGACACCAAAATAAATAATCCAGAAAAAAAGTCATATGAGTTATCACAATGAGGGTGAAATTCTTGAATATCATAAGTCATTAGGAGAAGAGAAAAAAGGAAAAGTTACTGCGGTGTAAGAGCCACTGGTTCCTTAGAGTCCTAGTGCCTCTTTTATAATCTTAAAAGTACTTACAGTCCAAGATAGAGTTGTCACAATACCAGTTTTCAAAATGCACCCAATGGCACCCAATATTTGGTAATTTCTTTACATTAGGTTCATAGATAATATCTCAATTGGCCACTGTTTTCAGTTTAATGTGATAAGTCTCTTACTGTTATAAATATGTATTTATGTTGATGTTAGTTGTAGCCACAGGTAAGAGGACATTTAAATAACTAACTCCATCTCTGCACATCTTACCTCAGGCTTTCACCGTGGTTGCAGTTTTCAACTCCATGACGTTTGCCCTGAAAGTCACACCCCTGGCTGTGAGGTCGCTCTCTGAGGGTGCTGTCGCAGTCAAACGATTTCAGGTGAGAAACATTGAGAAATCTTTCAACCGCACCCTCACAGAACCATCTAAATTGCAGTGTCCGGATTTGATCCATAAGAGTGTCATGGAACTTAACAAACACTATAATCTGCTTGCAGTACTTGTAGCTATTTCTTTAGATTAACATTACATCCCACAAATCTAAATCAAAGGTAATGAATGTAAATCAACACTCTTCATAATATTGCTGCCAGTCCAGTCAGACCATGCTACTTTAGGACATCATACAACCAAACCCTAGCCAGAGAAAGAGTATACTGTAATGAGCTTTACATTCTATAAGATGGATAAGTACTGTTTTGTGACAAAGTCGAACATTGTTGGAGTATAAAGTGGGTTCCCAACTGTCGGTCTAAATGTCTTTATAAGTTGTCTGTGTGTATATGTGTACCCATCATCATTTACATACAGTACACATTGTGAAGTTTCAAGATTTAAGATCAAAAAACTATATTGTCTATCACATAGTGACAGAGAATTACCTTTGGTTGAGACTCAGTAACATAAAAACATTCACACTAAGACTCACATTAATTCATAAAACAACCTTAAATAGGTAAAAACACTTTTTTTTTTAAGGCAATACTTTCTGTAGGTTTTAATTTTTGCTAATGGTACACATAAACGGCTGCCTGAGGGGAGCAGTTGAAATGAGTGGTGAAGGGGAAGTGAAGGGTCAAATGATGCAGACTGCTTATTCTTCCTGCTGCTCGCACGTAAAGAGGTCAGGAACAGACTAAAGTAGACTGAGAGATTGTAATTCCAATAAGCCAACAGTCAAGCAGGTTTTACTCGTCGGAAAATGTGCTCCCATTGTTACTGACCTGCCCAAACCACATGTTGACATTATCAACGTACTGTATTTCACAAACATGGTAGAAGTCACATGTTAGTGAGAGATGGTTTCACAGAGCCATCTCGGGTTAAGTAAGCAATCGCATCTGCCAAGGATGCACCAAAAGGCTCACTGTACTCTGTGTTTCTTTTCTTATTTAGCACATCATAAAATTATGAGTCTGCCCTGTATCATAACCACGGCATATCCCAGTATCTCATGTCAAAGCACAACTTCAACAGTGCTGAGTGCAAGAGTGAAAACATTTTTGTTAGACATGCACACAAGAAAAAAAACAAGCTGGCAGTTTTAAAGGGAATTCAAATTTTAAGAAATCTGGTCAATTTGATCATCACAATGTGGTGAAATGTAAATGTTGCACAAAGTCAGTTATTTCTTCTGTCTCCACAGAGGCTCTTTATGATGGATGACAGAGAGGTGGTATTGGTCAAAATGGATGATCCCGGCAATGCAGTGGAATTTCAGGACGCCACGCTAGCTTGGGAAAAGGCTCGACCTCCATCTGCAAAACCCACCCAGCCCCCCAAGAAGGGAAGAGGGATGAAGCGCGTGCTGCGCAGGGAGAAACTTAGACTTTACATCTCCACTGACGACGGCAAAGGAAACAAGGAAAGTCCTACCGCGCAAAGTCTCCTCACAAATATGGAGCAGGAGAGCCCACAAAGCACCATCTCCTCCACTCAAAGCATGCGACCTCCATTGCATAAGACCTTGCACCGCATTGACCTGCGCGTTAAGACGGTAACAACAAAAACTCATGCATTAAATGGCGCGAAGAGATGTTGCCTGATTTATGTACTATGAATCACAATACCACTGGTTTCTTTTTAGGGTTCACTGGTTGGCATCTGTGGAGGTGTGGGTAGTGGAAAAAGCTCTCTTCTGTCAGCTCTACTGGGACAGGTGAGTTTTAACAATGCAGCACAGACAAGAATAATAGCAACAAGGGTAGCTTCAGTTTTTTTTTGTTTAACCCTTTTATTCTCAAACAAAGAAAAGAAACAACCTGTGATTCAAAAAGAAGTATTCCCGTTTCCAACCTCCTCTTTTTATTCTGCAGATGACTCTATTAGAAGGAAATGTAGCAGCCAGTGGTGGCTTTGCTTATGTCTCACAACAAGCCTGGATCCTTAATCACTCACTAAAGGAGAACATCCTTTTTGGAAATGAGTTCAACCAAGACAAGTAAGATCAACTGCTGCAAAATGATTTCACGAGGAACACAAGCAATTAAGAAAAAATTGCATGAAGCTGGATTAATCACCAGTTTTCTCATTTTCTCACCAGTTATCATGCTGTGCTGGAGGCCTGCTGTCTTCTCCCAGATCTGGCAGAACTTCCATATGGAGACATGACTGAGGTACCTGTAGAAATAACTTTCTTGTCTTGTTGCAAACAATAACTTTTGCTGTGAAGTAGTAGTGTCTGGGCTCGCATGTGTTATTGTGTGTGCTCTGCATGCAATGGCTCTGTGGGGCGTACTTCAGGGTCATTCTCTGTTAATCAAATGAGATTTGTCCTAATGGACGCCATCAGCAAAGATTAGAAACAGAGAGGAAAAAGATGAAAATGGTCTGAATTACCAGTATTTTAAGTTTGTGTATTTGAATGTTTGTAGTTCAGTGCGTCTAAATTATTACTTTATCGTTCTAGATTGGAGAGAGAGGTGCCAACCTCAGTGGAGGGCAGCGTCAGAGAGTTAGCCTGGCTCGTGCTCTCTACAGTAAACGGCCCATACTTCTCCTAGATGACCCTCTCAGTGCTGTTGATGCTTGTGTGGGCCACCATGTCTTCCATAAAGCTATAAGGGGTATCGCCAAAGGCAAAACCATTCTCTTTGTTACCCATCAACTGCAGGTAAGGGTCAATGAATTTCTGATACTTCATTTTTATGTTGAATAATTTCCCAAAGTTCCCAAAATTAGCTTTACTTTACAACTTTACAAAAGTATTTTGAAGTTTAGAGCTCTTGATGTCTGCAGAGTGTCTGTAACTCCTTTTTTTCCTCTTTTCCTTTGTATTTTTCAGTATCTTTCTGAGTCTGACCATGTCATTCTGATGAAGGATGGGCAGATTTCCGAGAGCGGCACCCATGCTCAGCTAATGGCCAAAGAGCGTGACTATGCCACCCTGTTCAACAGCATGCAACAGGAGGTAAGGCCGGGGGCGAACCAGGCTCCAAGCCAGCTCTTTTGACAGAGGCATCTTTGCCCTCTCTACACAATAACAGTGAGCTTTACAGGCTGAATAATTCATAAGCCCAGATAGGAAGGCCCAATAGCCAGGAAATGTTAATGCATACATGGCCTTTCATTATTTATTCGAGCATTGATTTACTGGTGGGCTGCTAAAGACCCTGTCACAGATATCTCTGTTTAAATGCCTTGCAGGGTGTTATTGTTGTTGCTGCTGCTGCTGCTGCTGCTGCTGTGAGTTGTGGCGTTGGCACGCTTCAGATTTCTGTCTTTCTCTACCTTAGAATCTGGTGAAAGAGAATTTAAAAAACAAACAGAAGAGTGTGGTTGCAGAAAAGACTGACAATGCTGCGTATGTCTCCAAAGTTGGACCAAAGGTGGAGAGCAACAAAGGAAGTGAGCGACTCTGACACTTTTTGTGCTCCACATGTAGAATGAATGCTAAACACTTTCATTTCCATGAGAAAAGCTCAAAAGTAACTTCCCGTTTGCTTTCTTTCTCGCATCTTTTATTCAGATCAACTGATGAAAGCTGAAGAGAAAGGCTCAGGTGCAGTCGCCTGGTCTGTGTACGGTGCCTACATCAAAGCAGCAGGAGGGCCAATCATCTTCATCATCAACATCTTCCTCTTCCTCTCCACCACAGGCAGCATAGCCTTCAGTAACTGGTGGCTGAGTCACTGGATCAAGCAGGGCAGTGGGGTGAGTTAAGAGATGACCCTCTTTGACTAAATAGACAGCTCTTTTAAGTTTGCCCCAAGGAGAAATATAACTGCTGTTCTTCAGTGAGTTGTTGGAGCCGACTGAGCATTAATTTGAATGTGCTACGATTAAAAAAGTAACAGCACCACGGTAAAGTTAATTAAAAACAAGCACGAGCAGTGAAGAAACAGATGTGCTGCAAAGCAGGCACTGGCTGCTTCTGAAAAATGTGTGGGGAATAGTAAACATTATCGAGGTGGCTGACTTTCATGAGCTCTTTGTATGACAACATGTGCTTCTCTCAGTTTTATTAGAGGCAAGGTTCCTCTACATCAGGGTGAAGATTTCATTTTTCTTTCAGTCTTTGTAATTTGTTTGCTCCATCTGCCCTCAGAACACATCATCAATCTTGGTGAATGAAACGATGGCGAGCAGCAGCATGAGACTCAACCCGCACATTCAGTATTATTCTGCTGTTTACATTGCATCAATGGGAGCTGCTTTACTGCTGAAGACAATGAGGGGCCTGGTGTTTGTGAAGGTAAGCCACCCTCACTTACCTCAGAAGACTCAACTCTCTATCACCTGCCCTATCCCCTCAATCACTGATGAATGTACAGTTGCAGAAAAAAGTAAGTGAACGCTTTGGAATTTCCTAGTTTTCTGATTAAATTGGTCATAAAATATGTTCTGATCTTCATCTAAGTCTCAACAATAGACAAACACAGTCTGCTTAAAGTAGTACCACAAACAATTATATGTTTTCATGTTTTTATTGAACACAACATGTAAACATTCATAGTGCAGGGTGGAAAAAGTATGTGAACCCCTAGGCTAATGACTTCTCCAAGAGCTAATTGGAGTCAGGAGTCAGCCAACCTGGAGTCCAATCAATGAGACGAGATTGGAGGTGTTGGTTAAAGCTGCCCTGCCCTATGAAAAACACACTCCAGCTTTGAGTTTGCTACTCTCAAGAAGCATTGCGTGATGTGAACCATGCCTCGCACAAAAGAGCTCGCAGAAGACATATGATTAAGAATTGTTGACTTACATAAAGCTGGAAAGGGTTACGAAAGTATCTCTAAAAGCCTCGATGTTCATCAGTCAAGACAAATTGTCTATAAATGGAGAAAGTTTAGCACTGTTGCTACTCTCCCTAGAAGTGGCCGTCCTGTAAAGATGACTGCAAGAGCACAGCGCAGAATGCTCAATGAGGTGAAGAAGAATCCTAGAGTGTCAGCTAAAGACTTACACAAATCTCTGGCACATGCTAACATCTCTGTTGACGAATCTACGATATGTAAAACACTAAACAAGAATGGAGTTCATGGTGAGGACACCACAGAGAAAGCCACTGCTGTCCAAGAAAAACATTGCTGCACGCTTGATGTTTGCAGAAGAGCACCTGCATGTTCCACAGCACTACCGGCAAAACATCCTGTGGACGGATGAAACCAAAGTTGAGTTGTTTGGAAGGAACACACAACACTATGTGTGGAGAAAGAAAGGCACAGCACACCAACATCAAAACCTCATCCCAACTGTGAAGTATGGTGGAGGGGGCCTCAGGGTTTGGGGCTGCTTTGCTGCATCAGGTCCTGGACAGATTGCTATCATCAACAGGAAAAATGAATTCCCAAGTTTATCAAGACATTTTGCAGGAAAACGTAAGGCCATCTGTTCACCAATTGAAGCTCAACAGAAGATGGGTGATGCAACAGGACAACAACCGAAGTAAATCAACAGCAGAAGAAAATACGCCTTCTGGAGTGGCCCATTCAGAGTCCTGACCTCAACCCGATAGAGATGCTGTGGCATGACCTCAAGAGAGCGATTCACACCTGACATCCCGAGAATATTGCTGAACTGAAGAAGTTTTGTAAAGAGGAATGGTCCAAAATGCCTCCTGACCGATGTGCAGGTCTGATCTGCAACTAGAGGAAACGTTTGGTTGAGGTTATTGCTGCCAAAGGAGGGTCAACCAGTTATTAAATCCAAGGGTTCACATACTTTTTCCACCCTGCACTGAATGTGAATGTTTACATGTTGTGTTCAATAAAAACATATAATTGTTTGTGTGGTATTAGTTTAAGCAGACTGTGTTTGTCGATTGTTGTGACTTAGATGAAGATCAGAACACATTTTATGACCAATTTATCCACAAAACTAGGAAATTCCAAATGGTTCACATACTTTTTCCTGCAACTGTATGTATCTATTTGTGCTTGTCCAAGTATCCTCAAGATTTTGTGAAGTACTTTGTAACTGTGTTTTAAAAAGGGAAACATTTATTTTCTTATATATTTATCTCACCCTGTTGTCCGTGAACAGCCTCATTTCAGCCTCTGTCAGACACAGACGATTTTAGGTACTGTCCCTTTAAGAACCCTCAGAGTGTGTGGGTGTGTCCTTGTACAGCTGTTCCTCGAACATATGAACATATAAGAAATTCAGCGACTTTGTGATGTCTCAAAATCCCCATGGAAGATAAAACTGTCAGAAAACTCTGGTGTTAAGAGAAACCTGCAGGCTGAGCTCTGGACACTACACTGATTTGAGACTTTGGCCCACATTTAGTTAACTTAATATCCCCTCTTTAAAATGGTCATGGTGTTCATAAGAAATATGAAAAGTTGATGTTTTATTGGTGTGCAGTTGAGCAGTGACCCTGCATTAATGTCTTTATTGTCATTTGTTCATGCTCTGATGGTTACTGTGCTATAGCTGCAAATGCCTGTGGGCAAAATACATTTATCTGTCCCTGGCCAAGTCTCACAGCACAACCACTGCATGTGTGTGTGTGTGTGTGTGTGTGTGTGTGTGAGAGAGAGGGGGAGAGAGAGAGAGAGAGAGAGAGATGAAAGAGAGAGAGAGAGCACAAGGGAAACAAAGAGAATAAGTGTGTGTGTGTGTGTGTGTGTGTGTGTGTGTGTGCATGCGTTCGTGTCACTGCCCCTTCGGCGCCTCTTATTTTTTCAAGCTAACCCATCCTGACAATGCATTGCAGAGTTCAGGTCCCCACGTTAACGTGTGCCACTTGAAATTTCTAATTTTTCAAAGATGGCTAATCTTTCTTTAACCTCTGGCTGTGAGGACTTTTCTGAGAGTGTTGAATATTCCATTAATAGAATTAATTTGTCCTCTGCTGCCACATGTAATTTATGTCCAATTGAAGAGATGTCGCTTGCTCATTAGGTCATGACCTTTATGTCAGCCTTCCAGAAACTCATTACGAAATGAAGTTTTGACAGCTTGCCTTGTGCCAGGAGAAAAGATAACCACCCAAAACTGTGCACATGCTTAGCATATGCGAGGTAGTATTTTCAGCTCTGCGGGTGTCGTTTTAGCACCACTGGATTTATCCACTGTGTACTTTTCCGCTTACATCAGAGCACTTTGACAGACAAAATCCTCCCAACTGTGTGTTTATCCAAGCCCTGACTCTTTCCGTATGTTTTCTCCGAGTTGTTTGTTTACATGTGTCAGGTCTCATGTTCAAACACGGCTGTTGTTTGTGTTGACAGTGCACCGTGAAGGCTTCCTCCGTGCTCCACGACAAGCTGTTCCGCAGGATCCTGCTCAGCCCCATGCACTTCTTTGATACAACACCTCTGGGCCGCATCCTGACCCGCTTCTCCAGGGACATGGACGAGGGTGAGGCTTGATTTGTGTTGACTGGGATTCTTTCCCCCAAAGAGAGCGCGCTCAGTCAGTGAAGTCATCGTGTTTGACAAGGTGTAGTGCCACGAAGCAGAGTGTTTTCAAATGAAGTTTGGTTTTTTTCCGGAGGGAGTGGCTTTGTGTGTTATCCACTTCACTGGTGTCTTTGCTTGTCAGGTTGATTCGTGGGCTTCTGTTTATTTTTTTTCTGGATGGTTGCTTTTTGTTTCATTCAATACTATTTTTGGAGACTCCATGTTGGCTCTTTCTCTCTTTTGGGAGAAAAAAAAAAACACTTAACAGGGCACAAGGAGAAAGTTTTCTTCACAGTGACTGATTCATCCAACCCCACACAGTGTGTCTGATGTGTAATATTTTTCCTCTCCAAAGTTGACGTGCGTCTCACCATGCAAGCTGAAATGCTGCTGCAGAACCTGACCCTGGTGCTGTTTTGCTTGGGGATGTTAGGCATCGTCTTCCCCTGGTTCCTCATCTCCATCATTCCTCTGGGAGCCTTCCTCTGCATCGTCAACCGTGTCGCAAGGTCAGACCTCTTCACTCCTTCACATTCGAACTGACTGTTTGCACATTACACATCACCTCCCAAACGAATGATAAAAAAGCAAACAGGACAGGAACATAAGTCACTTTAATAAACTAATAACTTCCAACTACATTCTTTGTGTTGAGGGGACAGATACACTGCAAAATAAACTAATGGATACACACAGATGTGTATATTTAACAGGGATGATACGTCTGCAAACAATTGCCTTGAGACACAGAGTGTTATTTGCATTTATTTGGAGTTGCTGGCATCCTGACAACTGCAAACAGTGAAGAAAACATTAAGCTTGAGAAAAAAAAAAGTGTCTTGCTGTGGAAAATTGCCTGGAAATGGCACGATGTAACTTAAACAACGCCAGTGGATTAAAGTAATAAAATGTTATGATATTGTTGTACAATGATGGACAAAAAACAAACTTCTTCACTGAACGCCACTAACAGATTGTCTGGATAAAAGAGAAGAGCTTACTTTTTTATAGTTTGATAATGAACTGACTGAAGATTTTTTGCAGACGGATTTTAGCAAGACTCATATATCAACGACGGTATAATAAACCCTTCCTGGTGAATGCAAACAATGGAGCCATGAGCTTGTAATAAAGGCAGCGCATCACCTTTTTTATTGGATTTTGGAGTCTTGCAACGTAATATACCAACATTTGAAGAGTAAAGTATAAAGTAAGGAAGTATTCCTACATACAAGACGCAAACAAAGAATCATTAAAACATTTGAGATAATTGCTGAATCCAGTTTTCTTTCACAGTATTCTGTTTAAGTTTAGGCAGGTAATCTACAGAGTTTACACACATTGGGGTGCTGATGAAAAACAAACCTGTAACAGGCTATAAACCCCTGAAAAGCTGCAAGATTGGGGAATCATTCTGTTGACATTAGCCCTTTTCAGACTGCTTTTTTCCCTACTATGGTGTCGTAGCTAAGCTCAGCCGTCGTCATGTCTTTGTACATTCATATTGATTCTGCGACCTGCTAATGTTGGTGTCCCAGGTTGTGAATTCACATTTTGTTTCCGCGTTGTTTGTTGTTATCAAACAATTTAAAAATGAAAAAATGAAATAGTTTTTGTTTTGATGATTCTGTCTTATTTTAGTACCATGATCAACCATTCTAAACAGTAGGAAGAGGCATTTGTTTAAATGTTCAACCCAGAAAGTCTTACGGGGAAAACGATCTCTTTATGTCCTGAATTTGATTGGCTTTGTGTAAGAAAGTAGAATATTAGCTTTATTACACTTTAACATCGGTGGCACCACAACCTATAATAACATTGAATCAGGTGAAGCAAACTTATTCTGTTTTATCAGGTTATCAGTTTTTTATCACCTCCAGGTCTTCTGGTTATTGTTTGAGGAACAGCCAGTTTGATTGGATGATGCTGCTTGAGTCATTATTCACAGTTTTCAAAAAATTGCGCAACAGAAGTGAATCCACTGGAGGGAAACAACAGCTCATCGGTGTCTCGGGAAATAACCCGGTATCTTGTTATTTCTTCAATTTTTTAATCTGTGTGTTGTTGTTTTTTTCCTGATGGTGTTGATCAGAAAGTACAAATAAATTATAGAATAATAAGAAACAGAACATGATATTTGTGGCTTTACATCCGAGCCCAATCTAAAATGACGCATGTAAAATTGTGATTTGACAACATATCTGACAGCTGGAGAAGCTTTCAGTGGAATAAAGGAGTTATTAAGGTTCACAGCAGAGCAGCCTCTCTGCTCACATATCACACATAAATTCCCCTCCCTGTCTGCGAGTTTGCATCACTTCATTCATGTTCCTACATAAACTTCAATTCTTTATGCCTTTAATCACATCTAAACCACGTTTGTCTCTGGAGGGATCCATTTAATTACGAAATATTTTCATTTATCTTGTAAGAGAATCTTGATTTGCATGCCATTCAAGGGGAATTCATGTTGAAGTATTACAGGCACTTCAAAATACCAAAGGGAAGAGATGGCCCTCATCTGGAGTGATCACCCTTGACAGCATCTTTTTTTTAAAGATGAAAAAACTGTAGCTTTCAAAGTCATGACATCCCAGAATATGTAAGTTACATCAAACTGCATCTCCCATTGAAAATACCGGCTTCTAAAGCCGCCTTTATTAAAGTCTGAAATGAAACGCCAAGGGCATAAACATGTTTGTCTGGATCACAGCCCTGCAGCGAGGAAGTGTCATGTTCTCTCCGTCTCTCTCTCGCTCTCTTCTGGGTTTTTTTTATGAGAAAACCAAATGATTCATGGGACTCATGTAATTCACAGGCACCATCTATTCCAGCCTGGTGTCTAAAAGTAGAAAGATACTCCAACGTTTGTCAATAAAGCTCTCTCTCACACACACAGCCTCGTGGTTGGGGAGTCTGGTGTCTCTCTGGCAGACAGTTGTGTGGTTGTTTGTGGGAGGATGCTCATAATACTGCACAACGTGAATCAGAAAGAGGGACAGGACTGGTGTTCTGTTAGGGACGAGTTACCTGTCTGTGCTTATTGCTGGTTTTAAATGTCAACATCCAACTTAAAGCAAGATTCCTTCTCAAAGGTTTCTTATGCATCATGTCATACAAGATTATAAAATTATGTCTCCTTTGTACTTAGTCTGGCTCATTGTAAGAGTAAAGTCTTATAATGTTCCAGATTTAATGCAATGTATTTGATGATTTGCACCTCACATACTGGAATGTGTTTGTACTGATTTTCCTGCCTCTTTAATTCAAACGAGGCACATGAGTGGAGTTAAATGCCTAAGTATGATTTTCTCAACCATTATTGGTAAATAATTAAAAAACGTAGCTGTAATGCATTTTTGAAGCAAGTATAAAAACGAAAAAATTAAAAAATAATGTTTTAAGACCAAGCCACTTTAAATCACTCTTTAAAATTATATGAAATTGTTCTGAAAATATCTGGACCAAACATTACTTATGAGTTTTAAATATTAGAAAAAACGCATTTGCAAATGATAATAGCATTGATAAAATATTATGAATGTAATACTTTTAAATACTGTTAACTAAGAAAGTTAAAGCTGCTGTGAGAAACTTTTGGTTTGTGTTGATTTTGGCGCCCCCCCCCCCCCCTTTGAAAAAGTGGGACCTCTTGTCTATTAGCTGATTTAGTCCTGTACATGTAAAAGTAATGTTTTATCCTTCTTTCTTTAGCATTCAAATGTTTCACTCATTGTGAATATTTGCTTTTGAAAAAAAAAAAAAAAAAAAGGGCTTTTTTTCCCCTCGTGCTGTTAATGATGTTGTCTGATATCTACACAATGACAGCGGTGACAGGCATTAAAAATGACAGTCTAGAAATAATCAGTCTTTTTGCTGAAGGTCCTTTCTGCTTTTGTTGGTTATAAAGAGGCATCACTGTTAATGCCAGTCTGTTTCATAACCAGTTCATAACCAGTTACAAACTCTCAATGGGAGCTTTAAATGTACAACCTCATCTCTCTCTCTATCCAGGGTTTTGATACGTGAACTGAAGCGCTTGGAGAACATCAGCCAATCACCATTCACCTCTCACATCACCAGCAGTCTGCAGGGACTCTCCACAATCCACGCCTACGGAAGGGGGCAAGACTTCCTCCAAAGGTGAGCATTGTGGTGTCTGTGAGGAGATTGAAATGATTAAACTTTAATAACATCCTATCTCATGTTGTATTATCAGTTTACTCCAACGTTGGTAAATATACCAAACCTCGTCCTGGAACATTTCCCCTGTGTGTCTTCTTATTTAATCTCTTGCTTAAACAGGTTTTTTTTCTCTCTCTTCTCTCAGATATCAGGAATTACTCGACACAAACCAGGCCTCAAACTACCTCTTCAGCTGTTCCATGCGCTGGATGGCTGTCCGCCTGGACCTCATAAGCATCTCGCTTATCACTGCTGTAGCACTTCTTATTGTCTTCATGCACAATCAGATACCTCCAGCTTACGCAGGCCTGGCCATTTCCTATGCAGTGCAGGTTTGTAAACAACACCTTTAGTAACACAGCGTGTGTTGAGACACACCGGCAGCCTTAGACGCTTTAAAAGGGAGCTAGGAAATATGGATTCAGATTTAACAGCTACTGTGGAACCGCCCTTTGGTAGTTTAAGCGTTAACTTTACATTTACAGTATGTACAATATGTGAAAAGTAAAGTTATAAACATTGTTTATATCAAGGAAATATGTCTGCATTATCTACAATTAAAGTTTTGCTGTTAAAGCTTTACTTGGTCCAGTATGAACAGTATGTTATGGTGGATAATGTTGTTTTGTGAGAATTTACTTGTGTAGGGCCACATTTCAGGTCACTTCATTTTCAGACTCTCCTTCACTCAAATTTTAGCTGCGATACTTTTTTATTTAAATCACCAAGCATCAGCCTTATTCTTTCTCAGTCATACCATCCTCTCTTTTGAAAGAGGATGCTTTAACGGTCCATGCATGCATGCAAGAGTATTTCCACACCCTGGCTAAAAGGGATCATTGGTTTCTTTATTTAAAACATTCAGATGTTTTATTTGAGTTTTTAAACGCTCATTGTTGGCAGGAAATTGTGCTACCTTCTAACACTCTCTGCTTGTCTTTCACCTCCAGCTGACCGGCTTGTTTCAGTTCACGGTGCGTCTCCTCACAGAGACTGAAGCTCGGTTTACATCAGTGGAGAGGATCAATCATTATATAAAGGTCAGTTCATCGATATATGTGGACTATGTTGAAAGCAGACATATTGTTCTTGGTCACATAGACAGGGACAGGGATTTCCGTTCATGTGTGTTTTTGTTGTGTTCGTGAGATTGAATATGTGTGATTAACACAGCAGGGAGCACCAGTGTGCCGTCTTCACATACTCCAGAGCACATGACAGGACTCGTTTCACACAACAGCCGTCAACCTGCATAGATGGGTTCATGGACTTAACTTTCTGTTCAGTCTCAAGAGCAAAGAAAAGCTCACAGAGTGAAAATCACTTCAAATCAGTTAGGGGGCTTACACCTCTACAGAGATTAAAAGATTAATATCTGATACCATCACCTTCTCTTATCGCAGACTCTGGAGAGAGAAGCACCTCGACAGAGTCCTGAGGCAGCTGCTCCTGCCCCCTCTTGGCCTCAGCAGGGACAGCTCACCTTCCAGGATGTGGACATGCGTTATCGTGATGATCTGCCGCTTGTGCTTAAGAATCTGTCCTTTACCATTCTGCCTGAAGAGACCATCGGCATTGTGGGCCGCACAGGATCAGGTTAGTAACTGACCTTTTCTTTTCCGTAAAATGCAGGAATATCACATTCCCTTATGCGCTATCTTCTCTGCTTGCAGGAAAGTCCTCCCTGGGTGTAGCTCTGTTCAGACTGGTGGAGCCGACAGGAGGCTCTATAACCATTGATGGAATCAATATTGCACAGATTGGACTGGATGACCTGCGGAGCAAGCTAGCCATCATTCCTCAGGAACCGGTGCTCTTTATCGGAACAGTCAGGTAATACAACAGATCGTTCATTTTTTTTGTCTTTAAAATTTTTTTTTTTTTCCGAGTATGATCTTTGACAATGTTGAAAATGTAACACGTAACACACACACACCGTTTTTTTGAGATGTGTGTGTGTCACTCGCTGCTCCTGTAAAGCATGTTGTGCGAGTCAGACAAAACAATCAACCAAGGCATGCCTTAAGAGACTACATCTTCCCCTTTTTGGACTGAAAAAAGTGCTCAGTAACAGAGTTGGTTTGGATACGTTTCCAGCTTCAGCTTTGCTCTGCAGAGGGATTCAGCAGGAGAACATGTCATTTACATAATGATGATAACCATTTTCATTGATCCGAGGATCACATGTGGTCCGAACAGTGGGGCGCGATTTGAACGGATCACGTATCAACTGTGATCTTTTGCACCGCTGTCAAGCTGTGATTGCTTAGTGCTGCAACAATGTAGCATCTTTCACCAGTGTTTCATTTCAATAACTATTTCTTCCTGTGTAGTTGCTTCTTGCAGCAGGAAACAGTCATGAGCCTTCAGTCAACTTGTCTGCTCAAAGCTTCAGTGGATTATCATTTTTGCATTAAAACTGAGCAGCTGATGTTCTACATCTGTGTCTGTGATCCTGTTTATATATATCGACAAATTGTCCCAAAAAAATTTAAAAGGACATTAAGCTTTACTAGCTACTTTTTCATATGTGCCGGCACAGCATGAATGAAAACACAGAGCAGCACTAGAGGGAAATCTAATAAAGAAGCTGCAAGGCAGAAAGAAAACCAATAAAAGATATACTGAATTAGACACGCAAGATTGATTTGAAAATAAAAACAGCAGCACTACTTTGTTTTTGAAGCAAGAAGTCAGTTGCTTTATTGATGCTGATCCCCTCAGGCGAGAATTGACCGTGGTCAGCAGAGATATGGAAGACAAGCACTGGCACAATACTTAACCTCCAATATTAATGATAAACAGTCTCAACATTTAGTCTAGTTAACAGATATTTAACAGTTGTGTTTTCTTCCCAATAGGAGTAATTTAGACCCGTGGGATCACTACTCTGATTCCCAGATATGGGACGCTCTTGAGGAGACACATATTAAAGAGATGGTGAGTGACAAGATGGTTGAACACTGTTGGATTATTTCAATAATGCATTTCTAAGAAGAGAATATGACCTCTTTTATGTGTCCTCATTCCCCCATCAGGTCAGCCAGCTTCCTCATTCACTCCAATCAGAGGTGACAGAGAACGGGGAGAACTTCTCAGTGGGAGAACGACAGCTTCTCTGTGTGGCCAGAGCCCTGCTGAGAAACAGCAAGGTGCTGATTGTGTAACACGACTAGTTCACATTTACATGTGGAGGATAGTAAGGCATACGAGTGATGACAGCAGCTGAAGTATGAATCTTGTCAGTTTCATTTAAGGGAAATAGAACCTCTCCTTATCGCCATCAGTGTACATGTGTCTCTGCATGGGATAACACTGCCACCTAGTGGAGTGCATCTGAAAGGCATCCAAGACTGTTACAACAAGAACAACACAGAGGATATGGTGTTTTTTCTGATTTAGTTTTAGATATATTTCTTTTAATTTCAGATTTGATTCAGCAAGAACTGACCAATGCAATTTAGTTTTTGGGATAATATAATGTCCTGTCAACTGGAAAAGGAAATCTTACACAAAAGAGGTTTGGTCTTTACGAGCAAGTCTTAAAACGGTTTGATTTACAGCATTCAGACAACAAATACATCTGCAGTGACATGAATGTCCTCAATGGCCTTCATAGCAGTACAAGGTTGTTTTTTGTTTTTTTTACCAGAGGCAAAAACACCTTGGCAGACGAACCTACTGTTGCTACGATGTAATACTGACACTGTCACACAACCGCTTCCATGTTTTGATTGACATTTCTAATTCTTCTTTTTAGATTCTGATTTTGGACGAGGCAACAGCAGCCATCGACACTGAGACCGACCGTCTCATTCAGGAGACCATTAGCTCCGCCTTTGGCCGCTGCACCACCCTCATCATTGCCCATCGTCTCAACACGGTGATGAACTGCAGCAGGGTCATGGTCCTGGACAACGGCCAGGTGTGTATAAAGACTACACGACTGACTGTGTGATGGCATGATTCAGTGGTTGAAACTGATTAACTTGTTAAAACATTTCAAACACAACATCCATTTTACTGTGGGAATTGGTCGCTTTGAGATGATGGATTGGATATGGCAGTGAACATTTGACTTAAAGTTCTGAATTTTTTAAGTGGAGTTTTTTGAGGTCAATAGTAAGTGTATTAGCCATAGGAGACGTCGGTGAGAAACCAGCCAGAATGCTGGACTGGAAGCAAGGATGTACATTGCTGCAGACAAGCCATTTATATCCCATCATTTAGATAATTTTAAGAAAAACTGATCCTAAAAACAATGAAGATGTGTACACACCATATTTAGACATTTTGCAGCACTTTACTTTGCTGTCAGTAAGCCACTTTTGCTTATAGCCTTACCCTCGCATGTGTCTTCCTCAGCCTGCAGCCATTGGGTCTGTAGTTTATGAGTCAACTTGGAATCTGCCGTTCACAGATACTCATTTTCAGAATTTGGATTACTACTGCATCCCAGTTTGAAATAATGCAACGCAGCAAATGTTCAAAAACATTATCTGGCTGAGACAGCACAGTAATGTCTATGCATTTGAGATTCTATCTTACTTTTCCTCTTCAACAGCGTATTCATAATGTGTTTTGAGAATTGAAACGTGTCAAAAACTTTCATACAACACTTTGACAGATGATTATTCCAGTACAGGTACATAAGGAATAAAAGAAAGAAAGAAAGAAACAACAAAAACATTTAACCATGGGACACCATACAAAATATAAAGAAAAGAAGAAAAAAACAAATTAAAAGAAAAACCTACAGGATTTAATGGAGGTGCATAAAGAAGACCATACTTTTTAGGGCACTGGATAGCCCAGCAGTTATGTTGCGCACCCCATGTACAGAGGCTATAGTTCTCGTCACAGCGACCGTGTGTTTAAATCTGACCTTGGTCCTTTGCTGCATGTCCTCCCCTGCTCTCTTCTCCTTATATCTCTTATCTCTTTAGCTGTCCAAACCTTATAATATAATAATTATACCAAATACATTTTTTTTAAATACCTTACTTTTTATTTGATCATTTCCGAAGTAAAATTTTTGCTTAAGATTTCAATCTTGCATGGTCTGCAATTTGTAAATGATTGTCCCAATAAGATTCAAACAAAAGGAAGAGCAGGGTGTGCTTAAGGGTGCTGCTGTCTTGTGATTGAGAAGTTCTCAGGGTAGAGATGTAGCAATGTTTTAAAGCACCAAGATGGCATCAGGCAAAAGCTCAATTTTATTTCTGTAAGACATCCAAATGTACCTGAAATTACAAAACGAGTCTTATAATTTGAAACCTAACGTGCTTTGAATACCGACCGCTGAGTGTAAAGTACCCTTAAGGATCAATTAGTATTGGTTACAGAAACTTGTGTCGTCCGCCAAAGCATAACAAGACTGTATTAGGGAGGTTATTTCCAGATATTGAAATTCTTTTCATGAGCTGCCAGTGGGGAAATAAGTGAGGTTTTAACATTCATAGAGGAAATAATAAAACATTCTCTTATCCACTGAATGAGCAGGTTCTGATTAAAGATGCTGGTACTGATCACTGTTCTGTCCTTTTTGTTCTCATAGATTTTGGAGTTTGACAGTCCCGCTGCGTTGCTAGCAGATGAAAAGTCAAGATTCAGAGCCATGATCGAAGCCTCAGAAAACCAAAGCAGATAATAGACACTGGAGAAGAACTCTGGATATGAGCGATGACAAACACAAAATATCCAGGAGACACAAAAAAAAAAAACGTGAAAATAAATCCTGCCATGGTGTGAAAGTGTTGAGCAATACAGAGGCTGCTCTGTTTAACAATATCTGTTTATTTCCAAACCAAAGAACAAGGGACCACATTTCTTAACAACACATAAAACCATACTATGCAAACAGAAACATACCAGCCTCCTGCTCTTTGCCGCTCTGTCACAGAAGTTATCACCTGGAGACAAAGCAGTTAGCTGCAGGTGAAACAGAGCAATGACTCTGACAATAGCACTTTATATTTCATGTGGACACATGGAAGGATGTGATGCTTCCTCTTACTGTGGAGGTCAGTTACTCAGTGGGCCTCTGAGTTAGTTTACGCTATTTTATTTCCATATCTAAGATATTCATGGTGCAGGAAATTATTAATAGCTTACAAATGAGAAGTGAGTTTTTATTACCCAATGCAGATTATTTTAAATGATCACCTACTAACCATTCCTTCTGTAGGATGTACTGTCGATAACATGCTTAAAAGGTTTTACTGTTCTGATTTTTCATGCACCTAGTTAAATGTTTTAATGCAGTAATTTCAGGAAATGATTGCCGATGCAATATGTGCCTAGAGCTATATACCTTTCAGGACATTTAATGGAGTTAGCCATGTAAGCATGCTTTTTAGACTGCATGCAGGTATGTGTTTTGGAGTGAGTTAATGTTTCCTCTTAATCCAAATGCTGGAGTTTAAAATCTGCACATTTTACGCTAATGGTAATCTTTTTACCGGCAATGTAATCCTTGTGACAATAAAAAAAAAAGGTGGGGTTGCAGTAAAGGTTGCAAACCTTGGAACAAAATGCATAATGTGCAACAAAGATAAAAATGAGAAACATCAGGATGTGTCTTCAAATGTTGTGTTTTTCTACAAAGCTGGGGATTGTAAACTTCTGCCTTATAATCAAGTACGTGCTGAACAATCATGAATCCTGCAATATCTTTTTATTGCATTAATATATTTTTTCAAGATTGCCTTTGGACACTTGAGATTTAAATATTGCAATGTTCTTTTTTAAATGTTTAATTTGTCATAAAGGGTCTGGTTTTTCAATAAAAACTGTTTTCTAAATATGCTGATGTCCAGTGCTTCATTGTTGATATTTAGACATTGCACTGATTCCACATGGAAACGTCTCTTTGGAGCTCTTTGGCAACATTACTGTTTATGTGAAGACCACTCATTTAAACCCTTGTGTGGCACGAAGTACCCCATTTGCTTCGCTCACCTATTGCGCAGCTGCTAATTTGCTGGGAGCAGCCACTATGTGCACAGTGTCCAAAATGGTCAGCTGTTAGCAAACAACACAAATTCCTTAACAACGTGGGAAAATAGCTGGAATTCTTGGAGCTACACAGGAATGAGGGGATTATGTTGCATTTGCTCACTTGAGGGACTGAACTACACAAAATTCACACTACATTTCCCTTTCTGCAATCTGTGTGAATGTGTATGTATAACTGAGGCTAGAAGAACTACTGTGTCCAGACTACTAGACACTAAACCAATACTCTTATTATATAACTTCTAATTCGAATTTTCAAATAGTAAGCAGCCCAAAGCCAGTATTTTTCTCCCCAGAGTTTACCTCCATAAGATTGATATTACTACTCAGTATACTTATAAAAAAAAGAGCCATAAGAAGAATGCGTAAGGTTGGATTTAGTGGGGGGGTTACAACTTTACATGCGTGCAGCAGAGAGGAAAGCAGTCTGCATCACAAGGACCCTTCACATCCCCTTCAGCACTTGTTTCTACTGCTCCCCTCAGGCAGCCGTTTCAGAGTACCACTGGCTAAAAATAAAGTTAACAGAAACCATTTTATTCCCACTGCAATACGCATTTTAAACAAGGCTGAACACTACTTTTTAACGTGCTTTGCACCTGTGCGTTTACCTGGTTATGGAATTTTTGGTATGTGAGTCTAATGGGTGTGCCTGTTTTTATGTTAATTAAGCCTCTAACCAAAGATCATTTTCAGTAACTATGTGATATAGTCAATAAAAATGTTTGAATCTTTAATCTTGAATCAAGTTAAGGGGGCATTTCCATTTAAAGACACGTAGTATATCTGAACAACACTAAAACTTTTCTATATTTCAATTTGTGGCGGGAAACTTTGGAACAAACTGAATTGCCATGTAAAGCAATGTAGTCGTATAATCCAGTTTAAAAGGAAATGTAAAGAAAACATTTTTCATGAGGTAGGGATGAGGAAGGTCTATGAGAATCACAGAGGTTTGTCTTTTATCATTTAGTTTTGTATGTTGCATTGTGGGTTTTGTTATACTGATATATGAATGTGATGGTATATTGTAATGGGAATATTTATTATATAAGTGTGTATTTAAATATTAACATATGAACAATTATTGTATATTGGTATCATTAATTACAATTAAGTTAAGAATATAGGGGTAGGCTTAAATAGGTTTATAGATGTAAAATGTCAGTTAGGATTGATGGCGAATGAATGGACATTATCTTTTTGTTCTTTTTTGTGTTTTTGTGTTATTGGTGTTCTGTGTATTTTTAACTGCAGCTATTGTTGTTATGAATATCCATTCTTTACTTATTCTTCTCTTTTTGTCCAGGAAAAATTGCCCCTGGGCCCTACTCAAGCCTCAGTTTCTTGCCCTCTATTTAGTACATCTTTACCTACAGAGCATTTTAAAATATGGTTTAGGAACAAGCATCAAACTTCATAAAAAATAGATAAAGATAAACTTTATTGATCCCCGTGGAGAAAATTTGTGCATTACAGCAGCTCAAGAAAACAGGGAATGGGAATATAATTATTAAAAATGAAAACAAAAGCTCTGAAAATAAAATTCTGACACATGGGAACTTTTAAAAACATGAGCTACAGAACAGAAAAAAACACCTCTTTACCTGCATCATGTCAGATGTTTTTTTGTTTGTTTGTTTTTATTTATACTATCCCAAATGTATCTCGTAAATTTGCACAAACCAGCACCTGACCAGCTCTCAGTAAACATCAAGGGCCCCTCAGATTCTGGGGAGAAGTGGTTCTTAACTGAGCCTTTCTTAAGACAGGATACATTTTTCAGAATTACACAATTTTACCCTTTAAGCCTATAATATGAAATGAAAACCCCTAAAATGTTGTATTTATGTATTTAAATATGAATTAATTAATTTATTTGTTCATGTATTCTTAGCGAGCGCGCGTTTTATTTTGAAGGTTGCGGGATGTGAGCCATGCCGGAAGTGCGTGTGGTTGTTGTAGTTCTGTTCGGGCTGCAGAGAGGAGGAGGAGGTGGAGGAGGAGGAGAAGAAGAAGGGGGGGGAGGAGGAAAGCCCTGGCTGTGATGCCGCTGGATGATGGCTGCTTTCGGGATCTTAAGTTACGAACACCGGCCTTTAAAGCGGCCCCGACTCGGCCCTCCGGACGTTTATCCTCAAGACCCGAAGCAGAAAGAGGTCAGATTTTCACGACGACGCGCGACCACAAAGAACGAGAATCACGTTTTTTGAGAAAGGATTCCGTGAGAGCACAAGAAGCTGTGCAAAGCTAGCAGCATTAGCCTGTTTAGCAAAGCCCTCTAGACGATTTTTTGGGGCCTAGCAATAACAATGAACTGCACCTAGTTGTCAGTCTGTTAGCTAGCTCATCAGCTTGCTTGTAAAAAACACCCCAAAACAGCTTCTTTAAAATACCAGAGGCTGCTAAGCTAAGCTAACAGATGCTAACTAGTTTGATATAAATCACCACGAGTGTTTTTCTTTGTGATGAGGGAAACAGTTTTGAGTTTATTTTTTATTTTTTGGGATTGTGCGTGACTGATAATTGTTTTCTAGCTTCAGGTTTCTATCCAACGAGTTAGCTAAACCCTAAATAACCTTATCTTTATATATGTTTTATTTTTGTTTTTATAATTGAGGTTAAGCCGAGCAGGATTTCACTGCTGCCTTGCTGATCTATTATTAACTTGAGGCAGTCGGTTTTATGATGCACATTTGGCTGCTTTACCTGTAGGGTATTGTGTTAATGTTTCAAATGACGTTCATACTGAACTCATAACATTACACTGTAAAAGCATATGTGTTTTGTGTTATTTAACCTTATCAGGCACTATTCAAAACTGGCCTTGGGTTAGAAATATCAAATAGTGTTAAAGCACACTAGTTACTTTGCATTAACTATTTTAATTCACTATCACAATGCACTAAAATATGTGTTTTTTCTTCTTCTTCAGGATGAGTTGACTGCACTGAATGTAAAGCAAGGATTCAATAACCAACCAGCTGTTTCTGGGGATGAACATGGAAGTGCAAAAAATGTCAACTTTAACCCTTCAAAGGTATCCGCTCACTGGATGATCGCTTGTTGTCATATTTTTTTTTTTGCAAGTTTTAAAGGAAGTCCGCCCTCATTCATGTCCCCCCCCCCCCCCTTTCCGTTCGATTCACAGATCAGCTCCAACTTCAGCAGCATCATCGCCGAGAAGCTGCGGTACAACACGTTTCAAGACACAGGGAAGCGTAAGCCACAGGTTAACCAGAAGGATAATTTCTGGCTCGTCACGGCGAGGTCACAGAGCTCCATCAATAATTGGTTCACGGATTTAGCCGGGACTAAACCTCTAACGCAGCTTGCTAAAAAGGTAAGAGCCGGCAGTGAGTCTGTTAAAGCCTCCTTAAGTAAATGTTGTTGATTCATCGATCAGTCGGGTTACTGGAGACCGGTTTGAACGTACAAGGTCACAATTTGGGCTCGCTGGCTCACAAGGTTGGTTGATTGCGTTTGTGGTTGGTTCTGCTGTGTGCCAGTATTCACATACATGAAGGACTGGTATGGTATCATTCAGCTGTCGTCAAAACCCAACATTTAAACCTATTTGTATGAGAAATGAATTCCATAACGGATTAGAAGAATCTAAGTTTGCTAAAATACACACATAAAAAAAACTGTCTCTGCAGCAGTAGTATCATTGAGCTGTGTATTGAATGCATTCCCCACCTGTCTGGCTCAACCATTTCCCCCACTCACATTCACACTGAGACGAGGCACATCTTGGATGTCTGTAATCTTGTCCACATTTTCTAAAAAACCCCCCAAAAAAAACATCTGCCATGAGATAATAAGGTAGCTGTCAAACTTAGATTTATTGAATAAGCATGCTTACATTTTGAAACCATTTCGACTTCACAGCTAATTCTTAGCATTTATAACTGCATCTGCTATGACATGCTACAGTGCTATCATGCGAACATAAAAAGGCTCTGTCAAGCTAGTCTATTGTTTCCTTAGTTGTTATTAGTGACGAGACATTAACCCCCCATTAGTAATAATAATGTTGGATAGAAATTGAATATAATAAGCACTGCATTCTCAAAGGGCTACCAGTGTTACTATAAGGCTGATTTCCTTGATATTCATACAGTTCTGATATATCAGTTTCATGTTAATTGAGCCAACATCTCATGTAAGGCAGTGTCATAGATTTTATTCAGGGTTGACAGCAACAGTGAGGTTTCTGGACTACCATATTGAAGCCTTAAATCGGCTCTATAGTTTTTAATCTGAACGGGAGGTTTCAGCTTGAGCATGGGGTTTTTGCTTCTTGGGATGGAAGATGGAGTAGTTTACAGAACCAGATCAGGTGCTGCTGAGGATCCTGATGTGTTAGTAAAAGGGCTCTCAGTGTTGACGCATTGATTGGGATTTGATTAAGGTCTTTTAATAGCATAAATTGCATGCTATTTTGTCCTTTTAGGGCCCCCCCTAGGTAAGCCAACACAACATCTCCTTATAGTCAGTCACAGTGATGGAAAAGAAAACCGACCTGGCTGCGCCTTTGAATGGCTCACTTATAAAAACAAAACTTCCAGGCAGCTGTTTTTATTTACTTTTGCCATCCGTGATGAGTTACTTTTTCCATGGTTAGTTTAATGTTGTAACCTTAGATCTTCTGGATGTTTCTTATTTCATTTAAAAATAAACCAGGTTTGTAAAGCAGGAAGTGAAGTACCCTTAGCTATTCATGATATCAAAATAAAAGCTTAACAAAAACTGTTTTGAAATTGGAAACAAAATAGCGAATGCAAATAATCTTGATTTAAATATTGAAATTCAGAGATCAGTCACAGTTTAAAAATGTTTTAATGTTAGAATATGAGTGGTTTGAGGAGTTTACATGTCAGTTCTGTGAAAGTCAGAAAGATAAGTGTCAGTCTGGCTGTAGGGATTTAACAGTCTGCAAACTCTTCCTGAACGATTGAATTTAACTTCACAAAACAGAAAATCATTCCCAAAAGTTAAGGAAGTCATTGTTTTTATTTCCTAATCAAGCAAACCAAATGTTTCTGTGTAAAGAAAGCCTGTGGTTTGTCTTGTTATGGTGTATTTTGACCCAAAACAAATGGATGTTATGGCTCTTTGTGAAAAAAGTTGTATCACTCCTCGTTTTTTTAAACTTGTAAATCTATTGTTGATGGATTCCCTGCTAGATGATTTTTGTTCTCACACAGCAAATGGTCTTCTATGTAAGTGGTCACACATGTAGCGGCAAAACAAACAATGTTATTTCAGGACGATCAGGCTGAATTAAAGTGGAGCTTCTCATTTCCCAGTGAATAAAAGCTATGAGTCATTTTAAATGACTTTGTATTTTCTTTTATTCTTGCATTAAAAAAACAACCCAGTGAAGCACATTTGTTAAATGGAAATTGTGAAAACCAATTCCCCCAGTTTATTTATTTGAATGTGTTTTTTTTTTTTCATTGTATTATACAAAGATTTATAGAGCAGTTTTTTTTAATTTATATTCTTGTTTGTTGCACTCAACGTCACTGACACATGAAATGTCTTTTTTTGGTTACAGGTTCCTATCTTCAGCAAAAAAGAGGAGGTTTTTGGATATTTGGCCAAGTACTTGGTCCCTGTAATGCGTTCAGCATGGATGATAAAGATGACCTGTGCGTATCACGCAGCCATCACAGAAACTAAAGTCAAGAAGAGGCACGTGATTGATCCTTGTATAGGTAAGAAAGTGATGTTAATGTTAGCGTAGCACCGTTAGGTTCATGTTTCTTGATGTTTGTGACTTGATGATTTGTGTGTGTGTGTGTGTGTGTGTGTGTGTGTGTGTGTGTGTGTGTGTGTAGAATGGACTCAGATTATTACTAAGTACCTGTGGGAGCAGCTTCAGAAGGTGGCTGAGTTTTACAGACAGGTTCCCAGTCAGGGCTGCAGCTCTCCACTACCGGCCACTCCTGCTGATGTGGAGATGTCCATGAAGCAGTGGGAGTACAACGAGAAGCTCGCCATGTTCATGTTTCAGGTTTGTTCACTAAATAGATCTACAGCTGATTGTGTTTGGGTTAACAATTCAACAGTATAATGCAATATGAAGATCACACACAGTTTTGAAAGTTTTAAAGAATTGTTAAGTGCCACAGTGGGTCTAATCTCATTACATGATGTACTGCTGTGCTGAAAATTGTGACTTTTGTTACATATAGAAACAGCAAAAATATTTTTCAACATACCGCCACACTTTAAGGGTACCTGCTGGTCATGGTTCCTTTCATTTTCAAGTTTTATCCCAACGATCATCGGCTTTTTGCCTCATTAGCCTGGCAAAGATTAGCGCCCGACTGATATGGGATTTTTGGGGCCGAAACCGATATCCATATTAGGAAGAGAAAAAAATCTGATACTGATAATTCGGCCGATATTATACTTTGATCATTGTTTGATCAGAAGCGATATATGATAAGGATATAAACATTTATTGTGTTGATCCGTCAAATGCAGTTATAATACACTTGTGGAAAAGATAGGCAGCCTAACGAAGACAAGATGGTCACTCAACTGGAAAGTAACTGTGCATGTACGTGCATCACGGCTTGACACTCTGGAGGGTGATAATGCTTGCTGTAATCAATAAAGCACACTCAGCTGGTGACAGAGAACTGATCAGATCGGTAATAGAATGAAACTCAAAGAAAATGCTGTTTGATTGGTGAATAAATCTAGTAATATGGGTGCATATCTACAGTCAAATTAGCTGATACCGATAGTCACTTGATACGCTAATTTCGATCTGAGTTTTAATCAGATCTATAGCGGTTTTCAGATGAGGAATTAGGAGCTAAAAACAAGTCTGTATTTTTAAACAAATAACAAAAACTCATCTGAGGAAAGAAATCTGTCATGATTTCCTTTTGCTACTCTGTTCCTCAACACATTTTCTGCATATTTGACCAACCGGATTCCTTGAACTGAAGACAGAAATCATTACATAATGTCAAACAATGAGCCCAATTAACAAGTACAACCTCTCCACAGCCAACATCTTTTACATCCACCTGATATTAAGATCCACTTGTGTTTGTTTTCTGTACTCAGGATGGTATGTTAGACAGACACGAGTTCCTGACTTGGGTGCTGGAGTGTTTTGAGAAGGTCCGACCCGGTGAAGATGAGCTTTTAAGACTCCTTCTGCCCCTTTTACTACAGGTATGTCCGTCTGTCTATTTACTATCATCACTATAATGACGACTGATGCTTTTGAGAATCAAGCAGTCCTTCTTAGCATTCATTCATCTGGCTTGTACAGCAGCAGCAGTTTTGTCATGGACAGATTGCATGTCGTCTGAAGCACTTTGTTGGTGTTGACCTTTTCTGGCAGACGCTCACCGAGGGCGCAGCCTCCCATTTTGTTTCCATTTCCAAAGATGAGTGATGTTAATGGACGCTGAGTGCTGTGGCTAATGCTGTGAATCTCTCCTCCGTCCCTTAGTACTCAGGGGAATTTGTACAGTCGGCTTACTTGTCACGGCGACTGGCTTACTTCTGCACACGGCGCCTCAACCTGTTGCTAAGCGACGGGAGTCTGGGCCTCGGCACAGGAGGGCATCCGGCCCATGGCATGTTGGCGCAGCAAGGTAACGCTCTGCCACCCACCCCCACCTCACAGCCAGCAGGCGGGAACCAACCGCAGACACCTTTCACAGACTTCTACATCTGCCCTCAGCACAGGCCTCTGGTGTTCGGCCTCAGCTGCATGTTACAGGTACCCTCTTTATTTTAGGATATTTCAGTGATTGTTTCAATCATGTCAGCTTTTGAAATGAAAAACAAGACTTCAAATTCCCCACTAACATTTGCCTTGTTTTTTTCTCCCCTTGTTACTGTTTCATTAGAGCATCGTGTTGTGTTGTCCAAGTGCTCTGGTGTGGCATTATTCTCTCACAGACAGTAGAAACAAAACTGGTTCTCCTCTGGACCTCCTGCCGATCGCCCCGTCCAGCTTACCAATGCCAGGGGGAAATACTGCCTTTACACAGCAGGTACCTCTATCAATGGTACAGATAAAGAAAAGTTTAACTGATTTTTTTTTTTTCATCACATTGAAATATGTTGCTAGAAGTGATAGACAAAAACATACAAATATAGTAAACTCCTACACATGCCACAAAATGATGTGGGGCATGATGTTTCCAAACCTTCTTACATACCCCTGTACATATTTACATGGTTACATTTTAAAAGCAAATCACGGCTAGAGTGAGCAGTGAGAGTTCCTGCAGTACATGTTTAATTAAACGTATAATTTAACCCAAGCTTCTTTTTACCTTTTTAAAATACGAAAATATTTAAGAAGAGCAACAAACTTAAGCTCAAAAACATTTGGAAGGACTCATGTAGTATGTAGCATAAAAATGACCGTACTGAGTTCAATTCTTCCAGCTGCGTACCAACTGTTCAATAGACATAGACTCTCAGTTATAAAGATCTAGTGAGTCTTTGTAGAGAGAGTTGTTCTAGACAGAAAATCAACCATGGGTTGTTATGAATTTTGCACTACTAAAATATATTTTTCCAGAAACCATGTCCTGTTTATGCATTCAAAGTAGGGCCTGACCGATATCAGAGTTTTGGGGCCGATATCTTTCTTAGCTCTTCCATCTGTCGAGATAGATAAATATAGTTACACTTTTTTTTTGCGTTGATCCCTAAAATGCAGTTATCAAACAATTATGAAAAATATATTTAATGAAGAAAAGATGTTAACTCAACTGGAACTTTTGTACTGGAACTGCACTGTACTTGCACTCTAGAGAGTGAGAATGCTTGATGTAATCCATACAGCACACTCTGTTGGTGACAGCCAGAAAGAGAACTGAAAGTGTAATACAGTGAAACTCAAATGAAATGCTATTTGACTGGTGAATAAATCTGTTAATATCGGCGCATATCTGTGATAAAATTAGCCGATACCAGTAGTCACTTGATATGCTAATACTGGCCGATATTATCGGCTGGCTGGTTAATCGGTCGAGCTCTAATTCAAAGATGAATGTTTAACATGTTAGAAGCACAAATGTGTAGCGGTATTTTTTTCAATCGTGTGTTCTACTTTTCTTTGACCACAGGTTCGTACAAAGCTCAGAGAGATCGAGGAGCAGGTTAAGGAGCGAGGCCAGGCGGTGGAGTTCAGGTGGTCGTTTGACAAGTGTCAGGAGACCACAGCAGGTCAGAAAACGTTTCCTTTATTATCTCTGAATATATGCGTTTACACCTCATTGGAATAGATCTGTGCGTGGGGAAGACAAAGCCGATGTTTAAGATGGTCTTTGTAATCTGTTGCCAGGGTTCACCATCGGGAGGGTCCTCCACACTCTGGAGGTGTTAGACAACCACAGCTTTGAGAAGTCCGACTTTAACAACTCACTGGATTTTCTGTACAACCGAATATTTGGGTCAGGTCAGACTAAAGACGGCCACGAGGTAAGAATACATTCCACTTTTGTCTCAGTGTCATAATCTAAGATTCATACAGGATAAAAATACAGGGGCAATCTTCTACCAAATGTCTAGCGTCTCTGCAGAAACCATGTGATTACCAGATTACAGAATGTGACAAGCGCTTCTATTTTCAGCCGTATTGTCTCACAAGGCATGTTTGTGTGCAGATGTCACCGGATGATGATGCGGTGGTGACCTTGCTCTGTGAATGGGCAGTGTGCTGTAAGCGCTCTGGCAGACACAGGGCCATGGTGGTGGCCAAGCTGTTGGAGAAGAGACAAGCTGAAATAGAAGCAGAGGTAAGAGACACACACACACGCACTTCCCCCCTCTGTGAGTTACTACAACATGTTTCTGTCCCCGTCACAGCTCTAATATATCTGTCTCTGTAGTGTTCAAGTTAATTACACTTCCTCTGCTCTGGTGTCCAGTTAGCTAAACTGTGCTGTCATGTCTGACAATATAAACAGATAAGGACTAATAGACTTCTTCTTATTACTCCTGTTCCCACTAGAGAAGTGTCACATTGTACAGTAATTAGTTCAGTCAACAATAAGAGTAACGGTGGCATAATTCATGCCGGGGGAAGCGTCAAACATTGCCATAACATTAACAACAATCCATGAGCACTGACAGTACCTGCAAGAGGAGTCTACCTGCATCAAGGAGTGCAGGTTTTAGCCGCTGCTTGAGCACATAAAGCATGCTGGAGACAAAAATGGAGCGAATAGTATCAAGCTGTACTGAATCAATTTTTGAATGGCATTGTATCATTTTTTTATTAATCTTTCCTTTAAAAAAAAAAAAAAAAAAAATTGATTATGGACCATTCATCTACAATGTGTGTCTGCATCTACGCATGAAATGAAAGAAAAGATAAGCACAGGCTCACTGCTAAGATTTCACATATTCTGATTTCCAAAATTCACAAATCACAACCCTGCATAGAATGTCTACATGACTTGTTTCCATAGTTTCATCAAATATTTTTCACATCTTACAGAAAGATCGCCAAATATAATACTGGTCAGGGATACATAATACATTTCTTCTTTTCTTTTTTTAAAGATTTATTTTTGGGCTTTTTCGTGCCTTTTTTTTAATGCAGAGATAGGACAGTGGATAGAGTCGGAAACCAGGGAGAGAGAGCGGGGAATGACATGCGGAAAGGGGCCACGGGTGGAAGCGAACCCGGGCCTACCGCTCAAGGAGAGAGACATTTCTTTGATGATAATATAAGATGTACTTTATTGTCTACAAAGTGAAATGTGTCTGAGACTGTGTCCTGCAGTTACAAGAGAATTTAAAAGTACAAAGACAGAGATCATACAAAACATGGAACAATTCCACATAAACATCAAAACACCTTCGTACAGCAGTGACATATTGACATCTTGCACGGCCCCTTGGCACATCATCCTACATCACCTCTTAATCAGTATATTGATGGACATCGGCACACGTGAATGTTTAAAGGGGTTCAGCCTGGTCTGAGGGACCCTGACTCTTCTCCCAGAGGGGAAAAGCTCGAACTCAGAGTGAAGAATGTGGGTCGGGGTTAGACACTTTTTTTCTGTGCTTGTTCAACAACAGACTGTTCAAAGAGTGTTTGGAGAGATTTTGGTTTTTTTTCAACACCCATGATTTTCATAGCATGAGGCGAGTTATCTGTGATTTCAGCTGAACAGAAAGTGACCACACCAGGCTGTTATCTGATAATGCTCTCAAAAACAGCAGTGTAAAAAAACAACAGCAACTCCAGAGACTCTCAGGCTGCATAAGAACTACATACTGTACGCCGTTGCAGTCTGGAGCAGAGACTCTCAACTTTAGTCCACCATGGGATTACATTTAGTTTTAAGTGGAAATGATTAAATCGGAAATGTTATGGATACTATCAAACCTTCATAACTAATAAATACGATTTTTTTTAAAACTGAGGTGGTACCGCTGAGTATGATCTTTCTTTAGTTAGCACAGAGTTTAAGTTTGTCCAACTCCTCTATGTGCATGTTTATCATCAACTTTTATTGGCCCCTACTTTGATTGTCCTGTTCTCCAGAAATGCTTAATAGACCCATCAAGCCTTTTGAAATATTGTCATCGCTTTAGTCATATTTTGTGGCGGTCTGTGGACAAACTCTATATCCTAACGAATGTTTCAAATGAGGAAAGCTTGTAATTACGTCCAGCACCTGTTCCCTGCGTGATGTCTGTCTGTGCTGTGTGTTTGTTTGCAGAGGTGTGGTGAGTCAGAGGTGGTGGATGAGAAGGGCTCAGTGTCATCCGGCTCTCTCTCTGCTGCTACACTTCCAGTCTTTCAGGAGGTGCTGCTGCAGTTCCTCGACACTCAGGCCCCCACACTGAGTGAGTCTTTGTCTCTTGTTTCCTTCCTTGTTTGTTTTTGTTTTTTTTGTACATTTCCTGCGGCTATGATTCTCAAAGCTGTCAATCTGTTTGATATTGAAGGAACTTTATATCCTTATGACTTTGCTTCTCATTTCATCACCCAGTGCATATTTATTATGAATGATCTGGCAGCAGAAAACCTGGTATTAAATTATTCAAACCCTCTTTTCCGCCCCTCTGTAGCCGAGCCTGGAAATGAAAGCGAACGCGTTGAGTTCTCAAACCTCGTGCTGCTCTTCTGTGAGCTCATCAGGCACGACGTCTTCTCCCACAACATCTACATGTGCACGCTCATTTCCCGCGGTGACCTGGCGTCTGACTCCCACCTGCCGCGCCCGCGCTCGCCCAGTGACGAGCCCTCCGATGAGTCAGAGCGCAAGGAGCAGGAGGCAGGCGGCAGTGGCAAGATGGAGGCGAGTTGGAGGCATCTGATGTGGAGTGTGATGAATCATTTTTGTTTCAGCGTTACAGAAAAGACTAACCTGAGGTCGCTGTTCTTTGTTCTACAGGATACGGGTCTGTCAGAGTCCATGGAAATCGATCAAAACTCCAGTGCTAATTTTGACGAGGTACACACAGTGTTCAACACTTCATATTTCCCTCAATGAAATAGGTTTAGTATAATTTAGTATTGCTCACAATATAGTCCACTTTCAGTAAATTTCCCTAATGTTTGGAGTATTTATTTCTGCCCCTTTTTATGTATTTTTACCGCAAAATGTCAACTCCCCATCAACCCTTCTGGGAGTTATTTCAGTCCCTTTTTTTTGCCCTGCAGATGTTTTCTCCTCCGATGCACTGCGAGTCCAAAGGGAGCCCGTCTCCTGAGAAGTCGGCTCCAGACCAGGACGGCAAGGCCGGCTGTAAAGACAAGGGCATGGACCCTGCCTTTCCTCAGCTGTACGAGCAACCTCGCCACATTCAGTATGCCACTCACTTCCCTATTCCTCAGGTAAGAGAACACACCGCTTGACATTTAAACAAAACATTAGAAATTACATTTCTTAGTGCTATCAATCAGCGGAAGTTGCCTCAAAGCTGGTTTGCCTACTCAGGAGGCATTTTAAACAGGTTTTCCAGTCTTCAATTTCTCATAGGTCAAACAGATATGATTCTCTTAAATTTAAACGAACACACAGTCCAGGTATATTTCTGTTTCACATCTTTTTCAGGTGCACACAGTGTTTTGAGGGTCTCGTTTTGTGTCTTTGCCTTCGGTTTTTTTTAGGAGGAGAGTGCCAGCCACGAGTGCAACCAACGATTGGTTGTCCTCTATGGAGTGGGCAAACTGAGAGATGAGGCGCGGCACACCATCAAGAAAATCACCAAAGACATCTTGAAGGTGCTCAACCGCAAAAGCACAGCAGAAACAGGTAACTGTGTTTCTCTTCTCATATCAGCCTCTAACTGAGCGCTTGCTCTGCGTTATTACACATTTATATATGTGTTGCATCACCTCATGTTCAACTTTCTCATGTTTAAGAATTCAAATCAGTCAGTGAAATGGCTTTACATTTCTTAGACATGTTATGCAATAAATTGATCATTCATTCCTGCCTCTTCTGTAGAAAAATCATTGTTTTGCATGAAGAACGATCAGGTGTTTTTGTTTTTGTTCTGCAGTTTTGAAAGCTGAAGCTTCATCATGCTTGGATTTTGTTAAACATAGTTTACATTCAGGATGATTTCTGACTTTCCCCACAGTGGCTATTACAGCTGTTGTCTTCCCTAATACATCCCGCTCTTTAATACATTCCATTTGTATTGTCTTTCTTCTGCCCTGAAGAGAACAAGCTTTTTTTTCTAAATCTCTTATCGACCCTCGGGGCATTGCATTGCTCAATTTTCCTTCCACCCTATTTCTATGCTAATAGCTCTCATCTGTTCTCAGCCACTCTATCTCTGATACAAGTGACCTTATTAAAGTGATTAAAGGAGTTATAATGACATAGATTAGATGTTCTAGTGGGTCCTTATCACATTCCCATGAGCTGATGGCGACCTTCAGCTTGAAATTGTGTTTATTTTAAATGAAAAGTTCAATTTGATTTCCCTCTAAGTGTCTATGTATGAGTGTCTTTTGCACTGAAGCCTGAAATCCACGTTGTAAAATAAGATAACAGACCGGTGGTTAAAGTGGAATTTCATTCCATGTGTGTTCAGCAGACTGTAAAGAATACTGCTGACCAGTTGAGTGTCGCTGCTCCCTCTCTGATTGTGTTCCTCTCTCATTCCACACAAACACACACACACAGGAGGAGAGGAAGGACAGAAGAGGAAGCGGAGTAAGCCGGAGGCTTTTCCCACAGCAGAAGACATCTTCTCCAAATTCCAGCACCTCTCCCACTTTGACCAGCACCAAGTTACCTCCCAGGTTGTGACTAGGAAACCTTGTTCATCTGTGTTCTCATGTGTCCCGTGTTTCAGTGCAAGAATCACCCGATTGTGGGCTTAACACCGCTTTTCTGGATGCTTATAACTTAGCAGCAAGAAACCAAATAATGAAGTGACTCATTTAGCTTGATTAGACAATGCACTCAGTCAGCTGTCATTTAAAATCCCACCATAACTAAACATATTTAGAATCTCTTTGGTCCAGGTCGCGACAGAACAATTAATTGATCTAATGTGCAACATTTCAACGACACTCATAGAAGGTGGTTTTAGCAAGGTGACTGTAATCACTCCCCTTTGGTTGTTTTTGCATTTATATGTGAAGTTTAGGCATCAATTAATTATGCTTAAGTGATTCCTTTTAGGTCAAATGTAGACAGTCTTGTCTGGAGCTCTGCTGATTAGCAGCCTGTTATTGTGCTGATGACACAAAGCTGAAATTCTTTTGCATGTAAACGATGTCTGATATACTTTCTTTCTTCTTCGTGTGTAGGTATCCAGAAATGTGATGGAACAGATCACCAGCTTTGCCTTAGGGATGTCCTATCACCTGCCTCTCGTCCAGCACATTCAGTTTATCTTTGACCTCATGGAGTACTCCCTCAACGTTAGTGGCCTCATAGACTTTGCTATTCAGGTATGGGCATCTTCATTACTAATGTCATAGCGATGAATCCAGTAAAAAGAAAATCTTTGATGTGTCTTTGTTTGTAAAAAAAAAAGAAAGAAAGAAACCATTGCATTTTGTTTTGTAGCTCTTGAATGAGTTAAGTCTGGTGGAAGCTGAGCTGCTGCTGAAGTCGTCCAGCCTGGCGGGCAGTTACACCATCGGCCTGTGTCTGTGTATCGTAGCTGTGCTAAGGAGGTACCACTCCTGCCTCATTCTCAACCCTGAGCAGACAGCGCAGGTTTTTGACGGGTATGTAGCTAACAAGCTTTTATTTTTCATAGGAGTCATAAGAATTTAATCTTACTCCCTCTCTCTGGTTAACACTGGAGGAACAAACTATTATCTGCTATTATTGGGTTTTGTAGACACACAGAGGATAATCATACAAATCCATAAAGGTGTTTGCAGGGGAAAGATTAGTTAATTAGTTTCATTTACAATCAAAGTAGTAAAAAGGACACTTCAGAGCAGGTTAAATAATTGTCTTGGGTTCTCTCTCTCTGTGCCTGATTCTTCTGTTGATAATGATTTTATTTTTTACTGTCACAGCTTGCTGACATTGCACTCTCTGCGCACCAGACCGTTAGGTGTTGTTTGTGATGCTTTTAATTTTAGTCATTCAGCTGATTCTGCTGTTACAGTGGTTGAAAGTCATTTTGGATTAAAGCATTAGCTAAACGCCTCAAGTGTTGGCGATAAGGAAAAGCTTTAAGATAGCTTATAGAAAGCCTCTAATTAAAAGGAATGTAATTAAATATTTACGCAGCGATTTTTGCTGAAAGTACTTTTACAGGAATGGAGCAGCAGTTTGGGAAATATGCTTTTCCACTTTCTTGACAAGATGGGACAATTGATACTACTCGCATGTAAACAGGACGCTCCCATCAGCAGGCAGCTAGTTTAGAAAGGGGGTGGGGTTGTCATTGTTCGGTCCAAAAGACAAAAAAATAAAAACTAGACGGACCTTACACAATTTTTCATGTTCGTTCCAACAGGTATTTGCAATTATTAGGACTTTTCGTGCCTTTATTGTAGAGATAGGACAGTGGATAGAGTCGGAAATCAGGGAAAGAGAGTGGAGACATGCGGGAAAGGAGCCACAGACTGGATTCGAACCCGGGCCGCCTGCTTGGAGGAATCGCTGCCTCCATACTAACCACTGTGCCACCAGCGCCCCAAAGTATTTGTAATTTAAGGGGGATTATTTGCCTGACTTGATCTTTAGGACGGTACTGGCAAGGGCCAGGAAAAAGTCCAGTCCATAACCTCCAATAAAACAGCAAAATAGTTATGTAGTCGTTTCCCTTTGAGATAATGGGTGATTATTGAGGATATGAAGGGTTTATATGATGACTATTCTACCTTTTGAAGGTAGTAAGATGACCAGTTTCCAGGCTTCATTCTAAGCTAATTTAGTGACCACTGACTGTTACTCCATACTGAGCTGCACAAACTTTAATCTTCCACTCTCACTGCCAGCAAGAAAGCACAAAACCATCTGTCAGAATGTCTCACATTTGTTAGACAGTCTGAAGTGAAAGAAGATGTTGAATCATGTGTGTAAATGTTTCCCACAGACTGCGCATCGCTGTGAAGTCAGGTGTGAACCCAGCAGACTGTTCATCAGCTGAGCGCTGTATCCTGGCGTACCTGTACGACCTCTACACGTCCTGCAGTCACCTGAAGAACAAGTTCGGAGAAATATTCAGGTAGAATATCGTCAACCATTTGAAAAGATCTGTAATGTTTTAGGTTACACTAAAAAAGGATTATTTAGCGTCACGTTTTATTTATTTATTTATTTTAAAGAGAAGTTTTAGTCAAACTGTAAGAAAATCCTTTCATCTTTATACTCCACACATGTATTAGCACTATTTCTGAATAGCTTTTATTCATAAGGATCAACCAGCAGTTGTGCACATTCAATTAAAGATCACTAAATATGTTGTTGTCTATATTTCACCTTTAGTAATTTGACCCCCCTTTGTGTTCTCTCTTCAGTGAATTCTGCTCCAAAGTGAAAAACTCCATCTACTGCAACATCGACCCGTCGGACTCCAACATGCTGTGGGATCCTGGCTTCATGATGGAGGCCATCGCTAACCCTTCAGCTCACAGCTTCCACCACCAAATGGTGGGCACCATCCTGAACGACAGCCCGGCCAATCGCTACAGCTTCGTCTGTAACGTGCTCATGGACGTGTGTGTGGACCACAGAGACCCTGAGAGGTGTGAGACCTTGTTTATGATTGAACTTCCCACTACTTTTGGTTATTACATTTATCAGACTGTCGTTTCATATGGTGACGTTCTTTCAGGGTGAATGATATCGGGATCCTGTGTGCAGAGCTGACCGCTTATTGTCGCTCCCTGAGTGCCGAGTGGCTCGGCATCCTCAAGGCCCTTTGCTGTTCCTCTAACAACGGAAACTGTGGCTTCAATGATTTGCTGTGTAATGTGGATGTAAGTTCATCACCTCCCTAATGCTAGAAGCGTGTGTGGTATAGCAGTCGTCTGTAACGTGCCTTCTATTGCTAATTGTAATAGTGATAACTTCCTTCATTTACTTATGGAATTGAGGTTTGTTAAATATCAGTTCTCGTGTATTTTTCTGTGATTTTTTTTTTTTATGGTACTGTAAGGTAAATGTGTTTTATATTTGACCGTGTGTCTATCTATAGCTTGATTCCGATCTAATTCCCTTTCAAATAATACACAGAAGTTGTCTGATTTCAGTATCTTTTCTTATCTGACAGCGTTTATTTGAGCGTTTAATCTTTGTTTTTTCTTCTTCAGGTCAGCGATCTGTCCTTCCATGATTCCCTGGCAACCTTCGTAGCCATACTCATTGCGAGACAGTGCCTACTCCTGGAGGACCTGGTCCGCTGTGTGGCCATTCCTTCCCTCCTCAATGCAGGTAAAGATTCTTTCATCTCAAATGTTACTGCTGTGTACAAACATGTATTACCAAATCTGAGTATAGAAAAAGGGTTATCAGATCATCGTCCAGTTACATACACCTGGGCGACCAATTTACCAATATAAAATTTAATTAATTAATTAAATAAAATCTCTTTTAAATGTATGACTCCCAAATTGTAACTATCTACTTCAACCATTAATCGCTGACTTTGAGCTAACTGGTGAACTTTGTACTGATGAACTAACGTCACCTATTTTACTCCTCCTCTCATTCTTAGAGCGGGCTTTTCGGTGCTGAATCTATATTTTTGGAAATAAGTTAAGCTCCCTTAACTTTCCCGCCCCCACAGTAATTAATCATTTCCTCAAACCATCCTTGAAACTTGTCAACTTCATAAAACTTAGTAAACTTGTTTCAATCTGTGATACAGCTTTGTCAAGGTTCTCTGTGCCAACTCCCTCCCATGAATCCGTATGTATATTAATACCACAGCCATTAGGCTTTCCACTAATAAGTGAGCATTACGTTGTAGCTCTGGCCTGTAGGAAAGAACACCAAACTTTATAATGAATGACTTCTAGCAGAGAGGAGAGTCAACGCAGCTTGTTTGATGTGGATTCATGAAGCACTGGTGCACTTTGTGCTCTGATCACAGAAGTTCCTTTCTCTCCCCACTGTTAATCATTTTTTTCCTCTCAGCTTGGAGACAAAACTCCATTCAGCCATGCTGTTTGGTTTGATCCAGCTCACTTTATAACCTCCCTACATATGCCAGATGCCTGCAGCTCTGTTTTTTTGTGAATGCTTTGTTCTCACTCCCCTCGTCTGCGACGGCAGCTCTGTGAGAATTCCACTTCATCGTGATTGATAAGAGGTTGTTATTGGCAAGATTTAAATTTTTATGTAGCCCTTTTCATATTTCCAGTTCAAGGTGTGATATTTACACCCCTTCATGCTGCTTCAATATAAATGTCACAGAGGCGTCATGGTGGGACCAAGTCGTCCCACCTCTGTGCTGGCATCGGAGTTAGTAATAGAGGACGGGATCACTTTAAAGCAGCAGAGCAGGCGAGGAGACCAGCCCTCGGGTCCAGAGCTTCATTATGACGTTATTACTCAATCGCAATCTGAAAAGAGCTTGTGCGTCTTTGATGTGGTACATGGTGTAGAGCAGTGCTTCCCAAAGTGTGGGCAGCGGCCCCCTGGTGGGCCATGTGGGTACTGCAGGTGGGCCGCAAAAAGACCTCCACCAAGTATTGAAATAAAATAAATATCACAATAATGATGATTTACCATGAGTCAACCCTTTAAGTGATTAGTAAGGCCTGTCATGACTATTCATGGACATTATATCACATAATATTTTACTATCTGTTTAGTAGATGTTCGTGTCTATCTTGCCATAATATCAAGTTGTCATGACTAATACTTTACCCTTACTGAAAGGTATAGCTGTAGTCATACATTTTATTTTATAACGGGCCCCGGATTAATTTTGTATTTCAAAGCGGGCCGCGACAGTCTTTAGTTTGGGAAAGGCTGGTGTAGAGTATGCAAAAATACCTGATGTGACAAAAACTCATCCCTAAACGATGCTTCTCTGTCGAAACGTATCTTCAGCTTGCAGCGAGCAAGACTCTGAGCCAGGAGCCAGACTCACCTGCAGGATTCTGTTGCACCTTTTCAAGACGCCACAGCGCAACCCGGTCCCCCAAGATGGTGTGAAGTCAGGTAAAAAATAAAAATAAAAATGAAAACAAGCTGAACCTTCAAAGCTTCTTTTCAGCAGTTGTTTACCTTTTTGTCAAACTTGTGACTTTTTCTAGACCTAATGCTGGTACTGTCTTATCTTTGCAGATAAATCTCCTGTTGGTATCCGGTCATCTTGTGACCGCCACCTTCTTGCTGCTTCTCAGAACAGTATCGTTGTGGGAGCAGTGTTTGCTGTCCTCAAAGCTGTCTTCATGCTGGGTAAGAGTCTTTGCAGAAAGTTTAAGGCCAGAGTCTGTCTTTCAAAAGATTACGATGTTCAGGGTGAGCTAAAGTCAGTTTGCCTCGTCAAACATTCTCGCTGCTTTGTTGTAGCATAAGTTGAGTCATACAGGGGATTGATACAGGTTTACATGCTGTGAAAATACTGGATCCTGTTGTCACTGATAGATGCTTGATATTACTTTTCCTCTCTCTTTTGCTTTAGGTGATGCAGAGCTAAGAGGCTCTGGACTTTCACACCCTGCTGGCCTCGATGACATATCGGAGGGGCGCAATGTCTCCATAGAAACAGCGAGCTTGGATGTGTATGCAAAGTATGTTCTGAAGACGATCTGCCAGCAGGTGAGGAGATGAGTCGGCGTGGGGGGAATGATGTAAAAGTAATGAAATTCTCTACCGTGGTTCAGTAAGTCAGTGTGAAATGAAAAATATGACAATGAAGGGACTGAGACGACTAATTAATGTGTCTCAAATTAATTGTTTTTACTGTAGAGAGTTAAGAACACAGGCTTTCTTTCAGTATATTCAGCAATGTAATGTTGTCTGTTCCCATAGAACAATAAACTCTGTATTGAAACTCTGGTTTTCCGAGCTACTTCAAATGCATTAAGCAGAGCAGCAGCCCTCACTGGTACCACATAGAGAAAAGGGAACATGGAGAGAGTGTGCTGGTGGTAGCTTAGATGGCTGGACATGTTATTAGAATACAAACGACATATTTTCTACCCAGAAAGTCTCTGCAGTAAAATTCCTCAGAAATAACTAATTTTCAGTCCTTCCACCAAGCTCAATCAGTTTATGATGAAAGCTTGAGATCACTCAGGCTCTCGACAATTTTCGCATTTCTCACTCTTCCCACTTTTCCCCCCCTCTTCTTCTGTCTGTCTTGCAGGAATGGGTCGGCGAGCGCTGCCTGAAGTCTCTGTCTGAGGACAGCAGTGCCCTCCAGGACCCGGTGCTGGTAAACATCCAGGCCCAACGGCTCCTGCAGCTTATTTGCTACCCACACCGCCAGCTGGACAGTGACGATGGTGACAACCCACAGAGGCAGCGCATCAAACGCATCCTTCAGGTAGAGAACACACAGGAACATGAGAATGTTTTAGATAGACTTCTGTGTTTGTGTGCCAGATCTTTGTTTTTTTTTTTAAGCCAGTGAAGGGTCTTTAGTTGAGGGTGTAGAACTTGAGGAGATTATAAGAGCAGCGACGCAGACCTAATCAGTTCTGAAAATTACCATAAATAAAAATAACTTTTAAACAATCTGCAGTGAATCGTCTTTCTTGAATCAAAACTGTGAGGTGTTACTGCCCTCTCCTGCACGAATCAGGGACTGTTTAACCAAACTTGACTACAAGAGAGAAAAAACATGCATAAAACTATTAGGTGATGCTCGTTTTAATCGTTGAGGGAGGAGAAAGAAATGCCGGTTCAGTTTCAGAACTGGATGTTACAGGAAGTCCTTTTTCTTAACTGCCATCAGACTGTTTAACGCACAATAAATACAAGTACTCATAGTTATTTATAAATACACTTTAACAGATTTTGCACACTGGATACTTTTGCACACTAAGAGTTAATTACATTTCTAGGACGTCTTTTATTTACAATTCTGAAATTTTAGTCTAGTTTCTAAAAACTGATAACTGATTTTTGATGTCTTGTTTTTATTTGTTCAGTTTTTATGTAGTGTCTTGACTGTATTTCTTGCAAATTATTAATAAAGTACCCATCTATCTATCTGTCTATTAAATGATTTATACTTCTTTTCCATAGAATATGGACCAGTGGACGATGAGACAGTCGTCCCTGGAGCTGCAGCTGATGATCAAACAGAGCACAAATAATGTACGTTTTCAGTGCATCTGAACTATTTAAAAAGACATTTATGAACGATAGTATTCATCTGAATATTCCTCACTTACTTTCCAACAGGAGCTCTACTCGCTCTTGGAAAACATTGCCAAGGCCACCATAGAGGTGTTTCAGAAGTCAGCCGAGTTGAACTCCAATAACCCCTCAGGGAATGGAGCAGTGGCCCAGGGCAGCTCTGCATCCAACAACAGCGCCACCAGCAAGATAAAGCCAATTTTAAGGTATGTATCTTACCTACTAATTCATTTTCCTCAAACAATTTTCTTTGCATTACCTTTAGTAGATTTACACATTGTTCTTGAATTTAAATGTAACAGACATAGTTATATTTATCAAGGTCAACCCAGCTCTCTGTATCAGTCGGTTGCTGCCTCAGGAGATCTATGATTTACAACTTTCTCATTCTTATGTTTGTTGTGATAAACCACAACCTAGCAACAACATGTAAATGTCTTGCATAACGCAGGATCAACCATGGCCTCGAATAGATGTTTTGGGTCTGATGTTTTTGTTTATTTGTCCTGCTTAAAATCGAAACCTTTTGTTTGCACTGTCATGCTGCAGCTCATCAGAGCGCTCAGGCGTGTGGCTGGTGGCGCCGTTGATTGCTAAGCTGCCCACCACAGTTCAGGGTCACGTTCTGAAGGCAGCAGGCGAGGAGCTGGAGAAAGGACAGCACTTGGGTTCTTCCTCACGTAAAGAGAGGGACAGGCAGAAACAGAAAAGGTAAGCATTAAGCGTAAGCATTTCTTCTTTGACAAGAAGATCCTTTGATAGCAACTTGAAAATTGTTTTGCAGAAAATGACTTGATTCAGAGAAAGATTCAGAAACTAAATAAATGAGCCAGTCTTCAGAACATGATTTTATTTCTTTATTAAATCACATCTTTACCCCCTCTCCTCAGTATGTCTCTGCTGAGCCAGCAGCCGTTCTTGTCTTTGGTGCTGACGTGCCTGAAGGGACAGGATGAACAGAGGGAAGGCCTTCTCACCTCCCTCTACAGCCAAGTGCAGCAGATTGTTACTAACTGGAGGGAAGACCAGTACCAGGACGACTGCAAAGCAAAGCAAATGATGCATGAGGCTCTGAAACTTCGACTCAATCTCGTAAGAACTTCATGATCACTCCAAACAGCATCTTATTTCATTTATTTATTATTAGCTTTGTACAAATGGAGGTGCAAGTTCTGCATGTTCACTTTTAGTTTAAGACACTTACAAAGAACCAGCGTTCCTTTTTAATGTAATACAAATGAGCCGAATGAATGAAGCTAATCATCCAAAGTTAACTATCAGTTTCAGCTTTTCTTACCTAGATCTAACATAAAATGTGTTATGAAGAGGCTAATATTTTGTTTTTTCTCTTCTAACAAGGTGGGTGGCATGTTTGACACTGTGCAGCGCAGCACCCAGCAGACCACTGAGTGGGCCGTACTTCTCCTTGACATCATCAGCAGCGGCACAGTGGACATGCAGTCCAATAAGTGAGCGTTGGCTACAGAAAAGAAACATAATTATTTCTCTATTTAGACACGTCAGAAAGTTTTCAAAACATAAAATCTGTTCTCAAGAACATTTCAGCTTCATTAAAGACCTGACACTTTTCTTTGCCTCCTCTCCTACAGTGAGCTCTTCACGACGGTGTTGGACATGTTGAGTGTGCTGATTAACGGCACTCTGGCTGCTGACATGTCCAGCATCTCTCAGGGCAGCATGGAAGAGAATAAGAGAGCCTACATGAACCTGGTGAAGAAGCTCAGGGTAAAAACAGAATCTTGTTACGATGACAATTATTTTCTGCTTTTCATACGTTATATATATTACCTGTGTTTGTAAACTGGTTTTGTAGATCTTTAAAGTCTCAAAACATCAGATGAAAATGTAGCACTGAGAAAAAAGACCATTTCAAATGAAACTCCACAAGTTAGAATCTCTCATGGCAAAACAAAAAACAGTATAAACTGAAAATGTGACAGACCATGACAGTTTAAGGGTAAAACAAGGGGAGCTGCAACCCCACTACGTAGAGTGTGAAAGGTTTCCACAGTTTTTAAAAAGGACTTCAGGTTTCTTTTCACTTTCTATGTCTTGATAAGCTGATAACTTTGTATGCAAGCAAACATTTGAGTGATAAACGTGTATAGAAATGAGGCAGAAAGTCTCCCTTAGTCATTGAGAGAGTTTTCTTTTTTAGAACAGCTTTTCCTCAAAATGTGCTCATTTCACATCCACAGAAAGAGCTTGGCGATCGACAGTCAGAGAGTTTGGAAAAGGTTCGCCAGCTTCTGCCGTTGCCCAAGCAAACCCGAGATGTCATAACTTGTGAGCCTCAAGGTTCGCTAATAGACACAAAGGGAAACAAGATCGCTGGATTTGAGAAGGAGGTACGTCATTTCATCCCAACTTCATGTAACCTGAATCTTAAAGGAGCAACCGTTAACTCTTAACCGTTAGCTGTCTCCCTCCATCCCCTCCTCCATAGTGTCCATGTGCAAAAGGGTTGCCATGTCGCGGCGACTAAAGCTTTCTACGTTCTAACCTCTCCATTTTTCTAAAGCATCTCCAATATTTATCCTAGTTTTACTACGTGCACATGCTGATCCTAACACTGCTGTGTCTCTGTATCACCCAGGGCCTTCAAGTTTCAACCAAACAGAAGATTTCTCCCTGGGATGTCTTCGAGGGTCTCAAACACTCGGCCCCACTCTCCTGGGGCTGGTTCGGTACGGTGCGCGTGGATCGAAAGGTGACCAAATTTGAGGAGCAGCAGCGTTTTCTGCTCTACCACACCCACCTGAAGCCCAAACCTCGTAGCTATTACCTGGAGCCGCTCCCGCTGCCCCCAGAGGAGGAGGAGCCCCTGACCCCCGTCTCCCAGGAACCAGAGAAGAAGATGATGGAGCCGGTGAAGCCAGAGAAGAGTGTGCCCGCTGTGCCCTCTGACACCAACAAGAAGAAATCCAAGAAGAAGAAAACTCCAGCACCCAAGACAGAGGTTAGTTGTGGAGCAGACTTTTGACTTTAAGGTCAATGAAGAGCTTTACTGACGGCCATTATTTCTACAATGAGTTTATTTTCAAATAAATACAATTTTTCCATTTTTGTCTTTAGGACTATGTGAACCGTACACCTGGTGGCGTTGCTTATGGGACTAATATGCAACCTGAGGTGATGCAGAATCATCCATATGGCAGAATATACAGTCAGCCGGCAATGGGCATGTACGCACAGAACCAGCCTCTACCTCCAGGTCAGTTAAAGGCATATTCTCACATTCGCATTCCTTTACTACGTCAACAACACTATTCAGTTGAATGAAGTACCGTCTGAAATTGGGTTTTACTTTTCACAGGTGGTCCTGGTTTAGAACCTCCATACAGACCGGCTCGAAACCTACAGATGAATAAAATGATGCCCGCTCGGCCCACTTACACAGGCATGATGCCCGGTATGCAGGGAGGCATGCCAGGCATGATGGGAATGGACAAGCAATACCCGATGGGTTATAAGCCCCAGCCCAGCATGCCTCAGGGCCAGATACTACGACAGCAGTTACAGGTCAGACTGGTGAGTCAGTCAGCGCTGAGATGTCAGGCTTCTCCTGATAATGAAGAGGAGATAACCAAAAGCAGGAGTTAGCTAAATGGAGAAGCTTTAGGACGAATGATTATCTGTTAGAATTCTGCTTAACATCATCTGTAAAGGTTAGGATCAATATTGTTTGTTTATTTTTAGGTTAAAAATAACAGTTACTATTAAGTCAGTACCAAGAATCCTCCTTCACTCTGAATAAAGAACTTTGAATTTGCTGTTATGCTGACTTTGTGTCTCTCTTTTCAGAATCAGAGTATGATAGGACAGCAGATTAGACAAATAACACCCAACCAACCATACACTTCAATGCAGGCTTCCCAGGTAAATCTGATTTTTTTGTTTTGTTTTGTTTTGTTCTGTCAGTAAATCCATCAGTCATCTGAAATCCTTCCTTTGATTATGTGTACTTCATCACCTTTATTTATGCAAATAATGTCAAGAGTACTAGAAATGCTGATAAATCAGGGTTCCCTTTACCACCTCCACAGCAATTTCAGATCTTTCTCCATTTGTTCTCCATCCTACCAGAATTGCATCATACAAACTTGTAGTTTTTATACTCCCTCGTGTCTTATCTGGTCTTACTGGGATTCACTTCATTAAGAATCCTGACTGAACTATTACAAATGTTTTGTCTTTTCAGAACATATCTCAGGGCTATACCACGTATGGATCACACATGGGGATGCAGCCGCATCCGTCCCAAGGTGGTGGTATAGTTCCTCCCTCCTATGGGAACCAGAACTTCCAGGGCACCCACCCTGGAGCCAACCCGGCTGTGGTGGATCCTCTGAGGCAAATGCAGCAAAGGCCCAGTGGTTATGTTCATCAGCATGCTCCGGGCTACGCACACAACATGCAGAACACACAGAGGTCAGTCTTCTTGTTTCCTTTCTGCGTTATATCGCTTGATAAATAATCAGCACATATTTTCTAATGTGAACTCAAACATTAAACTCATTAGGATAATGTCCAGTTGTGAGGAGCTACACCGCCACATGCTCTCATCCATCTTCTTCTTGTCTCAGGTTTGCCCATCAGCCCCTCCAGCAGAATCCCATCATGCACAACCTCAGTCACATGGGAGGCCAAGGCGTCCATTCAGGCATGAGGCCCAATCAGATGCTGGCAGAACAACAGCAGCAGCAACAGCAGCAGCAGCAACAAGCAGCACAGCAACAGCAGCAGTACCTCAGACAACAAGCACTCAGAGTAAGTCACTAGATCATTCATTTATCCAGCACTTCATTGTGCTGTATCATCATATACAGAGTAAGAATCAGATACACATTTTTAATTTATGCTTTGATAAGCTGGGAAAGTACTCTCACAAAAAGCACTAGCTTTAACGAGCTGGGCTTAATGTTTAATATCAGGCTTGACTGAAACATTACTTTCCTAACTCTCCGTTATCACAACAGCAGCAGCAGGCCCAACAAGTTCAACAACAACAGCAACAGCAACAACAACAACAGCAGCAGCAGCAGCAGCAGCAGGTCCAACCCCAGCAGGTTCCTCCTCAACAGCAGGTTCCCCAGCAGCAGCAGCAGCAGCAGCAGCAGCAGCAGCAACAGCAGCAGCAGCAGGTGTCAGCGGGGCCACCACCAGGCCAGGCTCAGAACCAGGGCCTGGGCATGCAGCCCCTGCCCCCTCAGCAACCTATGGTAGGTCTTATCCAGGTAGTCCAGTTGTTAGTATGATTAGTGAGTTAGGAGATGTGCATAGTTCCATCAGTTGTTGTAACAGACACTTTTGGCTCTAACATGCCATTTTCTCTGTTAATAAAAAAAGGATTCTCACAGCCACTCTTGTATTGACAAGCTCAAAAGTATTACACAGGGACTGGATACAGCAGACTGGCCTAATACACAACATGGAAATGCAATTGAATTTTTTCCTGATAACAACAGAAACATATTAGGTCTCTCAAAGCCACTGTTGTAATAATCCCAAATTAACGTGTGGAAACAAAATTAATATTGAACAAATTCTAAAATGATACAGTATGCATTCTGCAGAATTAGTGAAACTTGGAGTGTTGCAATTCACTGACGCGGAGAACTGCCATGCTTGCAGTTTATATATCTTTAACTCGATAAAACAAGCTTTGTTACTCTAAGATAAACAAATAATTAAATGTTAAAACAAGAAAACAAAGGTAATTTCTGCTCAATACTGTTGTTTATCAAAGACGAGGGGTGCCATGCCAGCATGTTTAGATGATTTCACATCTGGCGCAATCAATCTGAAAATGTCCGATCAAGTACCAATCATAACTTCAAACACCTTTCAGTTATGAATCTCCCAAACAATGATAACCGTTATCCTAAAGGTTCAAGCATTTATGATTAAATAAAATGGCACTCTTTAACGAGTCCTTTATAGTATGGCCATCCCAATTATCTTCTAAAAATATATTATCCGGCTATCACGAGAGAGAAAAAAACAATCGACTCGTGATCTTTACATCACGGCTTTCAAAAACTAATTGCGGGGTAAACTGTTTCAGCTGTGCTTACAAATGTGTGTTTTATACTGTAGTTCCCACGACAGGGGATGCAACAGACTCAACAGCAGCAGCAGACAGCAGCTCTGGTCAGACAGCTGCAACAGCAACTTTCAAGTAAGTCAGAAGCTTGAGAACTATTAATTAATCACTTTTAATATGTGTGCCTGAAGCTTCCTTTGTTACCTTTGTGCATTGATGAGAACAAATACTTTTCATGTTTATAACTAAATGTTCCCACTCTTTTCAGACACACAACCCGGACAGGGCACCAATCCATATTACTGATTGTGCTTGTTCATAGTAGTTAGTGGGATAAAGGCTCTAATCATGTGGGAAGTTCCAGCTCTACAACTGAGATATATCCAGTCTGATGTATGCTGTCTAAGGCACAAAGGACCACCACACACACACACACACACACACACACACACACACACACACACACACACACACACACACACACACACACACACACACACACACACACACACACACACACACAGACAGACACAGACACAGACACAGACACAGACACAGACACACACAGACACACACAGACACAGACGAACAGAATCACATCTCGACCACTATGGCAGCGATCAGAAAATATCTTGTTCAGCTGTGTAATTATGGAGTATCAAATGAGGGATCCTGCTCTGAAGTAAACAGATAATGGCTAAAAATGGAGAAGTCTATGTAAAAAAAAGTACCAGAAATTATAAGAATAATGCAATTTTTTTTATTTTATTTCAATTTGTACAATTTTTTCAGTTTCGTGTATTTCTCATTAAAAAAATCATGTCAGTTTTTATGTCTTGTACTTGTATTATCTGCCTGTATGCTTTATTCTTAGACGGTCAATGAAATATTTCATAAAGATCTCAAAAGGATTGTCTCTACAAGGCTGCTGTGATCCAGAAGAATCCCTTCAATCAGTTCAAGTGACAACATGGTCAAAGTTATTTGATGCTTGATTATCTCGTGTGTTTAGGTAACTTTTACATCACCTGTTAAAATTGAATTTAGAGCCATTAATGGCTTATATATATATATATATATATATGTGTCCTCCCTGTTTGATTATACTGAGTTCAGACAGCAAGGTTATAATGAACTATTCTCTCTGATGTGTTATAACCCAACATGAAGCATGACAACTAAGGTCCAATTTTCTTCAACACAGTAACTCATGATTTATAGCCAATGTTCCTAATTACTGTAGTGATCACACAACACAATATTACTTAAGTGTTTCTAAATTTATCTTGGTAATTTATGTGATTGGTTGCCACGGTTACAGACCTTTTTCAATGCAGGGGTATCGACTTGACCAGATATGAAAAACACCGGTAAAGTATCATTCATCAAAGCTGTGTTAAGTGCCACAGAGAGCCACCATGCACAACATTGGGACCCAAAAATGATGCTGGGAAATGGTTTTAAAGCCTTTACTATTCCTATTTATTTAAGCCACGTCAGAGTGTCTTCCATAAACATGTCAATGGCTAAGAAATATCTTCAAAAGAGGGAGCTCATTATTGTTAGTGAATGTAATGAAAAGTGCTTTGAGGGATTTTAAATTATATTTCACTTAACAGTAACAATTGTTTGTGACTTGATGTAGAATTATACTGAAAAGGTTACTGCTCTGTAATTTTAAACAAAATGAAAAAAGGTATTAATGGCTACATTTAAAGGTCCTGTGCACCAACACACCTTTTATTATTTATACTACCTAATTAGACACATTGGTTAAAGTGATTTTATTGGCTGATGTGTCCGTTTTGGAGTGTATGTATGCTCCTTCAATGTCTTGGCTTGCTAAAATACTTAATTTCAACTCCACTGTTTTTTTATGCTTTCATAGTTTCAACAATGCTGCTATAAGATTCTTAAAATGTAAAGACAACACACTTAAACTTGCCAAATTCATAAAGGTACAAGTTCTAAGGTACTTGCTGTTAACAGGAAATCCAGCTAAGTGAAGACACCACAGTTTCCCAAAGATTAAGTGAAAACAGCCAGAAGACTTTTATTTATTTATTTTTTCATCTGTGTACAGGAAACAGTAAAACATGTCCTCATTTTGACCTTGCTGCCTTTTTTGTTGGCTTTGGTTTTTGTTTATCTGCATTTGGACTTTCCAAGCGACTAAAAAGCACTCCAAAGTCAGATCCTAGCGCTCTTCCTTCAAATGGACAGTCCTTTCCCTGAAATTTTGGCAGGAAGTCAGTGTTTCCCCAGCTCCTTTCGCCAGGTTGCACCCCGATTCTGGACAGCAGTTTGTTTGAAATCTCTGGTACAACTGGTTGGAGGAGAGTGCCATAAATCCTCAGGCACTCAAGTGTGACGTGGATAACGGTTTCTAGCCATTGCTGGTCTTTACTCTTCCCCCGGTCCAGATTCCAGGGTTTGTGGCGCTGAACGAATCCATTCGTCTGCCTCACACAGGCAATGATGGCCTCCAGAGCTTTGTATACATGCATGCTCTCATAGTGCTCTTCTACAACAGATGGGAGATTCTTTACAGCATCCAACATGTGGTAGTCTTCAGCTACTGCCCGCCCTCCTTGATCTCTGGGGAAGGACTGAGAGCAGAACGACGGGTAGGCCTGACCTGGGTTAAGAGCTGGAGCTGTGCATCGGTTAAGAAGACCACCAAGAGAGTCAGCGAGCTCTGCATTCAGAAGCTTCCTCACTTTGTCATCTGTGTAATCGCAGTCTGCGTCTGGGACACCTTGACGCAAAAGAAAGTACCTCATGCCATCAGTTGTAAACATCTGAGAGCATTCAATAGGATCCACCACATTACCCAAACTTTTAGACATCTTCTTCCCTCTGACGGTCCAGTGAGAGTGGACATATATTGTCTTTGGCAGTGGCAGCCCCGCCCCGAGAAGAAAAGACGGCCAGTAGATGGCATGAAATTTTAAAATGTCCTTTCCAACAACGTGATGGGCAACGCTCCACCATTTGTCATGCGTCTCTGGATAGCCAGCAACTGTGAGGTAGTTCACCAGAGCGTCCAGCCACACATAGATGGTTTGTTCGAGGTCACCAGGCACAGGGATGCCCCACTGGAGGCGGTTTCTCTGACGGGACACGGAGAGGTCGGGAAGGTCCGATTGCAGCCACTGGAGAACAGCGTGGTAGAATCGTTCAGGCTGTATGGCGCAAGGATTTCCTCTGAGCCAGTCCAGAAGCTGGGACTGAAACGCAGACAGACGGAACATGTAGTTCTCCTCCATCATCCAATCCACCTGGGAAGAAAAGAGTGGAAAGTAGATTTAAGGTGTGTTGATAAAGTTAAACTGTGCAAGGTGTAGAGATGTGATTAAATGTCTGCAATACTGAGTAGACTGACATTTTGGAATACACCTTTGTTATTTTGACATGATAAATATCTGTCCATTTAATATATAACTAGAGCCTGGAAGTAGTTGCATGCATCAGCATAAAAAGTAGTAATGGGAACACAACTAGCATGGGCCTGTCTGTAGGTGTCATGAAGACACTACTCGTCATTTCTAAGACATATTACAATATATAACGCCTGATATAACCACAAATCTCTGTTATTACACAGCAGTGTTTAATACTGTTTCAGCCAACATGATAGCATGTGTTTTTAATGTCTCAGAGTGATGATTTTACTTAAAAAAACACCTCAGTCTTTAGCTTCATTTTGAGAAGACATGAGAGTCGAATCAGTGTCATCAAACTCTTATAATGAAAGAAAATTAAAAGGAAAGCAATTCAAAATCACTGATGTCTACACTTGATATAGTGCAACTAAGTGTGTAAGACCCTCACTGGCTGGCACGTCTTTGTATGCCCAACAGGGATTTTTGTTTTTTCATTGTCAAGCACTCCTTCAAACCCACAGCAGACATACTACATGCATGATATGTGTATTGACACTCCTTCCACTCCACTAAAACCCACACTGCTATGATCCTACATTCTCTCATATTACCTTATGGCCACTCTCCAGCGACACCTTGATCTCCTTCCCTGATGAGTCAAAAGCGTCTCCCACCTGCGATGGTGTGAGGAAGCTTTCATCTTGGGTAGAGTACCAGCCTTCATAGCTCCCTTTGTAGATGAGACCTTTGTTCCAGAGTACTGACCAGAAATGCTCCACTGCCTCTCTGTGTCTCAGCTCGGTGGTTCTTATGTAGTCTGTATACGAAATGTTGCAGCTGCTAAAGAGATGCTTGAATCTCAGAGAGACATCAGTGCAGAACTGCAGGGGGTCTTTTCCTGCAGCTTCAGCGGCTTGTTGGATTTTCAAACCATGCTCATCTGTACCTGAAATGTGATAATAAAGAGTTATTATTGTAATGCCCTTGATAAAACAATGAATTGTTTAATCAAAACAGAATTTGAAGAACACCAATCCAAATGTCCCATAGCCCAAGGTGATTTGTTTAATCCCTTAATTTACCCAAACTCCAGAAATGTAATTTAAAACGTATATCACAAAAAAAGCTGCAGATTGAATGTACATGAGGCTGAAACCCACAAATGTCTGACTTGACATGCTCTAATGAAACCTATGTGTTTATATTCTGTAAATCACATAAAACCCACAGGAATAAAGTATGGGGCGCTGATTGTAAAGCTGCACACACTACAAATAACAACAACATTTCTCCACATTTAGTGGAAGAAAAAAAATCACTTTTTATTCACATTTAGAGAAATATTTGTGAACTTTGTGATATTTACTTTTGTGAATAAAAATGTAAGATAATTTCATTGGCAAATCTAAATGTTAAATATTATATCTAAATGTTAAATGTTATATATATATATATATATATATAAATGTTAAAAATACATGTCCTGACTCTAAATATTTAGCTACGTTTCTAAATATTTTGTTTATATTCTATATATTTAGCTTTGATTATAAATATTTACAATCTTTGCTAAATATATTGGATCAAAGCTAAATATTTAGAATGTAAATATTTAGCTAAGATTGTAAATGTATTTTTAACATTTATATATAATATTTAACATTTAGATATAATATTTAACATTTACATTTGCCAATGAAATTATCTTACATTTTTATTCACAAAAGTAAATATGACAAAGTTCACAAATATTTCTCTAAATGTGAATAAAACGTGATTTTTATTTTTTTAGGGCTAAATGTGGAGACATGTTATTTGCAGTGTGCCCCATAATAAAGGTTACACAAACGCGTTAGTATTGATGGACGGGAAGAATTACCTGTTGCAAACTTAGAGTTGAACCCCTTCAGTAGTTTGTATCTGTGTAGGCAGTCAGCAATCGCAGCTGAATACAGGTGGCCTAAATGAGGAGAAGCATTGACGTAGAAGATGGGAGTTGTAATGTAGTAACTCGTGTCTTCTTTGCAGACATGTGTGCTCATGCATCTCAACACAGTGAACCTCTTCCGTGTCACAGCTGGAAGTGGAAAACAACATGGGCTGTGCTGCAGTCTGTGAAAAGCCTTATAGCTTCTGACACAGGACAACAAAAGGGTCCTCATTATTTGAGAGCAGTCGATGTCAACATAAGTCCACCAAGCGATGATGGCAAGTGCAAGTGGAAATGTGGAGATGGCTACCCAATCATTAAGCAAGGTCTATTTTCTTTGAACAAACAAACGACGGGGAGACGCAACCACGATCAGAAAGGTAAATCGAATATCGTTTAATAATCCTGTAATCCGGTTTGACGATCCGGTATAATCTCATTTCAAGTTGTTCCCCCTAAAACCAGCAGCTCATGTGTTTTGCTCACTCGTCAAGGTTAGCTCCTACTTCCGGATTCACTAGACCAATATAAACGCTGCATAGTGCGTTGTGGAGTCCACTGACCAATCAGATAGCGAGTACTATCCTCCGCAAAGTTAGTAGCGTTTGTTGACTTTTCTAGCCGGAAGTGAATATAATTTATTTACAGTATGGTAAAGGGTGTAGACAGTCTTGGCATATCAGACACTGCAAATAAATAAAAAAAATATAGAAATAACAATAAATAAAAAAACATTAAAAAAAGTATATCTAATGAACATCGATCATACATTGACTGATTAATTAAATGTTATCGTTTATCTAAATGTAACACACTAAACATGACGTCATGACTTTAACATTTATTTTTGTTTATCTATTATATTCATTGTATTTAATTCGTAAAGTTGTAAAGCTGAAGGAAATTAACTCCCCCCCCCCCCCCCCCGTTCACGTTTCCTAGGAAACTACCAGGAAGTGGGCAATCAGCTGTTCCACTTCCTGCAGTCAGTCAGTCAGCGACGACGAATGGGGTTGACTTGAGCACGGAGGAGGTAAAACACTTTGACGTTTAGCGGCAGCTTTAATGTATATTTTAATTATCGGTAGCGAACTCAGAAAAAAAAAAGCTAAGAAAGTTGTTAGTCACCTCTTCCTCCTCATTCTCTGTAAAAAAAAAAAAAAATAGTTTTAACCTCTTTACGACAGACAGAGTCCCTCTTATCATGTGATGTTTAAACATTAGCTGCCTGTTGCCCGGATCCTCCCTTAAAAGTTACGGTCGAATTAAGCCATATTTTGAAACACACTTAGGAACTGAGGTTTGTGTTTTTGTTTTTTGTTTTTTTTGTTTTTTAGATGGAAGTGAACCGTACTGACTTCTACATCGGTCTCACCCTGGCTGTGAGCTCCAGCGCTTTTATCGGCGGAAGTTTCATCCTGAAGAAGAAAGGTCTGCTGCGATTGGCCAGCAAGGGTTCAATGCGAGCAGGTAGTGTAAAGACGACTTTATTCAAATTAAACTACATTTCTTCTCACGTCTTTGCTAGAAGAACATTTTCAACAGGTGAAATGTTCATTTACATGTAAGAGTTGTCCTGTCCCAGCAGTGTCTATTACAACTTTTACGATTGTTTTGTGTTTTAATTCACTTTTAATTTTTGCTTTTACGTGTTTTTATGATGTTTTGGATGCAATGTATTTTGCCTGATTTACTGTACAGCACTTTGGTCTGCCTCGGCTGTTATAAATGTGCTATATAAATAAAGTTGACTTGACTTTTTACCTTCTGCAATTGCACTTTATAACGACTCCCCTTTAAGTAAGGACAGAAGACATTTAAACTTTTAAACTTTAGCCTGAGTTGCATATATCATATATCAAACTGTATTGTGGGCTCATGTTTTTTTTTGTATGGGTGGGATATGTATGTATGTATATATGTGTTGTGTTGTGTGTTTGTATGTGTGCTGGCTGCTGGAACACCTACATTTCCCTGCTGGGATGAATAAAGTATATCTTGTCTTTATTTTACATATTTGTATGTAGTAATAAAATGGCATCAAAATGCTCTCAGAGTATCAAAGTAAAATGTCCTGTTATGCAACAGAATTGCTCTTGACCATGTTATTGTAGCTGAAGCTAACGTTTTTAAATAATTTGTATAATCAGTTTCTGTGTAATTGGTTTATTAAAGTGTTTTAAAGAAAGCCAAAGACATTGCATAACAAACCAAATGTAAAAAAATATTTGAAGTGAGACATCTGTAACTGTTTTTTTTTCTTTTTACCTCAGGTCAAGGGGGGTATGCTTACCTGAAGGAATGGCTGTGGTGGGCAGGACTTATTTCAAGTAAGTGAATGATTTAAATACTTCATTCTACAAATGGGTACCATAGCACAACTGTTTTCTTTGTTTTCAAGGGGGAAATGAGGCTCTAGTGGGTTTGGTATTTATGCTGGTGAGATTGCAGTAGGAGCACCACCTACACAACCTCTTCGAAGCACACATTCCTACAAAGAGCACATTTGCACACGTGGGTTGAAAGAGGATCATTTTCCAGTGTTTAATAAGTTGCTAAAAAATAAATGAATGTACACTGTCATGTTTTTATTCTAGTGGGAGCTGGAGAGGCTGCAAACTTTGCTGCATATGCATTTGCACCGGCAACACTGGTGACTCCTCTTGGAGCACTGAGTGTACTTGTAAGGTAATTGTCTTTTTCCCAAGATATATTTTGCCGTTTTTTACCTCAACTTATTTGACCTCCACTTATTTTATCACATGCTTGAATAAGACATTAGCTAAACATGATACATATATACTTAGCTCTTTCAACCTTCATGTTTATGACTTTGATTTGTTCAAAACTGAGGTCCAATTACATTTTACAAAATTACAGGAATTACATGTGCCTTTCTCAAATCACTCTCTCCCTATACACTTCCACTCTGCTTGCACGCTCCCATGGAGGGTCCGCCACATTGAGTGCAAAAACCTCTGAATGTGGTGTGAGAGTGGGCTGTTTAACCGTCCAATGACAAGTCTGCACCAATGCTGAGCTAATGAACAGGTGTAACACCTTTCACTGTTGTTGCGGGAGACACTCTGTATATGGAAGTTCCAAGTTATCACCCGCAGTAACGTAAACGCTTTAGATTAGATAAAGAATAGTAGTATCATGCAGAGGCAAAACTCCAAAAAGTTTACTTAATATTCAGGATCTAATTAACACTTTCTAGGTTTGAATGGGCACCGTTGTTAATTTGATAATAAAGTATTTAATAATTTCTGGGACTTTCAAAAACTGAACATCTTAATAAACAGATTTTTGCAAAAAATAGACCAAAAAGATATAGAGATTTTTCTCATATTAAGTGGTTCAATAAGTCTGCCTGGGGTAATTTATATAGAAACCTTAGGTGAATGACATAAAATCATCGTTATATAAAGTTTCTGTTTCCGTGATGCGTGGTCAGCCCAAAGCTTGCTGCTGTATTTATTCCCTCCACCTTGACAATGGGCAGTTAATTCAGCTGTGGGCGTGATGTCAAAAAGCGTTAGTGGGAAGGGAATGGTTTGAGAAAGTCCCGATGAGCAACAGCACGTGGACTTTTAACAATAAGTAACACATCGCTCCAGGTGTTGTAAATCATTTTAACAGCAAAAGCGCTTTGTCTGAATCAGTCAAGCTGGCGTTTTAGCACAAACAAGTTCTGTCAGTTTGCAGAAGGAGATGTCCTGGTAAAGCAAAATAAAATATTTTATTACAAATAAACAACCATCTGTTATTGCCTATTCCTGTTTGCATGTTAAACTTGTATGCAACTGCAATTTTCACTCAAAAGGCAGAGCTTTGTTTAAGACCAATTGTAATACCAAAACATAAAATTGAGCCTCATTATGGACCTGGAAGATATGTTCCTTTAGAAAGACTTGTTATTTGGAGTTGAGCTCATACATCATCTTGTTGTCGTAAATAACCATAGTAACAGCTGACTTACAGCAGCAAGTTTTGTGAGACACTGAATTTCAGGTATTTTTCCCTTTAAGTGTTTAGAATGAAGGATTTTATTACCGGCCTAAAACATTTGAAAGGATTGATGAAAGGAAAGTCAGCACAAAGAAAACGATGTCGTATCACTACTACACAAATGGTATGGTGAAACATATCTGCTATCTCTCTTTGTGTACGTCATCTGTCTTTCCTTCTAGTGCTGTGCTCTCCTCTTACTTTCTGAACGAGAGGCTGAATGTGCATGGGAAGATCGGATGTCTGCTGTGTGTTATGGGCTCCACAGTGATGGTGATCCATGCCCCACAGGAGGAAGAGGTCGCGTCCCTCACCGCCATGGCTGAGAAGCTCAAAGACCCAGGTAGAACCAGCTCTTCATCCGTATGATGTTATTAACCAAACTGTGGAATCTGAATCCCAAACGAGGCCTGGATGGGTTTCTTTCCAGGTTACTAACTCCTTTTTGAATGCTCCCACTAGGTTTCATTGTGTTTGCTGTGTGCGTTGTGGGAAGCAGCCTGGTTCTTATCTTTGCTGTGGCTCCGCGGTTTGGACAGAAGAATGTGCTGGTCTACATCCTGATCTGCTCTGTGATTGGCTCCCTCTCTGTGTCTTGTGTCAAGGGCCTGGGCATTGGCATTAAGGAGCTTTTCGCTGGGACCGCAGTGCTGAAGGAACCCCTGTTCTGGTCGTTAATCATCTGCCTGGTAATCTGTGTCAGCGTTCAAATCAGCTACCTGAACAAAGCCCTCGACATCTATAACACCTCCTTAGTCACGCCTATCTACTACGTCTTCTTCACCACCTCCGTCATGGCCTGCTCAGCTATCCTCTTCAAGGAGTGGTTGAGTATGACCACTGACGGTATAGTTGGAACGATAAGCGGTTTTCTCACCATTATTCTGGGGATCTTCCTACTCCATGCTTTCAAGGACATCACATTTAGCTGGGATTCCCTCCCACTCTACCTGAGGAAGGGTCCTCAGGGCTTTCCATGGGGGAACCAGCCTTACGTGGCTCTCCCCACCCTCGACAGTCAAGCAGAGGATGAGGTAAAGCTACACAGAGAAGGTGGCTCAAAGGGTGGTTGGGGTGCACACCAGAGGACTTCTTAAAGAGGACCAACCGTCTTTTCAATTATTAAAAAAAAAAAAAAAAGTTATTGCAATTCTGAAGTTTAAACGCACATCGTAGCTTTAAAATATGACAAGATTTGTTTTACTAAATTTGAGCTCAAGTATGTTTGAGTCAATGCAGTATGAACTGGATGAACAAAGTTGCCAAAGTGAAGAAAAAAATAAACTTTTAACACTGGATTTCATACCACTGATGAAGTTTTTAAAAAGAGGGCAGAATTCTAATGTGAAAGCAACTGAGGAAATTTAATTTTATGTCAGTTTCGGCGGTCCTTGTGGAAAAAGCAGTACGCCTTACCTCTTTGCTGAAACTTTCCTGTGAGAGAATGTGTTCTCTCCCTCCTGTTTTTAAATCAGCTAATTTATTACTCACTCACTGTAGAAATACAAACAAAGGCTCTTTCTGTCTGCCTGCTGTAAATTGCTTTGTCTTTTTCAGACCCAGTGGTAGCGGTGACAGGCTTTAAGAATAACTTCACACAAATAGTCAGTCTTTCCCCCCTGAATGGTCTGGTTTGCTTGTTTAGGTCATAAAGAAGCGTCAGTATTTAAGTCTGTTTTAAAACTCCTCACAAAGGGTTGAGGTATAATTTATATTAAATGAAGTCTTTTGCACTGCCGTTTACATATTTTACATTGCGAGTATAAACTAAATTAATTCACCAGGTTGTGCCTTCTGTTACTGAAAACAATCACCTTATTCATAGGTTTGCACTTTTAACCATAGCATATAAATGATTGTAACGTGTAAAGAAAATACCATATTTGCCCTGAATACATTTCAAACATCTGTTGTTGAGCACGTTCAAATTCCTCTGATGAGTTTCTGTAATACCTCAGTATTATATACAAACAGCACCAAAGAATGTTTTTTTTCCCCCTGTATACATTTATTCCAAATATATGCCAAGCTGTAACAAATCTCTGATGTTTAACTGTTTTTGTGTTTGATAATGCTGATTAAACATTCGACTACATCATGAATTGACAAACATTTCTCAAAGCATGAACAGAATTATTTGGCATTTGGTTTATTGCATATATACAGTCCATAACCTCACTCCTCCTCCTCTGTCATGACATGACCGCTTGCTCACTTAAGTTATCGTCGAGTAGACCGAGAAGTCCAAGTAGCTTTCAAAACAGCTGGCCAGCTTAATGTCCCAGGTGCATCCATTTTTTTGACAGTCTCCTACACTTGACCCACTAGTTTAACACATTCAAGCTCAGTATAACATTTAAGCTCAAAGTGAGAGGACAAACAGACTTTTTCATTACTCTATATATGATAATATCAGGCACTTGTATCAAAAGCAACAATTCACGTTTTTTCCTTTTCTCCAGCTGATGGGACAGTTCAACGACATGACATGACGTTGGCTGCCGAATGACATCCTCTCAGGGTGGTGGTTGCTGCGTGCTCTGCGTCTCGTCAGTCTTTTCAGGGACAGTTTTTAGTCTGACATGCTTTCAGAGAATGAGCCCTTGCCCCTCTGAGTCTGTTCCAGTCTGTTAAGGATAAACTGGCTGGTGTCAATAAACCTCTCCACACAATTAACGAAGCACATTTCAGTCCTTGAGTCCAGCTTTGGTCCCGGTTTATCCATGCATTTCTCCTAGAGACAGAGACAGACTGGTTTATTTAGGTAAACACCCGTAGCATACACAATTAAGCACAGTAGTTGTTTGCACACTTGCCCCAGATGTGACCTCATCACGTCCCGTCGTAAGAAGACGATCACGTAATGTAACCATACACTGTATATAATATAATAATTTGTCGCCCAGACAGAGGACATATGTCGTTATAATTACTTAGATAAAAACGTTTTTAACAATATGCATCACTTCAGCTCCTGCAGGTCTGCAAAGGAGTCGCTATGTGACGTCATGAATGAGTGACATATGGAGAGATGGGTCACATAAGACTGTCTACATGAGGTAAGATAATAGCATGTTTACATAATTATTGGAAAACAGCAAATAAAATAAAAAACATGAACTATGAATTTAATGTCAATGTGAGTCAGTTGTAGTCAAAAGTAAAAAAACAAGAGCTGAAACATTAGCATTAGCTTCAAGCTGAACTCTTACCCAGCAAACCTCAGTCATCTGATGAACCAGCTGCTGAAATCTCTGTTTTTGCGACTCGATTTCGATAAACTGTTGAAGTTGAGGGTCCGCAGTCGCTCCCTGGCCGGCCATTGTTTAAAAGACAAGACGCTGTAGTAGATAATTTATCAATATCCAAGTTTCTTATGGTTCTGATGCTGACCTTCACGTGCATGTATGATGGTATGAACGACGGGAAAGCGGAAGTAGACCAACCAATCACAGAGTGCGTTCTTCTGATGTCATCCGTCATCATACATACGTAATTTTTCAGCCATATTTAATTAATAATGTTATTCAATAAAAGCAAAATAGAACTATACTAACTATATATATATATATATTTTAATTTCGAGAATAAATAAATATAAATAAATAAAAATATATTTTTTAACATGGCCCTAATCCTCTGTCGTACAAACTGGCTCTGCACATGAGACACTTTAACAAGGCAGACCGATAACAGACACAAATAGTTGTGTTGGGGCTTCACTTATGCAGATATGAAGCTACACATGCTTTTGGCACATCATCATCTTCACATTGAAGAGACTGTGGCTTTTCCAAAGAAAGAACCACACTGACTTGGAGGAAGTTGTCTTCAGCGGAAAATAGAGTTCTGCTTTAATCATTTTGCGCAGGCTGGTCTCAAACTCGTTAATTTACAAGATTATTCTCGTAAATTAACGAGTTTAATCTCAAAATTTATGGCCCTAATCATCCGTCGTAGTAACTAAACTCGACTGAATCAAAAGTATTAATGCAGCAGATGTAGTTGACACTTAACTAAAATGCAGAAACAAAATATATTTAAAAACAAAACAATTAACACAAGTTATTTTAATTTCATATCATGTACACTTCAAAGCCTGACATAGGCCTAGTGGCTTTTATTTTTGAAATATAGATGTTTTCTCACACAACATGTTTACTCATATACAAGTCTTCACATTTTGCAATTCATACACAATATACAGAATACAATAAAAGTCAGATACAATTTATTTTAATCCAGTAACCTTCAATAAAATATTCACATATAAAACGCTAGTTTTAGAAGAGCTATTCTAAACATTGAGCTAGACCTAGTGACTTTCACGTGAAAGATATCAACATTAGTCAGGCGGCTTTGGACCAGATTTGGGAAGAATGGGGACACGCCTGACGCGCACTTTATCAAGATGGTGTGAATTAATTCATGTCCAATTAATTCATGTCCAACTGCATGGGAACCAAGGAAAATTATGTAATACATTGTCAAAATTAACATATGTATTTGATCTTGGCACAAATAATCATCTCATGACATTTTAATGCATTCCTTGACCCAGAAAATGTAAATATTGACAACAAGATTGACTTTCTAAGTGGCTTGGATGACATATTGCTTGGAAGACAGATTTCACATGGCTGCCATCTTGGAACCGCCATCTTGATGATGTGGCTCCCCCCCCCCCAAATTGAAAGCTATGGTGATGGAGACTGTGGAAAACATTTGGTGCTTTTGTCAGGCGTGTCGCCATAATTTTTGTAAGCCGCCTGATTACATGACAAAGGGACTGAGTTAGACTCCTCTGTCCTATTTTAAAACTGATCTTGGTGAAATGTCTGTATTGTGCCAGTAAATTACAGAAATTTACTGCAGCTCGTACAGCAAATCCTGTACTGTTACTACCAGCTCCTCAAAGTTGGGTCTCTCATCAGCTTTCTAAAAAGGAAAAGAGAGGCTGTAAATTGTGTGTTATTTTTCAATTTTTTCAATCAACAAAACAAAAAAAAAAAAACACTTACATCAAACCAACAGCTTGTCATAACGCTGTAGACCTTCTCATTGGCCAGCTGGGGGCGGTAGAGGCGCAGGCCTCTGGACACCTGTTCCACTATTTCGTTATTGTTGAGTCGTTCATACGGAAGCCGCCCCAAAGTGTACACCTCCCACATAAGGACCCCTATGTGTTTAAAGAAAGGTTAATGGTGTGAAAAACACATACTTTTTTTAATACTGATATGAATCAATAATGAGAGAAGACCTTTACATTAAGAAATGGGAGTACATGGTGTTAACTCACCATATGCCCATATGTCTGACTTGCTGCTGAATTTGCAGTAGAGGAGGACCTCAGGAGGTGACCAGCGAACAGGGAACTTTGAACCTGCTGAGCTTGTGTACTCATCATCTAAGACATACCTGAGACAGTAGAGGAAAAATAATAATCTAAATACTTGGTTATACAACGCAGAAGTACAACCCCATTTCCTTTAAAATTGGGAAGTTGTGAAAAACATAATCACACAATGTGATGGTTTTGTGAACTTGAGGCCCCGTATTTGATTGAAAATAGCTCAAAGATAACATATCCAATGTTGAAACTGACTGTATGATCAAAGTAAAGTACAAGGCAAAGTACATGTCCATGAATTTGAATCTGATGCCAGCAACATGTGTCAGAAAAAGTTGGGACAGGGTCATGGTAACAACTCTGTAACATCAACACTTCTTTTAATAACACTCTGTAAGCGTTTGGGAACTGAGGAGACCAATTTCTGTCATATTGAGCGTAGAATGCTGTCCTGTTCTTGCTTGAAGGATTTCGACTGTTCAACAGTTCAGTGTTGCAAGGGGTGACAAGTCAGGGTGAAAGATAGGCCAGTTTACCACCTAGACTCTTTCACTACAGAGCCATGGTGTTGAAATACACCCAGAATGTGGTTTGGCATTGTCTTGCATAAACATCTCCTTGGAAATAATTTGTATATTTGACAGCATGTTTCGCTTTTGGCTTTTGAACTGTGTGCTGCTAAGAAGTCAGATGGTCCCTTTCCTCTTCAGCCTGGAGTACGTGGTGTCCACTATTTCCAACCAGAATTTCACATTTCAACCTTGTCAGGTCTCAGGACAGTTCACTTTGCCTTGATCCATCTTAAATGACCTTAGGCCCAGAGAAGGCAGCCATGTTTCTAAATCTGGTTTACAGTTTTTAGAGTGGTTAACCCCTCTCCAATTTTGCTTCAGAAAGAATCAGCCTTTCCGGGATGCTTTTTTAAAGACCCAATCATGTGACTGACCTGTTGCCAGTTAACCTTATTAATTATGAAATGTTCAACCGGGTGTTTTAAGTTTAACAACTTCTCCAGTCTTTTGTTGTACCACCTTTTTTTAAGGTTTGAAAGGCTTGCACTCAATTTAAAATACATGTTTTTTTTATTACAATTTGCACAACATCTCAATTTTTTAGGAAATGAGGTTGTACAAATACAGCAATATGAAAACACTCAAGAAATAAAGCCAAAGTATTTAAAAGTAATTGGCATAGAATTTCAAAAGTAAAACCAAGTGAAGGAAAAATGTCACCTTTAATTGTTATATTATTAAACATTGTGTATTTGGATTAAATATTACTTCTGTATTCATTTACTGCATTTTACTGCTGCACTTGATTTAGGTGGAGGTAGTTGTATCAACTTAATTTTTATGTTTGGGCCGACATTTTCTTCTTCTTTGTCTACAAAATATTCAAACACAAAGTGAGGAGGAACTAACCTAAATGTCATGGAGTAAATAATCTTAATTTCTGCATTAGGGTCAAAGCTGAACGGGTATTGAAATAAAAAAAAAAAGCAGAATAAATTGCTAAGAAAGTACCAAAATCTTGTACTTAACCAAATTTTCAGAGTCTATTCCCTCTTTAAAAATACAGAGATAGCATAATTAAATTAAAATATCATACATACTACAGCCGCATTAATGTGCCTCTGTATGTCTTTTACCTTGAAAGTCCAAAGTCAGTCACTTTGATTGTGCCATTGCCGTCTACTAAGCAGTTCCTGGCAGCCTAAAGGACAAAAACAAATGCTCTGGGTTTATGTGTAATGTTTAAACTACTACTGTTACCCTCAAATATACTTGGTTGCACATACTATAATAAACCTGTATGTTTCTCACCAGATCTCTGTGGATGTACTGCTGGGATTCAAGGTAGGCCATGCCCTCAGAGACGTCTTTACACATCTCCAGGAGCTGGACAACTGTCGGGTGCTGCTTCAGGCCCTCCCTGAGGTATGTTAGCAGACAGCCATTGGAGAGGAACTCAGTCACTATATAAATGGGTCTTTGTTTGGTGCACACTCCATAAAGCTGAACCAAGTTCTCGTGGCGAAGCTTCCTGGTTTGAGCAAAAGGAGAAGAAAGTTACTGGAAGCATAATTCATTGGTTTTTGTCACAGAGTTACAGAAACTACAGAATGACACATCGATTTGAATGATCTTGCACATCTCGATTAAAATGTAAAATGCTGTCAGTTATGATTGAAGATAAAAGGTTAAAATACAGACTCATTTTGTTTCGCTTACATCATGATTTTGGCCTCTTCTATGAAATCATCTTCAGACATGGAGCCCTCTTTAATCATTTTGATGGCCACATCATGCTGGCCCTGCCACTTTCCATACTTTACCACTCCAAACTGACCAGTGCCCAGCTCCTTGATGAAGGTCAGGTAACGGGGGTCAATCTCCCACACACCTGGAGCAAACAATAGAGACCACATTAACTAAAAAGCTACATTTTGGGTTTATTGTCAAGAGTTAAGAAGATGTTCATTAATGTGTGGAGCTTTAGCACGCAGTTGTTTAGCTTAGCATAATATTGGAAGCAGCAAGCCCTAACTGTGCCAAATATAATTTCCCTACCAGCACCTCTAACTTCTCAAGTTTACAGGTTGTGTTTGTTTATTTTTAGCCCCAAAGTGAAAAAAATAAAGCTATTTGTGGAATAGCTGCCTAGCAACTTTATGGCCACAACAAGACACTTGCCAGTAAATGCTCCAAACCAAGAAGTATACTGGTGAGCATATTACAGCACAAATGAGACTTTTAGAAGTTGACTTGATTTTTGTAAACATTAAATCAAAGGTTAGCAGCAAACACACACAAGAGTACAATATTGTTTATATTGTACTTTTGTATGTGTGTCGTTAACCTTTGATAAAGCCTGGCTAGATGTTTTCTCTTGTCTCCAGTCTTTATGCTTTGCTAAGCTAACTCACTGCTCACACCAGATACATAGTCATCGTCCCTGAAGTGTGAATGTTATTCATCTCCCACTTAAGCTCCAATAGCACAAAGTGAAAAGGGGTGAACTAAAGCCCCTGTGAGGAGTTTTTTTTGCTGGTTATAAGACAGATTGAAATTGATATTCATGCATCTTTATGACCTTCAAATGCAAGCACGACCATCAGCGACAAAGCTGTCTGTTTCAATATTGTAGGTTCTTTTAAAGGCTGTAATTGCTGCCATGTGGGTGTCAGAAGAGACGATTAGCAACATGCCGAAAACACACTGACCTTTCTGTTAATAAATCTATACATTTTACTGTTTTTTGGTGGGGTCAGAAAACACTTCCTACACAAGAACATGACATGATCAGCTAAATGAAGACAGATTCTGTTGTCCAGACTAAACGTCATAGTTAGTACAAATCGCAAGTTCCTAACAGGAACTTAAACTGATGTTCCAAAGGTCACACATACTCTAAATCCTCACTATGTTTACATGCAGCTTTGATAAAAAATAATGTGTGTCCCATAAATTGCACAGAGAATAACATTTAATAAGTCATCAGTCACATTATGATTGACAAGAGAATTAATTTAGAGATCAAGAAAGATGTGCTCCTACCATAGCCAAGTCCTGCTGTTGATGGAGGTCTTGCCCGGTTTGTTACAATGTATTTCAGCCTGCTAACCATACCTAGTTAGAGAGAGTAAACGACTTTATAACCTGTGCGGTCAGCAGTTTTTTTTATTTCTAGTCATTCAATTTAATGATGTCCTGTGTGTGCTCATCTGCCACATATAGTCATTTCTTTTTTTATACATACATATACATGACAAATGCCAGGAGAATTAAGATCTTAAAGAAATACTTAAAGAGATGTCCATGAATACCAACTGCTGTATTAACCTGCTGCATTGTGCTGGTGGTAGTTGATGAGCTCTGGGATGCTGCTGAAATGATGCTTCTCTGCCAGGTAAAACTGGCCCTGAGAGGTGGTGCAGATGTTATAATGTCTGCAGCTTCCACCAGTTTCCCTGTGGAGATAGATTAGATGAGCAGGTTTTCATCACCACAGGAAGCTATCATTTATCACATTTGCTGGAGTAGGTAATATCTCCTCAGGGTAATCCGCAACACAGTTCAGTCTCAGAGCCCAGGGATGTGAAAGTTCTGCAGGCAAGATTAGTCCATGCTTTGCATGAATTTACATCTCTCTCCCTCTGTGGCTCACTGTTTCCGCTTTCATCTCTAACAGTTCTTCTTTTGATATGTTCACACATGGCTCCAGTCATTGAATAGAGGATATACTGTAAATGCTACACCTCAAAGCAGTGTTTAACACTAACAAGCTTACTCACCCACCACCCTTACTGAACAAAGACACGGTGTATTTCCCAGCCTTGCTTGAGTCCCGTACCAAGAACCCTCCATCCTTGTTCTGGGGAACAACATGAATGCATATTTCATTAAATGAAATGAAGGTTGATGTAATTCTAGCTGCAGAAATATGTCCAAACTGAGTTTACCTCCGTTTTTAACAGCACTTCTGCCTGGCTACGGTTCATACTCTTGCAATACCAGCTGTGAACATAAATATGAACATGTTTTTTCACAGATAATATCTCCATACCATTTACTGCTTTTGCCATGAAAGCATTTGTCATTTTCTGACATTATATAACATATAAAAAGTTATGTAAATAATTATTTCACCCTTTTAGAACAGTACAATAATACCCATACTCACTCAAATCTTTCTAGTCCACTTTCCGCTTCGACAACATAATTACTTGGTATGTATCCTTCCTTTCTGCAATAATGATAACAATTTGAATGGATCTTTAATGTCTTGATGGACACACACAAACACAAAAACAGATATATTTTTTCTTTGCTGGTTTCAAGTCCAAGTAGAATCTGGTCAACAACATTTTTTCCTAGAACTCTAAATGTAAATAATGATACATTTTTAAAGATCCTGCATTTATTTGACACAAAGGACGAGGAATCTATTAAAAGTTATTTTGACAAATCAGTTTGCATGGCTGCAGAATTATTATTTTTTTGACTCACCCATATTTATCTTTGGCTCTCCACCAGTTGGTGTCGGACATCTCCAGGATGGTGTACTCTTCGTCCTTCCTCAGCTCCAAGTCCTGGGTTGACATGGGGGTGTAGTCATACTCTGCTATAACAGTCATGCCTACAGAGGGGCCAGAAGGTTCAGGAGGCTGTGGAGGTAAGGGTCGACCAGGTTTCTCCTGAAACAGCATGTAAGATTAATAAAATAAACTACTGAACAAATTATTTTCTTTAATAAATATTCTGAAGGGACTCTCCATGTACCTCTGTTGGGGTTGGAGGAAGAGGTTTCCTAGAGCACCTTCGTCGTGATTGTTTTGATGTGAAGCCTATTGATGACATTATTGAATCAATATTTATAAAGTGAATATATATAATTCATAGGTTAGGATTTAGTTATTGTGTTTACAAAAAGAGAATCTTACCGTTTTTGTTATCGAGCACTTTGCAGCCCATGGCTTGTTTAACTTCCTGATGGCAGCATAGCCACACCCCATCCATCCAGGAACAAGGATGATACTTCTGCATGAGGTCCTTGTTGAAACGCACCACTGTGCAAGCATGAAGCACGCACGCACGCACGCACGCACGCACGCACGCACGCACGCACGCACACGCACACGCACACGCACACGCACACGCACACGCACACGCACACACACACACACACACACACACACACACACACACACACAGAAGAAGAGCATTTACATTGAGTTAATCCTGGCATTTGCATAAACACTGAGCCTTTCTGGGTGATGTTAAGATGTGTTCAAATAACACACATTCTGTATGAGATCCTGATACTGAAAAGACATTTTTAATGTTGTTTGCATATACTAAATATACTAACTTTCTTTCAGCTTCTTTATCCACTGCGCCCGGACATCCTCAGTCTTTGCAAAAACGTACAGCGGCCCCTCATCATAAATAATCTGGTCAAGAAAAAAAAGAAAATTCCCATCGGCTATAGTTTTACGAAAGTTGTCAGTCATTTCAAGACATTTTCTACTTCCTCTGACCAGTTTGAAAACAAATGAAGTAAAGCTTTCCACATGCTTGTGTGCCATCATTTCCAATGCAGACCAGGACAGAAACGTCGAATACTTGTACTTCAGGGGTTGCCATGGCAAACAACTTTTTCATACTCCCTTGTCATGTGACTTCACATGTGCGCAAAGGCGACAGCTGCACGGTCACTGAAAGCCCCTAGTTCACTTGGGGGTAAGAGAAAGTTTCACTTCTTAACAATGAACTTTCACATTATCAACTGTAAGAGGCTTGAATATTTTTTGTCAGGAAAGGAAAGAAAATCATCTTCTGTGACAAGCCAAGTTTAAAACAGCATATTAGCAAAACAACTGGTTGAACACCAGCATAGATTTAGGAGTCAGGGTAGTAATGTGTTGTCTGGGAAATAAATCAGAGTTGCAGATTTTTTCTGTAACTTTTAAAAATGTTGGGAGGAGTTTCTGGAAAGATCCCTTGATGTTTAATAAATAAACTGATAAAAGGGTCTACCTGGAATGCATACATGCGCTCTTGCGGGGTGTTGGGCTCTGGCTGGACCGTTTCTACACACTTGATCTTCTCAAGGTCCACTGATCCTCTCAGACCTTTTCGCTTCTGCTTAAAAGATGAGGAAACAGTCAGGGAATAACCAACACATGCAGCTGCAAAGTTCTCTGTTTGCAAACTTGAGTCCGGCACAAATGCAATGCTTTGTCATTTATTGGTGTAAGCAGTTCTATACATACCCCTTTTTCTGGATCAAAATCATAATAGGCTATCTTTTCCTGGGTGAGAACAAACAATCTCTCCTTGTAATTCAGAGGTGAGGTCTTTTTCTTCTGCTGAGATCGTTTAATGAAGATTTCCTCCATTATACTGTCCGACATGATTCAGTCAGGATTAGTCTACAAGAGATACAAGAGATAAGGACAATGGTTAAGACTTATTTTAAAGCATTATGGACGCCTAACACGCAACTCTTTACTTTGCAGCAGAAACACAATGAACATTCACACCTCAGCTCACATGGTGATCATTTTGCTGAGAGCTGTGACTGACTCATCCACTATCACTCTGCTTAGCTTAACAAAACTAGGGCCCTCTTTGGCATTATTTAACACTTTACAGCTATTCACTTTGCATTTCACATGAGAAGAGTATTCAGTAAGTTGACATGTACTGACCACTCTCCATATGGTCAAAGCAATGCCACTAAAACTGGTAAGAGTAGAGATGTGGACAGAGATGAAGAGCCATGAGAGATTGCACGTATCAGTGTTAGATTAGCTGTAGTTTGCATAAGCCTGCTTTTACTGCCAGCAACATGCTCCGTTTCCCAAATCCCCTGCCGGATCACAATTGCTCAGAGGCCCCTATACATTTGTGATAAGAAGCTGGGAAAAGATATCAGATGAGTGTATCTACCAAATCCCCCGTCTAGTATGTATTCCTAATGCCATTGGTCGGAGGTGTTTTTCCAGGTGTTCTCCCTGTCTTGGATTGTTTTGACATCAGAAGTCGGATCAGATAAAACATTGTGTTTTGCATCCTTATGTCACATTTATGCATATTTGTTTGACAGGATGCCGGGGCAACTTTGCTAGCTCACTACGCAGGTTCTAAAATACACACATCATTACTTTTTTTTAAAGCTGGTTGTCAAAGGATTTTCACACATTTCATGCTTATTTAACACATTAAAATGTGTGTTGTTTGAACCAAAGAAAGGTGGACACACAATCAGCAATAAAGCAGTAAAAACATAAAATTTATTACAGTAAAATCTAACTTAATGGGATAAATAAATAGATATATATAGTTTTCAAGAGCAGTAGATAAGTGAACATATAACAGCTTTCCCACAACCTACCCTTACTATGACCATACGTTCATACAGCACTTACTGTTGAATAAAATACTCAGAATACATAATTTCTATGTTTTTGGTAAAACAGAAACCTATTGAAGTGTGTTTACTTCCAAGCCTAAAAATCTCACCTTAATCTCACACATGCACTCACACACAGAAGAACATTTAACCTGCTTTAGAAGATAAGAAGGCGAACAAAAAAGGTTGTCTCTCTATAGTTCACAACTTTTATTGTGTCTGGTTTTCAACACCTACCAACCGCTAGTTCTAAAATGAAACTTGCACCTCAAAGTCAAGTCAAAGCTCCTATGCTGCTACCATAAGTAGATGAGAGTGTAGTGGGACAAAGAAGCACTGATGTTTTTTAGGGGATAAGGAAAGAGACGCGAACATTATGGGGAAATCACTTTGCAGTATGGATTAAAAAATAACTGGCAGTCAGAGGAAAATCAACTTGTATACCGATGAATTTTAAAAAGGGAAGTAGATTTGACACCAATTTAATGTCAATAGACCTGTGACAGGTCCGTGTTTGTGCTTTTCACCTACATAGAAATTAAGATCAGGTGAAGCTGCAACTGCAAAGTGCAAATCCACGACTCACCAGAACGCTCAATGCATTTTAGATATCTCACAAAACCCTTTTATTCTCAAACACAACTAACCTACAAAGGGCACTAAAGTTAAAAAGAACGTATTATTGTGAAGTGAAACACGAAGTCTGAGATGCTCATACTCGCCTCTTCTCACAGCTGAGTGCTCATTGTCTGATAGTGTGTGTCCAAATGTGTTTGCACTTGAGCTCAGCCTATTTTCAGCCTGAGAGTACTTCCTTCTATCATCTGAACTGTTACTGTAACACTAGAAGCTTCTGTTAACTTTCTGCTGTTAACCAGGAGTGTGACATTTCTTCACACCAGACGGATAATACCTCATTGTTCCCTAATCGACTAAACGTTGTTTATTCATTCCTCATCTGTCACCACTTTAGATTTTCTCACATCACAAACTCTGCAGCCAATAGAAACTCACATGTACAAACTATTCTCTCTTCTTCTCTGATTGTTGGAGCTAGTTGACCGAAACTGTATGCCAATATTTCACTGATGTATCATGGCGACAAAATGTCGATTTTTGTGTCTTTTTGTGAAGGGAGTTGACTCACGGTGGCTGACACAGACAAACTCAGAGGGAAGTTGCATCAGTGTTGTACTGCAATATGAAGAGAGAAGAAACTCAGTACCCTGCACCTCTTCAACATGACTTTATCTCCCCTTTAAATGTTAATATCTGTCTTTAGCACTTTAAAATGTTGGTTAACTACCTATGAGGTATTTTTTACTTGATCACTTACATGCATATAACTATAACAGAGTCTCACATTTATTTTTAGATTTGGCAGAGTTCCCCTCTGCTCAGCACAGCAAAACAAAATGTTTAACACTTTGCAGGAATGTATTTTTTCTCTCTCACTCTCTACTTTATATTTGTGGTATCTTGTCTGATCTCAACTTTAACCATATCTACTTGCTTGACTCTATCTGTTGTGAAAAAAAGGCTCAAAAGTTTTTTTTTTTTTTTTTTGTTTTTTTTTACAAAATGCAGTTTTTACTTAACAAAGGCGACTTTTTCAGCATCTCAAACTTTAAGCAAAGCTTAAGTGGATCTTTCAAACCCCCTTTTTAATGTTGCAGCAAAATGTTATCACAAGATATTTAAAAGTGATTTCATAATATCTGACTGTGATGGCTTTCTGAATAATGGGCAACAGATCATTACGTTTAGTCATTTACATCGAGCTTCATCCAGGACTGTACAGTATGCGTGTTTTGACTAGAAGTTCCAAAATGTAAACATTATAAACTGTTAATTAAAATGCATAATGGTGGTGTGGCCCCAAACAGCTGAGCTCTTGGGTACAGCTAATGGGTAACCCTAACAAATACACAAATATTGTGATAGAATTAATTCATGAATTGAGTTGCATGATGTTCACTTTGGTATTATACAGCAAACCTAAACATGCAAAACTGTTTGAACAGGAACCTGTCATGATGATGCCTTTCTTAACGTTTCCTGACTGATAAGTGACAAGAACAAGAACATATGTGTGTGTATGTGTGTGTGTGTGTGTTTGCCTGCGTGTGTGTGTGTGTGTGAGAAAGAGAGAGAGAGAGAGAGAGGGGGTTAGACTCACAAGTTCAAGCCCTATAATCTAACCACAAATAATCTACTCCCACACAAGTAGTTTAAATACCATTTAAATGTAACATTGTGGTGTTCTTTGGAGGTCTGTTTTCAGAATGCACAATTTTTCCCATGATGCACGTAAAAGCAGGTAACTACAAAGACAGCATCTTAAATTATTTTTCTTTAAAGTGCTCATTTGAAAGTCTCTCAAGGTAACCGCATGAAACTATATCTGATTATGACCTCAACAAACTTCAAAACAGCTTCTTTCTAAACCCTCAGTTCTACAAGACGTCGTAAATGGACTATATTTAGACAGTTACATGTTCAAAGTACGGCAGAATTGAAGAATATAATGTCACTATATATGATTTGAATTATAAGTACACACGTCATAGGATTTTTGCAGAATTTGAAGAATTTACAAGTTTTTTGTTAAATTTCTTTTAACTAAAATGTATTTAATTTAGCAGCTTTAAATGAACTAATGACTAAAACATTTTCAGGATCACCATCCTTAATTCAAAGAGCATTTTACACTTACCCAGACATCCAAAAAAGTCAAGCATCAGACAAGACGACTGCAGATGCTGGGGCTAGAAGCAGTGGCATGAACCTTTGCCTCAGTTGCTTGCCTTTCATTTATTGTGTGTTAGTTTGTGATGCAAGAAACTAAAACACACCCACAGAGAGGAATCAACTTGGCTTACTTCCCCTTTTTCTTCCTGCTCATTTTCATATCAGCCCTCTGGAAAGTTTTGGTGATAAGTAGAAGCGAGCTAAACTTTAACAAAACACCCCATCTGTTTCCCGCATGTGCTATTACTCTTATTTAAAAAGATTCATTATTTTATACTTTGAAGCTGATTCGATTTGTGAAGAACAAAGATAAACAAACCTCTTCATACACTCAAATGTATTTCAAAATACTTTATTAAATACTAAATACTTTATTTTTTTTCCTGCACAGGTTTAATTCTATAACCCTGTTGATGCATGAAATAGTTAATCTCTGGTATCTGGTTTATTTGTAGTGGTTGTCCTCCTGACTCGTACCACCGCTAGGGGGCAGTCTGGGCAGCTGCTCCACCGCTGAGGCCTACATTAAGGAGTGCTTCCGGACTCCACCTTCCTCTTTTCCTCGGCATCGGGGCGCAGCCATGGTAAGAAAATATTACACGGACACACTTTACAGAATCTAACTCAATCTTGCCGATTAAAGAATGAATATTGTGTATTGCTGAATCAGATATGTTAAGGAAGTCTTAAACCTTGCAGAGATGATACTATTAACCATCATTTTGTGTGTTTAAGCTGATTAAACTGTCTTTAAATGATACCCGATGTGTTAATGCTGAAATGCTGCTGCTGCTGCTTCCACGCAGTCGGCCTCTGTTTGAAAGATTATCTGTTGAGTGTAGTCATTTAAATGTCTGCGTGATGTTAAACAGCTGCTGCTTCGTGTTTTCTATATTTTCCCATAAGAAGATATTTCCTCATTTCTGTTTCTTCACGGTAAAGCTGAAATGCTAACATGTTAGCCTGGTAGCTCACGTACACTCACCATGTTCATGTAGCGACGCTTGCAGTCAAAAATAATAAACACAGTGGTCTAGTCATTGTGCGAAATGTTACACACAGCATCAACATAATGCAATGCAACAATAACAGTGTAAAACTTTAAAACCATCATGGCCTGGAAGTTAGTTGCAACTAGTTTATTGACCATCTTTTGATGAGCTTTAATGGTCATTCAAGGTTAAAAAGTGGTGGTTGCTTATGAAATATTTTGAGTGTTTTCAATGCTTTACTTCTTTCTTGTCCAGGTGAACGTCCCGAAGACCCGCAGGACGTACTGCAAGAAGTGCAAGAAGCATCAACCTCACAAAGTTACCCAGTACAAGAAGGGAAAGGACTCCCTCTATGCACAGGGTAAATAATGCTTTTTATTTTTTTGGTTGTTATGTGTTCAATGTGTTGTGAAGATGGAGTTAAATTATGTGTTTGTTGTGCAGGTAAGAGGAGATACGACAGAAAGCAGAGCGGGTATGGTGGTCAGACAAAGCCCATTTTCAGGAAGAAGGTATGACCTGCTCTTTTATTGCTGATCCATGAGGTCAGATCATGCCACAGTATGTTTGTTTGTTTGTCTGACTTGATGCTGTTTCATCTCCTCAGGCTAAGACTACAAAGAAGATCGTGCTGAGGCTTGAGTGTGTGGAGCCCAACTGTAGATCCAAGAGAATGATGCCCATCAAGAGATGCAAGCACTTCGAGTTGGGTGGTGACAAGAAGAGAAAGGTAGGCATTAGTGATGTCATTTTGTGCGTTACCTCAGTGTACTGTGTTCATGGAGCGTGTTGATGCTTCTGTAAAGTTTTCTGAGGTCCAGTCTTGTAGGAAGGCTAAATAATGTCTTCCCCAAAATCTGTGTAATCGACTTTGAACTTCACCAGTGAGTGCTGTCGGTTGAATTCCCAGACGCTTAATAATATATAATCCCATAATAACGTCAAAGTCCTGCTTGTATCCACTCTGCTTGTGTTTTGATGCTTTCGCTGCTGAGAAAAAAAACAGAAATTTTAATTTTCGGTAGTTAGATTTTGACACTGAAAATTAGTGAAGTGTAGAATAAACTAACAAGTGGGATGTTCAATTATTATATTAACCATGGCCATAATAATACAAAAGTAATTATTCTCCAAACCTTAATGATTAGTTTACAGGGATGATACAAATGTGCTGCTAAAAAAAAAGTTTGAGTGATGATTATACATAAAAAAAAAAAACGTGAAAGATAATGAATCAGATGTCGCTGGAAATGTCCATGATGAATTAGGACATTTTTATTTATGTTGTGTTATGGAATATTTAATTCTAAAGGGACCGTGTCTGTTTGGTAAAGGTGATAGTAGGTGGGGGGGGAGGCAAAATCTAAATGTTAGTGATTTTCAGTGGACTGCTATAAACTGGTTCACATAACTCATGTCTCATGCACTCATGGATGAAAAACAGTGAAACAACAAATTCAAGTGCAAATAAAATGTGTTTATCATTCCCCTAATAATTTACTAGCCTTTCTTTGTATTGCAAGCAACGATAAGGTTTTACTTTATACAAACCTTGTGTCTGTTCTTGTAGTTATGACTTTGAGTTAATATTTAAACCTATTTATAGCCATTAAACCGGTCTAAATGACCAGCTATATAGTCGTATAAAGAACCAGTTACAGATTAGAGTTTTGCGGCACAACCAGGATTCTTGTAGCATTAATACTAACAAAGTCAAAAACAGAAAGTCAAACCTGCTTTTCACGAGGCTGATTTGACAATGTGTATAGCGCATGCTTTTATTTGTTTAATCAGTTACAGCATTTATTCCTCTCTGCCCATTCAGCAGTGCAGGTTTATTCTGGTTATAAAAAATGGAGTACAGTGGAAAAAAACAAGAACATATATTATTTAAAAAAGTATTTATTTAAATACACCTCAGCATAATTATTCTCAGTCATGAATTCATTTCCAGTAGCATTTAGAAAAGCCATTTATCATTGAGTTAAACAAGTATAACTCTTACCTGTGCATCCTTTTAACCACATATTTGTTTTTCTTCTCCTACAGGGCCAGGTCATCCAGTTCTAAACTGCTCAGTTTTCTGGAGGAAGTTTCATTATTTCCAATAAATGTATCAAAACACACTTTGGAGTTGAGCCCTTCTTTTCCCACATTTTACAAACTGTAGGATGTGATGCATATCAATTGAAGCATTTTATGTCTATCTGCATTTATTCACAGCATGAGTGCAAAACACTGTAAGTAGTTCATGATAACCAAGACAGGATGTGTTCTGTAATCACCATGGTAACAACCTGATTGAAGCAGTTTCTGTGGTCAATCAAATAGTTTCCCTTTTTCTTTTAAATCAAGAAATATTGTTGTAAAAGAAGCCCAACTTTGACTTTCAAAATGGACTCATTTCAGAAATGGCATGTTGTGTTTGACTGGTGTGTCCTGCCAGTGCAGCTTGTGAGAGCCTGTTGGCACTCTGTTGATGGGAGTGACAGTCAGTAGAGCGGTCCCTGAAGGGTTGACGGATACAACCACTTTGCTATTTAGGGTCTGAACACCTATCTCCTTGAACTGAGGCAGGATCTGTGTGACATTACACTGAGGGCTGCAGATCTTCCAGCCAGGAGCCACACTGATGAAAAACCCTCTTGGACCCCCGATCTCCTGTTTGTTCAGCACAGCGATAGCCAGTTGGTTCTTATACAGAGGCCTCTCCCACACTTCAAAGCTATCCACCTGTGGAAAGAGTCGCATTACTTTCATAGAGATTAGTTGTAAAAAAAAACAAAAAACTTCAGACTGCTTATTGTTGAACATAAAGCATGTAAAGAACTTCAGGAAGGTGACCTTGCTCTGTAACACCCACCTTGGCAGTGCGGTATCCCTGTCTGCCTAGTGGATCCTGGCTGATGGCTATGATGCGTCTGTTCTGCAGCAGGTCCTTGGAGCGAGGACAGATGTCCCTCAGATCATTAGACATGAGTAGAGGGGCTGCCATGATGGCCCATAATGCCATCTGAGACTCCTGCTGGTCATGACTCAGGCCAAAGTTCCCAATCACGAGCTAGAAAGATGGAGCAGTGTGGACCGTGTAAATAGCAGAGCGATTTGTCTGACTGACAGGATGTGGTGCATCATTAAACTTTGCTGTTAAAACCTTAATGTGACTGAATAATCTGTCAGTTTCACTCTCGCATTTCATTTCATAGAGATAAAAGATGAATCTCTCCCAAAGCAAGTTTTAAAAGACTTATTAATTATTGTGATAAGTATCCTGTTTTTTTTAAGTGATATGAAAAGATCCAAACCTGACATACACTATCCACTTGTTTTATGTATTGTTAACATGAATCTACAACAAGCAGCTTGTTACTTTAGCTCAGAAACAGACAATGGAAGCCCAGCTCTGTGAAAAGTGGACAGTCACACATTTTGTCAACCTGATCTTCTAAAAGTCACTTCATTACTTTTAATGTCACCTTGGTCTAATTTTTGCAATTAACAAAGAGTTGTGGTTTTACAGGGGATCAAATCCAAACATTATATGTGGAGACACATTCATTTTACAGAGCCAGGCAAGGTGTTTTTTTTTTGGCAGTCTCCATGATAATCTTATTCTGCAAACTACCAACTAAACCATACAGAGACTTAACGTAGCTGTGTCAATCTTTTCATCTGCCTCACAGCAGGTAAGCAAAAATGTTAATCTCCCCAAAAAGTCACTATTCATTTGCAGTAATTAAATATTTTTTAACAAATGAATACAGCTTGTTACTTGTGGACCCTGATTTCTCTGCTTAGTTTTTGAGGTCAAACAGAAATATAGAGCAGTGTACCATATCAGGGTCGTTCCAGCCCCCAGGTCCGGCCGAGGGGACAATGATGTCTTGATGAGAAGCAGTCCAGTCCAAGATGGACTTGACCGAGTTCCACGAGTCGTACACGTCAGCATAATTACGCCAGTGGTTACACGTCTCGCGGATGGCTGTGTAGTTGGGCTGTAGGCACAGACGGGTTTTTCTGAATGTAGTACAGGCTACAACACATGAGTTGATAAACATTAATAATTATTCTTTAAAGCTGTTTTTACTGTCGGTTCAGTAGATGGAGTCTTGAAAATGAAATATGAGTAATGACTGTTAAGTTGTTGTAGAGCTACATCTACAGATTGTGTTCCTACTGATACCAAAACATTTCAATCGAGTATTCTTAATGTACAAAATAGTGAACATTTTCTTTTATGTCTTTCAACATTATTATGACAAGGAGGAATAACATCCCATTGTCAAACAATTGTATTTGTTTAAACTAACTCCAACCATTGATGAATAATCAAAACAGTTGCATATAAATTGTAAGTAAAAAAGTTAATTAATGAATCGACCTATTTTTTTGCAGCTCTAACTATAAACGCATTTATAAAAATATAATAATACATGCATCCGTCTCACCTGTCTGAATTGCCACTCATACAAAGGCCACTCACAGGAGTACAGGATGCTTGCTCCAGTTTGGTTCAGTGCTTTTGACATGTTCACGTAACCTGAACAAAAACAGAATAACGAAACTGTTGGATAAAAATGGATATCAACTCCAAGGAGGCTCTGAATGAAAAGAGAAAATTTAACAAGAATACTATTGAAACTAATTGTAAATGTTAAGATAATGTGTTTCTATCATATTTTCATTTTGCATATCATAAACATAATCTGAGATTATTGTTAAAGGATTAGTACATAGCAGGACAAGCATTGCAATGATTCATGTAAATCATAGTTTGGATTGAAAAATGTCACCTTCTCCCAGAAGTTTCCAGTCCATGTTACAGCCGTCAAACTTGAGCAGATCCACACCCCAGTCAGCAAACGTCTGTGCATCTGTCTCGTAGTAACCCAGACTGCCTGGGTATCCAGCACAGGTGTTTTTCCCCACATCTGCATAAATGCCCAGCTTAAGTCCCTTAGAATGAACCTTAAAACAGAAATACATTCATGAAGTTTCTTTACAAAGTGCAACCTGCAGTTCTATTTTGGACAGGTTATGACAAAAAAAAAACAGTAGGTGGCGATGTTGCACAACTTAAAAAAAGATGTTTCTTCTACAGGACATCGCTCTACCTATGTAGGGTTGAATATAACCAAGTTTTTTGGTGACAGCATTTTTGAGTTCCCTGTCACAGGGGTCTGCACATTAAGAGATCTCCTCTCCATTGTGTCTGTAGCAGGGACTCAGGGTGTCCTCCTACCTAATCAAGACAATGTATGCCCACATACTGCTTCTCCCTGATCTTCAGGTGCTGACTTTTTACTGGTGTGAAATCTGAGACTTGGTTTTCACATCTGGTCTTCGTCCCCCCTTCATTATGTAAATCATTTCAGGTCTGCCTGGATGGAAGTATAATGAATATGTAATGTGACTGTGTAATCACTTTTCCTTGAGAGTTATTAAACCAGGGATTTCTAAAACTCCTCATTCGACAAAGATTTCAGAACTTAGACGCATTGCACCACTGCCTCGCAAAAAACTAGAACCGCATCTGTGGGAATATGTGTTCAATCTGACATGGTCTAAATAATTGTGTATCCTATTCAACTGAGACTGAAAACGAAAAAAACAAACCCAGCTGTATTCAAGTGTGAACTCTCCCTCTAGCTACCTCTAGCTAGTACAAAACCTCAAATGCAAGTGTTTCTAACTTTCCTTAAGTCTATCTGAACTCCTCTCTCTTTGACGTCTATGGAGGCATTATGTCATTCAATTATACATTCAAAGCCCGTCTCTCCTTTTATACCTGATACTCACATAGTCAGCCAGTTTCTTAATGCCGCCCGGGAATCTTTTGGGGTCTGCCTGCAGGCGGCCCTTGGCATCGCGCTGGTAGGAGGGCCAGCAGTCATCGATGCACACGTACTCGTAACCGGCCTCCTTCCAGCCCTCCTTCACCATCACGTCTGCCATCTGCATGTACAGACTCTCACTGCAAGAGGGGCGACAAGAGGAGGCAGGCAAAGCCCACAGTACCACTTAGATGCGAGGGTTCAATGTCATGAGCAGGAGCAGTAAGGCGGGCACAACTTTGAAATTAAAGCAAATTACTGTGGTAGGCCCACTGAAGGCCAGAAGCTTTCAACTTTGTTTTCAATACTTTAGTGGCTACCTCTGGTTCCACAGAGGGCAGGACTCCCAAGAGACACGTTTTTTGAAAGTAGCCTAGTATAAGAGATTGTACACATTTTATCATTATTATGTTCATTTTGGAACACACACGTTATGAACGAGATTTTTGGGAGGAGGAGGAGTTGACGTATTTCTTAAAGAAGTAGGCTACAACAGTCACATTGCTTTTACTTTTGTTTTATTATGTTTGTGTTCACCAACATGTCAGACCCTGATCCTGCTGAATCATCTCCGCCTGACAGCTCTGACGTCTCTTACCTGATGCAGTTATTGGGGTCCTTGTCACAGTCGATATTACACATGAACCGCTCCCAGTGCAGCCAGCCCATTGTGGGTTTTAGTGCCAGTCCATTGTCCAGCGCATCTGCAGCAAGAGGGATCAACACCAGGAGCGAGAGGAGGACCACGGGAAAGTACATTTTTTCAACCCAGCACTCGACACTTAACAGCACAGACAATAACAATACAAGCCTGTGCAATTTATAACCTATTTCCTCGTGCGGAGCGTCTTCAGCCCGCCCCTCCAGACGACAGACGCCAATTTTGACCAATAATATCGAAATGCGCCTGTAACCGTCCAATGGCATTCAGGGCAGACATCCGTGTTGCGAATAAGGAAGAGCCGAGGTATCGTTTCAGGTTTGAGTAGATGAAAGGATGTCACTTGACACAATGTGACAGGGTTATTTTATTCTGTTCCTTAACACACACACACTCAAAAAGTATGATGTTCCAAAGTAGGCTTTATTTAAAGATTTAAAGATTATTTATTAAGTGCTAGAAAATAGCCTATCGGATCTCAAAGACCAAACACAAAAAATGAAAATTAGTTTAGAGGGGAAACACATTTGATATAAATACAAAACAACAAAAGTTATGTCTGTAAATAGTCATTTCCTATCAGAATTTATAGAATTTTACAATACAAATCTGTCTGTTTTCTCAAAATGAGTTTTTTTCTCATACTCTGTGACAGAAATCTCCACTTCAGTAGCACATCCAGTTTTATTCCTATCTATATTCTGGAGGTATTTACAGAGGGGTTTGTTCATTTATCATTCACAGTCTGATTTATATAACAGTGTATTCATAAAAACATGGCGAAAATGTTTTAAGTCTGTTGATAGTATTTTCTGATTTATGGAGTGATACAAAGAGATATCCACAATCCCCTCTGTAAATGCCTGTGTCTTTAATATGTCAACAAAATGAACAAATAATCTTGAACCTGGGTTTATCCAATGTTCAGATTTCTTAGCTGGAAATGTATGCAAGTCAGCACACCAGCCTTGTATAATATAAATGTCTTCATACAGTATATTGTTGTATTCGTTATTAAAGGGATACTTCACCCGTTGAAACATGACTCTGTATTGACATTGGGTTATATATGTAGTAGAAATGTAAAATACATTTTGAAGTTGGTGCCTTCTTGGCCGAGAAAAGGCAGAAAGTGTATTTTTGGAAATTGTCCCAGAATGCATAGCACCGCAGGCCACTCCCACTAAGGTCCTCGATTTCAGAATCAGAATCAGAAATACTTTATTAATCCCAGAGGGAAATTCGATCATTACAGTTTCTCCAAAATATACAATATAGCAGTAGAAATATAATAATAAAAACATTTACAAACGTATTTACTTCAACACATACGGCCATTTCCTCAACAGATTCCGAGATTTCTCCCAGAATTGATCTTGGAAATTCCTGGCAGAAAACAGACTCTGTGGCTGTGTCCGAAATCACTCCCTATCACGCCATTTTGTAGTGCTGTCCGAATTTAGAGTGAGCATGGTCATACCCTATATAGTCCACTAAATGTATCCCACAAAGCATTTTGAAAAGTAATGTATGAGTGATGGTCACTATTTGAGCAATATATACCATCATGCATTGCGGTTCAAAAGATTTTTACGAGCGGAGAGAGGTGTTTGACTCGGCTGCTGTCAAACGGACGAGAGGAGCGACCAGCATGAACACAGAAACTCAATAGAGTTCATATTCAGAGCGTTTTACTGAAATCTATGATCCTTTTTAATAAAGATTAAAAGATTGTCAGCTTTAGTGATGTTAGTTTGTCCTAATGATGATGACAGACGAGAAACCAGAGTCTGTGAGCATAAATAATTTAGTTTTTCTGAAAATATGTCTCATTATGTAAAATTCAATATTTTATAAGTATTTATTATTTGTAAATGTTTCGTGAAAATACACTCAGTATAATATGAGTTATCACGGAAATTCATGTTGTTATTGATCCTCGGCCGTTTGTTAAGCTGAACGTTTCAGTTGCGCGACAACAATGACGTCACTGTCAGCGACAGTGAGTGAGCGCGTAGTGGACAAAATGTTTTTTAATTTTGCTGAGTGAGTGCACTATATAGTCCACTGCCTAAAACTACCTAGCGGCTAGCGGTGGCTAGCGGTGGCCAGCGGCCGCAGCAGCCAAAGCACAAGACCGGCCTGTTGGCAGCAGCCGTCTCGCCACTATATTTATATTTTTTTGCCATTATCAGATTTCTCCATAGAGCCTGTTAGCATAGCTTCCAAGCAATATGGTGGATGTTAAGTTTCGATTCTGGGCGTGAGTTCCCACCCACTGATCTGTGATTGGTCTGTAGCTTCAGTGGTCGAAAATATGAGGAACTAGCTATGTAGTTTCACACCGCTAACCGCAACAGATTTCAGTGACGCAATATGATGATATTTGCGTCACTGGAAGCTCCTTTTCAGAACTTTCCAGTCTCAGGGGAAAATGAGGGCTGGATGCACAACCATTCAAAAATACGACCAGTTTACTGCTGATACAATGCTTAATGCAAATGGGTGAAGTATCCCTTTAAGGATTTTAAGTTTTTTATAGGAGGTGAACAAGTATCTGGAATCCAAAGTAAGGTTTGGATTTGATTTATTCACCGAAAAACTGTCAAAAAGCCTCCAACAAAAAATAAGAATGATAGAAAATTGCCCAATTTAGCTCAATGTTCCCTGAGGAGCCTGGCTAGTCAAAAATGCCAAACACACACTCACACACACACACACACACACACACCCACACCCACACCCACCCACACACACACACACGCACACACACGCACACACACGCACACACACGCACACACACGCACACACACACACACACCCAATTGCCAATAATGTAGCTGTATTAACATTTCCTCAAAGCTTCAAGCTGTTTATTAGCTGCAGATTTAAGACACTAATTTGTCTGGCGCAGACAATAAATGAATCACAAATAGGTTTTATAAGTCAGCTGTAAGCGGACACCCTGCTACAGAAACAAATTAATCGTTGATATTTTTCCTAAGAGATGTTCTCACATGCAGAGAGAGTGATGAGCTTTGCATTTATTGCAATATTCTGCCATTTTGTTGAAATTTAAAGAGGCCGCTAGAAATTGTTCATTTGAAGGTCAGTGTTTTAAAGAGTTTGAATGGAAGCACAAAAGATTTAAAACTTTACATTGGTGACTTTATTTGATATAGTTCCTCTGTCATATTGAGAAGAGTCAAAACAAATCAGGCAGCATTCATGAATTGGCACAACCCCAGATTATAACAACAATCCTCATCCCAACTGCTGGCTGTATGTAAAAAGGGAGCATAAATGAACACAAAACCTGACCTTTCACAAAAATGTCAAGGGTGCCCATTTCAACCCTAAACATTATCAGAGGCTTCACCAAGGGACAGGCCTGATACAAACAATTTGTCACTTGCTATAGTTCATATCAGTGCCAGTGTACAAAGGCGCCAAGGCTTTAAATGTCAGATTTCAATTTGACTCACCCCCCCTGCTGATGGATGGTCCAATCCGACTCCCTTGAATACATAGTTTTCTCTTTGTAAAAATGGGATCTTGACCATCGTTGTGATAGACACACTTGTTGTTGCTGCATGAAAGCGCAGTGCGCCTGTTTGTGTACAGTGGTTAATTGAGATCGTTGACAGATGGGCAATCCATGCTTTCTGTCTGGGTTATGGCTCCCCAGAGCTTTGACACCAATCCATCATGTCCCTTTCTTCACACAGTGTCACATAATTGAAGAGGCTGTCATGGTTGAATTATGTCGGCAACTTTGTTATGAAGTGTGCGGGGATAAAATGAAAGCAGTGTTGTTGTGCGCCTCCTTGCCAAGGAGTCTTATTATTGTATTGATCTATGGGGACAGGTGGCTGCAAGAGCAAATGTCATCAAAAAGTTGTCACTCCATAAATACAACTGATGTTATAGAGCTCACACAGCCACAGTGGAAAATCATTTATTGTCTTGTAATTATCTGCTTAAGTTGTTAATGCGATTGTCACAGGACAAGGAGGCTACATGTGCTAATGTTGTTACATTAATGAGGTCTTTGTTGCGCTGAGAAATCGCTTTAGGTTATAAGCATATAATATGACCTAAATTGAGCTTTGTTAAGGGATTATATCTTTTTTTTCATCCCCTTTCATTTAAAGTTATGAGTTGAAGTAATTTTTAAAACCTTCTCGCTGCCAGGCAATAATGTTGTACATCAGGTAGTTTATTAAACGTTTCCATGTTGTTCCCATGTCATGATCTCATATTGAAAGACTTGTGACTGTATAAATAATAATTGAGGTACGTAAGATAAACAGTGATAATTAACAAGCTAACAATCCAGGTATGGTTTGCACAGATACCAATACCTGCTAACTAGTGCTAACATATAAATAGCATATAGTACCAGATTTTTTGGACTGGACAGACTGATACAACAAACTGCAAAGCAGGGCACACTTTTTGTGCTCTATATTTCCCTTATTAAAATGCTTCAACAGTACATGCAAACAGAGTTTTAGACCAGTCACAAGAATAAACCCTGTTGATGTCGATCAGACTGCTAGCCGCAACCTCTTGTTACACAAAGTGACCGACCCCTGTTAATCGTGTATCATTTCATGCTTCATTTTGAACACTCCCCCATTCCCAAACCCGGAGGTTTTTGTTTCACCTTGTTTGCGGTGCAAGAAATGTTGATATGTCTTGATATGTAACATAAGTCTTTGGTCTCGCTTCAAACCAGGGATGTTGCATAAATTGGCATGCATCTCAAACACCAGCAGACAATCTCATATAGACTTATGATTCAGTATTTAGTTCAACTTTGAATTTCAGATCTCTGTAATTACATTGTGACTGGTAAGAATGAACCATTAAGTTGCGCGATGATTCAAAACTTATCTTTAATTAAATTCTCGATGGCTCATTCTTACTAGTCAAAAATGTAATTAGAAAGTCATAAATGTATTTTGCATAGCTTTAATGTGAATACCTTCAATCTTATACGGTACATTAGAGCCAATTGTTGTGGAGGCAATATTATGAAAGTGTTTGTTTTCCCCCCATTTTATTTTCATAGATGTTCACAGCTGGAAAGCATTTAGTGCAGAAGAAAGATATCCTGGTTCTTTGTGGATTAGATGATGCCTCACAAACGGGGGCAACAGTGTTTTAAAGTGAAATATATCTGGATACAACATGTATTCCAACAGATTTAGCGCTGGTAGAATTTAACATGCATTAATCGTTTAACCAGTTTATACGGTTTACTTAATGATGCTGTATCTGAATTATTTAACATTACGTTTGGCACATTAACAGGCAGTAAAAACCTTTGCTTTCATATCTAGGCATTTTCTTTACTTCAGTTTATTCAGCTTCCCAGCTCCTCTGAAGATGTTTCAGTACTGTACTATGGAGGCAAGTCGTTTTTATCAATAAACCTTCACAGTAAATTATTCACCAAATGCATTTTTCACTGCCTTAGAGCTGAAGGGTTTAATCGAAGAAGCAGCCTGTTTGCTTCCTATTAAATGTTATTTTTCTCAGAGAAAGGAAAACTTTTGATTTCAATATATAAATGTTCTCAGACACTGCATTAAACTCTGGTGACATTTCCCCCCCTGGAAATTATGTGCCTAATTATGATTTTACTCTCTTGCCAATGTGCAAACGATGTTCAATAATAGCCTCAGATTGATTACATCTTAAATATTATTACTAATGAGCTTAGGATCGGCTACAGAGTAACAGAGTCACAGAAGGGGGGGGGGGGTACTTCAGTATATTTGTAGAAAATCAATTTTAACAGTGTATTGGACACATGAGTCAGTTTGTAGACCTTAAGAAGTCAGACTGTGCACAAAGGCTGACCTTCTCTCTGGCTGCAGTTACAAAGCAGCTCGGACCTGCCAGGACTAATCCTCCCTTTGATGAGACCTGATGATACATGTTCTCTACAGTAATTAGATAGAACTGTGCATTGTGTACCATAGCAGTTAAAGAAAGTGCATTGCAAAATCAATAGCCAGCATACAGTAGAGGCAGTACATGTCTGATAAAATCAGGGATTCGTTCAGCTCACTATGCAGGACATTTACTCAAGGATATTTTGAGGGTTGGCTACTTGGCGTCTGGCTCTTGTCTTTGTCTATTTATGTCAGAGATGGATACGAACATTTCAGATACAATTCTGCTGAACATCCCGTTAAGAAAAGGCTCCTTTGGGACTTTCAGACTGGAGCTTGCTGTTTCAATGAGGACTGGGACTACCACACTTAACATACTAGAATAATAAGAACCAGGTAAACAGTCGTGGAGTCTAATAATACTTACTTCATTTTACTTTTGAATTAACCTGCAGAGTCCAATTAAGATTAAAACTCTCAATTTAAATTACTGTTGAGTATATTGGATAGAACTTTAGTGCAGATTTCAGTGTTGCCCATTGACACGGCCCATCAAGTTATCTGAGGTTATGTTCTTGTTTTGTGCTTTTAATTAGTTGTTATTGTCATTCCCTGTTTTTTTTTTGTATAGGCCCTTGTCTCTGTTTTGCAGATCCTGCTCCTCATGTTTCCCCGCCCTGATTGTGCTCACCTGTGTCTCGTTCTCCACTGATTGTCTGTGTATATAATGTGTCCTGTCCTGCCTCATGTTGCCTGTTTGTTGTGTGGTACCTTGTGTCGCCTCGTCCCAGCATTACTTGTTGTGTATGACCTAAGCTTACTCCTTTGACCGTTGAAGTTTTTCAGCTCCCTTTTGGATTTGTTTGCCTCACTTATTGATTATCTGTCCCGACCAGGACTGTGAGCCTGTATTCTTGGCTCCATCAATCTAAATGTATTTGGTTCTGTTATCCATCAGGAGGAATTGTAATAATTGTTGATCCCTTCACTTTCATCTAGTGCCTTCATCAGGTTGAAACTAAATATGTCAACAACTTAAGTTAATGAGAACATAACCACAGAACTAATGATTTCAGCCTCAGCTTAACTTAGTGCTGAGTGCTGGACAAAAACTGTTAGCATGCTAACAAGCAAAACTAGACATATATAGGTCCCAAATACATGTTAACAGTTTGTACAATATACTGATCACAATACTATACCTTTTTTATTATTTGTATAGAAAAATGTCAACATACTTAACCTCACCTTTTCAGACATAATGATACATAAATTCTATTGATAAAAATATATCAAAAAGCCAAGAACAACCAAATAAAAGAAAGATATTTAAATGCTTTCCCAATTATGATAACGTGGTACAGTCGCCTACAATATAATATAACAAGTCTGAACGGTTTGCTGCTCATATCGTTGAATTGTGAGGAAATATAATCAGTCACAGCACACTCAATCATCCATATAGTTTGTACAGTAGTTAGTTTTACAATTGTGGATAGCCAAATTGTCGTCTTGTAAATAAATAACCATAATAAGTGAGAAAGTTAACATTCCAGTGTTAGCAATTTAAAACAGATGGTGACAAACATCCTGTTAAAAACGGACTGTATCTTATTTTGAATAATACACCATTATTAAAGCTGATTTAAGATGATTTTTTCAGGTAATGAAAATGACTGAAATTAATACTGATGCCTCTCTATGAACTACAAAAACAAAAACAACAAAAGTGACAGGATTAATCATTTAAAATATGATTTTTTTCTGTGCATGTGACCGCTGCTGCGGGGCAGGTGTCAGAAGAAGTGAGTGACAGAATGCTGCAAACAACAGCCTTTGTTTACGTTGTCTACGGCAAAGGTCAGGGTGAGTGAGTTGACTGTCACAAGGCAGCAGGAGGACATATTTCGTCTGAAAACACTGCTTTCACATGTACAGGACAAGATCAGCAAAGAGATAAGAAGAGGTAACCCTTTGTCCATGGGGGCATCAAAATCAGCTGCGGCCGAAAGTTTCTCACAGGAGCTTTATCTAAACATTTTATATAATTTGGTAACTTTTGCTTTTACAGCTGCATACCAAAAGCTCTTCCTGAGAAAACAACTGAGAGCTGGTTGTAGCCCTGCATTATTGCCACACACATTTACTTAATCAGCTTTTCTGCATATTTTTCAGACAGTGACCTTAGTCTGTGTTTTCTGACTTATAGACCATAATATCTACAAGTTGCCTTTGATTTTAGGTACCTTCTTGAACAGGGAGTAGAAAACACAAGAGTTTCACAAAGTGCTCTTGCCGTACAGTGTAAGGAGGAATTAACCGTCTACCACCCTAAACTCAACTCCCATGTTGCATCTGCGTAATGGATACAGACCTGACCTTTTCATATAGAGATAAACTCTGATGCTATAGGACCTGCCCCATGTTCACTTTGAGAAGCCAAATCAAGCATGTATCGACAGTTTGCAACTTGAAAGCCAACATTTGTTCCTTGAAAGGCTTTCAACTTCTTCGAAAAACAAAAGACCTTTAAGTTTTAATGTCCTCCATTTTGCTTCTGAGAGACAAGAATCCATTTTTTGTCTTCACGGTGGCACTGCACCTTCACTTTAATTTTTCATAAGAGGTTGAAAAATTCATCCTTTGTTTTCTGAGACGCTGCCTCTGTATTAGCTGAAGAAATTATTCTGAAGGAGTTCAATATGTCTCAGGTTACCACGGACCTGGAAATTGATTTCTGGAGCTGGGTTGCAGCCTGGAGCTCATTTTTTTTATTCTATTTGCTGTGAGTAGAAAAACAACTGATTACACACACACACACCATTATTTTGTGTGTAAATGTATTGTCTTATTGCTCTATTTGGTGATAGAAATAGGCAATAGCTGAAGGGGAGCATGTTATCAAGTCATATTATTCTACCTGGTCATGCAGATGTCATAATGATACGTGGAAAAATCGTAAGGGAGGTTGTGTTTCCCTGTATTTAAACAGGAAATATGATCTTTTATGACGGCAAAAGGTCACATGTGACCTTAATGGACAGAAATACAGATTTAAGCAAGACTGTAGACTCTCTACACAGCCTGCAGAAGAAAACAGTTCCAATGGGATGCAAGGCGCAGGAATTTATTAATGGCAACACCATGGTAACAAGATCACTATCTGTCTCAGTAGATCCTATGACTGCAATACTGTGTCCATGTTCCCATGCTCCAAACACACCAGAGTTGTTTACACACACTCATGAAGTCTCTAACATGATAGAATCGAGGGTTGAGTTCATTACCCTCGTAACACTGGACTGCTAAGCTTTTCAACACTTGAATCAAATGGCAAAGGCATAATTAGATTCAAATGGGATTTTTAACTTATTAGAATCACTTTCAGTGTGCTGGAAAAATGCTAAAATGTTAATGCTTGGTTCTTTTTCGTGAAATGCTAATAAGGAGTTGAGAGGTCAAACCAAAGTGTATTTGCAGCGCTCTAATTGTCTGACATTCAGGTTAAGGGTTGAGACTGCTATTACTGTTTTTTTTTTAAATGGTGTGTGTTTCTGTGAGATTTAAAAAGTAGTTTGAGGCTATTACCTTGGTTTGAAGATAAAAAAAGCTCCTCTTTAGTATTCAGCATTGTAATTCATGTAATGTAATTCAATTATTTAAAACAGACAATACATAACAGATGCAGACATTTATCTACTGTTTGAACTTGAATGAACCCACGGTGCTTTTTGTCACACCACGTTCAAAGAACAGCAAATTCAGAAACCTAAATTTAGAGTTTTCAACCTCCTTTCTTTGATGAAACACTAAATGTGAAAAAGTGATGTTCTCATGAGAATGTTTTTTCTTAGATGCTCCAGTCAGAAATATATTTTACTTTGAAACAAGCTGACATATCTTTGTTAATATATTTTCTAACTTTCATATTGAAGTCAACAATGGTGCTCGAGTATGAAGAAAATTGACTGAACACTGACTTTTCAAGTCTTCATATGCAACATTGTTTTGTTTTTGCCACTAGAGGGCAGCTGAATAATCTGTAAACACATTGATTCTCATTTACTTTAGTGGCACATTTTGAAAGCGAGAGCGGATTTGTTTAAATTCCTGACTGGGTCAGTAAATTATTTATTGACTTGAAAAAATATTGTATAAAAGGGACTTTTTAGACATGCAGTAGAACTGAGCAAATTTAATATAATTCAATGTGCTGAAACTGTAAAACGTCAATGTACAATATTAAACATAAATGTTGCCGTTCGATGTACCAGAGTTAGCTTAAATCTAATTTACATTTTCAGTCCCTCCTTGGCACGTCAAAATTAAAACATCACTGTTTACTATAACAAACATAACACACACACTAACACGTAGACTTTTCTGTTTGTTTTTAAGTCTGCCAAAAGCATCAAAGTTCTTCATGTGATCCACTGAGTCGTGGCTTTCACAGAGAAAGCTGACTGCCCAAAGGCGAGGAAAGGGTACAGTACACTTTCCTGTCAAAGATATTATTGTGGATTACAAACTCCTCTGAGTAATCTGAGGTTAATCAAGTGATGTTATGGAGGTGGGCAAAACCATTTAAAATCTTATACAGTATACAAGATTTTTATACAAGTTTGAAAATTACAAAGGTGATGGGATGAATCAGATGTCAGATCACTATGAGTGACACATTTAATGTAAGAAAAAGTCATTAGATCAATTATTATCAATGACATGTTTAACTGTAGCAAAACCCCAACTTTTTTGTGAAAAGTACTGTAAATAAAATAAAAGCTTCAGGAACCTTCCCACAATGTTTCTGAAATACTTAGCTCTCTGTTTGGATTAACTGGATAGAAGAAATCTTGTTGACTCAGTAGAAAAGCTGTTGGCACTCACAGCAGGGATCAAATGTTGACAAATGGCCTTCAGTAAGGACACTGTATGACATTCAATATATTTCTGTTGTCTATATATCATGAGCAATGGCAGTGAAAGGAAAAATGCAAGTTCGTAAGAATCCAGTCACTGACACACTGGCTGAGGAGTGTGACGCAGGGGGTAAGTGGATAGGACGGACCATTTTTCAGCAGGAAGTGGACAGTAAATAAAGGGTGTGGTTGCACCTGCTGAGCGTCCCCCTGTAGAGCCTCCTTTTTCACATCTCCACTCGTTACAAAGACAGCTGTGATGTTTATCTTTGAGGCTCCTGCAGAGACTGCTCATAGGTATGACAACAGGAGTTTTTAAAGCATAGATGGAGAAAAATAAGTGATGGGAAGAGCACACAAGCTCACCTCTCTGGGGTTGATCCCGGAGCTTCTTCTTCAAACACCTGAGTCCTGTCACTCCATCACAAGCGTATGCAATGTGAATGTATGCTTACACAAACGCACCCATACACACCCACACACCTTTATTCTTCAGTCCCCATAGACTGGATTCCTCCCCTCCGGTACCATCCCCACATCTCAGAGAATTATTCACTCCATGCTTCTCAGTAGGCCCTTTGTTTCCACGGCAACAAGACTTAGTGGATGTGTTGGGTTTGCTGTAGTCTAGACAATCAGTATTTTAATGTTACAATGAAATACACAAAATAGAAGAAAGATGATCCAAGATGCTGATGCTAGGTAAGTTGTTCTCTAATAACCAGCGTCTTGGGAAACTACAGTCTTAGCCTCTCAAGTATATTTAACAATAAATGCAGATTATTTAACTCCATGATGAGGCTCTGGCATGCCAACAGCAGAAACACCTTTTCTACGATCATTGTGTGTAGAAATGAGAAATAAATATGTAATTAAATGTCCCTGACTTAAACTGCTGGACTGCAGGTGCTTACTATTCATAAACTATCTATGACAATTCAGCCTGTTCTTGTGAGAAGAAGAACTTCAACATGAGGATCCACAACTCCACAGTGACACAACCAGGGCCTTTACTGTAAACTACTCCCTTTAACTTGGTGAAGTGTTTTCACTCAATTCTCCCATTTTGTACCTTCTCAGCTATGTTGGTCATCAGGGTTTGGATATCCATTTGTTTTTCTATCTGGGATCAAAGAATCCTTTTTTGGCTCAGTTTTTCAAGGATAAACGGGATAAGATCAACTTGATCCAGTTGCAGACTGTGTGCAGATGGCCTAGCAGTTAGGTCGCACCCCATGTAGGGTGGCTATAGTACTCCAAGCGGGCGGCCCGGGTTCAAGTTCGACCTGTGGATCCTTTCCCACATGTTATTCCCCACTCTTTCTCTCACTGGTTTCATAATCAGTCCACTGTCTTACCAAAAAGCCCAAAATAAATCTAAATAAAAAAGGTTACCAAATACAGATAACCATAGCTCTAAATGTGACTTCATACTGTTATCACCAATAACAACACAATATAAAAGATCCTGCAAGACCACATCTTCTATTTTTCCACAATTCTAAGGTCTTCCTCAACTACTTGTCATGGTAATCAGCAATTCAAGGGCAAACTATTAAAATGATGGCTTATATATACATATAATAACATTTTTTTGTTTGACTTGCATTAACATTTAAGAAGATGACATCTTGTTCCTATCATCCAGCCTGAGTCCACCCCTCTGCTGGGATCGGGATTATCCTGACTGTTTGGATCAAAGCGATCCTTCTCAAGTATTTTTTGACTGAAACTGGTGATTTATCCAGATGAAAATTAAGATGATATGACCTGATCTTATCTGATTATCTGTTTTGATCACTTTACACAACCTGTATTCAAGATTTGATCCAATCAGATAGCTGGTTAGATTGCTATAAGGAAAGAAATATTGATCAAGGAAAACCTTCCTCTTAACAGGAACCAGAGTCGTGTTGGACAGCCATCTGCTGCAGCTGTGTTGGGCTTGCAGGAGACAATCAAACAGAAACAACAACAGCAACAAAACCAACTTAGAATAAAACTGTATGATGGCGACCATGCCAGTAACAATATTAAAAGTATGTGTAGTAGTGGCAGCAGTAAAAACAAAGTATGATAATCGACTGATCAGTCTAATATTAACATGAACAACTCTGTTAATGTGAATGACAATAATTGAAATCAGAAGTACTTCAAATACAGATCCTAAATTTAAAATATGCATTTTCCTTAAAGCTGTTGCACAGGGCTCAAGATGCAATATTTCAGCAACTTTTGTCAACATACAACCAATCTCTGTATGATGCATTCAGCGAATGAAGTAGAGGATGGATGTGAAGGTTCAAGACAGTCATTTGGAAGAAGCAATCTTGGTTTCCTATAGTATAATGAGCAGGGTATGGAGGAAGACCATTAGTATGGGATGAGCTATAAGGAGGCAGGATGCTCTTAGGAGACCCAGTGACACAGTACAGTCATCACAGTGCTGCAGGAGGTCAGGAAACCTCTGTCAATATTGCTGCCACCTCACTGTGGCTATGGGTCAGAGACGTGTGATGCATAGCCTGTAGGGTTGTAGATGTAGGTTAGGGTTAGGATGTTATCCTTGCTGGAGATGATTTCTGTCGTGCTTTGCTGAAAAGAAGTGAGGAGTGATGAGTCTGGCCTTATACTTTTAATTTGAAAGGGTTTGTCCTGAACATAGAGGGGTGCAACTTTCAAAACCTGGATTAATTACATTAAAAACTTTAACATAATTAGACAGCAAAAACTGATCTTCAAATAACCACCTTTAAAAAATATGGTAAAAGTCAACACCAGCTTTCTTAAGAAATCTAATTAAAAATGTACATAGTAATAACAGGAGATCAAACTTGAATAGAAATAGTTAGTTAAAGCAAAAAGTGGTAAAAGAATTGACAGTTGACATGGTCCTTGATTTAGCTCTGCCTGTTAAAAAGACGCAGTATGGAAATAGAAGACATCCCAAGGGTTCATTATCATACTGGTTTAGTGTTCTCCTAAATGTAATATTGAACAAAGGGATTTTTCTTTGATCCCTAAAAGAGAATGACCTCTTAGATCTGTCACCTTCAAGAAGTAATTATCTCAGTTTCTTTACGTTATGGTTGTGAAATGTTACAACATTTAAATATTTACATTTGAAACTAATTATACGGATCTGCTTGTATTTCAGAATCAGAGATTCACTTCCAGGGCCCCAAGTTTTTCACTTTTAAACATCAATAAATACATATTGTATATATATCTATATATATATATATTACAATTTGCATGTTCTGCATCCATTTCATGTAGTAAGCAATCTTGGTCATGTGTTTTAGGCAAAAAGAAAAAAGAAACACAAACTATCAACAGGTTTTCTGATGGCCACATGACTATTGGAAGAAATTTTCATACAAATGGGCAGATTTACTCCAAATCTGTCTGCAGGTGATGTTTCTTTATTTAGTCATCTTTTGGTAGTTGAATCTCTTTTTTAATAAAGTAATTACTCTATATCCTGCATACACTAACACTGGGACATTTTAGGGAGAACTGAACAGGTGTTGTGTGTTGACTCCTCCCACTCTTAAAGGGGCAGACCATCACAGCACACCTGAGGATGATTAGCTTGATTGCACGTAGTGTTTAAATGGCTGCTCACTCTGTTGGTTAGGCAGCGTGTGAGAGAGGAGCAAGCTACTAACCACGAAGGCGTTTCTAACCGGCACATTTAGCTAAAAATAAAATGCTTGTGAAACAGTTGTTGGAGAAGACTGAGGAACGACTCCACCGGCCCTACCTAGCCTGAAAGACAAACAGTACTGAGTCTACAGTAAACACATGTGACTTAAATACAAGCTACAAAGGAGAAAAAACTCTACTTGCTGTTAAACAACAAAATGCTCAAATAAAGTCTTAAGACCATGTACAAGTAGGAAGTGGCTTTCCAGGACTCCAAACAACAGAGGAGGATAAGAGCTGTACCTACAGGAGTTTGAGAAGAGAGGTACCAGACAAAGAGTGTCCTTGTCTGAAGAAGCCTACCAAGACCGAACACCTTGCAAGGTAAGAGATGACGAAGAGAAAAGAGCAAAGTTGTTTCTGATTAGTGGATATGTACTCAATTGAACGTACGACGTGCTGCATACATGTGCTGCTCGGGTTGTCCAAGTTTCCGAGTTGGGAAGTCGTTCTTGCAATTTTCAGTGTGTTCACGTGATTTCAGTTCGGAAAGTCAGAATGTTGTAACAACAGCAAATGATAGCGTTGATGCTTCAAATAAGATCTGTGGAGTGTGCCACCTATGTGATGATAATTCTGACCTCAAGTCGACAAGTTGGGCACCTAATTCTTTTGAGTTTCCGAGTTGTTGTTCCGACTTGAGCAGGTGATCATGTACATTTTACAACTCAGACATTCGTTTTTTCCGATGCGTCAGACACCGCATGAATGCAGCAATAGTCACACCAAGTCTATATAATCCCAATGTTCTGTATATTGTGAGTCACCATGCTTCAAATGATTTGAAGAGTTTTCCCTTTTAGTTGCTGCATGTGGAGGCAGTTGACTGACTAGTATTGTCATAAGATTTTTTTTCTTCTGTATTTTGTATCTAGCCACAATGTAAACAAATAGCTAGTGATAAAATAGAAAAGTATAAATAAATGCAACCTTTTGAATAACATCGGAGCTTTTTTGAGGCCATCCTATGCGCAAAGATATGTAGAAATGGTTTTGAAGTGTGACTTCAGCCTTTAGGCTAGAGCTTGTTGGAAATTCTAATGTACTATACTAAGATTGAACTTGGTACAGAGATAAGATTAGTTTTGAGTTGAAGAATTGAAGCATTTCTTTTAAAAAAAAAAAAAAAAAAAAAAAAAAAATCCTTGTTGCTGTACAAGACCACAAGATTCTTTATTTGCTGTTTGTTGTGATGAAGGCAGGGTGAATATAAAAACTAATCCTCAAAAACTAATTGTAAAAAGACTTCAAACTAATATTTCTTTGCATGCCTGCTGTGCCTTAGCCCGTCCTAGAAAAAAGTAATGACTTTCTCAAACATTCTCAACACCCTCTCTGAGGTGTCTGTCTTGTTTTGGTCTGACTGTGAGTCACAGAGGTACAGAATGGTCACTCTTTGATAACGGTGAAAATGATTTATTTCTATATTTTCTCTGCTTGTGGTGAGAACCCAAGGAGTTATTTGTTTTTCTAAAGTTTGAGAGTCCCCCTCACACATACACAGACGTGCACGTACACTCGTACATGCTTGGTCTCCTGGGGAAATCATTATTTCCCCTCTTGGCTCACCTCTCTCAGCCATCCTCATGCACTGGATCCGTGTCAGAGCTGCAGAGGTAGAAAAGCTGCCAGCTGTCTTCCTCACTTGTTCCCTTGGGCATCAACCTCAGTGTGAGTCGTGTCTGATGGACAGGACCGAGAAAACCCTCTGTTTATTTAAGTAGCAGCAAAAGCAGAGCAGCAGTAGAGGCCTGCAAGCAGAGGGGATGAGGGATAGACATATCCACCCATAAAAACATGCAATACATTCTTTACACGTCAGTCCCTACAGGCACATGCTTACCTGCACACATTTCCCCCCTCTGCAGTCATTCCAGACAAAGATGAGAAATAGGATGAAGTAAAATAGGCACAAGCCGGAAAAAATAATTTATCTTCAAGTGCGGAATTAAAAAAAAAAAAAAAAAAAACTACCAAGAAGACGGTGTAAAAACACCCCAATGCAAGTAAAAGTCCTGCAATAAGAAGAATTCCACAAAAGTGAAAGTACTGGAAAGGAATGGTGTTTTACATTAAAGGATGAAAAAGCACCAATTCATTAACAAAGGTTTCACAGTTGTTGCATCTATGTGTAAAAAAACAAACTGAAATGACGTATCAAACTATCTAAAAACATTTTTTTATTAGAAATGTGACCCTGATACGAACTGAGCAAGACAGTGTAATAAATGTTTGTGTTCTTTGAAAGTGTACATTCTCCACGGCGGCTGTGGTCCAGTGGTAGACTCAGCCGTCTCTCAACTGGATGGTTGGGGGTTTGATCCCCAGCTCCTGTGTTTGATGGCCAGGTTTCATGTTTCCTTGGGTAAGTCACTTAACCTAAAGTTGCTCCCACTGCTTCGTCGGTGGCGTATGAATGGGTTTGTTAATGATGGTCGCTTTACATAGACTCTATACTCCAGTGTGTGAATGAGTTGGTGTGGTGTAAAAGCACTTTGAGTAGTCAGAAGACTAGTAGAGCGATATACAACCTCAAGTCCATTTACCATTTACCACTGCTTTTTAAACATTTTGCCACTATGTGAATATGCTTGACTTTTATACTGAAACATCAAGTTTGTTTAAAATATAATTACTGCATTTATCTACTAAAATATAATTGCTCTTGCTATGCTTAGTCCCATAAATACATATTTACTTCCTTTTAGTGCTGCTGACTTTGCATGCATAAAATTGCTCTTAAAGGGATCCCTTACAAATGTTATGGCGTCTTAAAGTTGATGTCAAAAGTAATTCAGTTTTGAAGCTTCAGCACTCCTGAAGAAATTCTGAACATCTTCCAAGGCAACAACATTTAGAAACAGAGGTTTGACATAATTCCAACTGCTGCCATACTCTCTCTACAGAGGGATTGTGTAGGGACTAATTCCTTGTTCGCCTGTTTACACACAAAAGAAACACAGTGCACACACGTGTCTATAACCAGTATCCACTTGCAACCCCTGTACTGCAGTCTTCCCAGCTGTAGGGCTTCGTTCAGATGTTGGAATTACAGAAATGTAGAAGCAAGGGATTAGTGGAAATGAATCCACAGGATTTTCTAAGTACATATAAGGAGTTTTCCAGAGATGCTTGAAGAGTAGGTTTTCTCTGCTGTTTTCTTGAAAGCATGTCCTTTTGAAGATGCATGTTTTCCTATTGCATTATTCAAATGGGACGCAAAGGGGGAAAAAAAACATGAAGGTTCTTGGACTTGTATATGAGTCAAGTTATAAAAACATTATAGGTTAAACAGCCTCGGAGCCTATCTGACCTTGTCTGAGGAGTGTCGCATCAACCTTCTTGACTCATGGAAAGAGGGTGGACAGAGAACTACTTGTCAACTCTTCTCAGCATCACGTTTCCTTACATCTGCCTTTACATTGGCTATAAAGTTGGTGCTAAAGGTTGTCTGTTGGAAGTGTAAAAAGTGTCAACAAAGCTGAGTTTAACAGAGAGCATCTGATTCAACAATTTAGCTGTAAGGAGAACAGAAGCAATAGTTTTGTCTTTAGCATTTTAACATAAAGCATCACTGCACCTTTCTCACAGTATGCAGCAGTTAAGTATGCATGTTGTTTGAATAATGCCTGAGCAGGACCTTAAGGCACCATCCATGACTTGAGGTTTCTCAGGCACTAACCTTGAGATTTGTGGCCCAATGTGAAGAGGTTGAAGAGTTTTTGTCTCCATTTTAAAGGCATTTAAGTGAGCATTTAGTTTATCGAGCTTTCACAGGGATTGGTTTAGTGTCAGATTTAATGGAAGAGTACCTTCTAATCCAGATTGTAATTAAGGAATCGTGTCTTAAACTCTCAGTCACCTTTCTGGCTAAATCTAGGTTGGATTATTGAAGACCCATATGGCTGGTGTACTGAGATTAGGATTGGAAAATGTCAAATTAAAAGGAATGTACCAATACCTGCTGTCAGACAAGGTACAAAAATACAAGCTTCACTTCTCTTGGTGGTAAATTGACGAAGTGAATTCTTTATATTTTAAAAACAAAAATGTTTAGCTGCCAACATTTTGAGATGAAGGTTTAATCCAATTCACATGCTGCAGGTGTTAATACATAGACTGCTGGACTCTATTAATGAGTCACTTTTATTTAGTTATTGACCTGAACATCTGTCCTTAACATTTTGTGATGAATATTAAATATTCCACTTCACTATCTCTTTTAATCCTAGCCTTGAGGGTTGAGAGGGAATTTTGGCATCCCGCGTCCCCCTGCAGAAGCAACTTTTTTTAATTATGTTTTTTGATGAGCAAACTTATAAATAAAAATTATTTTGCAGTTCTGATGCAGTAAAACACACCAGAAACCAAACCAACACATGGAGAATAGTTCATCCGTGCTCAGAATTACCAAATGAGATCATTCAGCACTGGATAGACATAAATTGCATCAAACCTTTAAACCACCCACACAGTCCTGGAATCCCAAGTGGTCTTGTAGGGGGGGGGGAAGTGTATTTACACAACAAGGATATCTATTTCCACATGCTGGGTGACATTCACAAGGTTTGCATCCATAATGGTTTGAGGAGCAAACGCTTTACTGTGTTTACAACCATATATTTAAAGGTGACATGTGTAGCGTGGTCTCATTAATACATCACTGTCAAAAGAAACCAATAGATCCCCCTGGGCTGCTATTTCTTATTCCACCAGGCATCTACCAGATTACAGCTCCTAGGGATGCAGGCACATTTTAAATTTTTGTATCTTAAAAAAAAAAAAAAAATGTAATTCTAAAAATAGAAAAAACAGGTACAATTCTTATATTACAGATGTGCCTATTGTTTTGGTTTTAGGCAAATAAAAGTTTAAACCCTGAGTATTCTTTTTGTGTCTTCATTTATGTTTCTGTTTTTATGTGTGTGAAAAGGTAAGATGTTGGCGCTCTAAGGGACAGCAGTATTGATTGCAAGTCTTTGGCTGCTTTCTCAACGCTCACACATCAGTTTTAGCCGTGGCACCATTGACATTCAGCTAAAACGGGGGGGGGAGAGCATGTTGATTCCCCCCAAGGGAGACAGCAAGGGCATGCTGAGGCCATGATGACCAGCACCTATCAAACATGCATTCTTTTCTTTCCCCTTTGTATTGTATGTTCATTTGTACACAACCTGATGATTAAAATGTGCATGTGTGACTCATGAAAACAACATTTGTTAAAGGATGTCTTTTAAATGAGCAGCTTGACAAATAAAGCATCAAAGTCTGTGGTGAAATAAATCCATCCTTACTGGGGGATATTCTGATGCAACATTTCTAAAACTGTGGTTATATTTTTGGTTCCTTGTGTAAGCAAACAGGTTAGAGTTAAGGGGGGTATTTCTTAAAAAGTTACCACCTAGTATGGATTTTTGTGTGTGGTGGAAGTTGTTATGTGACGCTGGTTCACCATCTGAATATACTATGTAATGGGTTTCAATCAGATCCCTGTGTACTTGAAATATTACAGATATGCTGCTTTAGTCTTCATGAATGAAATGATACTATTAATAAAAATACAAAATATTAGTTCAGGCTTATTTTTTGGGTCTGGTAAGTCAATTATTGTTATTTGCAGCACCTTAATTTTTTAATTGTAAGAAATAACAATAAAATAAATGTTGTTTTGGATCATAAAATAAGACTATTTTGTCTACATTTTGAAACTGAATTTATTGGTTTAAACTGGTTGATGTCTGATGACTCATCCTGCACTAAGGGCCGTTTACTAATTTTAAACCAATTAGAAAGCTAGCGATCCAATCAAATTCATCACAATGTTATGTCCCGCCTTCTATCTTGTGATTGGTTCTATTCAGTTTCAGCAGAAAATACATATAGAAACGACACAGCAGTTAGATACTCTGGAAGTTCTGTTTTAAGAGTCTGACCTGATGGTGACGCTCCACCCACTTCTAAATACCATTATTAATGACATTTGCATACTTAATTCAAGTGTTTTTGTGTGTTTTATGTTAACCTAAAATGTGTACTTATTTGACCAGCCTATTTGGAGTTGAATGTTTTTGGAAAACAGTTTGTCTGATGGGAAAAGTAAAGGCAGAGACAAACAGCTTGTCTTTTTTGACATCTGCATGGCTACACACTCTGCTTTCTAAATCTTCTTAAGCTGTCAGAAGGACTTCAGCGAATTTGTCAAGCCACTCTGTCCGTACTTGGCAAATCATCGGCTCCCTGTAGATAAAGCCAACTCCTCTTGTTTGTTTTTATTTATGTTGTCAAGGTGTGTGTACCGTACACTTCTATACTGCAACAGTTCAGAGGTCGTTGATTTTGAACAATAATACGGACCAGTGGATACGTAAAAAATCTAAATCAATATAAACCACAGAGAGGATAAAAAAGAAACATAGGCATGCATGAAAACGCACACTCCCTTTTTAGCACACACGCACACAAGCACACTTTTTCATTACCTGGGGAACTGTACAATACAGAGGAGTTGATTAGGATTGCAGACAAAAGGACAGTTGGCTACAGCCGCCTCTCTGAATTTCATTGTCATTAGCAGTGGAACACCAAGCCCTTTTCAAACTCATTAGTTGATAAAACAACCCTCTGATTTCCCATTTAAAAAAAAAAAAAAAAAAAAACCCATTCGTCCTCCCTCGCTGACTGCCCCCCCCCCTCCCTCCTTTGTCCACTCCACTGCCCCCCTCCACTGCAGCCCTGCATTACCACACCTTCCTTTAAAGCCACTCTGGGGAAGAAATATCAGCTCTTATGCAATTTTCTCAACAACTTTGTCCTGATTACTCCAAGATGTATTATGCAAGTGTATTGTTTTACAGCTAATGATGAGACTCCTGAAAAGCAATACAAAGTTCGAGAGCAACTGATGTGAACTGATTACTTATTTTGCATCTGCAGCATTTTCAATTTGCTTTATTGTTGCATTTGATATCCACATTCAGTTTAGGCCCTCTCCCCTGATCTGGTGGGATTTGGATGAAACAGAAAAGTAGCTGTGCAATCGGTTACTCTGTGACTGAATTTATTTTTCATCTGGAAAAACATTTCTGTACTGCATCCTTTTTTTTATTTTTTATTTTTTTTAAAGCACTCAAGAAAAACTTAAGCTTAAAGAGGAGCGATTCACTTCAGGTTTCCTGGCAGAATAACAATTTATTTAAATGTAGACAAAGGAAATACATATTTGTGCTTTGTGCAGTTTAATGAAGCGCTTTGTTTATGTACACTTTATACACTGTTATATATATATAATCTAAATTGAGTTATCACCACTTGTTAAATATGAATAAATATCAAAGACCCAGTCCCCCCCCCCCCCCTGCACCTATTTATATCCCGTTAATAATCTAAAGGTGTAAAAAACCCATTATCTTTTAAATTTTCAAAAACATTCATTCAAAGATGCTTTGTGTCAAAATTCAAGTCAGTATATGTCATCCAGCCAGGATCAACGCCAACTCCTCTGAACTCTCAAACAAAAGTCATGAACCCACAAAGAACTATCCGTGTTTTTGTCTCTGTTGTAATCCACTTGAATCAAAAAAACTAGGACAGAAATGAACAAACAACACCAGCCTGAATCCAGGCAGCTTAACTGGACTTTCTCATTAATCGCTCCTCATCTGAGATCCTGAAGACGCACCTGAGCACAACGAGCAGTTGTTTTTCGAAGCAGATAAAGCCTCTTAACACATTTCTTCACTGTTATGTAGCTCTGACAGGCAGTTACGGTTCTGAGAAGAAAAAAACCCTTAAAATGTAGCAGAGAGCTTTTTACAAATTGGCGTGGATGTCCTCGTGTCGCAGCACTTTGTAGGTGATCCAGTAGAAGATGTTGAATATGAGGAAGCTCAGGGGAAACACGGCTCTGGAAATGGTGTCAATGCGTTTGGCCCGGTCCACAAAGCGCTTGTGGAGCACCTCCCCGTCGTACGCGGTGACCGGAGGAGGCGGGGGAGGAGGAGGAGCGGTGAACACTGTGGCCGCCTCCACAGCGGTACCGTCCTTGGTCTGCAGGCAGTGACCGAGTCCATAACCTCGGAAGTAAAAGCCGCGGCTCTCCCTCACCAGTTCCTCCTCCTGTGGAGTCAAGCAGAGGGGAAAAAAGATTGGCCTCTCGCTGACAACATGAATTACTTACAGCTTTTTACATTTTCTCTCAGTGGCTCATTCCCAAATGCATCGGGTTGTAGAGGCACAAAAGGGCAGCAGAGTGCTTCATCCAGCAGATCTTTAGTTTTAAGTATATGAATTGATGGATAAAGCTTTTTAATGCAGAGGATGATTTGTCAGATGGAATGTAAAACAGGCATATACTTAATGCTCATCCAACAACTTTAACAACTGTTCTTAAAGTCTTTCCAAAATCCTGTACAACTCTTATAGATGTTAAAATGTACGATGTTTGATACAAATCAGAAGAAAGTTGACCTGTTTGCTAAATTAGGCCTAGAATTTCTACTCCGTTACGTGTAACAAATGCAATACACAAGCGTGTTTGTTTGTTTGATAATGTATCTTTCTTTACATATTCATCTAAAAATGTATTTCTATATCAAATAAGATACGACATTGCAACAATTGGTTTCCAAAACAAACTATGTTGTTGTTGTTGTGCAGAAAATAGTCAGGAGAGCCTCTGAGTTGAAAATCAGATACCATGAGTAAATAATTAGTGTTGTTAAAATAATTTTAAAAAATCCTCATGCTATGATGGGCACTAAACTGTTACTTATTATTATTTTTTTTTAATCTGCTGGGCTATTTGAGATTTCTTTAACACAGAGAGAAGGGATCAGAGGGCCTCACTTTTTAGAGGGAAGAAAATAATTTATAATTATGAAGTTTAACAAAATAATTAACCTCCATCTCTCCTCTCGGGCTCTTTTTAAAGTTGCAGAATGACAGACCTTTCAAAATGCCTATTAATAAAAATAAAAAAAGTCATGATCTCAACTGCACCCCAAAAAAGAAATCCTTGCACTTGGCATGATGCTTTGATGAATGGCGAGGTGGCTTGGCACTGTTTTTTCTAACAGTGAATTAGACATCGTCTCCGCCCTCTGAAGAGAATATTAATAGACATGCAGCTTAAGTCTGACAGCCGCTCTGACACTTTGAGAGATTCACTTTAGCAGGGGGAAGTGAAGATGTGGGATCTAAATTGGATGATTAGTAGTCGAAGTGAAACGCCCTGAAAGCTCTGTTTCTCTCTCTTTGACCCTGACAGCTGGTTTTGGTACTCTGCCGGACTTGGCATCTTGATGCTGGCTGGACTTGGCAGTGAAAGATGCTACCAGCTTCTGTCAGATGTCCAGTAACCTGATATATTTAACGCGTCTCCACCTACTGTCAGATTAGTCCTGCACAGTATTTCAAGTCTAAAAGCAGCCTTGTTGTGAATAACTATGTTTGCTAACTAGTTTCCTCCCAAATGACAAATTGCTCCAAACAACAGCGGGGCTTTGGAATTGTAGCTCTTGCAGCACAGCTTAATTATCCCTCCCACTCCTTCCTAAGCAACACATTACATCATGTGATAAAGGCTAATGGTGCGTTCCTCTAAAGATAATAGGTGCTCATTGTTTGTGCTCTCAGCAGTAGCAACACTTCGTGATTTTTGGCATAATATCAGTTGAGACTGTCCTCATTATCACAATCATGCTCTGTGGAGAGTACAGTTACTGTATGGGGAGTGTTTATAGGGACAATCTCAGATTTTTTTCTTGCTATTAGCAATTCAGACTATTGATAGCCCTACTACTTTTTTTTTTTTAGCTGTTGTGCAAATATTAAACTATAGCCAGGAGGGGGATTAGCTTAAGTTTAAGACTGTAAATAGGTGATAACAGCTAGCCTGGTTTTATTCAAATTTCAGTTCTACACATTGGATTTTGTACAGATATAACAAACAAGAAATACATTGTTAATCTGGACCTTTAGAGTAGATGCTAGCCAGATACACTAACTTTCTCACAGAGCCTGATTAGTTGTGTCCCTCATTTCTTTCTTAATGTTAACCAAAGCGAACTGGCTAGCTGCTTGTTGTAGCTTTGTATTCACGGTACCTGACGTCGATCTTCTCATCTAACTCGTTGAGAAAGCATTCATGTTCATTTCCAAGATACAGAATAATGTTTGTACTTTAGACAGATGACTTTAGAAAATGTAACAAAATAATTGCTCCTTTTAGGTTAACAATATTTGGTGTTGGGTAGAAAAGGAGGTTTAAAGGTTTGACAAGAAGTGAACATCCCTTCATCCATTATCTAGACTCCATGTCAGCCCTGTGTGAGACTATATAACAGACACAAAGAACCAAGGACACTTACAGTTGCACCTATGGGCAATTTAAAACCACCAACTATGTCTTTTGTCTTTAAACTGTGGGAGAAAGACCGAGTACCAGGAGGGAACCCATGCACAAGGGGAGAACATGCAAACTCTTCACAGAAAGGCCCTGCCAGAGGGGGATTCAAACTAGGAACCTTCTTGCTGTGAGTTGACAGAGTTAACCACTGCCGAATGCACCACTGCACCATGAGAGGTGAAGGAATGTTGAATTTAAACCATCCTTAACAAAATGAACACACTGGAAAAGCTTAAAGGGCAAACATTTCAAGAAAGAAATGTTAGTTTAAAAGGGCAGAAGGTCAAAAAGACAGGGTGACAGGACATGATCAGCACAAAGTGGGTTTAGTTGCGGGAAAGTTGCCAGGAAATATTCCAGTTTGAAGTGAAAGTTGGACGACAGAAATTGGGTTTAAAGGTCAGGGTTGCACAGGGTTCAATTTTTTTTTTTTTTTGTTACCCTAGCACAGGCGCTGCAGTGCTGACTCAGATTCCTGTAGGTTGAGTTGTTATCGTGGATGTCATTCTCTTTCCGCAACGACTCAACACTCCCAGGCTGACTGGCATACACCTCCATCGGAAAGGAAGGCAGACAAGTTAAAATAAGAGTTATTTCACTTTATTTATCTCCATCCTCTAACAAGAGTTTGGCTTCCTATTTCCTGGCAGTTAAAAGAAAAAATAATGTTGAATTTATGGTAAGTTTTGGACAAGTGCCTTCATTTTTTGCTGGGAAAGAGTCATCCCTGCCTAATTTGAATGAAGAACCTACCTATACCATGCCAAGTCATTAAAAGTGCAAACTTCCAATTCACACAACAAACTCAAGCAGGCGTTCTCCGATTTAATTAAAATGGCACTGCAAGTGTGATAATACAGGACATTACTTGCGGAGGTTAGTTTAGGGAGCTGGCTTTGAAGATGAATAAAGCATCCTCAAGGTGCCAGTTTGAGTTATTTCTGTAAAGACTATAAATGGAAGCTGTATTTCTTTTTTTTTTTCTTCCTCTTTTCACTTTTGAAGGGTGTTTGGATGTACTTGCTGGACTTGGTTTGGCTTAACAGCAGCAGAGTTTGAGGAGTGTATTGATTGAATTGGTCGGTCTGGGATTTGTACACTCCATCTGATTCCCAGTCTCACATCAGGTCAATACCCCTCCGATGGATAGTTTGTGATCTGTAACACCATAGTGGGAGTAAGCAACTGATGTGCACAAGGGAAGTCCTTTCCTCCACAGACCATGATTTTCTCTCTCCTGTATCGATGCAGGAGGGCAGACTGCCCAGTAATTCGGCTGTACTCTTCTGCCTTCACAGGGAACTATGCCATGAGTCTGCTGCACACTCAGTGAGCTGTTTAATGGGATTTTCAAGATGTCCTGACTGCGTCTCTCAAGACAAACCTCTCTGTGTCACAAAAGGTCTCTCACCTCTCTGTGAAGCCTATTATTTGTTACCCTACATGCTGCATCCCTTGATACAAGAACTGGGTCATCAGAAGACAAATGATCCCAAGACAAAAACAAACAGACATTGGAATATGTTTTTGAAAAGGTGTAATTTTTGAGGCTTTCATATGTCATGTCAGCCTGATACCAAATAGTTCCCTGAAGAGGATTTACAGTCTGTAAAGCATACAACAACCTCTATAATTAGACCCTCAATTTGGATCAAAGAAACAGCTCTTTAAAGAGGAAACATTCCAGGACTGTGAAACGTGACGCTACATGGCAAAATAACAGTATGGATAGCCTGGATGAAAATATTATAGACTATCGGCTCAAGCAACTTTCAGGTGTCACGGACTAATCTCAATCAATCATCATAAAGAAATAATAGGAACCCCTTCTAGATTTAGAAATGATGTCAGCACATCTTCCATGAAGTAAGTAACATTACGTGCATCAAATATTGGTTTCAGTAAGACAAGAAAAAGGGAATTTTAGTGAAAGTGCTCAATGAAATAACAACATTTATTGCAAGAGCAGTGTAGTAGTATTTGACAGCGGTTGTGTGTGTGTGCGAGAGAACGGAGGGCACTGGATTAAAAGGGTGACATCACTGATGGACTTTAGGGTAACAGTGGAGGTGATGGGCACTTAAATATCTGCCTAATTTGCAGCTTAGGTTTTGGCTCACTGGTTTGAAGTTGGCGGGTCTGAAGTGGAAAAAAGGGAATGTCATGCACTACTAAAGATTTTGCACAGGATTTTGGAGTTAAATTTGATAACAGCAATGACATTATTTGAATGCTTTACCAGGCCACTGTCCATAATATCTGGGTGAACCAAGTTCACACAATGCTGGTGAAGCATTAAAGCGGAGAATTTGAGCGATTAAAACTTGATGGTGATGACATGTAGCGTTTAGACTGGTGCCTCTTTCGTTCCCTCTCTGCACCCTGAACACCTGCTCTTTCCTTATGTAACTTTAGTTGTACGGATATGATGTCCTGTGAGAAATATGTAACGCTTACACAGCTTAATGAGGCTTTCTGGCAGAGGGACATGGATGCAAACTTATCTGGTTACTGATTTCAGCGTAGTATTCTTAGTACAGACATCATGGCAGAAGCAAAAGACGAAAACGTTTGAGTAAGAAGCTGGACAAAATAAATGGTGAACTTTGTTTGAACTATTGAAAAACGGGGAAATTGAACTCTACTGGCATGTGCAGAGGCTTACGTGTGCATAGAGACCTCATGCTTAAGCACGGTTCAGGACGACAGGGTCTGGTGTAAGTGCGCCCTGAGACCTAAAAACTTTTAGGTTGTGTGGATTATGGAGACCCCTGTTGACAAAGCTGGATGATTATCTCTTTTTCTGATCTTGTTATGTACACTCGTCTAGTGTTTTCTGACCAAAAAATTGTATCTTTTCAAATTTAAATGTCTATTCTCCAAATAAGTCTTTAGCATGCGTTAAAAAGGAACTTTAAGAAGCATGCAGTAGATCGCTATCTTCTCTCTGATAGTCCGGTTTGAAATGAATACAGTCTGTGTCATTATGAGCTAAAAACTCTAACAGGAGCTTTCATACTCATAATGGTATTTGTTTCCCTGTAAGCGTGTGCCTATATAGTCATGACTATTTACTGCAACACACAAAAAAATAATCAAGTGATCAAGATCTTAACTTGAGCAGATGAAAATACAGCCCTGAATTAACATTGCAGTTTGAGTGCAGGGTTAGCGTATCCTGCTGCCACAGGGTTGTAAGTCCTAGGCTGTAGCTGTGTATGATATGCAGTGACAGGGGGAAAAGATCACAAAGGCTCCTCACAGGGTACTAGCTGAACTGAAATGAGTAGATCTTCCTCATGTTATATGACAGCCAGCTGTAGCGTGTTGATGTTGTCAGTTCCTAAATATACAGCATGCCACAATAACAAGAGGCATAAGTCAATGTTATAGAGGCTGACAGGTACTGGAGTGTGTGTGTGCGTGTGCTTCTTGTTTGTTCTTTTAAGGACCTAATACAATGTGTGTCAGTGTGGTATATGGCTGTGTGTGATATACACTTACTATTCTTTGCTGCCGCTGCTTTTTCCTCAGCCTGATGAACTCCTTGTGTTGCCTTGAGACAAAGTTAACGGCAGCGTACTCCAGCAGGGCGGCAAACACAAAGAGAAGGCACACCGCCATCCAAATGTCAATGGCCTTCACATAAGACACCTGGGTGGGAAAAAAAAAAAAAGACAGGGCCAAGGTGTCATTGACAGCCAATCGATAAGGATAATGTATAATCCGGGGGTTGTGTACGATCTAGACATTGCTCAGCTGTGGCATGTAATGACACACTTCTTTAGGATGAATTTGAATGAGTCAGAGGGTTGTGGGCTGTTGACACATAGCTTAAAGACAGGTCACTGCTCTGCCTGGGTCGTTCATGTAAGCGACGATATGTCACAACAAATCAGCAACGCCCCCTGAGCAAGCTTTGCGTGGAAACTTCACTCAATTTAGCAGCAGTTTGCAGACTGTTACAGACGCATGCAACAAAGTCAGGGGAAAAACAGGAAATGACATGTGAGTAGGGTACAATCTATTACTTCCTGACAACACCTTGGCCATGTTTTAATGCTTCACGGGGGCGCTTGATAGCGGCTAAGAGGCGCGCCCTATGTGCAAAGTCTGAAGTCCTTGTCGCAGCAGTCATGGGTTCGAATTCACCCCGGGCCCTTTACTGCATGCCAACCCTCATTCTCTCCTCCTAGTAATTCCTGTCTCTCTTCAGCTGTCCAATAAAGGCTAGAATGGCTAAAAAATGTAAATATATACTAAGCAGCTTCACTGCATGACTGTTTCTACTCCATCCATCACACATATTAGTGTGTTGACATGCCATTTAACACCTGCTGGCTTAGTTTTTTTTTTTATCAATCATGATGAAAGTTACTTCAGCTGAACTTTTATTAAATATCTCCTCCCATCATGGTTGTTTGATCATTTGTGGTTACCATTAAAGTTCAAGCATTGTAAAATGTAAACAGGCGTGTAGTTTTTTTTCCACTTATTGTCACTGTAATGCTACTTTTTGCACTTGGGTAGGTCTACTATACAATACCACTGGAGAAGCAAAGGCCTATATTTTGATTTAAAATGTGTTGCACAAGAAACAAGGTAGATTCACTACAATTTAAAGGAGTGTGTAAGATATCTACAGACCATAAATGTGGTAAAACTAGGATAAATATTGGAGATACTTTTGAAAAATGGAGAGGTTAGAACACAGAAAGCTTTCAAGATCAATGCAGAGCTGGTGAAACATTGAAGCTTCAGTGTCCGCTCATCGACTTTAGGAAGGAGGGGGGCAAGGGGAGAGCCCTTTCCAGTGTTTTGAATTTGGACTGCAGTACCAGGTTTAAACCCTATGTGTCAGAATTACATATTGCCTCTTTAAGCCATACTGCTTTGACAAAGTAAAAAAGACAAAACACTATCGTCATCATGGCTTCGTGACAAAACCAATGCATATTGGCCATATCCGGCTAGTGTGAGAATATAGCTTTTCTTTCTTTTTTCAGAATATAAATCGGTTTGTTTCATTGGCATTGGCCAAATATTTTTAATCAACTTACCTCTTCCTTTTTGTTCAAGATATTGGCCCTTGAAAGTTGATTTCAATAGGACACTGGCTAAAACTGAAACTGTACATGCTGATATCCTTTCTTGGTGTATGACTTTTTTTTTTTTTATCTCTTGGTCTCCAAAAATCATTGAAATTAAAAAGTCTTCAGGAAATCTAAGAAGGAAAAGCTAACCTTCAAACTACAACACAAACCTGTGATTGGCTTTTCTCAAAGATATGTTTTCTTTTTGAGGGGTTGTTGGTCATAAAGTTAGGAACTCTTTGTTTACACTGGTTTGGGAAATTGAAAGAGAAGTGTTCCCTGAGTTTCAATATCACCACTGAAGTGCCTATTTGCTGCTCAGTGGCTGATAGACAAGACTGTAATTGTTCTTGGCAGCTTCTTGTAAATGTGTGTCTGTGTGGACAGGGAGTCTGATGATCTTAAAAAAAAAAAATCCTTAGGGTCAATATGCATCGGAAATGCAGTCAAACTCTACAACCATTGTAAGCATTAACTGGTGGTGTAGAAGCAGCCCGGAGTGCTGTTGCTATGGTTACCAGCAATCTCATACAACTTGTGCACTCATTCAGAACGTTGGCTGGAACTGTGGCATTATAAAACACTCTTTCTGATTGGCTGGCAGGTTTCCATTAAAAATGTATTTACAGTAGTGTCAGTATAACGCAGCCTGTCTCTCTAACCTTCTCTCCTGCCCCGCCCTGTATGCCTTTCACATGCCAGAGCACAGTGCCCTCACCTCACCTGGCCTTCTAATGTCTGCTCCCATGTGAGTCTCTGTCCTAAACCAGGATGTACATCATGCAAAGTCAGCATTTCATGACCAAATATGCTGTAATAGGTCATCCCATTCTGAAACCTCCTTCAAATGCCTCTTCAATCCATCTGTGGAAGACAAACATGTACTTTTTTCACTCCTCAGTAATATATATCCATTGAGTATAGAATTAGTCTCAACCTTTTCAGAATGTCCCTATCTAGGATCACCTTTTGAGGGATATCTGTTTGTTAGATTTTTCTTTTAAGTCTGACATTTTGTTGATAGCATTGTGTAATTCTTTTGTTTTGTTATGTATGTAATGCTTTTACTTCTCAAGTGTGCTTGCTTGTTGGGCATAGACAACTATATGGTTTGTCCTAAGGCATGTTTATTTACCTCTAAAATGAATAGGATCACTTACTATTTTATAATTGTAAGTTTTTATTTTAAAGTCCCCAGTTTTAGCTTTTAGCAGCCAGGTAACTCGTAACCAAACCCACCTTGGGCAGTGAGGCTCTTGAACCAGAGCTCTGTGTGGTCATCGTGAGCACTGTGGTAATGCCCAGACCCACTCTGGCTGGTGCAGCATCCATGTTTATCCAGAAAGACACCCAGGAGAGGATGACAATGAGGAGGGAGGGGATGTACATCTGGATTAGGTAGTAGCCCATTTGACGTTCCAGGTGGAACTTCACCTCAATGCAGGTGAATTTACCTGCAGACATATAGCACATTTACTTAATAAAATATTGTTTTTGTTTAATTACACAGTGGGAATAGAGGATCTAAATAAAGACATGTTGACGATATAGGGTTCAGTTGTGGTATTGTGACATTTTAGTTAAAGCAACTGTTATTTTAATCATACTGAAGTTTTATCTTAACCCCCCATTTAGAAATCAGCTGAATAATTTTGGGTTTAAGCATGTGGTCGCTGGTTTCCCGACACCTTAATAGACTTTAATTTGTACCTGTGTTGTAATACTTAGTGCAGTAGCCCAGATCCATCTCCTCTTTTAGCACAAATTGGGGAAGGGTGAGATCATCTGCCACCTGAACAGGATTCTCAGACAGCCATTCAAAGATCAAGTCATTCATGGTGTAACCGACTGTGAAAAGAGATCAGAGAAAGTAAAGGGGTGAGAAAATACATGGTGGAAATATGAAAGAAATGTGTCTTCTTGTGTCCCTTTCATCTAAGATTATAATGAATAGAATAGAGCATAAATAATAATGGCTCTTCTCCTCACTACTTTCCATGCATTGTACTCATAAATTAAGACTTGATCTGGCATAACGTGGTAAGATGATACATCTTACGTCATCAAGTAAGACCTTTTGCTGTTTCACATTAACAAAATAAATATTGACTGGCTGAAAGGGTGTAGTGCTGATCTTTTGATCTTTTATGTCTAGTCTGTCTTTCAGTAAATTTCACAAAAAAGGTGAACTTTAAAACGAGGCATGCGGTTCAGTTCATACATCAGACTACGTTTAAACACTGCGCTAGCTGTGAAATATTCTGGTCACTCTCTTTTGATTCTCACCCCACCTCACTTCCTTCCTAACCTTTCCTTCTTGTCCACTCTTAACTAGACTGTTGTTAACATGGTATACAATCTATGCATAGGAAACATCAAGAGCCTTGGCTAATGAGACTCGGAGAGAGGAAGAGAAGGAAACTTGGAAGACTTTGCTCGTATAATGCAGCTTTTGCCCATCTGTTCAGCTACAAGCTTCCCTCTGCCTTCATGTTTGTCACAGTAAAGGTCACCCAACACAGCTACAGTCATGTTGTGGGGATTTTTTTTTTTTTTTGAAGGTTACACAAGAATGGGGGACGCGAGGAGTATATCTGTCTACGACCAAGGGAGACTAAAAATGTCCGAATATACATTAAGCTGATCGGGGTTTCCACAATATTATACATAAATCGTAATAAACATACTGAAACAATGGAATCTATTCGTATTTTTGCAAGTCCATCACTATTTTTGCATGAACACACAATTGATGTTGCTGCCCTTTTGAGGCTTGCACTCCTTGACACATCCACCTGATTAGAAGTAAATTAAATATGCATGCCACATGCAACAAGAAAGCAGGAATCCTCCCGCAGCTGAATAACACTGACGTCTACTGGGACCCTTTAGGGCCTGTGTTACAAAGACATCAATTATTCAAGATGTTATACCCTATCCCGCACCACAGGGCTGAAAAAACAACACCGCTAAAATACACTTATCTTGTTCATGAGGAGAATTCACTGTCATTCGCACATCCTGCTGTGACAAGCGCGGGGAATACCAATGCTTCCCTGAAAGAAATAAAGGCGGCCTTCTTTTCTTCCGCCGGCTACAGCTTAGAGGTGTTAAACCATAATTGACAAAGGTGGAATTTAAAAAAAAGGAATTTCATGCGGCAGATTGTGTGGAATATCCTAGAAGAGTACAGTAATGAGAGTAAATGTCAAAAAGCAGTCCACTTAATGAAAGCCACTATCTTAATTCGGCTAGGGTTTTGCTTCCGATTTGCTTTCATGCTTTTCACTTACAGATTTGAGGCTACTGGACACTATTGGCTCAAGGCAAAGCGGAGTAGTATAAGCTGCATATACGGAGCTTTGATGTGTCTGAATGAGGCAGAATCCTTGTGGTGTGTTCTATTTTTATATATATATCTATATAAGCCTGAAAAGACGATTGGCCTTGGCTTTCTCAAACCCAAACCATAACTCCTTTTCTCCACCACTTGCCTTTTCACACTGAACAGACGGTCTTTCTACAGCTCCAGCTGTGGCAGTAAAACCTATGAAGTCCTCCTTCACATTGAACACTAGCCAAGGTGATCACACCCTTGGGGTGGTGTCCTAGCACTTGTCAACACAAGGCCAAGTATCCTCACTAGGCCTTTAATCAGAAATGATTACGTCTCATTTATTGGCACTGTGATGTTATACACTTAAAAACAGAATCACACACATTGCTGCTTCAAACACATATTTGTCTCCCCGTACACTCCTAAAAGGTAAAATGTCTTTAATCTTTTTTTTTTTTTTTTTTGTGCTGCATGGCTCCCCTGTACACTAAATTTATTGGATTTTTTATCTGTTTGTCCCTGGGTCAATTTGCAGAAATAAATCATTCTGGCTCCTGTAAAAGGAGTAACTAGTTCCATACAAAACAATGCCTCCTGTTCTTATTAAATCAGATAAAAGCAAAGGTAGAGATACCAGCATTCAGCTTCACTTATTTATTTGCAAAAAGCTTCTTAAAATGTGCAGTGACCATATTCTTTATGTTTTCTCCCTTTTGCTGGACTTGAATCATTTTGTCCTGATGATGGGAAATTAGGTCACCTCAAGGCGCAGGGAGTGGGTCACGTATAATAAAAGAGACACAAAATTAAAGTTTTATTATTTATATCCTGGAAATTGGTTTCATGAGGGCAGATCTGATCCCTGCTTGGGGCTAGGTAAGAAAAAGGGAGAGTTGAACTCTTCTCTTACCAGTTCATCAGGGTTATTTAAAAGGTTAAAAAAGATATTTTTTTACATTTTTTGCAAAAAAAAAAAGATTAAGTCAACATGAACAAGAAGGGGATGGTAAGCAATTTTCTGTTTGCTTTGCCTCATCACCACTTTGTGATCGCAACAAAGCTCATCTTGAAGTTGACAACAAACTAAATCTGCATTTTTCCCATGCACTATTCATAGTAATTAATGGTTTCCAAGAAAATTGGTAATGATTTCAGACACTGATGGATAAGGTAAGGGTTCCCATCTGCAGCATACCCCTTAAGTGTTTATTGTGTCCGGCAGTTGTAGGCTAATACAAGCTTTGTGTATTGTTTAAAACCCTTTTGGATGCACTTGATGTGAACAGCTTAAAATTGGAGCTTTGTTAAACGGGGTTTGAATGATACAATTCACAATGAAAAGTTGCCTTGTTTTAGGAGCCAGAAACGTTAGCATACGCTCTGACCAGGCAGAAACCTCTGGTGTTGAAAAGTGACGCCAACGTGGAACTGCAACATTTTCCTGACCTGTTACTTCTTGCCGTAAAATGAATCGCCCTTCGGGTACAAATAAAGTTAAAGTTGAGTTGCATTCTTTACATTTTGATGGCACTACATTTGTTGAATTCCTGTATAAGCACCAAAGCAATGTTGTTAGTATTTTTTTCTGTAAGACCAAACAGTTTGGCTTTTGCTAAGTTACGGTTAGATACTTAACAAGCCAGGAAAAAGGTAGAACATCACAAAGCAGAGGGAGATAAAAAGGGGACAGAGAGACAAAAAGGGGGAGGAACAAAAGACTCACAGCTTTCAAGCTGCATGGTACAGGTCTGAATGTCCATGGGGAAATTCTTCAAGTCCATAGGGCAGGACAGGACAAGAGTCAGCCTGAGAGAGAAAATAAGATTGGAAGAGAAGCAATAAGGCATGAAAAGGCTCAGGGAGAAGGTGCTAACACAGAAGTAGAAATAATATAGGTTAAGAGATGAAAGAGCAGTGAAATACATCAGTGCCAAGCAACTTCGTTTTTCCCTTTTTATACTGAAGGCCAATGCAACATAATAGAGTAAATAAAAAAAACAGAACAGATTTTCCTATAAAAACAGTAAATTGGAAAGCTTATTGATTTAGCTACTCTGCCATTTCATGACTTGATGCACCACAGTAATTGGAAATTAATTGGGTTAGGGCTCCCTACTTTTATTTGTTGTGGTGTTGATGCATTAAGCCTTCAAGAACCCTCAAAGAAGAGAAAGAGAGGAAAGCTATTTGGGACTCTGTCTCGCCTCTGGGCGATGCATTACAGCAGTTAATTACACACACAGAACGCCTGCAGTACACACACAGGCACCCATTTGCCATTGTGTTATGATGACACAGTATCTTTTTCACCAGCTGAAGAACAAACTACAAATACCCAAGTGATTGACTCTGCAAACACTGACAAATTATGTCATGTCTTTAGAGCACTCAGAGATGTTTGATCCATAATTACAAAAGATATTTAGTAAGCTAATAAGCAAATCCAAAGGATTCAGGAAAATCAGCAGGAGGGGGGCCGTGATAAACTGTATTTGCAAAACTGAGTCAGAGTACAAAAGACGATTTTTGTTGGATGTCTTTCACTTTTCTCACAGTTGTTGAAGCTATCTAGTAGGCTAATGCTGAAAAATAACTAAATCCAATTAAAATAAAAAATCTATTGACATTTCTTTTGTAAATCTTTAGAAAAGAGCCAAAGAGAGAAGCTAAAACAATGTGTTGACTTAACTATTTTAAAAAAATCTTCTAGTCAATCTAGTCAATTGTCAGTGTGTGTACAATTTAATAATGAATCAATGGAGGGTCCAAATGCCAATCTGTGGCACATGCAAATGGGACTTAATACAATTTGTCCAACTAAGTAGACATTAAAAGGCCTCCTGCTAACTTCTCAACTGGTACACTCTCATTGATGAAGTAGACTTTGAAGTTAAACACTTGCCATAAGAAATCGGTGTGTATCCTCCCCAGACTCTGCACTCTTTCAATATTTTAGTCACCTGCTGTGGCACTATAGGCAGTGGTAGGGTGTTGTGATTGGCAATTCAGCTTTCTGCTGCAATTATGTTAAGAGTTCATGTATGTTAGAATTACCTTACTATCTTCTGTGTGATCAGCCCTGGTTGTATACTACACTCTCTTTACTTGGGCAGAAATATGCCCTTATTGACCTCTCATATAACAATCACATCCGTTGTATGTGTATTACAGTATGTCCCCTCTTTCATGTTCAAAATATCAAACCTCAAATCTGAGAGAATAGCTAAATTTAATGTTGTAAATACTATCTTAATTACCTGATGCTGTACAGAACGCTGCCATCTTGGAAAATCCTTAGCAGCTTGTTATCAGTGGTGACCTCGTGGAAATTGGCTCCTTTCTCGTTTGCAAAGAATAAATCAGGTTTCCAGATAGAGTCCAACATGGAGGGATCCAGATCAAGGGAGTCATCTGGGTATTCGCTGTACGCCAGACGGGGGTCATTCCATTTCTGCCGTAGAAATACATTGAGCCTGTAGTCCTGTGGAGGAACTCAGGGTGGTTAATGGAAAATATAGTATCATTAATGGTTAGTGTGCAGATATAAAGTTCAGACAGATCATTCTGCAGTGATGTAAAAAGTTTCTGACTTGACTCCTTTAGAGTTAATAATGACTTAAAGATAACAGAGCAGTGCTTTAATGAAAGATGAAGCTCTCTCTAAAATTGAAATTCTTGATTAAAGTCTCAATCTACACATTTTAGAAATTAAATCTTTGTTTCAGATGCAATGATATTAACCAAGTGACAATTAGATATACTGTAATGTGCATTAGTTCAATTTGCTTCTTTCTACTGTTGACAAGCAAATAAATTCACTTAGTTTGATCACTTTGCTCAGTCAACAAATTAGTCCTGGAGAATTAGAAAAAAGCCAAATGGTTGACCTCCACCAAGGCTTATAGCCCAAAGTCAACACAATTTTTTGCTATTCACATCTACCAATGCAACCATCATCAGTCTGGATGTATATATACATTTTTCCCTCAAAATAATGAGATTTCAAATAGGTATTTGTTGGTATTATTGCTTGTTTGTGAGTTGGACCTGTTGATACAGCTTATTCTTGTTTCTATCTGAAATTGAGATTGTTTGATTGCTTGTTCATTGCTTATTCATGAGTCAGATCCTCGTCTGCTCCAAATTGTATTGGGTTCTTCTCTGGTTATTGCATCACTCTGCGAGCAAATTTAACGGAAATCAGCCTGCAGTCTTACGGTAATCCTTCTTACATTAAGACTTAATGCACCAAAAACAAAACGTCTTTAGCAGACTTTAGAATTTCCTTTTCTCAGATTAAAGTGGAAAATATGCAGATACAAAATGCACAGATGATCTGTTCTGTTTCCTTGGTATATCTGGTAAAAATGCATCACTATTGTTGGAATGAACCTTCTTCACCTCATTCGTCAGCTCTGACTGATTGACTAAGATTGCGTACCAATTGTTCAAATGCTTCAGTTATATGCTGATGGTAAACAGAGGCAAGGCAGCACAAGCCAGAACAAGGACAGCGACTGACACAATCACTTCTGCTTGCAGCTAGCACAAATGAGTAATTAAATAAGAAGTTTAATCTGTGCAATTAATTCAGAATTCATCTTTGGGCATTGTAGATCTTTCCATTAATAATGCATCTTCATTTCATTTATTGGAATAGAAAGCGTGCTCCTTTCTTGCAAACCATTACATCAAAATTGTTTTTGCTCCAACTGGAAGTCTGATCCTCTGGGCCTTCCCACAAACACCCTTAAAAAGTGCACTTCTGTATCATGCTGACCCAGCAGGTATAGCACGGTAAATGCAGACCTGAGGACAGCCGTTTTTATTCCCCTGAACGTCTAGTCCTCTCTTCCATACCCTTTTTTATTCACTTTCTCAATTTTTCATTTTAATTGCAGAGTGGACAGTTCATTATCAGCATGTCAGTGACCCGTTGGTCTCTGAAGGTTGCACTGCTATGCTCCAGGAAACACAGAAATGAGGGCTCAGCTAAGCAAAGAAGGTGGTAAGGAAGAAAGACGATGGAGTGTAACGAGAGTTTTAGCTTTGTAAATCCAGCAGAGATACAACCAAAGTGAGGTTTGTTCACACCATGTTTTAAGCTTAGCCTCTTTAGCATATCGTCTGTACAATATTTGAAACCTTAAAAGACTCCTTACCATTGTAGTTTCTGTGATAGACCCAAAGGAGTTGATGAAAATATTGCAGGTGACATTCACAGGTGGGCCTGTGGGAAGAAAAACAGCTTTCTTGACACAGTATTCCCCTTTTATGGGATTGAGATCCCACTGTCTTCTGAAGAAAAATAACTTATTCTTATCATGTAAATTATTAAAATACCAATTCATTATAGAGGGATAATAAAAGTGCTCAAAGACTTAACATAAACTAAAATCATCATCAGAAACAGCAGACTATAACATAGCACACATAATAAATCACAAATTAAGCTAAACCATGAGGGGGAAGCTGATTGGTGATACTTAAAATTGTGTTTCTAATGTATATTTTTTGTAACATATGTTGTATCTTGCTGGAAAATGTAATCATTTTGTAGACATTCTTAATCATATTTTAGAGAACAATAACCTAGATACATAAAAAATGTTATGTATTGCACCAATCACTTCATTCATTGATTAAAAAAAGAAATCCCATTCTATTAAATGCTTTCTTGTTTCTTGAATATTCAAGAAAGTATTAACTGCTACCAGTCATAATAGACACAGTAGTCCTGCGGTTCCAATGGTGTCTTTCAAATTACATATTTGTCTGCCAAATTTTGGCTGTCTGCCCCCCCCCCCCCCCCCCACACACACACACACACACACACAGACAGACTGACAAGGATGATGTGAAAGATCAGCTCCTGCTCCTGTCATTAGAAAAGAGCAGAGGAACAGAATTGCTTGTTGAAAAGAACATTTCTTTGTGATTCAAGAGGCTAGCAGTCGCAAGTGTCTCTGTTTCTTCTACCTGGCTATAGACGAATCCCTACGGCCGGTTTGTGGGCGCTGCTATCTTGTGTTGGCCGCCATTACTGCGGTGGCATCTCAGCGTCTGCTGCTGCCTGCTTACAGTGACGGCAGCATTCATACTGTAGTTGGATAACAGACCGCTGCTAATGAAGTTACCTTAATCTGGTGACCTAAACATTATTTAGAGTTTACATATCAGACATCTTTTTCAACAACTTCCTGATTACATAATGGAGAAATAAAGAGAAACTTAGCCACAAGACAGCTTGCCTAAACCAGAAGCCGTTGAAGGGAGACGCCACCGCAATAATGGCAGCTTGTCAACTTTTAGTTTTCTACTGGATCTGTCTTTTGTTCACCAGGATGTTCTTGTTTCAAATTTGGAGGGGAGCTGCAAGCCGGTGATATAAACACACTGAAGCACTTTTTGCTGTTGTTAACTTCAATAAATATCCCTGAGAAATGGAATAAAATAAAATTCTAAGAAGTTGTAGAACATAGACCATAACATGGTCTTTGAAAGAATATCATTCAGTAAATACACATGGGAAAAGTCAGCTATTTAGCTTTCACAGCATAGATTTGCTGTTTTTCTTTCATAGTGCTTGTGTTTGCAGCTGGACTTTCTTGAGGGCTACTGTGATGGTCTGCTTTGACACAAACTATACCTTTGAAGTTGGGTCTGATGCGGGCATCATATCCGGATGTTTTTCCCATGAGCTTGTCCAGGAAGTCAGACGGCGACAGCTGTGGTCCTGCCCTGCCGGGGGGCTTTATCTCCTCCTTACAGGAGCTCGGTCTGACATTACCCAGGGAGAGGGGGGGGGGGAGAGAATAGAAGGGAAAAGAGAAGAGAGAAGGTTTTATGGAAAACGGCAGAGGAAGAGTGTGTTTATGTATGAGAGGTAGCAGTGGGGAAAAAATAATGAGAATCCAACAACTATCACCAATTTAGTCATCTGCAAAAATAACCCAGCGGTAGATGGGGAAATGAGGATGAAAAATAAATGCAACAGCGTATCTATGCTGGCAACTAAAAGCTTATCCATTTCCCATCATGTCTGAGACTTATTGGGCTTGTTAGGCCCCATACCTACAGAGAAACAAAGCATACTGTGTGCTGAGGTAGACTTGTCCCTCTCCTGTGCTTCCCACTGCTCATGGTTTAGCAGGGGTAAAGCTTGACAGATTGATGGCTCAATTGTAATGCTATGAATGTCACACCGGGGAGAGGAAGGAGTTGATACAAGCTCTAGTGAGGCTCAGACAGCCACTGACAGGAATAACCAACAGGCAAGAGTGAAAGTAAAAGGAGAAAGAAAGAAGGAAACATAGGGAGGCAAGAAAAACAGCCTAAAGCCTGGAAACCCTTGTTCATAAAAGATTTGCTTTCCCACCGACCCCTGCTGTAGCACAGCTGATTGCACCCCATGCTTTTGATACAATTGTTAACAGTTCATGATCTGTCATGATCCTAAACTCTGCAGTACTGATGGTGGGTTCAATCCCCTTCAAGGCACAACTTTGCTGATGCGCTGTGTTCTCATGAGTGTGTGTGTGTGTGTGTAGCCAGTCACTGATCCACCAGTCTTCCAGCTTCTTAGCTGTTTTTGGAGTAGAATAAACTGCACTGTCAGGGGCTGCAGGATCGAGGAATTTGTGGAGGATATTTTTGGAACTTCAAAAGCAAAGCTGAGCTGATCCTGAGAGACCTTAAGTCATAATAGTGTTGAAATTGAGCTTTAATGTTGGGATATATTGACTACTTTGTTGTGTATTTTAGAAAGAGGAGTCGAAGGGCTTACCAGCAAATTACAATTATAGATTACATCAGATAGCTTTTTGGCACACCATCATTTTGAGTGTCCTTGTTCACTCATGATTTGTCAATAACTACTAGTCTTGAGATGGAAACCAGCAAGCCACTAATTCCTCAGAGTTCTGAATTGACAGCATCTGCCCTTCAATGGCTGAATTTAGATGAATGTATGAATCGATTTAGGAATAATGTAATGTTTTGTTTGCCCTATTAATACTGTAAGACAACCCATAAAATGAACAACTCTGCTAGAGGCAAACAATACACCTTGCAAAGCTGAAGGTTGTATCGGGAACACCTCCTGTTTGTCAGGTGACTGTTTTAGCTTCCTGCAGCAAGAGAACATGCATAATTAGTGTATCTAAAAACAAACACGAAACACATATGATCCTTGTGGTTATTTGTCATCCGTCGATGTTTGAAGGAAAGCAATTTTAAATGTTGGTACAAGAAAAGATGCAATCTTCCAACACATTGACATTGTCCATACGAGTTTCTGCAGGATGAGGTGTCCATCATAAGGAAATTAGATGATGGCATTTAGGCTATAACCTTGCATGTACTCTTAAAGGCTTTCATCAGGCTTTGTTGACTGTTCTGACTATTATTTGCAAGTGTTTAGAGTGTGTTTGTGTGTATAGGCATCATAAGACCCTCTTCAGTGGTAGCTTTGGTAATGAATTCAGCATCAGTAATTTTATACGCTGATGACACAACAATTACGTTTTCAAACTGTTCAACAGAGCCTGGTCTGCTGCAGTGGCTCTGATAAATTTCTATTGTTGTTCTTTTTTGTCAGACAAAAGACACAACACAAAAAGATAATCTGAAATCTCATCCAAGCTACCCAAGCACTCAGACTGCAGTTGTAGAAATTGAAATGGAATTGCAGTACAAACCAGCTCCAAATGTGACTTTGATAAGTTTTGCACAAAAAACAACAATCTGTGTACAATCTATACATGCTTAAATTCTGATTTGAGCTGTTTGTCTAAACAAGACTCAACTATTACTGCTGAGCTGACATTGTCCCCAATGAAGGTAGCTCCACTTGTAAAGGTGACTGAATAGTTAAATGACGGTTGATGAAACAGTATGGTTGGTTCAGTTTCAAGATTTCATGTCAAAGACTTGGTCAAACAGGAACTGGGCATCCCTGCTCTTGGAAATCTGTGTTTGCTAGATTAATGGCTGTGTAGTATTTATAACTGGGACAAGAAATGTTGCTTTAATTGGTGCAATGTAACTCTGTTTATTGAAAAGGTAAAGAAAAATGAAACAAATAGAATAGCTAGTCTACCTAACTGATGATTCTGTTTTCTTGTCTCTGTGATTGATTTTTACACATCTTTTTTGGATTAGTATTTCAGCTTCTTGATCGCTTGCATTGAGTATTTGCCGTTTTATTCTACATTGCCTTAACTATTTAAACTTTCTATCATAAGCAGTTTTAGCAGTCGCAAAGATCAAACAGAGAAGGCCATATAAGCATTTTAACATTTGCATTCTTTCACACAAACGGCTACTAAATTTGCACAACAAATTTTATTGCTAACCATGTTTGTTTCCATCCCTGGGGCATTGGCGCTAGTACTGTACAGTAAAGAAAAAAGGAGAACCCAGAGCATCTTTGTTGATTTTCCCTGTGGAGCTGTGCACATATCTCAGTCTTTCTTACATTATAAAGCCCAACTCTCACTCGCCTGACTCCACTCCAGCGCTTCTGGCTAAGGTTCACTCTGTGTTGCTGATTTTACAGTATGCTGGTACCGCTTTCATTCTTCCCACTCACACAAACTCACTCACACAGGTACACAGGGAGATGGATTTTTAGCCTCTTACACTAAGCCGTTGATAACAAACTGTCTCGGGTTGTGCTTGTTTTGCGGATGTACACAGAACAATAAAGTATCCTGTTTGGTCTCGAGTGTGATGTTCTCTGACAGGTGGTCACAAGCTCTCACAGAAAAATGATGTGGGCAATAAAGTTTGTAGCTTTCAAGATATATTGATGGATCTAAAACACAACCGTGTCTTCTAGTGGAGATTTCTGGGTGCATTTTGACACAGATAGCTGACAAATGATGAAAGGTGCCCATTACACATTATACATTTCTGGACAATAAAATAGCAGTTTTACATTGGTTTAAGAACTCAATTTCACCAAGAGATGGCACATAAGACACACTTCATTTGTTACCACTACACTGTGCATTCATGACTCAGTACATGAAACCAAAACTATTTTCCTCATACTCTCTTTTCCAGCAGTGAATTGCAGTCTGGAATGTGGAGCCGTCATTTTTGCTTGTTGATGCTAATAGACTGTGATGAAACAACAGTATGAGAAACCTAATCTGTCACAAATGCTGTTATTTCTGTGACGCTTCTTGAAAATTATCACACACAATAGTCTTCATATAGCCTACTACGCATTTACAGTGAATGACCAGAAATGGTCTTGAAGGAAATGTTCATTTCTGTCATTGTCATTGTTTCTGTGTTACAAAGTGTAGAGATAAATAAAAATAATAATATTCTACTCCGTACAAGATTTGCAACGGCTTTTTGAGAGCGACTAAAGATTACATTTCTCAAATTCAGGAACAATTTGCTTAGTAAGGCTTGGCTTACTCATACCATGGAGAAATGGGATCTTACTTTCCCACATTAAAAGTAAACGTTTATACTAAAAATAAGGACTTTTTTTGCATAATACTTTTCAGACAAAAAAAACATAAATTTAGAAAACTCTTTGTTATGATGCTTATGTTGAGCTCGGCCTTATCTGTGGATTTCAGCTTTCCCTCAGGACCATCACCTCTCAAAAAGCCCTCATGCATTTCTAATTGGATCCTTGTGTGATCAGTGCTTTTATATCCTCATACTTAATAAAGGCTAAGCAAGAAACAATCTCAGTCACGTCAAATAATTGGCGGAGAGGGTTTTTTGCCCAGACACATCTGTTGGAAGGTGAAAACTCTTAATAGAGGTTTGAAAGGCAGTGAAGCAAACAAAACTGGACAGCTACCAAAAATAAATGTGCTCATTGGTGAGCAGTGTGTCTTATGCAAATTTATTTGATTCAAAGTCTTTTTTGGATTAAGTACTTTCAGTCACATATAAAGTTACATCTTTTTCTAGTGACTATAACTCACCGTGTAGCTGCACATGGGTTCTTAGAGTTAAATTATGGGCTCCTTTTGTCTGAGTGATTCAATTATTAAGATGCTCTTTGCTGACATTTAATGAGCCTGACCTTTTTGCCTCTCTTTCATTGAAGCTTCCGTACCAGACTGCTGTCGAGAATATACAACAGCTTTCTTTCCTTCCATTATATAGCAAGTTTTGGCTGTCACTCTCATGCAAGTGAGGGACTTCATTTGGCTTAGAATGCAAAGCTGAATAAAAGACACTTTTAAGTACTGGAAAAATGAAGATGCTAATACAAAAGTAGAATTCAAACAGCAGCTCAGAAATGATTTAGAGCCTGTCTTTGAAATTTCAGTCTGCCAGACAGCTCTACTGTACTAGTGTGTTAATGTCGTCTCTCTGAGGAGAAGCCTAAATAGACACAGATGGAAACATACTTCTAATCTTTCCAGAAATAGACTTGGAAAAATAATCACACCCTCACAGATACAGTTCTTCTAGTCTGGATAGACTTTGCGTGGCAGTTATTCATCATCCACAGAAACGCAAACTAGTACACTCTTCAACTGTGAGGGAGAAACACTGTTATGACAAACCTGTCAAGACTGTGCTGTCAGTAGATTAACCACAGGAAGCCAGCATATACTGCATGTGCCACCCATCTGAAGAGCTATGCTGCATTTGATAACTGTTCCACCCCAGCTGTCCTTAAGCAGAAATTTCAATCAGCCATTCATTTTAATCAGAGTATGTGAACACATGACCGATGGTTCAGGAAAACAGTATGTAGTCATTTTCTGCTAACATGGATGAATTGGCCGATGTTGGCCACGGTTGCTTTGTTTTCCAGTTTCATTTCCAAAATAAAAATGCTCCCTCAGCATTAACCACCTTCCTTCATCATGGGAGAGAAAAAAAATCACTGTTAACAGTTAGTTTGAAACCGAGTAATCTGATTGGACAAGAGAAATCTGAGTGCATAATTAATCAGGTCTTGTATTTTTAACATCACTGCAAACAAGTCTTATTTTACAAATTGGAACACGAAATGGAAAAGTATAAATAAATGTGCATGATACAAAGCATCTGAAGATTCTGAAGAAGCACAAAGAAACAAGATCAGAAAAATGTTTGTGTCACTTGGCGACAGTCCATTTTAAATCAAGTTTAAGAGCTTGGCGCAGCCAAATAATCAAATAAATAAGCAACAAATCTGTTGTTGCTTAACATTGTTTACTACCATATATTGCTTGTAGGACTGTTAGGCATGTTGTTGAGTGTGATTATCTTCAGTTCTCAGCCTGCAGCTTCATTCATATGACTGAATCACAGCCATGCAGATATTCATTACAACAGCACTTCCCCTCCTTGTTTGCTTAATTAATCAAAATCACTGAGTAAAGATTTCTTATAATGGTGGATACAGGCTAATTATGTGTTTACCCTATTGAATGCCACAGAAAATTAACTCTGTGATTTAAGGTCCACTGCCAAGCTTGTATAAAATTTAAATAATCTTTATTTAACATGGCAAAATGTGTTAGAATAACCAACAAGGTGCAGCAGTCATCCGGCTAGTGATAGCATCAGCTTCCACAGGTACATTATTGCATTAAGTAAAAGTATGGTTTTATATAAATGTGCAAGACTGTTGGTCCAAATCATCAAGATGTGACAACATCAATAGAAGGAAGAAGGGAAGAGGAGGGGGAAGGACAAGAGAAAGATGATATTGAAAAACTAAATTGATAGGAAGCTACCAAGTTGACAGATTTTGCATTGCATTTAAAGAGACACACACACCAAAACGGAGCATTCTAAGAGAGCTGGTTTATACAGGGTCACAAACCTCCTCTGGTGCTTGATTCATGTTATATTCTGACCAAAGCACAGCACAGATGTTTCATTTAGACCATAGGGGACTTTTGGAAAAGGTGGAAAATGGGTATAAAATGTCCTCTTTAATACTTAATTGAAAGTAAAACCCAACTTTTGCAGCTGACCATTAAAAAAATCTTCGATTAATCTATGAATCAATATTATGTTGAATTTTTATGACCAGACCACTGAGGCAAGTTAACCATAGATCTGGTGCACATTTCGACTGTACTGCATCATTTAGTTACATGGAATATATAACCATACACAGCAAAGGAAAAAGCTGGAGCTGTCATTCTGTATAGAGTACATAATGCTCAAATGAGGACATAAAAGGACTGGGAAGAGGGGTGTAAGGAGGCAAGGTCAGCAAGAGACCAATGTTTCCTTATAGCGGCAAAATTTACAGCTTTCTCCTTTTTCTTGCATCCTACAGCCTTTGTATAACAAATACATATAACTCTAACTGCCTTTAGATGTACATTGAATGCAATCCACAAGACTGGTCGAACAGTTGTTATTTAGATATAAACAAGCTAGTATGTCTGCAAGATATCTTCTCTTTCTTTAACCTCGTTTTGGAAGTAACCAATCAAATGCATCCCCTATCTGGTATTCTGCCTCTGGAGCGCAAACAGTCTGTTAATTGCTTCATCAAAAAAGAAGCTGGTGCTTGGAAAAGTAACCTACATCACATGGCAGTGCTGCTATTCCCTGGTTTCCTTCAAGAAAGGGATATCGAGGAGGAATGTCGATAGACATCCATGCATGAGCGTACTAACTCTTTAGTGCCCTTTAGCATGATGGGAAATGGAACTAAACTGCTCTATCTGTCCGTTGAATCAGATTTCTCTATTTTCATACTTGCTTACTTCCCACACGGCCCTTGATGTCCTCTTCAGTCTTAGATATTGCTCTTGCAGAGGAGCGCTCACTTCGAGATTAAACATAAGGACAATCAACTCAACTTTCTATCAGGCTCTCCAAACAGTATAATGCTTTTATTAAAATACATCTAAGCACAGCATGCTTCATGGTAGTACATTGAGATGTCATTTGTTGTCTTTAATGACCTCTGTAGCTCCTGTCTTCACACTACTGTATTGGATGGCCCGTGGCTACTGCTGTCCTCTTTTGATCAATAGGCTCAATGGAGAATGGGATTTGGAGCGCATTGCAATTTACCCTTTCACATTTATCTTCAATGACATGGCCACTGCCACTCCTGCACAGTGACACCTCCAGGTCTGGAAACATGGATATAAACAAAGATAACCTTTATCCCTGAACATGGCTTACAGTATGTAGTACCCAACACCTGAATGCCTGGTGAAAACAACGCAAAGAATGAACTTGACAAAGAAAATAGATCAATCAAATTAAGTGCAGATTAAGCATTCAGTGTAGGGGTCTTATTTGAAAGGCAGATTACTATAAATTGTTCCCTTGGGTTTATTGTGCCGTTGGGGAAATTTGCAAGGCAGGCATGCATATTCTATCTACATTAGAATATAAGATGGCTAGATTCAAAATGACTCCTGATTTTTTTTAGACAGGTCATTGTGGCACATGCACACATGTATTGATTAAATTTGCCATTCTCGAGGATGTGATCGATGAAAAGAAGACTGTTCCAATCAAAAAGACCATGGTCTACCCTTAATCCTCATTTAAAAAAAATATATAGATTGGTGATTTCATCATTTCTGTTCTGATAATTAATCAAACACATAGCTGAGATGAGCAATATATGCCAATCAATATTATCTAATTTTAGTCTTGACTAGTTACTACAGTTAAAGTCTCCATCTAATTTTAACACCTGCCACCGAAAGCACGTCCTCAATGGCTAACACTGAACTCTTGCTGCAGACAATATACAATTCAATTTGACACCCAAATACTGTGGCTATCCACAATCGATACTAGAGGCACTCACACTCGGTAGATATTTGGCCATTAAGACTGACTGACCAGTTCTGTCAACTTGTAGCTTAGCTTTTGTGATACACTTTCAAGGTAACTGATTTCAAACCCAATAGCTGGAAAGTTTATTTTGAAAACTCAAGTCTCGGCAGATAATAAAATCAAGTAGTTCTTAAGGGGTTTTAAATACTTTTGTCCCAAAAAAAATAACAATGTTTTAGAAAATGCTGACAAAGCTAGGCACTGCAATTTAAGCCAATGTTGCAATTGGCTAAAACTGTGGCTCATGCCAAGGTTGCTACATCGAACAATTCAATGTTGGTCTTTGGTACAAAGTCATACTAATTCAGGCTTGACACTTAGGGTAAAATTAATTAGCAGGATCACATCGATGTTGGCTACTGTATTTGTGTGAGATTAGTTTTCAGCTTTCATGCCTTTATTCAGAGGATAGGACAAGAAACTGGGGGTCGGAGTCGAACCTGAGCCGACCTCTTAGTAGACTCTGCACATAGGGTGACAATATAAACCCTTGGCTATCTGGAGTCCTGGAGTCTTTTTGAGCTCTCAAGACACAAGAGAAAAGAACAGTCTCACCAGACACTATCTTTCAAAAACAGCTCTGATTTAGGTTAGCTGAAAGTACAGATGTACAGTACAAATAGGCATTGGGTAGCTCAGCAACACTGTCACTATTCTTTTTTTTTATACTTTGATATACGTTAAGAGAGAAGCTGAAAGAAGAAAAAACAGCTTGCGTCTTGTGCAGACATCAGTTGTAGAGGACCTATACTCCCATTAGATATCTTGGTGTTTGCTTTCATTTCCAGCTCTATCACTGAGCTATTTCTGGTGTCCTCAGTATTATAGTTGATCCTTTGTTTTGTTGTGAAGCAAAAATAGTGCAGCAATAAGTAATTTGTGTTGGTAGAATCTGCCCTCTGCAAAGTATCTTTAGCTTCCTCAATGCAAACCACAGGGTTAAACGATTTGGACTAATCTATGCTAACCAAGAGTAAATCGCAACTCTGTGCCAAGCTGCTAACTCATTTGTAATGCAATCTTTAAACCTGTGTGATTGAAGCACAACATCTCTGGAGTACCCGGTAAAAAATTATGTTTCTAGGCTTGTATCAAAGTAATGACACATGGACAATGAGCTCGGGCTTGATGACAGATTTATGTTCAAGATGGCCCGTTTCTACTACACTGCACTCCAACTACCACCCCAGGCTTTTCCCATGCAGCCTTAACTAATCTTCAGCGCTCTCATTCATTTTAGTCTAGGGATTCACCACTCCTTCTTGTGAAATATACAGTCACATCCTTTTCATTGTGATTTATCTCTTATATCTTTTATCTTCTGAGTTTCTGAAGGCTGCATGAAGAAAACTGGAGAAAACGGTAACTCCTAATTGCTACTCCTGCTGTCAAATTGTCAAGACACAATTAACTGATCAGCCTACTCGTTTTATCTCACTGACGTTCATTTTTTTCAGTCTGTCTGAAAATTCTTACAATTTAGCCTTAACCCTTGTATTATGAGGACTAGAATTTCATCTTCTAACATGAAGATAGGACTTCCCCCTTAATATTTTCCTTGTAAACAAGTAGTCAATATTTTAAGCAATTGGTTGACTTAGATGTTGCATCTTTTTGAAATAAACAAATTCTATACATTTATATTATAAGAGTTACCAAAATGGTATAAGTACAGGGGCTAAAAAAAGGATACTACCAGAAGCATTGTTAACATTACAATACAGAGTAATACGTACTCACAGTAAAAAGCCATCAAATACATTTTTCAGTAAAGTCATGGAGCGAGCCTCCTGCTAACGACACTGCAAACAAAATAGTAGTAACGCTAATGACAAAAGACCACATTTAGCAGCGTTAGGAGGTTTCCCCAAAGAAAATCTTAAACACCAAACATTTATTTTCCTGCATTCTAGTCAATTTTTATGCACCACTTTGTGCCTTTTTTACACAACTTCATGATTATGATCTAGTCTCTTTCTCCTTTTATGTGTCCTTTTCATGTCTTGTAGTAATAATCAGAAAACATGTTCAAACAATAATGAATGCATTCATCTCCATTCTTTAATAAACATGTGGACTGGAGAGTTCTAGTGTTTCTGCACAATTCCAGCCCTGCAGACAGACACACTCACACTTGCCTTTGTGCACACTGAACGTAAGAGAGAGAGGGAGACAGAAACAGAGATCGCTGATATGCTGCAATTAAATAATTGCCAACCTAAGGACCTGAGTACCCAGATTTGTAAAATGTACGCACGGATTTCTATTGCAAATCTGTGCGTACAGTCTAGGAATCCTTGCCCTCAGATTGCAAATCTCTGCGCACTGACTTTTAAGAAGCTTATTTTTTAACTTAACTTAGCTTTCAGGGGACCCCTGCCACACAACAAAACTATCATTTTATAAAGTTTTACTTGCGACTCTGTTTCACACCAGGTGAGCCTCCTTTTAATCAAGACACCTCAAAACCAAGAGCAGTGTCACATCGGCAGCTGCACAATAAGAAAAGAAAACAGCATTTGAAGTTTTGTACAACCTATGTTGCACTGCAACAAATGCATTTTAAATAGACCTAATAGCGGACATCTCTCCTTTCTCTCTCTCTCTCTGGTGACCTGCAGTATACAGACCTGCAACATGTATTCAAGGGGTACAGAGTGAGGGAGATCGATTACCTGCTAGTTCACTTGTCTTAAATGGCAATTGTATGGGCGGAAAATATAACTGGACCGCTCTGCTTGTGACACCAACAGATGAGTCCAACAGAGGCGCAAATAACAGAAAATGTTGAGCTAATTCAAAACTTGGATACCAAGCCACTTTCCACTTGACTGATATCTAAAAGATCCACGAGAGTCCTAATAAACTGGAAGGTGTTTTGCCTCAGATTACTTCATGGAGATGTCATACAAAGACAAAGGCGCTATCAGATTTATTTGTAGTGTATTCTTAGCCTTACATTTCAATTTGATCTTCTGGTATCATCAATACCTCTTTATGGTGGTATGCAGACTTGTTCAAGTTATTTAAATCAAAACCTGTCAACAAGCAACTGAGTTTATTTTTGAAACCTCATGAATTTTAATCACTTCTGCACCACTCTAAGCAAAAAAAACTCTTGATACCATAATGATAACAGGTTTTTTGTAAGTGAAAAGTTATAGTAGCATAGTGCTCAGATTAACACTTGGCTGGCAAACCAAATGCTAGCTTCTGATAGGTGCCATTCTGGTTGAGTCCTTTCGTCCCTGTTAAAGAGTCACTCTATTATTCTCTTTTTTTAATTGTATTTTTAATTACTCTCTAATCATATTGAATGTATATTCAGGGCTTAGACTTGAGTCCTAATTGACATATGATTCAAAGAAGACTGATCTAAAGCATTCCCTTTTTCCACCTTACCATTAGCATCAACAGAAGTTGAAAATATGTATCCAGTGTCATGCATTTACCGCTTGCTAGCACCCCCCAAAGCTAAACCAAATAAACACAAGATCTCTAGCAGTGGTCGTTTAATGGGAATCTCTTTGATAAACCTGAGGAACTGACCTTTTCTCTTAAGGGAGATGAATCAATCAAAGAGCTTTGTCAGACCTACCCATCCTCCATACGTCTCTCTGAGACTTTTTATATTCCAGCCATCTTCTCAGCGTCTACGATCTGCTATCAGCACAGATTGCCTCCTGTCAGTCTCTGACAGACAGAGCTAGCCTGATTTCTGATAGAGAAAAGGAACTATACTATCTGAAAAAAGATTGCTTTGGTGTGTGCTTAAGGGCTTTGAGAGAACAGTGGCTTTATCTGTATACCATTGTCGGCTCAACATATGCTTTAGGTTTGTATTGTTGTGTTTCCAGGCAATGTAAGTGCCTGTTTAATTGTCCTTTTAGTTCTTTTTTTTTATCAAACCTAAAATAGATCGTAACAAGATTTGTGCAAATGAATATACATCTCTATTTTTCTTTTCACAATCGAAACATATTAATTTTTTTATTTTTTTAGCAAGAGATGTTCAATACTATCATTTCCTTTTCTGATACTTTACTAATTTTCAATGTGAAGCTGCTTTATTGGTGTTTCTAATTTTTTTTTATTATAGGGTCAATTAAGTATTTGGGTAGAAGGAGACCTTTAGTTATTTATCCTCTGTTGAACAGCTCAAGAATGGCAAAGAATAGAAAAATAGCTAAGCTCAACACAAGGACAACGACAAAAAACGAGCACTGTCTAATGGTACATTTTTAGCAAGCGCCTTTGTTGTTGGCTATCATAGCATAATAAATAACTGGAAAATACTTCTGTGTTGCTCAAAAGCCGAGTTACCGTTGGCAGCCATAAAACCACTATGGTGGGGAGCAAAGCGCTGCTTGCTGTTTAGGATAGTGCTTTGGAAAGAAAGGTATTGGATCGATATTCAGACTGGCATTCTCACAGATACCCACTCCCACATATTTGGCCGTTTCGTTAACATGCATGCCAATTAAGGATGTTGTTATAAACCAATCTGTAAAGCCAACAGCTGTGTTCACATGCAGGCGATTTGAGAAACACGATCAAAGCAAGATGTTAGTACCTGTTATCATCTCATCTTGCCATTCACTGTTGGCAAGGCAATGAAATGCAGTGATTAGAGAGGTCAGATTGGATTTCCTGATGCCACTAGACTGGAATGGTAATTGTGTGCCATGCTGAAGCACTACGGCATGTGTGCATGTACATTTCCAGTGTAAGCATAATGAGAATTTCACCAGCTCTGTGTACTTCCACATGTTGGGCTCTGAAGCCCTACCCCTCCCATCCTGCTTATGTCTCAAATGCCACTGGGAAATCACTCCAGCTGGATTATTACAGAGGAGACACCAGCCTGTGTACAGTGAACATGTAATTAGACGTCATAGTCTACTTGACTGTGATGATTAATGTCCTCCATTTGCAACATGCACCAATATAAATATGGATAGAGGTGTCAGCCCCCATCAGTAACGGTGTAAATCACATCCTCTGATAGCATATGCTACCTGCAAGTCATTTCAAGCAATCATTATCTTTTTCTTCTATTAGCCATTTGCTAACTACTTCTAGCAACTAATCAATTTGTATTCTCTTCTGTATTACGGTATTAGCTCTTGGTTTGTGTTACACACTTCTGACTTTCTTCTAGCTTCTTTAAAATGGTTATTGACGGCTAAAGGCTGCTGCTTAGGGAGAAGGTTAGGTTCATTTCTCATCTCTTTTTGCCCTGAAGGAACATAGCAACATAGCCGATGGACTGCATAAAAAAGAGACATGATAAAGCCAAAGGCCAGTGGATGAGTCAGTGTTTGTTGGTCCCAGTTATGGTCCACCTGTGCCTTTTAACCAAAGAATAAAAACTTACAGGGGTTTTGCTGTCAATCTGCACAATGAAGTCAGGTTTTAGCCCTGGAGAAGAAAAGCATACTGTATATTCATGCAGCATTTTTTCTCTAGAGATACACACACAAATGCACACAAAGACAGTTATTGAACTGTAAATGACCCATAGTTTGGATACAAGAGTGAGGACTAAGGAATTTTTAGGCATAGCTGCTGGCCTGTTTCGCTTGATCAAGCTGCTGGATGCAAACAACAGCGTCAGGATAAAGACACCATGAAGTGGGGTTTGAAGGATTTTCTGATTAATCATGCTCTCCTTTTAAACTTCACCATGTCTAAAGAAAGAAGTTAGCTCTTACTCTCTGATCAGAACTTTGCCTGCACTGTAAGAGGAATTGGAGTTATTTTGGTATGTGGAGAATTCTGCAAGAAGGGCTGTATTTCAATATGTTCAGATCTTTTTAGCTTTATAAGTTTCACTTGAGGATACCCACATCCCCATATAATATATTCCATTATTATATCGGTCAACTTCAGGTACTTGTAATGATACATTTTATAGGAAGAAATCGGTACAAGAAGAATTTACTATGCCAAATGTTGGTTTCTGATTGCTACACCCCACACTGACTTTAGGCATTGTCTCAGAATGATTGAGGAATAACTAATTAATTTCAGTTCTAAAAACAGAAGGAAAAAAATGATTAGTATCTCATGTGAATGGGAATCTTTCTAATCATTTGCACATTTAAAAAACTGTGTGATGTTAACAGGTAGAGATAATTACTGCAATTTCTCCAGCTTCTTTGATGGTATTAGTTATCTGTTGCATTATATGTAGAAATAAATGATGATATTATGTTTTTTTTTATCTTTGTGTGGATATAAAGTAGTCAGCTGAAGAAGTTTCTACACCCTCACTGTAATAAACAGAAGTGATTTGCTATCCAAGGGGAAATAAATTTCTAATGAGGGGAAAGTGCCTCGCTACATTTTTACTGCTGTGGGAAAAAAAGTAGTTGTCAGAAAATGTTGTTTTATGATGGGAAGCCCAAAAAAGATGCAGACAGTATATATCTTAAAAAGAAAAAAAAAAAGGAGGGCCTAATCCTCCGCTGTTATTTAGCCCAATTCTCCCTGTACCCACTGGACTGGTCGATACTCTTAAAGATGTTTAAATGCAGAGTTCTTGACTTTGGTAACTAATGAAGTGACAGAACATCTTTACCTCGAGACCCCTACGTAGCAGTTGTGGGACCAAATGTAAGAGGTATATACTAAAGAAAAGTCATAAATAATAAAACAGGTGCTCGCTCAGTTTTAGCGATATATTTGCAGGTGATATGTTCAAGAGAGATGTCATGTGGAGTATAAACAGCTTTAGCAAATTGCATTTAAATTTAATTCTGAATTTTTACGGCACATTGTAAAGTGAGTCCTGTAGACTGTAATTTGTTAGACACGCTGCAACTACTTGAGTTGAAATGCATCCCTGACATTTCAAAGTAGAAGCTGTTACTTATTTTCAAGGACAGGCGTAAATAAAGACATACGATGAGTGCATTAGCCTTGTTTCTACTTTCTTGTTGTTTAAGTCTGTCTTTGAAAATAAATGACCGCTTTCTTTTTAAAGTCTTCTTTTAAAGGGAAATTTATATTTAGTTGTACTTATTATCTTAGTCTTACAAATCGTTTTTCCTACAAATCAAAGCCCCATTAGAATTAAGGGTGAATACATTGACAAATAAAAGCATGCACTGGCGGGTTCCTTGTTCATATTTGACAAGAATGCCACCCATTTATTTAAAGGGAAACATTTCTCAACCAAAGACAACCCCAGGATTTGACACACTATATCAGGAAACAATGTGGGCGTCATGTGGGGACATTCAGACAAATGCAGGGAGTCTCGGTGGTCAAGCACAAAATTGAGAGAAAGAAATGGTTCCGGACTCGCACAGTGTCTGTTCAACATGATAAAGAGATGTGAGGCCGGCCCTGTTATGGATGATTTGGAAGCTCTGTGTTGCCCGAGATAATCATGAACAAAATATGGCCATGCATGACTAACAGTGTGAGTCACCAGCTACAAAAACACCATAAAATCATGTCTTAAACACAGAGCCAGACATTCAAGTTTAGTCTGAATGTCAGGACACGTTTAACGTGACCGAGACGTCTTCAATTTAAACCCAATGTCAATGTGACTCCAAAAACCGACGTCATTAAGCTTTGAATTATTAGCTGGATTACCTTGAAATGACCATTTCAGCCTTTGAGCCAACAAAGGCTTTCATTGAATTTAAGTGTGAACATGACTCAAAAGCTTGCAGTTAGCTTTAGTGTCTTTTATATTTCTTTCCTGTGGCAGGAACAAAACACACCCCTAAATCCCCCCAAAGAGGTAAAAAGTCAAGTCATGAAAGCTGCCAAAAAATCATCAATCTTCTCAGTGGCAGGAGAGCTTATTTTTTCTTTTGGTACAATGTTTTCATTAGAGTTTTTCTAATTACAGCGAACATAAATTGTTAACAGAGAGGGGTCAGTCTGGCAGCTCATATAATTAATTGGCAGGGGAATAAACAGTTTAATACAGATGTTACAGTCAGTACATAGCTAAGAAATCTTTAAAATCACATGTAATACTTGTTATGATCGTATCCATGTTATATTGTCCTGCCTCATTTCCACTCATTAGTTTTAATAATAATCACCAACATTTGGTTCCAAAAACATGTATCTGTCGATTCATAATATAATGATAATCAGCCTGGCCTACTGACATTATTCCCGCTGCTAACGTCAAGCAGTCCCTTCAGGGAAGGAGACAAATGCCTGTCAGGCCATTGATTGAATCAAGAAAAGGCTGAAGAGTTAATTAAAGGCTCAGGATACGATCTAATGGACGCACATACTCTGAAAGTATAGCCTACATCACGCAGACTGAAACTTCACATTTTGCACAAGAGTATAAATATGCTGACCTCCTAATTAAAACAGCAGTGCAACAAGACTGTATGCTTTTGTCCCATTTATCGAAAAACTTTAGCTCGTGTTGGAAGCGTTCATTACTGTGAAAGAAAAGAGCAATAAGAACTAAAGCAAGAATAAGTCAACGTAAAAGAGACGGACAAATCACCAAAAAACATGCTAAATGACGGAAATTAATCCCTAATCTTTTCGGGATTCCTCAATTGGTTTAGCATTACTTACTATGTTCGTCCACAGTTCCAAAAAGAGGATTACTTGTAGTTCTCAGTTCTAGGAATCCACAAAGGTTTTTCCTGCGTTACTGACAATTGCTGCAAAAAATAAGACTGCAAGGAGCTAAAAAGCCTTTACTTTTACACTCAAATACAGTTCAATTTTAAATCAGCAGTGCCCGTTTTAAGCACAAGACGGCAATTATGACGAAAACCTTCCTGGTAGACTACAAGTCAAACCGATATCCTTTCATATTCCTCCTCTCTATTAAGCTGTGCACCAATATAACACAATTCAAAGCACAACTGTTGTTTTATCTTTATAAAGAATTGTCCAGCTACTTTCAGGGGTTATTTTTTCTTTCCTAATTGCACTGTGATGTCATTAAAACTGCACTTCACCTGTCAAGGACAGCTAGTCATCTGGCTAATGTGGGGGAGGAAAGTCTGCCCATGATCCACAGGTCACAGTGCAAGAGATTTATGAAGGAACATGATCTGTTGTGTTTTACCCTTGAAACACATTTGCACTGTGTATAATAGGCAGTCACCTGCAGGCCACAACAGCACATTCTACATGTCAGATAATGAACAACTATAGTATGCTGTGGAGCTATTTCTGCAGAAACTGATTATTGGAGACAAGAAAACAACTCTGCCATGTATACAAAACCCATATCCATCATTGTACCTTACTGGTGTTAAATTGGAATTAGGTTTATTGGCTTGCAATTTGGTTCTTTCTATAGTGTGACAGTTGTGCGCCCAAACATCAGACTCCAATTCATTCCGTGTGCAGCAGAATTACACAGATTCCTGCATGGAATGGACTCATTGCCTTTCATGCCCCTGGAGAGGAGAGACACTCTTAAAGCCAATGTGTTTCTTTCTCAAACACAAATGTAATCTCCCTCTCAACGACCCTCTCTGCACTCTTTACCACCAGACAAATTGTGCTTCACTGGTCATGTGTGATCTGATGGAGTAAAATGGAGGAAGAGGAGCCATTTCTTTTGTTGTTTGGGGCTTTTATTTTTACTACAGCTAGGCCTCAGTGTCCTTTCATGAAAGACCTGGATGTTACTACGGCATCTCTGAAGACGATCACAATGTTTCCATGAGCCTCGCAAAATAGTTTTTATTCAGTGGGCCTTCAAAATTGCAATCCACAACTGCAACAAAATTTGAGCAAGCACTATTTTAACTTCCCTTTTAATATGGTTTGTTATTTTTGCCTAAAGCTCTTGACAAGGTTTTTTTTAAGGACAGTTAGTCGCAATATGTAAACTTTAATCACCAGCTGGTACTATAAAATCTAATTAATATGCAAAACATGAATTGAAAGTTTTTTTTCTACCAGGCTATAAGACTTTAAATTTAATAATTAAAACTTCTCAAACACACAGAATTGCAATTCAACCTAAAACAAAAAAATGCAACATCATAAAAGCCTAATGTTCATCCTGAATAATTCACTGTTGGACGCAGACAATTCAGGTCAAATCTAGCTTCTAAAAACGTCTAAGATGAAAGGCTGTAGCTTTGGTTGAGGTGTACTGGTAAATCTGAGTTCATAATTAATAAGTCAAATATGTTCTATAACCGTTTCTTTTAGCCTGCAGAATTTGTCTGATAAATTACCAGACTGTGTAATTACTGATTAATTGCAGCACATTCATTCTTAATGGTTCATGTACTGTGATTTTGATTCAATTACAGAGCCAAGCTTTAGTTTGACTCCATTGTTTCTTTTTGTTCAACCATATACTGGGAGGCCAGGTTTTGTATGCCAGACCTTTCCTTCCAACCCTGAAAAAGTTTAATCAGCATGGACTATATAGGCAGACATAATGACATGATGGAGGGCTTCATAATGTTCCCCCACTTCATGTTCCTAATTGCAGTGAACATAATGACCTACAGCAGTGAACCTCAGAGCCAAAAGTGCTGCTTTAGTCAATAAGTGGCCGTTTCAATCTGCCAGGGCCGGAGAAGAAGAGTGGAGAGGTTCAAATAATTGCATTAGCTTACCACAGTGTCACACATTTTGTAACCTGAAGAGTGATGAGACTAGCAAAGCATGCTACATTGGTTTTATCCTTCTACAAGAGTGAAAGTAAATCTTTTTGGAGGCAGAAATGTGGATCTGTAATCTCCAGTGAGGTGAAGCTAAACCCCACAAATGTACAGCGCTCCAACTCGACTACCTGCTTGATCTAACCTCTTGTTGTCGGAGCAGTTTTAGTCATTCTTGACTGAAAATATGATAAGCCAGTGCTGGAAGGTTTATTTTTACGTTTGTTAGTTCTCACTATTGATAATAAACAAGCTGTGATTGAAAACAGTAAATATCTTTAGTGTGGGACTTTCTTTATAGATTTAAAAACATACAGTTCATCTGAGCACATTAACGTACATTTTCAAAGAAAAAAGTATTTAAGACTGACCAGACAGGTGTTGGTTATTTAATTATTTAACCTATCATTGTATCACTTTATTACATTATTTGAATTTGTTAAGGCACCTGGGAAGAGTTTAAAGCTGGTTATAAAAAGAAGTCTGAAATCAATGCTGACGCCCAATTAGGAAAAACAAAACCATCAGCACCAAGAATGAGTCATTCTACATAGTCAATTATAATGCTTGTAATCACTGCTGCAAGGAAGGTGTTAGATCAAGTGATTACAGCAAGCTGTCAAAACAGCCTTTATCTACATTTTCCATTGCAAATAAATCGGAGCTAGATTTTTCAACTGAAAAAATTATATTGAAAAATGTACAGGGCAGGATCAAAAGAGATGCCACTTGGTCCACAGGGGGCGCCAAAACTGACACAAACTGGAAGTTCATCACAGGAGTTTGGAGTTAATACTCAGAATGATTCAAGCCTTTATTGATGTCAACAAAATAAAGGGAAATTAGTTTGTATTATTAAATCACCTATAATAAGGATAGGACATTTACCCCAGTGATGAAGTTTGTTTCCTTTTGTTAAAACTATTAACACAATGTTCCTTTAATTCAGTCCGACGAGATGTTGCCTTGATAGATTTAAAAAACCTGAGGGTTTTCTGGCCACTTGTTGAAAGCCCACCAGAACTGTACATACAATAACCAGTATCACGTTAAAGCTGATATTTGTGAAAATGACTAATACACATGTCAATGAGACACAGAGAAACATTAGCATTCATTGAAAATAGTGCCAAGGGATTATATTCAATCTCAACATCAGAAACATGCATTCTGAACTACTGATGGCAACACTATGGTCACCAGATAGTCAAGGTTTTGTTTAAATCAGGACATATATCATCCAGTGGGCGCACAGGAGTGAATATACTTGGAAACAATGCTGGTAAGAGCAGATACAGTAACCTACAATAGCTAAAAAACCTAAAAACAATATACAAAACTAAACTATATGCACAACCTTTGGACTATGAATCCAACATATTAAGCTGAACGATGCTAACATGCTCCCTATAGGGAGGGTAACTGTTCAGTTTGTAACATGTGTATGGTTATTGAATATTGATGAGAGCAGCATTAATGTTTTTTTTCTTGCCACATAAAGACCTACACCACCTCTCTCCTTACCCTGTTTCTTCAGTTTAGCTTGGATTCAATATTCTCACTGCACTTTTCAGTTTGCTACAATTTGTATCCATGAGTCATAGTTTGCTTTTACCTGTGGTATGACTTTTTCTGCTGCTGCATGTGTGTGAAAGGGAGTGATGTGCAGGAAGCGTAAAAACAAGCTTTATCCAAACCTGTGTGAATGCATGCCTGGGTGGTTTTGCTGGAACCCTGGATGAACCCATGGACAATGCTGCATTTTAATGCTCTCCCAGCACAGCATTAGCCGTCCACACGGCTGCAGAGATTAAACGTTTACCCTGTGCTGATGCTCATCAGTTACACTTCATGATGCATTTATTATTCAGAAGCTTGGTAGTTTTGATTCCAGCAGGCAGCGGAGGCATCTCACAATTACATGGTTTAGTGAGGGTGAGAAAAAAGCCTGAAGAATGACAAATAACATTTTTGTAAGATGTCTATGATTATAGCTTTTAAACTCCAGCTTTTAACCTTGATAAGAGAAAAGTGTTTCAGCATATTTCACTTCTAATTGCTGTTTTTATCCTCCAGAATTGGATTATTACTGAAAATTACTATGCCCTAATGTGGTAGAAGAGGTTGTTTTGCACATTTCAGAAAACAGAGAAAGGTCATATGTAGTGTGATTGAAATGGGCTGAAAACCATCAGTCACATCTCTCAGCCCGAGGTGCCAGCTGAACACTGAAGGCGCTGGCTTAATGCTGGAGACCATCAGTATGCTGTCACCTCCACCATATATCCAAACACAAATCTAAAGCCTGCTGAAGCAATGGGCAGATCTGTGGCAGACGCTACTTTCTTCACAGGAATTTAACAATGTGTGGCCAAGAACGCTTTTGTCTTCAACTTCCTCCTTTGATACAAAATTGCTGATGACAAAGATATTTACAGATATCCCTCTCTCTAACCCAAATTGCCAATACCCCCTCTCATGATCTTGAATATTCTCACTGGTAACAAATGTGAAAAAAATGGAGACTGACTACAACAGGCTGTGATAACTCTTCATAGTTGGGATGGGAAATGTTTAAAGAGGAGTGGTAAACGCAGATTGTCTATTTTAGACAAACAGAGCTGAGATAATACATGTTGGTTTTCTGTCAATTGTAAGGTTTTGGCTAATGTTAGCCTAAGGGCTAGAAAGTTTACAAGTGCTTGGAATCATTGACAGCAACTTCATCTCCATGGCTCTCTTATTGGCTATTTTCATCTCTAGAGCTGTCCCAGTGAAGGAATTTCCACAATGGTGATCGAGGGTGGCTCAAAAGCACGGTGGGGTGAGGTGATCTCACGTGCGGGTATGGCGGTTGCCTCTGTTCACGGCAGTTGGCTAGTTTTAGAGATAAAAACATCTACAACTTAAATCCTGAGTTATAAAATTAACACCGGTGTGAGCAAGTCATTCGGCAGGTTGAAGACTTGATATCTAAAGCCTGACAATCTAGGCAGAACATTGGTACTAAACAAAGTCTCAGGCCAGACTTCTCAAATTTTCTGAGGGCTGAATCCCATATGGATAGTCCAAAACTTCTGCTGTCTGAGACCAACCTTAATTTTGCTACCAGTGAGTGTTTCAGGGCCTTTTTCCAGCTACTGAGACGATTACAATGCAAAAATAAACTAGCTGTAAAAAAAAAAAAAAAAACTCCAGACATTCCTCTGAGAAAGAGCTGAATAAATGATGACTTGTTTTGAAGGGGTTTTTTTTTGTGACAAGCTAAAAATGTAATATTCCACGTATCCTCCATGGAACTCAGATCTCTCCAGCAAAAACATATAAACCTTTTGTTTGTATTTAGATGAATATTCTTTGTATCTGGAGACTTCATATTTCATTTTTAAGTACACTAAGTGTTCACTGTGGTTCTGGCTGTGTAGAGCTAACCGTCTGTTTCACTATTGTCTACAGCTTGGGCCTCATTTTTTAGTCATTAACTCACCTAAACATCCCATCTGTCCTCTTTTCACGCTTCCTTTCTGTCAGCACTCCTCACAGCTCCAGTCTGTGTAATAACCCAGTGTGTGGGGATTTATGGTAAGGATCAGAAAACTCCAAACTGTCTGTGACAGTCTAAGCATTGGTGAAATCTCTGTGACTCAGTCAGTTGATAATGTTTTCCCACTGCTCTGCTATGTACAAAACAAATTAACTAATGAAACCCTACAAGGGGATTTAAAGCTTTTCAGTTTTTTTTAAGGAAGCGGTCCAATTCTTTGATTCTCAACTTTGCATTCACATTTTTTTATAAGGAAAATACCACCTTTTCAACTCCTTGTGGGATAAGAAACGTTTAAATTAAAGTACAAAATGTTTGCTTTCCTCTCCTCCACTGTTTACTAGCCTCCAGATATTACGCTGCTGTTGCAGATACTTCTACTCCATCTGGGACTGGGCAACCATCAGAATTTAATTAAAAGCTATCACAGAAAGATTGTGTCCTCGCCCAACAACTGAGCTTTTGAAGTTTGGACTGGCTAAATTGTGTTTACTTCTAACCAGAGTGGTTCTTGCGGAAACAGCATTTTTCTTTTGTCTTAACAAGAGTTTTTTAGAGAGGCTCTCATCGCAGTTGAACGTTTTTAAACAAGCGTTTTAAATGAAACACTTGAAGTTAGAGTTTAGTCGTCTCTGAACCATTTTTCTTACAAAGTTGAGATATTTCTTGATACATTACAGTACTATACATGTCCAGCAGCGTAAGTCACTGATGAACAACTTTTATGCCAATAACAAAATTGACAGTAGTAAAATAGTCACTAGGACCTTTTAATTCACTGTGTTCATGAGCTTTAAGTCATTATGTGGAAACAGCATGCCACACAGAAAATTATGTTTAACTTTTGTAGGCTTCATGGATGATTGCAACCTACTGGCACTAGATAACTGACAGAGGAACATATGAGAACATAGAACCCAAAGAATATTGGTACGCTCCCTGAGCTATAAGCATACTTCAGGTTTTAAACATTTGGTTCTTTGATTGACTGCACAGTTGAATCACCACGAGGGTGCCTTTCTTTGTGGAGTTCACATGTTCTCTCCGTGCATGAGGGCGTTAATCGACTCTAAACCACCAGTAGGTGTGAGTGTGGCTTCTTGTCTGTCTCTCTATGTCAGCCCTGGTGGCGACCTGGTGTACCCTGCTTCTCGCCCAATGACAGCTGGAATCAGTTCCATCTCACAACCCTGAATGGGATAAGAGGTTTTGATAATGGATGGTTCTTTGGATAATAGTTTATTGTGAGCAGTTGAGAAAAAAATCTGTTCAAAATCTAACTCAGGAACATGGTTCCACCAGTGCTTAGAGAGAGAAATTAGTGTAAATAGAACATTAAACTCCGCTCAAGGCCAGTTGTCTTGAGAGACATCTTTGGTACAAATATGTTCACCAACTCCTCTTCACACCAACAAGACTTTTCACCCCTCCTAGCACACCAATTGCACTTTTTAAACAGTGGAGTAGCTGGAAAACCACTTGATCTGTGACCTAGAAGAAAAGTTACAGCTATGTTCTGAGATACTATGCTGATTCAATGCATGGTATGAAACTCACAGTAGGCAGTTGCTTTGGGCCATATTATGAGGGCTCATTATTCACACTTTTACAAACTTTCATTGAAATTGTTTCTCTAAAAGTTGTTAAGCCGTCTGCTGCAAGGGGAGACACTGCTCAACACAGTTTATTTGAAACTAGATCCAAAACTGAAAATAATGAGCTCCCAGCCTTAAAAACATATTTTTGGAGATTGGTGCAAACTGGAGAACTTGGGAGAACCTTTGTTCCCCGATTCAAGAGTTTGACGTTTGTCACAAAAATGATCATTTTATTTAGCCGAACACTCTTCCAGTGTTACAACAGTTTTGTTTAACAACAGAAGTGTCTTGCTGTCATCATCATCATAATTGGACATCCATGAGGATTCAACTAATCTGCCACCAAACATCTGCTTTATAAGAGTGTAGTGGAAGCATATTACCACAAAAACAGTACCACATATTTTAAACTAAAGTGACAAATAGAATATATCGCCGCAAAAATAGGCAGAATAATTTCAGTATAGAAGAAAATACCTTTGCTTGTTATATCCTGGACTAGATTCGAGCATCTAGTGATCATCTTACAAGTTTCATTTCAATCAATCATTTATTTCGATAATTTTGCTGCAACATACTTTGTAAAGACTGTAATTAATGAATTATTTCTTATAAGATGAAGCCCCGGGCCTCTTCCAAATCTGTCTCTCACAAACACACTCAGCCTCTATCAAATTGACACCTAATAACCAGGCCCATGATGGCCCAGCTCCATCAGATGATACTCTCTGATATTTCCACATCTGACTCATGATCTCTCACTGACCGGAGGCAAGGACAGCAGGAATCCTTGGTCCCATTCTGTTGCCCTTCACTAAGCTTCACTCTCAATTTGCTGATGTACAGACACATCCAATGACCAGAGGGTGTGGGTACATTAGCACAATTTGCGTGTCCATTGTTGTGATTTCTATATACCGTTGGAATCAGTTTTTGATTACAACGTCTCGCAATCCAGTGCACAGAATGTAAAGTTTTGTGAACTGAAAGTGGATCTAACTGCTGTTTAAGACCTCACTGTGAATACATGCAGCACAGCATGAGTTCTGCTGGTTAATGATACTCCACACCAGATGGTGGAGCTTGTAACTCTGATTTAACTATGAGATGCGCCAAATGTCTTTAGAGTACTTAACAAAATGCTAAAAACTTCAACTGTTGCTGATCGAGTTATACCACAATACATTTTGAGACAACATTTGTCAGAATGATTCCTATAAAAACTGACATCTTGTGGAAGAGAGAAGCCGGCATTGAATGCTTCTACATGCGTGTACTTAAATCCTTAAGGAGGTTTTTTACTTTTACTCTGTGAAACGTTTTAGATGGCACATTCAAGAACTTCTGCTGTAAATGTGTATATGTTGTGTTTTTCACAGCTGCTACTGTGACTGATATCGGAGTAGAAAAGCACAGGTGTAACAGAGGTATAAAGCTCCTTTGGCAACAGTCAAAGTTTAGCAGATAAGCAAGCCGACTGGCTCTGTGGTAAATGAATGCATTGTTTGTTGTGAGGTTGTTCTATATCAGACAATCACTAACCAGAAGCAGAATACGACATGTGGGGATAAAGTATGACTTCAAGCACAGTCTGAACAATGCCTGTATGTTGTTGAAAAAATCACCTGAGTGCATACTATATTATGCAATGGGCACTGCACCTTTTGACATCACCATATAGCCCTCTATTGACCTTGATCAAAACTTAATACAAGATTAAAACTATTATTTGCTCAACATAAGATAAAAAAAACTTTGGTAAGAATTGGATTGGTTATTGGGAGAAAAAAAATCACAATATCAGAAACAGTTTTTCATGAATCTTTGTATAAAGAAGAACTAGCCCAACAACATTAATAGAGAATGCTACCACCTCTGAGCCAAATTTCAAGCAACTGCAAACAATGGTAAACTGAATGTTGCAGACAGAAACGGTGAAAGCCAATCTGTGATTACTAAGGCCGGAAAATTCCCACTCTGCGTGTACAAATGCTCAAAATATTTCTCTCAGGTTACATTCTTACAAGTTCCTTTGTTGAATCCTGATGAGAAAAAAAACCATCATTCAGCATTCAACCAAACTCAGTGGGAGAAAAGGTTCAAGAATCAGATTGTGGGGTTCCTTTCCTGTTGAAATTCAAGTGGAATAACACAAAACACATCACGGTTTCTTTAACACACCCAAACCCTCAACTGTCACCATCTCAGTCTGTGATATTAACTTTATTATTTATACCTTTCTTTCCTCTTTTTCATTTCCTCTTGTGGAAGCCTATTCAATTGGAAACCTATCTCTTCAGTCCAGCTTGAGCACTACTCTACATGACAATCTCCTTTTTAAATCTCTGACAATACTTTCCGTCTCTCACCCCACTCTCTGTCTCCCCCATCTCATCTCCTCTTTCCTATGTGAACCATTTCTCTCCGTCTTCTCTCCACTTTACTAATCTACCCGCTGCCTCCAGCTAAATGAATCACCATCTACATTTCCTTGTTCTCATTTTGTTTGCTCCTCTCCTCCATTTCAACCCTCCATCTCTCCCCCAGACCTTCATCAGACTCTGTCTTTTTACACCTGCCCTCTTTACTCCCTTCATTTTCCCTTCCAGCCCTCCCTACACAGAGCAGATAAGGCTGGCAGGAGAGCATATAATTTCTCAGAGGAGGAGCTGTCAGTTGACTGCTCTTCAGGCTAAGAGCTGCTACCCTTGCCCCTGGGTTCACGGAGTCACAGTTCTGTTCTGCTCCTGGATTATGTAGATCCTAATTCCCTCCCGCTCACACCTGAGGGTGGCAGGGCATGAAATAAGGAAAGTGTTCACTGCAAATGAAAGTTTGTGCCACCAAGAAGGAGAGCGAGATAGGGGAGGAAGGAGGAGATAAAAGTAGGCTTGGCTGCTAGTCTGAGAGAAAAAGAAAGAAGGGGAGGACAGAAGGATGGAGGTGGGTGTGTTAGTTTTGCTTGTCCCCAGATACACTAAACACGCTCTGACTGGAGCTCTCTCCCCCTTTTTCTGACTTTAATGTTGCCTCTCTGAACACGTGCCAAACACTTCTTTCCAGAAGCATCAGAGATACAGAATTCCAAGTGAGCATGCATATAATTTTTTTTTCATGTTCATGTAAGGAAACAAAGACTGAGATGTTTCCCGATGAGCTCTTTGTTCAAATATTGTTGCTACTGTAATTAATCACCTCATGAATGTGGTATTTTAAACCAGAGCCTTCATTTTAGGCTTTGATATTTTCGAATAAATTCTTCAAGAAGGGAGTGAATTCCACAGGTAGTTTGCAACCAGGGCAGGTTTTTTTGTTTTTTTTTCTGTGCGCACTAAAACAACACGGTTAGATGTCTATTGTTTAATCTCCCAGTTTTGCACAGGAATTTTAACCGAAGTTACATTGTCAGCCAATTAACAAATTGCGACAATGAATTTCACGGTTGGTAACCAGAGATTCCGGATTTGTCTGTGCGTAAAATGTTGGATTATTCTGGGTGAAATCATGCCCGCGTCGCTCGGGTTGCGCTGGCTTGCAGGTTAAATATAAAGCTTTTTTTCCTCGTTGAGTTATGTTTCAGCCCATTAACACGCAGCAACACAAGATAAATGGATAGTTTCTTGAAGGTAATCTTCAGCGTAACTCCACCTCAACAATAGAGACATGGAAAAAGATGTAGGGCTGCGTAAAAGTATATTCAATCATGACGTTATTAGTCCTTAATGGTCAAAAAGTTAATTTTAAGCAACTGATGAGAGAAATAAAGTCGGACGAACACAAAGACATTGACAAGATAACGTTTTTACGCCTCACCTGATAAAGCCTCCTTGGAAAAAGCAGAAAGACAAGACATACAGAATCCGAATGACCTGTGGGAGCATCCTCTGGCTCAAAATCTCTCCTCAATCCCGTGGAATAAGTTAGAGAAAAAAATAAATTCGGGAAATCAGCAAATCCACTGAGCAGCTTGTGAGACTGGGCTGGAGGAGGAAGGCATCATCTCTCTCTCTCACACACAAACACACACGCACACACAGCGATCCAAGCGCGTCTTTGGGGAAACTTCTCCCCCTCCCACCAAGTCCAGGGGGCTGCACACATCCAAACAGCAGGCGCTCTGCTTCAGGGCGGCTGGACTCCACTGGTCGGTCAGTCACTCAAAGTGCTGGTTGGCGCTTGTTGTGAAGGGGAGTGTCGGATAGCGTTTCAGTGTTTTTTCTATCCTTGAGACAGTTTGATTTCGCCTGCTGGAGTAATTTTTTATTCTCGTTTATAATCCTCCCTCGCTCTAAAAAACTGAAAGAGGTTAGGATTTAAAGCAGCAGTAGCTTTTGTTTTGATCGTTTCCTCATGTGTAATTTGGCCTAATTAGGATGGAGGGAGTTTTAGCTGCACTGATGAGTTAAATTGCATCGTTGAGTATATTCCGTTGATGACCAATCTGTAGTGACACACTCGTAAAGATGTCTTTTTAGATGGGACTGGGAGGAGAAAGCGTCGGAGGATGACGTCTTTTGTGAAGATGATTTTAGGCCACTTTAATGTGTCTCGGGGTGCATAGGCTAATCATTCTCCAGTGTGTTAGTTTTTCTGATTGGATACTCACAAGTCAGTTGGCTAAATATTAACCTACTGACATGTGTATCCAAATTCTCAGTTTTTGTGGTTCTTCACTTTTTTTGTTTAACAGCCTTCAAATAGGATTGTGTTTACCTTAGTGATGAAAAAGAGTGCATTCCGAACCCCCTAACTTGAGGTCAGCTATTCTGACTCTTGTGAGTGGAAGTTTTCTGACAGCTTCAAGTTAAAGATCAGTGATGCGTATAAGCGAACATTTCAGATAAGGGCAATGAACCTTCATTTGATGGTTAGGCTAAATATATTTTCGTTATAAAGACTAGACCAGTGTTTCTCAACTGATCGAGCCTCAGGACCCATCACTGACTCCTTCATGAAGAACAGGGACCCAAATTTCTGATATACATTTTTTTTTTTAATCAATGAGATTTATTCAAACAAAAAATTGTGCAGTTTTGACCTCAGATGGTTAAAAGCAGGAAAGAACAAAGAAACTGAACAAAAATGAACCGACCGACACACCAGTTGAGAACCACTGGAACTAGACTTCTTCGTAATAATTTTTAAATGTTTGAGCAAAAAAGCCATTAATATATCAGGCTATACCTTAACACTTTCTGCGTTACTTTACCTTCTAGCTTGTAAGTCGTGTTGCATAAATGCTAACGTCAGAAAGTAGCGGTAGGCTATCTCACGACGAAGGACTTGAAAGCAAAACATTTCACATGTCATAGCACTCAAAGAGATTTCTGAGCATTTTGGTACATAAGATGTGTTAAAATAGATGTTCAAGAATACACTGGACTTCAGCTTGAAGTGACTAGATATTGGTAAGCAGTCACTCATAGAGACAAAAACAGATCATTATCACCCAGGTTTGTGGTTCCCTTCAACTCTACAAAGGGCTGTAGCATCTGTTAACCATTTGATTGTTCTTTAAACCCCACCCTCTCTTCAGGGAACTTAAATTAATGTCAATATCTGAATCCCAACACAAACACTTACTGTTGTATTTGTGAAACCTGTGCATTTGTTCAATTCATTTAATTTATGTAGGTAAAACCAATAAAAAATGTTATTTATAGGTCTTGCATCCTTTGAAAATTCTTGTCTCCGGCACTTAAGTCACCGACTAATCCACCTCACTGAATAAAGTTTTATTTGGATCAGGAAAAAGGCTTGACCTCCCCAGTAAATTGCAAATAGTTATCTATCATTAAAGCCAATCATTTACAATTTCATAACTTTAACTTGAACATATTTAAGGATTCCACTAGTTTGTCAAAGCACTGGTAGGTCAGTTTCCATTACTCTGTACTAGTGGCAATGGGTTCTATCTTTTCTATCAGAGAATAAATCTCTGTCAGTCAGATATCTACCAGTGACTGTGGTTATAGATCAATGTATGTGTATCCACACTTTCAGAACCTATTAAAGTCTCTGTATATTTGAGATCACAGGGCAGTGACACATCACTCGCAGGTCTGCACATCAAATTGCTTCTGTTGCAGTCATTTGTCTTCCTGAATAGGTTCCACCCAGCAGATCGAGTGTTTCCTAAGCAGGCAGAGGTGTCACTCTTTTCTGTACTCTTTATGTGGGAAAACACAGCAGATTAACCTTTACTCTTATGCAATTACTCAATCTCCTTGTTCCTCCTTCACTGAAGCATGGGCATTAAAGATGCATTGCTTTTTCTCTCTTCTTATCCAGGGATGAAAAACCATGAGCCTCTCTGGCTTTTCAATTATATAATTTATTTAAAAAGAGCTTGTCATTAATACCTTTCAAAATGCAAGCTTCCGTGTTTGGCTCTACTAGCTAGCTGGCTGACTTTCATCACCGTAGTAGAAGTCAAGACATCTGAAATGTTATACTTATTGAAACAGCTGTCTCCCTTAGTTTCTCATTGCTGAAATGCCAAAAGTGTACTCTGACACTGTGGTAACCTTCTGCATCTTCCCTACCGTCATGCATTTTTATTTATTTTCTGCCAGCAGCAGAAACCTGAGAGACCAGCTCTGTACTCTAGCAAAGGGTGAGGAAAGTGGAGGTGGGGTGAGAAGATGTGGAAGTGATGGTGTAGAAACAGAGTAAATGAAAACCTGAGGGCCTGAGTTGTTGGCAGTTACTGCTCTCCTAGACAGCTGGCTTGCAGTGGAGCGCTTACATGAGTGCTGACATTTTAGGCTTAAAGGTTCTCAACAACAAACCATCTCTGCCTACTGAGTTTTCATAAAATGAAGCAGTTTCTCTGTAGATTAATCTTAATGTCATAAGACACGTTGAGTAGTTGAGATCTGGCCAAAAAAGTAACATTTAAGCAACTTTAGTCTGTCTGTACAGCCAATTTCTGTATTTTACCTAAATAAAACTGTCATTATCTGTTGTCAGCTGGGCCAAATATGTGATAGCAGAGCCCTATACATCTCTGCTGAGTAGTCTGTTATAATATATCTATGGTGGAATAACCCTGATAAACAAAAATGCAGTAACACTTGCAGTAGAAATCAAAGTTATAAAGATCGTAACATATATAGTAGGAGGAAGTCGGGAGACATTTGAAGAGCAATTAAGTGGGATGCTTTGGGTAATGACTTCTGTTCCTCCTTTTTTTTTAGTTTAGATACCATGAACTTTACCGGGAAAAACAATCTTTTTTGGGACCTTCACAAAAAAATATTTGTACCTAAATCTCACAGTTCTGCAGCTGTTTTACGTTTCACTTGTGCTTATAATTGTTACCCACAAGACAAATGTGCAAACTGTGTTGGAATTCATTTTTCTGCAATCTCAGGACGTGTTGTGTCTAACATTTTATTTTCTCTTGACTTTTTATGTTTCCTGGTAAATGTTCAAGTTGAAATAGAATAAAGGATTGAATGTGTATATAAAAGAAATATCATGAAGAACAACATCTAAAATCTTTTAAGGTCACTTGAGGACAACCAACCGTCATAAATGCATTATTATCAAATTATTTGTTTGAAAGATCAAGTATTTTTTAAGTTGCAGCATGAAAGCATACAACTCTGCAAAATGCAAATGATGAGCAACTTAAGTATCAGAAGTGAACGCTGATAATGTCAACCATTTCATCATGTCTGACGCTCAGTAACCTCTAACCCTGAACAGATCTCAGCTTCTCGTTGAATGCATTGCCTGCCTATATGAAAGGTCAGGTTTCAGGTGTGACGATCACTCTGGTCTACTCGCTTCCACTTTTGCTACTGCATGCAAAGTGCTGTTTGACCAACACTTCCCAAATATAACCAAGAGCCATGCTTCTGTTTTATTCATGGACACATACCAAACTTGACCTTTTCACACGGGAACATAAGGAGACACTGCTTTAGGTGACATGATCTGCTTGTTTCCTCAGCAGCAGACTGTGGAGAACGAACTCCTTAGACTGTGATTCAGACAGGAAACCGTCTACCAGAGGACTGAACATTTCGAACAATTCTGTGTAATTCTCTAACTATCAGTTATCCATTGTGTTGTCATTGTGTCCAGCATTCTTAGATTTGCTGTGAAAGTGGCTTTAGCTGCCTAAGCTGAACAACTCAGAGGTGGTTTTTCACTCCCTCAGTCCCTGAGAAATGGCTGATCAGCCTGGCACAAAATCCCAGACTGGAGCCCTCCCCTGAGGAGTTGACCTGTGGCTAACGTTGGCTGTTTGTCGCCGAGACCTCTTCCTTATCCTCAGCTGCAGAGTAAATAAGATTCTGCATGGCTGTTGGTGTGGGTGAATACTAACAGCTTTGTGCAGCCGTCCATGCAGTTTTACGGCCTAAAGAGGTGATTTTTTTTCCCTCTAAATGTTAAAAGAATCTTAACATAGAAACGAAGTTAAGGTGCCAATGTTTTTCAGATGTATCTCAGCTGTCAGGATTTGACTGAACTTTGATAGAAGAGGACAGTTGTTATCAATGAACACTACAGTCTATCTACTATTATGTAATAAGTTAGTTAAGTTGCTCGTGTAAGAAACATGACATGAACTAAATATGTAACATAATATGACTTATGTATTTTCTAAAGGTTGATTTTTGGGCTTTTTTTGCCTTTATTTAGAGACAAGACAGTGGACATAGTCAGAAATAGGGAAGAGAGAGCTGGGAATGACATGCTGTAAAGGAGCCACAGGTTGGATTTGAACCCAGAACGTCCACACTAAGCACCAGGTTACCAGCGGCGCCCATTGACTTGACTTACGTATTTAAAATTTGAAAAAGTTAATGAACTTTTTAAATTGAGCTGGTTTCTTTATAAGTCTAGTGTTTTTCTATTCAGTTTGGTCAAGATCCTCGCGATAGTTGTTTTAAATTGAACACTGATTGTACGTTAATTTAAATTACCACAAGTTGTGCTGTAAAAATAACTTCACAAAAAAGCTTAAATGCATGTAAAATGTGATTCAGAAAAGAACAGAAAAACACACACAAAATCAAAAATCTTACTAGTCAAACAAACTGAGTTGTTTTTATTGTCCACCTCTTGAAGTCAGAGAATTGTTTTTCAACCTGTTAAAGATGTTTTTGTCTTTTTCCCTGTTTGCTTTGCTTCTTTCCTTTCGTTGTTCCTGCTTTTAAAATGTGTATCTGTTAAGACTTTACTTTTGTTTGTTTGTTGGTCGGCTGTCTCATTTGTCATTGCTCAGACCTTAAATAGACACTATAGTTGTTTTTTCCCTCCCTAAATTAATATATTATAACTGTGAACAACACTTGCCAAAAAGGAGTTCTAAGAGAAAAGAGGATAAATGTATTCAAGAGGAACCCACCTTTCAATGAAGAACGTGCTCGGTCATATCTAACCTCCTCATACATAAATATGGGACTAAACCCATTCCAGCCTAATCCTCATGGCCTTTGCTGTTTGCACAATCATGTTTTAACTCCAAAACCTGACTTTAAACAAAACTTTATTACAAGGTAAAGTGAATTTTTGGTTGGTGTAGGAAAGCCCATAATGATACATTTTAACTGAATAGATATATACTGTATGTGTGTGGATAACCCCCAAGTATTTTAAAGTAAAGCAATAATCCAGAAAATCATAATCAGTCTGCATATATCAAGCATCCATCCAATTTATACAACCAGCTACAGCCAATCCCAAAGAAAGCTTTGACAAACACATGTGGTTCCTGAGGAAATGACAACACACCTGTGACAGTCATTCATTCAATTTATTAGAAGATTTTAATGTCAAAAGTAATTTTGACAAAATATGGCCATTATGTGATTCTTTCAAGTGTTGGTTAAAGACTCTGATGATGGGCACATCATTCACTTCAGCCCAGAGCCTTCACTACACGACCAAGCTCCCATTTGTAAGTGATAAGTGGAGAAAAACTGTGTAAAAGGATCTTCCACCTGTGTAATGTTGAGGAATTAGGTATTTTATTTTATTTTTTGGGGTTTCATTATTTTTAGAATTAGTTTGTTAACAGTCTGAAAATTCATCAATCAACAAATGTAACATTTTCTATGTACTTCAGTGAAAGCAGCCACATTTCCTCAACGATTTTACTTAAATATTATGACACTGATAAGGAGATCACGTTATTCACATTGTGTGGTCAATGTTAAAGACCTGCACTTTTTTGATCTTGGAAGTACACTAATAGAAATTTGTGAAGATCAATTAAAAAGGTGCTAAAACTAGAGCAGCACATTGTAAGGTTAGCTTATAGCTTAGCAAAGAGAAGGGAAGCAAAGGTCATTAATGAACACATTATGTCTTGTTGGAGTGTGTGTATGTATGTGTGTGTGTGTGTGTATATATATATATATATATATATATAGTCTTTCTTTGCTGCAGTAGGCTACTTTGTAACATCTATTGCACATCTGCACTGGCAATAGAGGGGGATGAATCTTTTTATACGGCTCCTTTGCAGGAATGCAATAAGCATATTTCTCTTACCACTTTTAAGAAAAACATGTTGCTTTGCATCTTACATGCATGTAATATCACTCAGATAATGTAGTAAAATTGGGTATTGTATAAAAGCTTATAATAATCACTACTTTTGAGTTAAAGCAACAATATCTAACTTCTCCATCTTAAAATAGTAGTTGTAAAGTTGATCTAATAGTACGACTTCTTTCAACAGGTTGTAGACGCAAGCAGTCACATTGGCGCAAAGTCGATATTACTATACATTGTCAGTCGACATGCATGTTCTTTGGCTTCTCTCAACACCGTCCCTCTGCTTGTCAACATGCATGTTGTCTGTGAGGGGGAGTTGTGGGGGAGGCACAACAGTGTGCTGTGTGTTTTACAACAGTGCAGTTGCACACAGAGAGCTTCAGTGGGCACCAAACAGAATACCTACATATTCCGGCATTAAAACAAAGGTCATTGCCATAGCTGCCTCCTGGTACAAATGTCACAACCTTCTTTTCCAAGTTTGACTGTGTTCTTCACATGAAAATGACATAATGTAATCAGTGTTTAGCTATATTGCCATGTCAAATGCCATGGACTAAATAATATCACACATCAGAAATGTATTAAGTAAAGACAGTTGGACAGAAATAAAACATATGTATTTAAGTTTCCTTGTTTCTCCTATTTCACTGCCATATGCCAGTCTGTGACCCTGTCGTTAGAGCACGACATCTCTTGATGCTGTCCAACAACTGCTCATAGCTTTACAGAGGCTATAACCAATGCTTTAGCGAGTGCCTGCAATATTTAACACCAGAATAAATAGCTCGACAGACTGATTTGGAAGCAAAGGTCAAACTTTATGACTGATGCAAACAGAGACACGGGTGAGTTCGGTCACTGAGGGAAAGGTCCCTTCGTGAATGCCATGGACGACTGATCAAAGAGTGTTTGTGTCATCTTTCCATGTTTTGCATTCACATGTTATCCACCCTGCATGCAATGGCATACATTTAGCAAGCGCTGATTTGTTTTATCGTTGTTTATTTGTGTCCAACATAGCTTGCTGTTTTGTAGAGCAGTTTCCTGAGACAACCTTCCAAGTGCTTTGTGGTACGTTCCTCCAAGTAGTGCTTTGGTCTTGCACACAATTGTGAGGGGAACACTTTGCTCAATTCCAGATAAGAGCTTCAAACCTAAGCAGCTGCTGCTCGCTACTCTTTTCAGTCTCTCAAACAAGAAAAGCCTGCACCTTTTTTTTACTCTTCCCCAGCCTTATTTCCATCTGCAGGAGAAAACTGTCTCTGCTGCTGATAACAGCCTTTTTTATCCAGCTACATATGTGGCAGGACTTAAAGACAAACTGGACCCCATCTGAACCTGCATTTGAATTCCATCCAACTCGCAGCAAAAACCACGTCCCTAGCACAGGCATTGGGCTGACATAAATATCCTGACTTTGTTGTTTGATTTGTGTGTTGTTGTTTTTTTTTTTTAAATAGTTGATTGACAGAATTGAGATTGTGTTTTTGTAAGTAAAGTGTTCATCCAATTAAGTCCAAAAGGTTTTACCGATGCTTTAAAAGGAGTCTGTCCCCACAAGAAAAAAACGATACGGTCCTTCGTTGGAGCAAGTGCCCCTTAATGACATATGTTTATGGTCAAGTGAATGGCCCTCTAGTGGCTGTAGTCATATGACAGGATCAATTGAGGAAATGACCGATATCAAGTAACAAAGTCTGCAGAGGTAAAAGGGTACAGGGTGGTTTCTTTTGTCAACAAATCATTTGACTTTGCAGCTGCTCATTTGTCATTTCTACCTGACAATTAAGATTTTTCTACAATGCATGATCACAGCTTAACTACAGTATATTAATAATAATGAAAATAACATATAGTTATTTCAACCTAAACCAAGAGGTTTCCTGACTCAATACTTTTTAAAACCCAAACAAACTGTCCACCTGACCAAGTTGGTGTTTCTAACCCAAATTCAAACTGAGTTTGGTTGCAATTTATTTTAAAAAGTGATTTTAGATCATTTTGTATGTACTAATCAATTCTCAAAGCTGCTTGTGTGGGTGTGAAAGTGTGATTGAATTTGCCTGTTTGCATCAAGAATTTAACACAGACGCTTGCTAGCTGGCTAGCTGGCATGTGTACAACGGTTTTAAATTGTCATATAAGCATACAGGAATTACAATAAGGCACTCAGGCATATCTCATCAACACATCTAACCATATATGCATTTAATTGTCTATAAGTCTGTTACAACAGCAAACTTAAAACTTTACCCAAGAGCTTTAAGCTTAGTAACAGCTTCAAATAGGTTCAACAAAAGCGACAATATGTCAACCTGTGTAAGTGTGTGATTGAGTTTGCAGGACATGTGGTCAAATATGCCTGTTTTCATCAGGACTGTCTATTTAAAAAGGCCAGATTGTTTGTTTTTTGATTGGTTGGGGAGCAACAAAGTGAAGAATTTTTCATTGATACATGTAAAGAAAACTATAAATTACCAATGAACCTACAGCATAATATAGTTAAAGCACTAATTCCCTCCTTTAAATTAAACACAAAAGCTTCTCGGTGTAAAAAGCATTCAATAGTATTTTTTCCAGAACCATGAATAAACAGCATGCATGTGTCTTTGTGTTCAACATACCCACACACTTGTTTATTTCACACACTCCACTGGGCCACTGTTCTCCACAGATCAATTGTAATGATTTGTACACTGCGCTGATTGAGCTTGCTGTGTTTTGAGTCATGTTACAACTATAATGCAAGTGGGCTTTCATTGCAGCGTATTTTATGACGCATGAGCCGTCGTATCAGAAAGTTGTAACCATGAAATACAACTCTGTGTGTTGACTTGATTGTGCAGCTTTATGAGGCACGGACATGATGTAGCATCAATAAACAAGGTGTTCTGTACTGTCTTTCTTTTCATTTTAACTTATTTAGGCTAGATGTACTTTAACAGGTGATGCAAACATTTCTCTGGGAAAGTATGTGGGGCTTTTTTAATTTCATTTGAGACATCTGATAAAAGACGTTTGAGGATTTCCGTTTTGAACAGCATGTTTGTGAGTCATTTCTGTAAGAGTGGCTTTGAATGAGCATTCAGTGCTTGTCCTATTTTCCTCGTTGTGCCTGTGACACCGTCAGGGCTGGAAACCGTGAGAGACAACAACACTGTACCCTGTGGCTTCTTTTATGTTTCTTTTTCTGTGAGTTTGTGAGGGAAATGCATAGAACGCAAGAGCACTGTGGTGATGCATTAAATTTTAATTAGCTTACAGAGGCATTGAAGAAGTCTCCCTCTAGGTTGTAGTTTTCCTTTACAGTAAGGATTATTTAGGTCTTGGGAAACTACAGCACCATCATTTTCGGTGGACTGTCTTTAGAGTTGTATTGAACCTTTCTCCCTGCATCTTTTTAAATAAATCATGATGTTATGATCAATCATGAATGCTCTGATGTTCTCATGGTCTCCAGTGTTTGATTCATATCATCATGTAACAAAGACACTAAAGTACGCATCCATATTTAACGTAAACCTTTCTTGGAAAAGTCATCCAAGCTGAACACAAAACAATCTATTAGTATCTATTTTAAATTAACTATAGAACTCTAGTTTTTCCCAAAGCACCTTGGTATAGTCTACTGTTTAATGTGCATACAGAACAACAACAACAGGCACAGTCTGATTGTTGATCAGAGGTTTAAAGTGGCTGTCTAGGGAAAGGATGTGCTGAAGAATGCATGTTGTTTTCATCCAGGAGACAAGGTCCAAGTCCTGTGTAAAAACAATCTCTAACATGGCAGGACAGTTAAAACCCATCCTGTTAAAAGCTAAAACGTAGTTTTTCCAATAGCTATCCGGATCATTTCAAAATAAGAACATTATTTTCATTTCAAACCTTTATTTAAGCCTCGAAAATCATTGAGGTTTCCCTCATTTACAATGATGTCGAGATACAGATCAAAAGAACAAACAAAAAGGGTACAAATAAAGCAATAAAGACAGGTCAGGATAATTCTCATTACAAACAATTACACACTGTGGTAAAGTGGTTTGAGATCATTGTCTTAATCTGCCCAAGATAAACAAGAGTGTCAATCTTGAGACAGTATTGTAAGTTGTTCCACATTTTTGGAGTTAAGAAGATAAAGCGGAATTTCCAAGTTCAGAGTAAACCCGCGGGACTTGGAGCAATAGATAGCCAGTAGAGCCGGTGTGGTAGGGGCCGATGGTCCAGTTCAGCAGAGATGTTATAGAAGATGGTGTACGTCCAATAAAGGATTTATAAATAAAGACATACATGTGATTATCACGTCTCTGTGACAGAGAAGACCAGCCAACTTTGCTATAGAGAATACAATGATGAGTGTTATAAGGGTCTCCGGTTATGAATCTAAGAGCAGAGTGATAAACTGAATCTAGGGTTTTAAGAGTGGAAGCAGAGGCATGTCTATAGATGGTATCGCCATAATCAAGCACTGACGTAAAGACAGCTTCAACGATACATTTCCTACAATCAGGAGGGAAGTTACCTCTGTTTCTGTACAGAAACCCAAGTTTCTGCCAAATCTTGCCAGTGAGATTTTCCACATGATGTTTAAAAGTAAAAGATTTGTCAAGCCAAATGCCAAGATATTTATATACTCTGACCCTTTCAATACTGCTGCCATTGAGTGTGGATACTTGTAGACTGATAAAAACAATATCGCTGGCTTTTGAGAAGCAGACTCAGAATATGAGGAAGCAGACACAAATGCTTACTATTGTTATAACACACAAAAAGCTACCCGGTGTTTCTGGATACCTTATGCGTCTGTTTTAAGCTAAGCGCTATGACCAACATTCAGAAATGGGTTGTCTTGGATGGGAACTTATTGCAATAGAATAGCTGTACTGAGGCTAATAGAAATATATAATATACTTCAGATCTGGCATGTGTCCTTCAGCTTTGGTCCATGAAACCACTGCTGTATTATAACCTTTACGTATTACTCAACTTTAAATTTTGTTGTTTCGCACGAAAACATGAAGTCAGATTCCTTCTACGAGAACACATGATTGGCCATATTGGTGGTCTTGTTTTCTTTGGTGAATCAGTATTCCTTTCTGTCTATTTAATAGTGTAACCCCGCGACTCTGTGTTGTGTGTAGAGTGATGAATGGGAGCCTTGTTTGTCTGTTTGTGCCGCCATTTATTATCTGAACAGGAACAAAGTAAGTACTGGACACAGTATGCAAGTGGAATAAAAGATAATATAAAGCTAACTGAGCTTATGAATAGCTTTGAACAGGTTCAGCAAAAATGACAATGTATCAACCTCTCTGACCTACTTTATCTGCAAACACTGTGTCAACATCACACCTTGAGGGGACAGAAGTTGTATCTCCTGCGGCTGGTTGGAATCACAAGTTCATATTCAGCATTTGCTTAAATGACTGGTTCAGATTCCGTATCAAAACGTCCTTTTCTGAACAGACTTTTAATGCTGTTATGTTTTGAAGTAATCTTGTTCAGTCTGATTGAGCAGCTGTCCCAGTCAGTACGTGGGCTGTGACTCTAAAACATGAATTATGATCCTACTTGGCCATGTAATGCTGCACAGATACAATAAGAAGCATCTGATGTTTGGGTAAATGAGTTTAGTCTGTTCTGTACTCAGTGTCACAGACTGATGTACAAAAAAGTATGAGTGCTACTCAAGAGAGAGCTGCCTTTCTATTGCAATGACCCGAGCACAGCAACAAACCAACAGGGGTGTATGAAACAAATGTCTGTTAAAATGTAAATTATTAATGTGAGTTCACATTGGATAGGCTCCTCTTTATTCATATTCTGCCAGGGTTGAAAAGTGCATTGGAGTGCATGCATACTGAAACGTTTTCATAATTGATCAGTGGCTGTAAGCTGCAATGCAAATTACAGTGGGTGCAAAATTACTCAGGGTGAAAATAGAGCCAATTAGCACCCAGTTGATTGACCCCTTTGAGGTCAGGATCCTTGAATCTTAACAGGTTCATTTGTCAGCTCTCAATTGTTATTGATGCGATGTGGAAATGTTTCTCTGAGTTAATGGGTGTGAGAGGGATTTGAGGTATGTTACATAAGGTAAACAACGCTGCAGCTCATCCCGGCTGCCAGAGGTGTCCAGACAAAGACGAGTAAACCTGCAGAGTTCAACAAGAATGTCTCAGACTTGAGGTATGATGAAACCAAGAGCAACCACATCTTGTCTTTTTATAATGAAAAAGGTTGACATTGTAGTCTTCAACTTAGGCAGGTAACAGACCCAAGAGATTACCTTTCCCTGGAATCCTTTGCTCTGCACATTACATGCCAGCTGCTCAAGGGTAAAGCAGACTTTCAGGGGGGTCAAAGGCTGTCAACTAATGTGACTCATTTCAGAAAAGACAAAGGAAAGAGGGGAGAACCAACAATTGCATTTGCAACAAGGAAAAAAAGACAAGAGCATTAAGAGGGGAGAGGATGATTCATAGTGCAGGGTCACGAATGTGCTTACGTGAGGTGGCACGGGATGTACCAGGCCTCCTATGAAGGTTGTAGATTCATTAAAATGTTGTTACATAGCTTTTAGATGATTCATTACATTTCCAGTAGTGTACTGCAGGAGAGGTTTAAACTTTTCCTCTTACATTACAAATACATTTACCAATTATAGGGCCTATATGTCTTAATTTGGACATATACAAATACATTGGAAATGTGTGCCTTTTTTAAACAGTATCTTAGTGAGTGTTCAGAACTTTTCAAAAAAATTATTGTACGCACATCCAGGAAAAGTGCAGGACAAAAAACTGCAGAAATAAAGAAAAAAGGTATGCTGCACACTGTTCAGCTCCCAAAAATTGCTCTTTTTTTCTACAAGAATCTTTCACTAAGTTTTTTTTTTTTTTTTTAATTACTTTGGTAGGGGGCGCTGGTGGCGCAATGGTTAGAGCGCGCTCCCCATATATGGAGGCTATAGTCTTCCAAGCGGGCAGCCAAGGTTGGAATCCAGCTTGTGGCTCCTTTCCCGCATGTCATTCCCCACTCTCTCTCCCTGATTTTCAACTCTATCCTCTGTCCTATCTGTCCATTAAAGGCACAAAAAAATCTTTAAAAAAATATTACTTTGGTAGAAAGTAGAATGACTATTATCAAAATGGGACAGAGAAATAAAAACCTTTTTTTTTTTCTTAGTCATTTTATAATTTTGAGTGGCAGTCACCATACTGGAAATGGTGTCTCAACCTAACGTTCAGTCAACCTAACGTTCAGTTAGCTGAAGCTGAGGCGGGTCTAAAGCTTCCCGTCAAAGAGCTACAACACGCCTGCCTGTCAGTCAGGTCATCTATGCGGCTAATTGTGAATAACACTTGTCCTTTATCTTTTATACAATAGAGACAAGAGCTTTAAACCAGCCTGTAAACATGTTCATTTGTGCTGTAAAAACTGTCTTTTTTTGAATGGGGTGTGTAGTTGACTTCCAGGTCTTCTGCAGCCAGCCTCATGCAGACACTTGACGAGCTGCAGGAGTTTTTCACTTTGACACTGAGGTTTGTGCTTGGTGTACACTAATGTCAAGTTGTACCATGATTATTTGTGCTTTATCTTTATTTCTTTTTTAACGCCTATCTTGTGCATGAGGCATTGGCTAGGAATGAAGGAGAGAAAAACTAAAAAGGTCAGATTAAGTTTTAGCCCTTTCATTGTTTGTTTTTTTAATATGCACTGAGTATTCCATTCCTCAAATACCATTAAACTAAAGTTAAAGAAGCTGTTGGAGGGCCTGACCTTCATTTCGCAAAGCTGCAAAAGACCTTTCATTCTGGCATGAAAATATGGCCACAGCATTCAGTTTTATGCACCATTGATAAAAAGCTTCTGAAACTTTAGTTTCTGAAGCATGTAGTAGAGGTTTTGTGCCACATGATGGTTTTTATAACCTTTAAAACGATTTTTGTCAACTGTTCTCTTCCTCTAACTGACTCAGTTTAAATGTTTCATGTTTCATCATGGTCTTATTTTCTCACCCAACTAAGGCCAACAATGGAGTCTGGTGGTTCATAGAGCTCATCTGGTGAAGCACTAGTTTTTTTTCCTCTGGGAGTGTGTGTGCTTCTTTGCCCTCCTCATCAGTTTCTCCCCTCTCCCTGGTTATGAATATTTAAGAGAGATTCAGACCAACAGCCAAGGGCACATGAGAAAGAGAGAGGGTGAGAGAGAACATCGTGAAATGTGTTTTTGGACAATCGGGAAGGCATTGCAAGTGAGGGGAGTTTCGGAGGTAAATGTGAGCAATGTGGCGGGTAGGACTTGGGTCAATGTCATATCCTCAACCCCACAGTGGGCTGCAGCAGGCAGAGTTGATGTAGTTTCACAAACCACAGAATTAGTTCAACAGGTCAGCCTTATGTACTGCAGTGTCTCTTAGTGAAGCTCCAGCTCCAGCTTCTCTTTGATAGTATTTGCCAAAGGGCTTCAACGTGTCTTCTTGAACAGTCTTCTTTTTAAGTCCGTTGTCAAATTATGAACTATGAGCTCAAGATCTCACTGGAGATATAAAAACTTAAGTAGGATGACTGAGTTTGCTCTTAAGCACCTGTAAAACAGGAAACTTGTGTGTTATTGTGATATTTAGATATTTCTTTGCTGGAAACGACACAAAATATAACCTAACATAATGGCAACTAAGTTGTTATAAGCATACTGACAAAAAAACCCACATCTTAACCAGACATTACCAGCTCTCTGGTGTGTTCACTCAAACCCACCAACACCTTACTTACACCGGAAACATCTTAGCTCTGGATTAACGATTAACCAAGCAGCAACCATGTTAAAAAATAAAGCCAATGCAGAAGTGCTAAAAGCTGCAGTTCCTCAAGTGTCCACTTGAGGCTGGCTCCAAAAGTGGAGAAATTTTCCATATTGAATGCCCTTTTTTTTTTTTATTTTTTTTTTTTTAAAGCACCTCATTTTAACAGCTTGGTACAAAAACATTTTAAAATATTGACAGATCATTTCTTCATCGGAAAAAAACGTACAAGGTTTGAATTTATCTATAATTAAGCTGCACATATGGATGATAGATGGATGGATAGATAGATATACTCTTTGTTGTCATTGTATAATAAAGCACAACAAAAAATTGTTGGCAGCAATCCTGTACAGCAGCGTTTACAAAATCTGGTCCACATGCTGTATATAAAAATGTATTCATAGTTGTATACATGTTCAGTGAAGTAATACGTTAATAAATAAACAGCTGTGGTTACTGATATACCTTTTATACCAACGTTAATACCTTTTCTTTTATATTTAGAGTTTTTCATAAGATAATCCTTTATTTATCCCACCACGGGGAAATTTACAGTGTTACAGCAGCAAAGATTGCAAAGAAAAAGTGAACACAGTACAATTTAAATGTAAAAAGAAAAATTAAGAATTTAACAAAAAAATAGATTAAAAAAAAAAATAGATCAGCTATTTGACAAAAGTGTAGTCAACCAAACGTATAGCCTACTGTAGGGGCAGGCTAAGTTGAATGACAGGCAAGAATGTAGTAGCTGTTTGCCAGGAGGCTTAAGGCCTGCCTCAACTGCATCTCATTTCCTATTTCTAGATTGATCAAAACTTAGGTTGAGATAGCATTCCCAATGTGGTGACAGCTTTTGATGGGAATCAAATCACTGAGACAACGACCATATTACAATCAATATTTTTTCCATCACCTGCATCTTTCACAAAAGCGGATCTGACTGCACCAACTCTTGGATAATATAAGCATTAGCTTCTTTTCTTCTCGCATGGAGCTCTGGAGCTGGAGGGGTGCGGATGGTAATTGGTTTGACTGGCGGTTCAGTCGGTGGGAGGGAAGGTTTTACCAGTAGCCCTAACTGCATCTCTTTCTCTTGCAACTCTGCTTTCATACATCACTGAGTCAAATTTGAATAATTCATCAGCATGTTGTGGGTTTATTTTGTCAAACCATCACCAGACATGATGGAAGGCAGGGTTTGGGTGTGGGAGGAAATAGAAGCAGCAAACTCTTGGGAATGATCAACACAATTATTAGTTCTTGTCAGAAACTTGTCCAACATCCATCATGGCTGATTAGGTTTGTGACATGCGAAGGCACAACTTCTTATTTTGAAAATGAATGGGGAGGGAAACCAAATGTAGAGCACCCTCTGGAAATGAGGACCAGACATCAAACTGATCTCAGCTTCACATTTCACATTCTCCTTTTGAACTATCTTTGGTTTCTGTCTCTGTTATGTAATAAGCATTAGACTGATGGAGGGAAAACATTTTCCGGGCAGTCAAAATAGGATGCTTATATTTAACTATGAATCCTTTTAACCAAAAAGTGCGAACATGAACATTTAGGTCACCCCCTTTTTTAAAAAAAAAAAAAAAAAAAGATGGCGCCCTGCAGCAGTAATCTCTTTTGTAGAAAACACCACCCACTCTAGTGGACAACAAACAGTGGAGCACACTCTTGTCTTGCATTGTGTTCACTGTCTTTGCCTTCTCGCATAATGTCTTTACTATTTAAAATTACACCCACCTGCCTGCTGTGTATGATTGCCTTTTTTTGCGTCTTCATCAGAATTACTATCTTTCTTTCTTTTAAAACTCGCAAGAATTAGTTTTCATGCCTCAAAAGAGACGTTTTTATTAAGTCCTGTAAATGACAGGAGCCCTCGGGAATTGTCTGGCTGTTGCATCAAATCAAATTAGCAAAATGATTCCTACTTTGAAAGCGTTAAGAAGTTGCAAATTTAAATCACTGTCTCTGCTTGTGGCGAGTGTGAAATACCTTACTTTTCTTTCTTTCTCCCTTGTTGTGGACTTTTGGTTCAGCTGCAGTTTCAAAGCTCACAATAACTCCTCTGCACTCCATTCCAAACCACACTTGCCCTACCTAGATACAAAGTTTTTTTCTTCTTGGAGGCCGTCTTAAGCAGTGTCCTACTGAGACACCTGCAGTGTCTTCTTTTCAGAGACGCTGACATTCACAGTCTCGTCTCTCAGGCTCACGGCGAGTTCTCCGGGGAAGCTGAAGGAACAAAAGCCCACTGTGGCACGGATCCTGACAAAACCAGCCACTGCCGATGGCTCCAACCCTCCCTGCTGAGATACACTGATAAGGCCATGGAGTTAACTGACATTTATTATGAAGAAAATGATACCGTATTATAAAATGATACTGGTCTTTGCTTCTCTATAGCAAATAGTAACAGTGTTAAAATTAAGAGAATTTTATTCCTTTAGCTACTTATAAGGAGTGTAAATGACAAAATAGATTGTATGTTTGGCCTGGAAAGTGGCAAAATTGAAATTGTTTTTAAGATGCCTACTCTTAATATCTGGTGGTCTCTCCTTTTTTGTTGTTGTTAATGCCTTGTCCCGTGCTGCACACTCCAGTCCAGTTGTTGGTGGTAATGCACCTTTAAGATGTTTTGCCAACCGCATATAATCACAAAAAAAGTTGAAGAAAAAGAAAAATGGGTTGTGTCTGACATCACTTGTTCCCTCTGTAGGCTCTATAGTGCACAAAAAATAATCTATATCAATAGTCAGGCGTCTTCCTGATGGTCTTGTTTGCTTTTGTAGGTAATATGTAAGTAACACTGTTCATTTGTGATTTATTAATTTGTATCATAATCAGCAATAAACTCCTATCATTACATTCAAATATCAAAAAAATATATATTTTTAAACTCCTCTGGCCGGGCAACAGTATTCTTCAGTGCTAATGAAATTACAGATAAGTGTCAATGTTATTCTAATATGCTTGCCATGCATTTAAAATAGCTTTTTATAAAGGTTTTGCGACACAGCAACAATAGAGGTGACAGGAGAAAAAATGAAAGTCTGGAGGGAAAGTGATTTAAAAACCAAATGCTGTGTAGTCACGATTTGTATTTTAGTGGCTCATGATATACAGTACCTGGTTCTTTCCAACCCTGCAGCCAAAATTAAAGAAAAGAAATATATTTGACACACTTGAGGAGCGGAGCCCTGGATCTCTGCCAGGCAATCTGTGATGGAGAAAGAGTGAGGAACATTTAGATGTTAATGCAGGCAGATACTTACCGATCAATGCTCAGGCAGAGATACTTAAACTCTGCGTGGCATTGTTTAGGATGCCCACTGACTCTCTCTGCTGCCCTGTAATGAATACAAACTGCTGTGGAAAATTGAATAAAACTGCTACAACGCAAACGAAAACCCAATAAAAAGAAATGAATGGGGCTTTTCTACAATACCAGGGAAGTGTATCTAATCCCTTAATTAGACAGAATGTCCACAGTGTGTTTTTAGCTTGAGATGTGCCATTTGGATGTAGGGAAAAAGGAGAGAGAGGTAGAGTGTGTATATAGGGAATGAATCAAATAAAGTAATGACCGTGGGTTCAGATCCGAACTCGGCCTTTTGCTACATGTGTCCCCCACTCTCTCCTCCCAACATCTGCTCTCTCTCTTCAGCTGTCCTATCCAATGAAGGCAAAATATCTTTAAAAAAAAAGTAATTTAATGTAGTACAGAACAGGTGCTTTATATTTTTCATTCAGATTACTGAGAACAGAGACATTTCCTCCGCTGATTAATAAAGGCAGCCATTTATTGCTTTATCAATATCTGCAGTTTTGCTTGGACTATGATGTTGCTTCCATTTCTGTTCTGTCTTTCTTACAAAGACTCTATGTGGTTTTTTTTGTTTTGTTTTGTTTTTTTACCTTAAATCACATTTTCCGAAGAAAACGAAATAGAGGGAGTCTTGAGATGAGGGAAGGTCACATTAATGTTAACATGTTTGCTCAATGGTATTGCATTGCCATAAAAGAAGCACACACTGATGGAATGACGTAAAATCCGACACTGAAAGGGGTAACACATCAGCAGAATACTAAATAATGTGTAAAACTACACGATGAAAGATGCCTGAAAGGTGTTTGGAGGTCGTTTCTGACTCAGAAGATGTTAGAACAGGAAGACAACGACGGAGGAGGGGGGAAACATATTGGAACAATAACTACACAAACACTGGTGATGTCTCCCTTAGCGCCTGGTCCACCCATAATTCTCAATGCTCGTCTCCATGGCAACCGCTGGCTTTTGAAGCCCACCTTAACACTGAGACAAGCACAAACACACACACACACACAGATGCGTATAGGATTTACATGGATACAAACTGGTGTTGTTTTCCTGCACTGGAAGGTGATTTATGTTGTGGGGGAAAAGGGTATCTTTTAATTGGTTTGTATTTCTGTCGCAGATAACACAAATCTAAAAGATTAAGAAAGGATTTTTATGTAATTGAAATACACTCTCAGGTGATCAATTGTCATTTGTAATGTTTTAAATTGCATTCATTCCTTTGATTTGCTGATTTCACTCAAAGCTAATTTCTACAACTAATGATCACTTATCTTGCATCAAATATAAAAAAAAAATAAAAAAAACCTGTCTGACTGATATTTAAAAAAATACTACAATCTCTACAGTATAACCTAGTGAAGCATGCTGTGGCTTTCTTTCACAATGGTGTTTTGTTGACCTGGGTTGCATACCTCATAAAATCTCCAGTGGAAGCTTGTCTTTGAATTTATGTGAGTGGCATGTGGGACACCAGCTCATGGTATCATCTACAGCCACATGGCGGGAGTGAGATGATCAGCAGCGAGATGTAATCGAGCAATAACTTGGTTTTCCTTCATCCACGTGCCACTCCTTTTGTGGCAGTCGTGATGGAAACACCCTGAAGAGGGACACCCAATAAAAACCCTCGCCCTCGACGGTCATGAAGAGAGATCCGAGAGATCCAGTGTTGGATGGTAATCAAGGTTATCGTGATTTTTTTCACTCCAGAGGGGATATAGATCCTGGAGGATGTAGGTTGAGGTTACATTGTTTATTTCTGACATTTTCTTGTTAGTTAAAAATCAAATGCATGGTTTTGCTTTAAAGCTGCATTGATAAAAGGCCACTGAAAAAAATGTCTTTTTGTTTGAACCGAGTTTTTAGAGAAGGAATATGAGCATGAAGAGGAGGTAGCGCAGCATTAAATAGAAACTGCTGTTCTCTGTGGTCTAATGTTTACTATCCCTTTGGGGCTCAGGTTTTAACAATAATCATCCTGCTGACAGCTTTATTGAGTTATCATTTCACTATGAAGGCCTTTATTACGAATCAGTGTTTCTGCTGGTGGCATGCAAAATAATTTCAAGACGCTCTAGCCAAGATCAGCTTCAAAGGTGTTGTCACGGCTACTGTATTTTTTTTTTGTGTGTTAAATGTATCCACATTTCACCTTTAGTTATGCACAATAAACCTGAAGTGCTTTATGCTTTTTGAATTACCTTAATAGCTGCTTTACAACCATTTCAATGCTCCGTAAAGCCACTGACAAGATTAAAACTGTCACATTTAGGTGAGACATTGAAGCCAAATACAGCTATTTCCTCCATGAGGTGGAACTATATACTATCCATAAAACATTTACAATAAATCACATCCAGGCTCCCATAACATAAAACAAACTGTATATGTGTATAAGAGGGGAAATATAGGTTTATAGGAGGCATTGTAAATATTATGAAGGAAAGCTCAAGGTTGTTCGTTTGTACAAGAAGGCTTCTATTCAATACAGTATTTGTGCTGGTGTGTATACTTTGTGTGCCTGCTATGTATGTTTGGGGGGGTTTAAGAAACATCAATATCACTTGTGTTCTCATTCTCTCTCCCCCTGCGAGCATCGACTGTATCATGAGTGTTTCTGTGCAAACATTATCCTTCCATGGAGGAATCATGGAAAATAAACTGCACATAGATTTTACTCAACTGTTTGTATTTACAGATTGCCTGCAGGAAAAGTAAGAGAATCCACAGAAAGACCAAATGAGATATGACATTACTGAAAACACAGCACAATCACACACCAGCACTCAACCGTTATCCCGTGAGCAGATATTTGTCATGTGTTTCCAGCCCAGCAGCATGTCTGAAAAACCAGGATTCAACATCAGCTGTTATTGAAAGTGACAATAGTGACTAAACAGATTAAATACAAAAGCAGTCAAATGTGTGCAACATCCGATTTAACACGAAACCTAAAGCAAATGTGCCAAGGCTGGTGCACACAATTAAAACAAAATTTCCCCATTTCCCGCTGCCCATAAACTCAGTACTTACTTGCATAGACGACTGAGCAGCCAGCTTCCACTTTCTGTCACCTTAATTGTCGCCTGGAACAACACTCAGGCTTGCAGACTCCAGGCAAAAGTCTGCAGTGCTGCCATCTCTGCCTGAGCCAAATAAACAGCAACTACACGACCTGCAAACCAGTCATGCTGTGGCAGAGCCACTAATAAAACAGAAGGTTTGTCTATGTCTCTTGTACTCCATGCTTGACACAGAGTATGAACCTGCAGCAGATTACAAGTGATGTTTTGAATAATGAAAGGCCAAGACTCCAAACTCCATTTGAACTTCATTAATTATTTTACAACCAGAGTCGTTGTTTAAACTTTTAAATCCGTTGTAGCGTTGATGTTAGCACATTTTTACACTTTGGAGACACTCAACCTAAAAAACACTTCAAGATGATTTTCCTTTCTGTGAAAACGTGTAGAGTTAAGTACATTTTTCATAGGCATCATTTGTAACCCTATAAACAATCCCAAATGATTTATTGAAATAACAAGTTAATTAGATTCGAGACATTCCCATGGCCTGGTATGTTTGAGAATACATCAAATTAAATAAAGCTATTGGATTAGGTAATATTAAAGAAGTAACAGTTTGTTCCCCCAAAAATGAGATTATCCTATATAAGAGTAAATCATTCTATTCCTCAAAGCCTTTTCACACAAGCTTAAAACTTCTGAAGATGTCCTGAAATTCTCAGGGTGGGCTGCATGTGTGGGCGCAAATGGCCAAATCTCTCCCCCCGACTTTGTTTCCTGCCAACCCCCTAACCTGTCACATTTCCATGACAGGTCCACTTCGCACAGCTCTAATGAAGCTGCTTCATACTCTCTTCTGCTTGTTAGTTTGTGCATTTTCCCTCCTGTTTACACTGTGAATATGTCCAATGTCCTGCTTCCTAAGACCCCTCCTGTATAATGGGGTGAACCACCCGCTGTGAAGGACATATGTGCATTCAGAAAGATTGCAGTGTCATACTTTCCTGAAAATTTTAGGAGTGAAAAAGGCTTACCACCTGCTGCTCCTGCCAATTTCAACATGAAACATGAAGTCCCTTCATAAAAAAAATTAGATGATTGAAAATCATTTGAAATATAAATACTTATATGGTGTTTAAGAAAGCTACAAATATTAGTTATGTACAGTATCATATAATTAGGACTAGGGTTAAACATGTGATTTTATCCAAACAAAAAGTACCCTAAAGTACCTTTAGCTCAAGACGGAACAAAAAAAAAAAAACATAACAAAGAACAGTTTCTTAAGAAAATCTCTAAGCTTAAACATTAACCATAACTGGGTTACTTGCAAAGAGAAAGGCAACTAACGTGGATTCATCCATTTTATTATCAAGGCTTGGTATTTTCACTTGTCACTCTCTTTATGCTATAGGGTAAGTGAACTGCCTCATCATTGTAACTTTAAATTTAAAAGACTACCCACATGGGATTCCATCAGCTCATTATACGACCTGTTATTATCCCTACCCTTAGAAAGCCTTAAATGGGGTCAATTGCACCTACCAGTTATGAGAAGGTGCATGCTCTGCTGCAGCAACACTCTCTGTACTCTGTTAATGCTCACAGTCACCAACTGGGTGAAACTTACACGCATTACCAACACCGCTGCCAAAATAATTGGTCTCCCCCGGTCTCCCCACACCCAGCGTTAAACAGTAAGGCCATCACATGCATTGCAACCACAATAGAACAGGACATCACACCCCCACTAAATCAGAACCTCACTCTTCTGCCCTCTGGCTGAAAGTACAGAGCACTGAGGTGCAGAAAGACTCGGCTTGCTAAAAGCTTGATCCTTGCAGCCATAACTGCCCTTAACAGCAGGCCTTGTTTAACCGGCAGTGTCTTTTGTGTACTGTGTAAACTGTTTTTTTTTACTGTGTTATTATGTGTTGATTATTGCCTAACCTATACAGGGCTGTGGTGAAGAACTTCCAATAAAGTTTAAGTCTATCATCCATTATTATCAACATGTTCACATAGGCAGGTTGAACATTCAGGGACCTTTGTGGACTCCGTAACCCCCAGCTGAGAAATGTTCAGAACATTTACAGTACAACACCACAAGGAATCTGAGAAAGAAGAAAGTGAAGTCTCTCTACCTACTGTATAGATACCTTACCTTAAAACTCTTGTGTTTGCAATGTGTCATTTGACCTTGACTATGATGTATTCTTATCAAAATGACTTACACTAGGCGTTGCTTCCATTTATGAGCCAGTTCACCTTACCAGTCGATGAAAAAGGCCTGCACAGCTTACTGGGTATAGGTAAAGAAGGGCCCAGCTTAATTAGCTATGCTGCTTATAGTGCTTATAATTCATTTTGACAACTGGACAGATACAAGACTGCTATCTATAGGTTCAAGTAATAACAATTTCTCCAAATAAAGAAAGACTGACTTCAAACATTGTACAGCCAAGAGGGCACTCTTCAGCAAGTTAAAGCATTTTGTCTGTCGAAGGTTTATTACAAATACAAGTGACTCAGTCTTTTACAGGAATGCATTTCATTATATAAGAGGATATATTCTATTTCCAGTTTGTCAAAAATCAAAAACAAAGGTCAAGTGCTGAATAAAAACTGAATCTTTGTATAGAGAAATTTATAATACAGCCTCAGTGCAACTATTTTTGTAGCATTAGCACTGTCATTGGCAACTTATCTCCATTAAAAAATCATCATCCAGCCCTCTATTTGCATCACATGTTGAATAATTTGACCTTGTCACTTGCTTTTTGCACACCGCTAGATGTTTGAAGCCCCTTTAACTCGCGCTCTGGCATTAAACGAGTTAATCGCCTCCCCGAGCAGCATGCAGCTGTGAATAAATAGCCACTAATTGAGTCATTTCTTAATTCCAAGTCATCTGAAACCACATTGGCTTTAAGCGGGCTCCTGCCGACATCCTGCCGCGCTGATGAGAAAATTCTATTTGACCAGACGAGTCAAACCCACAGAGTACGAATGACACAGACGTCCAATTAAAACTAGATCTTAATCTGGTACGCCTACGCTCTCACCACGTTACATATATTATCGAGGTTGGTGCGCTTTAATTCTCCCACACGGTCACAAATCCAATAGAAATGTTCCTTATCACCAAGTGAGCTGTAACCTTGAATGTTTGATAAGTAATTTTATTTCTGCCCTCATGGAAATACCTCCAATAGTCCCTCCACCTTAACACAATAACACTGATGTAGCTTTAATTGTACACTGACCAGAAGAGGGCACAGAAACTAGACCTATAAAAAATTATTAAGGGATGTTATATAATTTTTACAAGCTGATGTCTGGGTACAGAAAACAGAGGCAAACCTTTTTTAGTATAATAGATGAAAGGATTCCATTGACAAGATCAAAACAACAGGTTGTACATCTTAAGATAAAACATAATATCTCAATATTGCACTTAATGATAATGAATGCATCTTTTTTACTCTTGAGCAGATCCTCAGGCATCAGGTGCTCATGCCTAAGTCAAGAGTGATGCTGTTGCTTATGAGAACATCTGTGGGGTTTTTTTCAGCTGTTAGCAAATACAAATATAGGCTATATATTTCCTTTTCTCTTTTGTATTGACCAGAAACCCTTTAAACGGCTGCCCTTTCAGAGAAGTGTTTAGCATAATTCCACTATATGCAAGTACGACCTGGAAGGCCTGCAATTCAGCGCAGGAATGGCCGGCAAAAAGAGGTTTGCTCGGGGGCAGACAGTGATGGATGGCGAGTGTCTGGAGCCATCGGCTTAGTGTTAAGCATACGCTGCATCTCTCTCTCGCTGCCCTTAAAGGAGCATCAGTAGGCGCTCCATAACTCAGCAGCGTATTGGACGGGGAGGACGCTGGGACACACAGCACTGGTCAGCCCTGATAAAGGTCTGTGTCCTTGAGAGGTTAAAAAAAAACCAGTAAACAGCATGTGATGATGCTCACCTTTGTCGTGTGGACTTGGGAGTAATTGTGCATGCTTGAGCACATCTGTGTGTGTGTGTGTGTGTGTGTGTGTGTGTGTATGTGGTAGGAAGAGGAAGTGTCAGGTAAGGCTAATCAGGCTGCCACTCACGGTAGTCCACATAGATTGGATCAGGATGGGAGGAAAATTCTAGACTTCATTGACACTTCCAATTTGTAACTTTTAATAGTTTCCTGTTTTCAACATTGGTGGGTGTTGGAATCTGTTCTTTTGTTTGTGGATGTTTTTACATCATATAAAGTCACTATGTTTGAAGTGTTCAGCACAAAGACATGAGCTAACTTCTACAAAAAAAGGAAGCAGAAAAAAAAAACCGTCTGAACGACCAACAGGGAACAGCTGAACCTGGGGGTAATCGTCCAAGAAATGTTTCATCAACTTGTGCGCTCTCCCTTCCTCAGCATATTTGCATCCCCTCCTGTTCGCATCGTCTTTCCAACTTTCTCTCCCACTCCATCATTTGATGAATGACCCCGAACAGCTGTCAGTGTAGCGACATTTAATGGCTTCTGCAATCACCGTGACACGTCTGCAGTAAACAGAGACCCCTCTATGCTCCGTGTCGTACTGAGCAAAACAAACACAAAAAGTATGAGCGCTTCACTCAGTCACTGGTAGGCTTGAAAGTGCTTTAGATACCACATCAATTAAGCCAAAAATACAGGTCAGGAAATGAAGCTTATATATAATAAAATAAAAATGATAAATCACTTCTTTGCCATAATTCTTATTCATAATGCTGCTTCAGGGTCACAGTCCTTTTCTGACAAAACCACACTCAGAAACTCTGGAGCTCCCCCTTGACTTCACAGTTAGTAAAGTAATGTAAAATACACCTACATCTACTACCATACAAACTAACCATGCAACTCGTGCAGCAAATCAATGCACACTGACATCGTAGAATATGACCACACATGCTTCCTCACATACTGAAAGAGTGCCTACTTGGAAGTGGAAGCTAGAAAAAGAAACTGTTCCAGGAACAAATGATCCCAGTTCTTGGAGTGCACACAAAACCATTTTGAGGATAACAGGATGCCTGGTCATGTTGTCCTCAAGAGAGGTCTTCTGGACAAAATGCCTGACTTTTCCAAAGGGGGGGATATGTCATCCTCCAAAAACTTTCACTCCATTCTGAGGTTAGAATTTGGAGGTAATTTGGAGGGAAAAACGTTTACTTTTGCACCCATACTCACGTAGATGTAGGCCAAGGGCTGAAAATGTTCCTTTTTTTGGCTGCTGCTCTGCATTAAATAAGCATAAATTTGAGAGTGCAAACGTTTGTCTGCTTTGATTCTGTTTTCATCCTTGAGAAAACAACAACGCTGTTACTCTGTTGCCTGCTATGCCAGGAGTGTTTTCAAGCAGTAATTGAGCTTTGATATCTGCTTGTTTACCTGCTTGGTATTCACCTGCTAAATCTCTCTAATATGAAGGATGTTTGTAACATAAATGGATTAAATGTATACATTGCAACATTCATTGTGTTTTTGTTCAGATGCATAGTTTGGGTTTGCAGGGAAAAGAAGGCTGCTGAAGTGTCATGTTTTCATGCCAACGAGAGATGAAAAATCAATGCGCAGCTTGCAGAGTATGATGAAATCATGACAGCTCATATAGATCTTTTGGATGCCTCAAGGCTTTCTGCAAAGCTAATAAAATTCTTTTTCATTTCAGCACTGTTTTAATACTGAGTTGTGTTTCTTAGTGACAACTGACGCTGGAAACAGAATATATCATTAAAGAGCATGAGTCAAGTTCTCATGTTGCATCTGTTTTACTTTTAATAAGAATGTCACACAGCTCGGTGTGTTGCTTAATGGCAAGTCTACCATCATGTTCTGAGCTAATATCTTACGTGCTTTTTGAGAATCCAATTGTGCAAAAACACTGACTCAAACATGATCCCGTGAAGCAGCTTTACAGAAACTCCCTGCTAAAGAAGTTGTGAAAGTTTAAACAAAACATACAAATGTTTATGCACTACAGAAAAGTTGTCGATAAGAATGTTAGGATGTGATTTAAATAATTATTTAAGGAGAATTGTGTTGGTGTTGTTACTAGAAAGGTTGAATGTATCACACAGACTTTTATTTATTATACACATTTATTTAGCATCTTTTTCTTCTGGTTCGACAAATTTTCTCTCTCTCTCTCTCTCTCTCTCTCTCTCTCTCTCTCTCTCTCTCTCTCTCTCTCTCTCTCTCTCAAATCTATCAGTTATTTCTGTTTTATGATGGACACTGTTTCAATATGGATTTTTAAAGAAATAGGCAACATTGATGACTTTTTGAATTATATTATTATTATTTTGAGACATTTTCATAGCATAATTAGTCTATATTTTTGCACAAAAGCATTTGTTCATGTATTTAAAAACCACTTTGTTACAATGGAGACACCTCTTCATAACATTAAAAAGCAAAAGGCACAATCAGCTAGGAAATTGACCATTTCTATAGCATACAGTTATTTTGAACGCCTGCCACCAGGTGGGATTCAGAGAGAGCAATTCACAGCGTCTATTTGTTTAAAGAAAAGAAAAGGAGGAGGCAATTCTTTTTCTTAGAGGATACTATACATGCATGTAGAGGACAGAGAGCAAAGAGAAGATGATCTAATCTTTTTTGAAGAGGCACAGAATCAAAGTTGTTCACAGCTGCTTTAAAACTACTGTCAAGTTTGAAATCACTGGTGCATACCTGCAGAAATGTAGCAGAAAAGCACATGACACCTTGTTGAGGATGCACTTTTTCCTCTTGACGAACTATCAGCATGGTATAAAGTGCAATTGGTCATAAGCAATGATACGTAACAGCTTCAGTTTACGATGTCCCGGAGTTGTACGGATATAGATACCTGTGTCAGCTGGTCAATGAGCCACAGGTTCACTGGTGTGTATCTACACGGTGTGATGAATGGAGCAGTGACATCTGCGTGTGAATGTTTCCAGTGCCATGCCGTCTCCCAGCTAGCGGCTCATTGCTCGGTGGAGATGTTTGGATGGGCAGCGGGAACAGCACCATCTGAGGCGAACAGGCCTCAGGGGCAGAAGGGGCATGTGGGACACTGTTTAGGGTACATCTGGGCAGCAGGCTGTCGGCTGTATGTGAGAGCCACAGTCAGCTGAAAGTCCAGCTGTCACTCCTGCTGCAGAAATGTTGGATTCTCTTCATCAAGTAGCAACTTCTGGACTACACATGTCAAACACTCGCACTCTATCCTTTTCTTTTCCTTACCTGGCATTTGCATTCACCTGAAGGTGCTTCTAAAAATATCACAAGGCAAACTAAACACCTCCCATAACCTGAGTTATTCTGTTCATTTAAATGTCCACTACCCCTATCTAATTCAAATATGTTTTGCAAAAAACTTTTGCAATGCTCTTTTGTAGCGTTTCTTGGGCACTTACTGAAATGATACTAAAAGATAAAAGATCCTCTTTTTGCATGATTGCTCCATATTTGAAATAAGAGCCTCAGCAAACACCCAAATAACACAAAATTATGCTTATGTCCTCTTTCTTGTCACAGGCACAATTTCATTTCTCCAGTAATTTTTGTCTTGGTTTTTTTTTTCGTGTTCTAAATGTATTCAGGCCTCGGTTTCACATCCTCACTAGAGTCAAACAAATTACGAATAAACATTCATAAGATGTAATTGTGTGTGAATGTTTAGAAGTGGCTGCATTAGAGAAACTTCTGCTGCTTCCTCTCGAGGGGCTGCACATAATCTAATGTATATGCCTCGGAAAAAAAGAAAACATGTTTAGAGGCTCTGGAGTTTTTCTCACATAGCCTTCCTCATCACAGACTTCATTTTGACCAAATGCAAATCACTTTATTTTTTATTATTGCACTTAAAATTGTTTTGTTTTTGCCTCTGGCCTTTCTTATGAATATGATTTTACAACACATTTAGCCTTCATCAGAATCCAAAGCTGTAAATACAAGCCTCTAAAAAGGTATTTTTAAAGCTTTCTTGTTATACTTCTAACCAAACACTGATTCTGAGTCGGGTTTTATCCTCCATTTCAATCCGTATCCCTGGTAAGCTTTTTTTTATGTGAACTACAAAGACTGATAACTAATGTAGGGCATGATTAATGGAATAAATTATAACCCTACACTCCATGGGACACTCGAACAAAAGACTTGAATAAAATAAACTCACATAAAACAGGCCCTTTCTAGCCTTATACTTTTTTCATCCTGCTAAAAGACCATAAACCCCTTCACATTTCATCTTCATCCTATGCATCATTATACAATCCCAATTACCATTTCTCTCTTTGTATAGTCGATAATAGAAGCACCACTAACGAGAGGTCTACAGTTGATTTAAGCCTAAGTCCTGGGATGAAGAACAACTGACTTTCACATTGAGAGTTTAACTTTCTCTTTTAAAGCTGTCGCAGCACCTCAGGTCCAGAATTCCAATTAATGAATCCGCACTTCACGCTGTCTCCCTCATGTGTGAGCGTTAAGAGGGAAGCTGTGCACCCTGTGTGTACAGCCAGGAACTTGTGACCCCTCTGATCTGTACAAGTGACAGTATAATGCTGTCCTGTCTTCAGGGATGGACAAATGTAAATGATGACAGCGTGCACCTTAATCCTCTCACCATCCCCGCCCCCTCTCCCCTCGTTCTGTTTGCCCTCATCAGTGTAGCAAAGAGAGCGGATAACCTTGTTCAACTTGATCCGTTGTGAGGTCATATCACAGTTTATTTCAATGCACAAGAGCACATATTATATTGCACATGCAACAAAATACATACAATAGTGATTTTTGTAATAGGCTGACAATAAAGCAAGTTAAAGATAATATTTTTTTTTATGGGCAATTTGCAATGATTAAAATATTCATGGCTTGGATTTATGACCTAATTAACCTCTGACTGATTTTTTTTTGGACACTCTACACCATGAATCAACAAAAAAAATCTAAATAAATAATATGCATTATATTCATATGTGTCTTTATTGATTAAAAGATTCATTTGATTCCAACTCTCAACATTTTCAGTGTGATCGAACAATCAGTTTGTCGCTGCGTCGCTGTGCCGTCAGCATTTCGATGTCCCAACTTGGTAGAATGCATCAAAAAATCATCAGACTGACATCTAAACAACAACAAACATTTTAAAAGTTGATGGTTGAGGGCCATCTTGACAAAGCTTAAATATTTGTTGTATTTTTTGCAATCTGCATCATGATGCCGTTATTTCATCCAACTAAGACTAAGAAAATCTGTTCCATTTGGTCAGGCTCATACCGCTGAAGTAAGCCCGAGTGAATCCTTTGTGTAACTTACTAATTAATGTAATGAACCAAGAAATATCAGACAAATCTGGAAGGGGGGGAGGGGAATTGTGCTTCGCCTTTGATCTGGACACATGGTCATGGACATTTCAAGTCTGTAATTGGACTTTAAACTGTGTAATCCTTGGAAAGGGACATCTTGGCTGTAAGTGGTTTAATGATATTTGCTGACTTCCCCAGAAGTACAGAGAAGTTGGCCATCATTCCCGAGGACATATACTGTCATCAGATGATAGCTAATGGGTTCTGAGGATGCATTGAATATTAACATTCTATATCCTGTTGGAGGAATCTCACAGTTCATTCCTCATCACCCTCTCTTGTCACTTAACTACGCAAATATAGTTGTGTATGTATATGGGGGAATTGTTTTGCATACAAAATATATGTATGCATTTCCTTTAAGTATTAGCTCTACAGTGTGATTATATTCATAAAATACCCCAGTGACTATGTAGATGAGATGATTAATTAGGCAGGCTGCATTGTGCTCAGTGTCGTCTTCATGGTCATAGTTTAGGGGACAGGGAGAGGGTTCTGTGCTAAGGGAAGAGTGGAAATCAATATCTCCCCATTTCAGGTCTCCCTGGGCTTTTTTTAGTAACTCCATGCACAGGTGTTAATCACTGAGTCAATTGTTTCATTAATCAAGTGAGGAGTCCCTAAAGGTGGAGACAGGTAGAACAGCTCTCTCTCTCCCCCCTCTCTGTCCTCCTCCTGACAGGTAGATAACTATCCCTTTAAAGAGAGACGAGATAGAGGTGACTGTGCTGCAGTCGAGCCAAATCTCTCTGGGAGGCTGTCAGGCTGAGTTCCAACACTGAGAAAGTCTTTCGTCCTGATCAACTTGTTTCCTCGGCTGGTTGTTTTCAGGCTGATGGGACAGGTTGTTTTTGACAGGTTCTGTCACATCATAACAGAAATGATAAGCAGGCAAAGATTGCACTGACAATGAATTAGAGATACGGTTTTCCTTAGGTTGCTTATGGCTTTGGATATATTCAGAAATCTGGGGAAAATGTGTGCAAACAAAAAACACAGCCCTTTCTATCTACTATATTAATCAGCCGTGGCTAATTGCTCAAGACACATCTCCAACAGGTCAATTACCTCCAATTAGCCGCAGCTTGAAGCTGCTTATTCAATGAGTTGTTTTTAGTTATAAACAAATTATTGGCCTAAATATTCCAAAATATGGCATTTCATGTCTTCCTATTCGAGTCCTTTCAACAAAATTAAATGCCTTAAACTTATCTATATCATACATATATATACGCATAATAATATGCCTTCCTTAGAAAGGTGATTCAGGTATCATATGCAAAGTTTAAAATTACCTTCATTGTAGTTCTAAAAAAAATAAAGGGTTCCTTTGTTTACATCAGAAAATCAGTGGACACAAGATGTTTTAAAAGTACTTTTTCAGGTTATGTGGTATACAGGCTTGGAAGCTGTAATTATTGATGCATTTCCTCTACTAGTGTCCTTGAAGTCTTCTTCAAAGACCAAAGTCATACATGCTCAAAAAAAGTGACCATCCTTTCTGACACCTCATGTATAAGACATAGATACAGAATGTATCTTCAGTGTTAAATCTGTCTTTACAATATTTTCAGATAACTCTAGACTCATCTTCCCACAGAGCAATCCTGAGAGAAAAAAAAGAAAAAGGAAAGAGCAATGAGATACTGTATCGGGTTCCCTCTGGCACACACACTGTACTCACAGAAAGCCTGAGACGGGATGATTTTGATCAGGCATAAGGAAGAGCTCTACACAGCCTCCGATCGCTGACACAAATCCTGCAACCAAGACGTGAAGTTATTAACATCCTCAGAGGAACCCAGATAAGAGATGCGTAAGCCATAGTGCATATGAGAGACAAATAAAGGTGAGATGGGAGATTACTCTCTACTGAGATAATCATTTGAGCAGATGAGCTCGGCTTGGACCTGTCTCTGAGGCTCAGCAAAGAAACAGGGCTGACAATTACGATGACTGGGAGATGAGGGGGGGCGATTATGAGAAAGGCCTTGGTGTGGGGAAATCTCTTAATGTTCTTGGAGGGAGATGGCCAGTCATGCTTGGGAACTTCATGTGCGTGTTTGTGTGTCTGTGTATGCGCAGCAAACAGGCCTAGCTGAGTGTCACCTCAGTCTTATCGGTCTGCCACTCAGCCTCGGATCATGCATTCATTGTGTGTGCAAGCATGCAGTTCAAGCATTATTATGCATATGTGATTATTTGTGTCTGAACTCTCAACACCCCTTCACACCAACATTACATTTATTTATTTTTTATTTTGCAGCTTTTTATGCCTTCATTTAAGAGACAGGACAGTGGATGGAGTCAAAATTTGGGGAGTGAGAGAGTGGGGAACGATGAGAAGGAAAGGAGCCACAAGTCGGAATCGAACCCGGGGTGCCCACATTCAAGGGCTTTCATGCGCACTAATCACTAGGCTGCAGACGCACCCTTTAAATGTATTTAGGTTTATTTGAATCTAGTTTTCACATGAAGCTGCACTTTGGCGACAAGATTAGTCAATTTAAGAAACAAAATTATTCATGAAGAACATTGAACTTGAAACTGAACCTGTATGTATTTTAGGTAACCTTTGTAAATATCCGTAATGTATTCAAGATTACTATATGTCTACTCTTCCATGCCCTGTGAAACTCCTCATCATCACACACACTTGTCAGGCTCACATAACGTAAAAAAAATATCTCTTCCTCCCATAAAAGCATCCATAATGTACACACATAATCAACCACATATAACTTACTGAATCTTGTTTTATTGTTTCTCATTTTTTTTTGTTTTAATTGACTCTCATACTCTTTTTATATCCTCCACATGTCCTTAAAGCAATGCTACTGTTGTTGTTTATGTGTCCATCCACTGACTTATGTCTAGCCTTTTTTTGTGTTTTTTTCTTTCACTTAATCTCACCTGTAAAAATCAACTGTGTCAAAGTAAAATTAAAGTTTAGGAGTACAGTGTCTGTAAAGAATCAGCACAAGATCATTCTTGTCAGAGATGTTGTTGTTTGCCTTCCAGTTTAAATTTGCAGGAGAGGCCTTGTGTTAGTTGTTAGTTAGCTCGACTGTGTGCTTGACTGATTTTCTTAATGCTTGGAATAGGATGGTGAGACAGACGGAAAAAGAACTTAAGCAGCTCTCCCTAGGTAGGAGCAGACATAAAGGTGCACGTGCCTTGTTTCATTTTCACACCCAGTGACTTCACGCTGAATAGGAGTTTCGCTCTAATGACTCATGAGCCTCAAATCCTGTTGAGATTATCATGTGAATTCCATTGTTTCCAACATGGACGTTTTTTTTTTTTTTTTATCTGGGAGGAAAGAGTTTAAAATAGAAAGAGAACAAGAAAGAGGAAAGATAATACTGCTATAACACCTGTCACATGTGAATCTCTGTACCAAGGCTTTCCTCATATCCATAAAGACAGATCTCTGTAAATCATTTGCCATGCTTCAAAGGTCATTAAAAAAACTCTAAATTACAGCTCTAGTTTGTTTCCCAGTGACAGTGAGTGGAGATGACCAGACCCAGATTACCTATCAGTGAGTTACGCCTGTTTGAAGGGAGGCAGTGCCACTCTTTTGATTGCTCAGCTTTGTGTACTGCACAAAAAAAGCATGCATGGATCAAAGCCCAAAGTGACCCAGAAACATCCAGATATTCAACTTTATTCCAGGGGAAAGTGACATAAAAGCAAAGTAAAACTCTGGATGACTCAGCTGTGGTTGATATGATTGCCTTTTTTTTGTGGTCTTTTATCAGTTATTTTTTTGCCTTCAGTTTTCAAATTCCCTTTTTTAACTCACACTCTCTGTGTGGCGTTCACTCTCATCTCCATAGTTTGAGATGGATTAATAAAATGAAATGTTGCTGCGCTCTGCCACCTTTCTGCAGAATTGGCAGAATGGAAAAAAGCTCCCCTTTCATTTAGTGTGCAAATGGTTTCTTTGACAGCCGGTGTCAAAAACATGCACGAGGCCTATTAATAAACGATTGGAGAAGCACACTGGAGGGGTAACCTCAGCCAGGCTTTAACCTTAATGGTCATCTCTTTCATGAATTTTTCAATTCCTCATTAAGGCTTTAGCCATTAAATGTGCATTTGTTTCGACTCTTTGCTGTCGCACAAATGACAAATATGTTGAAGTAATGAAATTGCTGTGTATCTATAGAGCACATTTACATAGAGAGCTAGAAGAAGATGAGGAATTTGATAAACACAGCCTTAGGCAAAACTAGCAGCCATTTGTTTTTGCCTGGAGCCATGATGGTTAAAAAAACAACTTCATACTCAGCGGTATAGTGTTAGCAAAGCAGTTGGGAGACTGACTGAAATGCCACATTTTATTAAGTCCTGTAAAGGAGCAAAGGATTAAAGCAGAAGCACAACCCAACAATCGATGTCAATATGTTCTGCTAAACATTGTGCAAGGCAACGTTTCTCCTAATGTGAGAAAAAAAACAAACAGCTTTTCCATCTCTCCAGGCTGGAAATGAAGTGACCTTATTTTTCCCCTTCGCTTGTTACCCAGCCTAAATGTTGTCTCTCCTGTACATGAGGTATTGTGATGTAAATGAGATGCATATTTAGCTCATCCTGCTCTGCTGAAGTGGAAAGGTAAATATTTGCATTATGCTTGCAGGCTGGAGTGCGCGCCACATTGCATTATTCCATTAACCCATGTCTTCATGCACAACAACACCATATCTGCGCTAATCGGCCTGTAGCACCCTGCATGCCAAAGCTTGGACTGGAGTATGTGCATGCGTGTCAAAATGCTCAGTTATTCAAGTACAAGTCTTATTTAAATTCCCCTAACTGTAATGCTGTTGATTCTATTTGTTTTCTTTTTGTTTTTGTTTATAGTACAGCCAGTATAGTTTTAATTCTTGTTTTTGTCTGTGGAAAACAATAGGTCAGCCTCAAATAATGAATGGTCTCAGTGTTTTCCCCTGTCCCTCGTCTGAGCTCTTATTGATTCGATTTCATTGAACTACAAGGTGAGATCCTGTACCCTCCTATTTGTTCCACACCATTGTATCGCTGACACTGGGTTGTTTAGTTTTCCGGATAGATAATTAACCCTTCACCACGGCCTGTGTTTGAGCACAATGTTTTCAGGTCACACTGCCTGTGATTATTGACTCATCCCTTTCCGAGCATCCTCAGCTAAATGACAGGATGAGCACTATTGCACAGCACAATGTACGTGTTAAATCAGGCGTTTGTTTCTCCAATGGGAACATAGATCTTGATGCTGAGATGAACACATCAGGAGATGGATACAGATCTAATGAATGTCTATTTGACTATAAAAGGCCATCCCACACAATGAAACTATCAAGTCCTATTGCTTACAGTTTATCTGTTTGTGAATATACAGTGTGCCTTGAGGCAGTTATTTGATAAATGAGTAACAGCTTTATGATGTCACATATATAGCCAACTCAATGCTAATTCAGAAAACCATGCCAAGTTTTCTTTTCCAATTTTCTTCTTTGCAGCAGCTCATCTTCACATCTCAGTATGATGTTTAAGATAAAGATTGTGTTCCTATATCTGACATATTTCAGATATAAGTTTTTGCATGCGTCGGTGTGTAAGTATTGTATCTGAGGCGAGATGTGTAACATGCTGTTCAAAATATAGCATGTCATGAGACTGATGAGATTAACCGTAAACTTTTGGAGCCACTCTTTTTATCATTTACTATTATAAAGTCTGCTTTCTTATTGGGAAAAACCATTGTGTAGCCTAATAGTTTTTTATTGACGACATTTTTCAAATTCTGCAACTCAAAGCAGACTGACATGAACGTGGTTTTCTTGTGATATTGTGACCTTGTTTCTTAAACACAACTAAAAGCATTTAGGACATTTTTTGAAGAAATAACTGTCAGGTCTTCTCTGCTGGTGCTACTTGAGATACTTCGTTTCAAAGGCTTCATATTGGTACACGACAGCTTTATCATAGTTGCATTGTCGCCCCTCTTTGACGCGAGTAGGCTTTGTTCCTTGTTTAGCTGCTACCATTTGACAACTGTTTTAGAAGGTCAGACATTCACACAGTGACAGTTTGTCAGTCTATTTATATTCAGTAGATCTAAGAAGCAGTAATCTGCAAACTGTGTTGAAGGACTCAGTGGACAGTGAATGGATGCAGCGTCACGACCACTGCTGCACAACAAGGACAAACTTTTGATCTTTCAAACGACATTGCCACTCTGTGGTCCCTTGAAGTTTCTGAGTCTTATTTCCTGTTTAGTATAAAGAGATGACAACAAATGAGCATGGTCCAAAAATAAAGAAAAATAGTTGTTTAGTTGGCATTTTATCACACACACACAAATCGTACCTTTTTATTTCCTGTCTTACCTGAAACAAGAGAAACTGCAGGGTAGAGAGAACTTGACATTACTGAAACATGGCTGCTGGAGTGGCTAGTTTGCCTGTAGCAGTTCCAGTCCCTGGAACTGCTGTCTTCTGAAATCAAGCCAAGGCCTCCTGCCTGCCATTCGGAGGTACAGCAAGGTTGCAGCAGCGCAGCACTTTAAAGAGAATATTTAAATGGCTGCTTATAAATTGGGCCCTGTGGTGTGCTGTGTCTGTTTGTTCACTTCATGTGTTTTGGTGTCCTTGTCAAATGATCTTGGGATTTGCACAGTCAGCCAGTTTTAGTGTTACTCATTGAGACTGTTACTTCTCTGTGGTTCTTGTCCAACTTTACCCCGATGAATATGTAATTTTTGAATTTATTCTGCATAATATTCTGCCTCCAAATTGGATTGACCTGAAGGCACAATCAACCCACGGAAGAGGGCAGCAGATAATGGTCATATTGATTGCATACTTGTTTGCTCAGCTTGATAGGCCAATTAATGTCTTTACAAAAGGATTGCAGAGATGATGCTTTGTAATTGAGCCCCACCACATACAGTGCTGAACCCGGATTACTGTATTAGCAGGAACTAGGGAAGCCAAACTGCAGGGAATCTCTCACTTCTCATACGGAGCACAAATGAGGTTGGGGTTGCATCTAGAACGAATAACATGGTAATCCACCTAAAATCCCTGAGGATCAATCGCTTTTGAGTGATTCTGCACCCACCTATGCTTTTTCAATCTGGTGAGCTCAGGCTTGTAGACGAGATATTACTCAAATCGGCTTGGGGAAAGTATGCCACATCCTTGCTAGTGCTGCATGTCTCTGTGTAGTTGGCATTGGAATAATGTGCTTGTCAGAATCAGATTTAAGAGACTTTACTCCTGCAAGTTGTGTGAGGTTTCTTGTTGTCTTTTTCTTTCCTTTTTCTTAAGTTGTCTTTTATAGCTCATGAAAATAACTCCCAAACTGTGTCTCAATACAGCTGTCAATAATGCTAAAAAAATAATGACCAACATATTACTTGGACGGTAGCATGGTCTCATTACACTCTTTGTAAGCTTTTCACATTAATGCAGTGGACTTACTCATTGGGGAACGGTTAAAGCATTTCTCCATTCCCTCCAGCACAGTTTTCCAAAAGCAAAGAACTCTCTCTCCTGTATACACAGGAAAATGTCCAGCATGAGCACATTCACTTACAGCTAGCTAATCTTGAGCTTCGACTGGTTTTCAAGCAGAAACCCACTGTAGAGCCAGAGGGAGGCATGCATATGAAATTTCTTCTAGGATAAGAAGCTGAAGTAGATATCAGCGTTACAAAAATGATGGAGTAAGTATTCTTGGCAGAGGTCCGAACTTTCTGAAGCCTGATTTTCCCTAACCCCAATTACCATGCTAACTTGATTAAATCATAAAAGAACAAGTGGCTGTGCCCTATGAGTCTTTATTAAATCTCAGCATGGGATATAGGGAAGATCTAAGGAGTTTGTGTGGTTACTCAAGGCTACCGAAATGAACTTTTGTTTGATATGTAACTTCAGCACAGTTTATGGTTTAAAGAATTTTGCATAGGTCACTTTAAGAACGCCCCCTCAACAGCCATCCCATGCAGACCTCTATGGCCTTTTATGCTGCACCATATGACCTCACTGCATGCTTAATCGAAATAGTAAGCAAGGACACAGAACCAAAAAAAGCTAGTAGACAGGATAAGGAATATTTCTGACTACAGCAATATGCTGTATGTCGATGCTTTGGGCAACTGAACAAGCTGCAGTATTAAACGACGAGTGGATTAGAACAAGCTATAGGGAGCACTCCCACTATATTTCTGAAACTGAGATGATAAACAAAAGGTCTGAACAGATTCCTTTAAGAGGAGGAATACAATCTGAAAGCATTCCCAGTAGATCCCCAAATAGGGAGATAAAACAATAGGAAAGGTGAAGCATTCCTTAATAAACAAACAATTGATTTTACAGACTGAAAGTTTGAGCCTATAGTCAGGTTTCTGCTGAGTTACTTACGGTTCCAATGTGTGGAGTGTTTGAAGCAGAAGACTGTGTGAGGGGAGCTCTATCTCCAACTTGATAGTTATCAAAGTTATCACAGAAGCAGAGAATTAAACAGAAACCGTGTCTTCTGTCCAGCTAGAATCATCTTAAAGCCTTGATGAAAATTCCCCACAGCTCACAGATATCAGCTGTTTGATACACTGCTGATCATCACAACATGATAGACATCAAATGGAGGCAGCGCTTTCCTCCTCTTTCTTACAGCCAGTGCAAGATTCGTGACCAAATAAATGTTGCATTCGAGCTAGAATCGATGAAGTGCAAAAAGTTTTTCTCCAAAGTTATGTCTCCATTTTGAACAGAATTAAACAGAACCAATAGGCTCCTTCATGTAAAACCTTTTGGATTTAGATTGTGTCAGTACTACAGTATGATAATGGAAAGCTGTTCCAATTTCCTGTACAAGTGCATCTAATATAAAAAATGAATCTTTATTCAAAGGCAACTTTTTTTCAGCCTGCAAAAGAGATTTTGTTTTGCAGGTTGCAAAAAGACGGTCAAACATCACTAAAAAATCCTCATTCCATGCTTATACAAACATCCAGCAGACATAGAGCAACATGTTTATGTAAGTTCAATATTTACATCCCTTAAAACTCTGTTTTGGTCTCCATCAACTCATAAGGGAAATATCAGTCCTTTCAGCTCCTGAAACTTTCACTGTTCTTATCAGCGAGTCTGCCAGCTGGTGCTGTGCAGGCAGGGTACAGTGGGTTTATGTAAGTATGCTGATATACATGTAGACAGTGAACCAAAAGAGAAACAACTGACTGGAAGTCATCTTGCTCGGAGGGGACTGCAAAATTAAGGGCTAATTATTTTGTCATTTGAAACTATCCCTTACTGAAAATGTCATGTGATCATTTATCAGTATTAATCATAACCCTTTTATCTTGTATTTAATGCACGTTCCCTCTATGGTTTAAGTTTGAAATATAAACATTTGGAGTTGATTCTTTGGGATGTACTGTCTTTGTTGTTCTAGCTATCCTGCTTTTTTAATACTTGAATACTTTAAATCCTTTTTTAACACTATTTTGCTAAGAGGACCTATTTAGGCACTTGTGCTAATTTTAAACAAGACAAAGCGATGTAATAAATTGCATAGCATCACCACTTTCCTCTAAGCTTTGAAGAAAAAATGAAGTGATGCAAAAACATAATAATAGAGAAGAATGTATGTGGCAAACAAAACCTTTTTTTCAGGCATAATAAAAGATTATGCCTTTCTTCAAATATTTTGGTGAAATTACATTTAAATCAAACGAGGACAATTCTGCAATAGCTCCTGGCTTGAGATGTAGTATTTGTCCTCAATTGTCACTGTCTCCTGCCCCTCTTCACTACAGAATATACTGTATATCAAAGGTAGAACACAAAATAAATGAGCAAATAACTACCTAACAGTTTTGTATTCTGATCATGTAAACATCTTCAGGGCTGCACCATGTAAAAACTGAATGCTTTTTTTCTCCCTTCCTGTAAGCATAAAGCAAAGCTTGCACTTTCTTTAGAAGGCAGATAAATATAAAATATGCCCCTGCTACCTGGAAGCACCCAGGTTGCTTTGCATGGGCTGCACTTTGTATCTCCGCTCATGACTGAAAGGATGTCTCGCATGGAGTAAGGCCCATAGCAACCCAGAGCTTATCTGCATGGGAGAGACTCAGGAAAGCAAAATTCAAGATTCCTGTTCTGTCCAAAGCATAATGCTGTTTGCACATCTCAGACAATTGGAAATGTTGCATCAAGGGGTGCTGATGCTGTACAGTTGTGCCAATTGCTTGGTAGATTTGCGATCATGTGCCAAGACACAGATCTTCGCCAGGTCATTCTGTCACCCAGAACTAATCTAACACAGACAGGCATGGGCAGGGTGCAGTTTTTCACTAGTTTACTAGTTCAACTTGAGGAAGCCCAGAAGACAAAATGCCACCTTAACTCAAAACTGCATATCATTTACATATTTCAAGCTCTTGACCTGAATTGTGTGCAGTATCAAAACAAATCAGGATCCAAACGAAAGTAGGCGATTGGCTCTTGAAATATGATACATTTGACAGTTTATAGCTCCATAAATATTCTCTTTTCATGGTGTGACAAAACACTTCAACTGTAACCATCAGGGTTCAGCACAGACAGCCAAGAGCCTCAGTTTGTCATGTGCTGTCTAAAAAACCAATAGGTGCCATGTCTGTAACCTGGGCCAAAAGGCTCAGCTGGGCTTTACGCTGGGAAATAGACTGCTGGACCCTGCCAAAAAGCCCTCAAAGTCATTTCTTCAAACTGTAGTCTTGGGGATTCCTGTTAATCCAGCATGCCCATTATCTGTAAATAAGTGGCACGCTTGTGTGAAAGAGCCTTTTTGAAAAGTGTGGTCTGAGGCTGGACGCTTACAAGGCCTATCATTCTTCATTTCCACTCCACTGAGCAAAGCAAATTGAAGGAGGCCGACAGGAACAGGTAGAGAGACAGAAAGTGTGCGTGTCAGGTGTTGTTAAAAAGACTTCCATCTCAATTTCCAATAGCAAGTCCAAGTAGTTTAAAATCCCAGCTTAAGAGTAAATCAAATCCAATTTGAGAGTGCATATTGGGGTAAAATTGCAATGTTTTGGAGTGAAAGTTTTCCCTGTGTAAGTTTGTGTTTATTCTTTTAATACACTTCACATTCTTACTTCAAATTTGACCCAAGGTAGCTGTTTTTCCTCTTTACTTTAAGCTGCCTGGGGTGATTTGACTCCCCAGTCATGGTCTTCACTAAGCAGTAAAAACAAACACACAGCTTTGATAGGCAGAGAGTTGTTTGTTTCAAGTCACTGCTTTGCCAGATATTTGTTTAAAAAATCGCCGAGGGGTAAGGCGATTATGCAACCTCATTCTCATTGTGGCATTAATTGCCAGGCAGTTAATTAAAATGCACAGTGATTGGAGTTTACACTGTCCCGCAGGATGTAATAAAGCCAATATTATAAACGCTTGATTGCGAGACTGATACCGTAATATGCACCATCTCATCCATCAGCATTAATGAGGTCTTGAAATTAGACTTCCTGTCACATTTTATTACTGCGAGACATCTCTAAAAACGATACGTGCCACTTTCACTTCCTGTCCTTAATAACACATTAAAAGGCTAACCTGCTTCAAGCAAGAAGGATGAACCATGTTAAGCTATTTTAAACCAGTTATTAGGCTGTAATTGCTCAGGGCAATTGGGTTAAATGTGCAGGATTAGCCGATGATTTCAAAAATTTACAGCGCTGAATTGAAACAGGAGATAGAGCTGCAGGTATGGACTATTTTCATTGTTTAATTACTCTGATGTATATTTGTAATTATATCGTTTAAATATATCTTTGGAGGAGGAGGAGGAGGGGGTCTTTAATTACTCCTGAGCAAATGTTATTGCCTTAAACTTGTTAGAAAATGAAGACATTTCTAACAAAAAAGAGTTTCTGCTTTCGTAACAGATTTGCAATAAAGTTTTTTTCACATGTATAACGGCATGCTCTTCAATTTGCTTGTTTTTAATTACATGGCTTTGTTGTTGTTGTTGTTGGTTTCATTTCCATATATTTTTGCATGTCACTCTCTCTGAAAGGATATGTGCTTGTTTACAATTTTACAAAGACTAATCTTTAGTTATAGATAGACACTCATATTAGGAAATCAGGCATTCTATTGATGCTATCGTAATATATTGTTTGCAATCTTAAAGCCACTCTCAATCTCTAAAAGTGAACCACAATGCAATCAATGCATAGGTCTTGATTTGAGTTTTATTAGCAGCCAAATATCTGTTCACTCACTATAAAGCCTCAAATACATTTTATTTTATGGCAGTGAAGCAGCTCTGACCAGCTGGCCTGCTCTCTGGCCCTATGAGCATTGCAGCACTTTTCAGACCGCTGACAGTTGTTTCATGTCTGTCACATTAGCCAGACTCTGCAGATAATATTCGATAGCTGTAAAACAGATGTGCCCTGAATATTAACTCGACACATATGGGGGAGTTCATTATCCAAGTGTGCAGAATAGAGGATGTACACTCAGGAAAGTATGGTGTAGCACCATAACTCCTGATGGAGAAAGGAATATTCAGTGAGTAGCAGTGATGTGGAGAATGTCAGTTGTATAACTGATTGCCAGTCATCTATTCCTATGAGACAACATTTATTTATTTTATTTTAGAATCCATTGTCATTCTCCGCTTGTTTTGTTCAAATTGAGGAAGGACCAGCAATGGATAAAAAAGAAAAAGGAAAAATAAGTATAGAATATTTTATGCAATACTAGCAAATTGACATGTAATGTGAAAGGTGTTTACAGAAAACTATATACCATACTGATCATACGCTTTCTACTTTTTTTTTTTTTTTTAAAGCAATAACAAGTCCACTCTGACTCCATTAACTTTAGCAAGAAACTCGTAACCGTGTGCCTCAAAATCTGAAGATGTTTAGCAGCTAGCGGTACAACAGAGTAACGTATTTAGCAGCTAAAGAGACAGCTAATATCTGCAGTACTTAGTGTAGATTAACCCAAGGTAAAAGTGGAGGGGATCTTGAGTTTAATCTTGTCAGATAAAGATAAACGGAATTTTCCAGCCTCACCTGGTGCTTAGCAACTTCAGTGACTGGCTAAAGGTGAAGCGAGTTGAGATGCCAAACAAATGGACAACATGTTTTGTCTCTGGAGCCACTGCCAGCCTAGTTTGTAAAGTATTATACAAACTAATTGTATCAACTCATCTGATATTATATGTTGTGCTATTATCCTAAACAACTGCTCCCTAGTGGTTGGATTTATGTAAGATATAATGCAATGGTTCTTGACGGGTCTGTTCATTTAAATAAAAAAAAAATGAAATACTGCATAAATGCTGCAAAACAAAATGATGTCATGTGAATTCTTGTACCAGAAAAGTTAAAATGCAACACAATTCAAAACATATTTTGTATGTATTTGTACATATTTTAACTTGCAAAGATAATGAAAGTGAAACCAAGACCATGATCTCAAAAGCCCATCTTCATACATCCTCCATATTTTATAAAGGTATACTCCCTCAGTCTTGTCACATAACTACTGGGATATCGCTGGAACTCCGCCACACTAAATAATAAACACAGAATCAAAGAGCCTGTGGTTTCTGTTTTTTGTTTTTTTTTCTCATATTGAGGAATTCCACGGGTGTCAAAGCAATCAACAGAGCTTAGAGGCATGCAGTCCACTGCTATACCCTCACGCTGTCAGCCCACAAGCCCACCACACTGAAGCCCTGATCCAACCTGACACATGGATCTGCACAGTATGTCCTACGATACCTTCAGGGTCATTTTTTTCCTTTCAAGGCTTAATTATCTCTTTTTCTCTTGACTTCAAGTCTGTTTTTCATTTTCTTGCCGCTGGCGCTTTGCAATTTTTCACAGCATACAACATTTTGTATACAACAATCATCAACTCAGTACCTAGCTGTTTAGTTTATAATGCCTCGCATCTTAATCCCAAGTTAGTCAGTGTATCTGTAATATATAGGCCTACAACTTCTGTTGAAAACAACCAGAACTGTATAGCTAAGCATAGTGGAAACATGGGGAAACAGCAGGCATTGCTCTTTGCAGAGGTAAGACAGTAATAGAAATAAACTCTGAAGATCTTCTCTAAAGCTAAATAATGATCTAATATGTAATTTAAAAAACAACAACAATGTTTTAAAACATATTTTTCAGTTTTATGAATGGTTGGGTGTCTATTCCTAAGTCGCTTTTATGCTTTAAATTTCAGAATGAACATAGTCTTGGAACTCATAAGCAATCTTATGATGATGATATATCTTTTTGGAGCGACTGCTACTTTTTGGTGGCTTTGATAAGTAATGAAGGACATATGGCCAAGTCTTCCATTTCCTTTCATAACAATTATAGTCCAACTAGCAACTTCAGAAGCGAGAATCAAGCGGAAGATGAGAGTGGGTTCTTAGCTTAACTTGTATGCAGATGTACTGACTGTTCCCTGAATAAAACCATAGCCTGCCAATGGACTATACTTCTCTGACTAACAAACGAAAACAGATATGCTTGCGTCACCCAAAATCATGTAGGTATCAAGATTTAACTAAACAAGCTTGGTTTAGTCTTAAATCGCTGAAGATTGGACTAAGCCAAGCAAGCTTTTTCCTCCTTTGTCCATTTTTTGTGCTGAGGCAAGCAAAGCTAATCAGTTGCTGGAAGTACTTTCTCATTTAACTTAGTCTTGAGTTAATTCCCCAATTATTTCTGATTCTATAAGAACCAAATTCACACCAAGAAAGGACAAAAGCGTTATAGCATGCTTCAAATGCAGGCTTATCGTCTCACCAATGGACATGCTCCCATTATATTAACATTACTTTAATTTGGCATACCCAAGATTTATACTCTACAATAAGAATTGTTCCGTTCCTCGTGAGAATACACATATCTAACTGCAGTAGATTGCCTGTCATGTTGAATCCTTAACATGTTCATGGAGCTCCCCTCTGGCTCTCCGGCGTCACAGAGGCATCAAGGCTCAGTGTGCTCATGGTTTAAGCATGTCAGCAGTGACTACATGATCACTTGTGCATGCTGCTTTAATGGCACACCCCATGTTGCTCTAATAGCTCGTGTTCTTTGCCCTCCCCTCCTCCTCATCCATAGGGACTTAACAAATGGACCATCAGCTGTATTGGAAAGGGATTTCCCCTTCCAACCCCACTAGGACTAATTCTGCACATCCATTTTTCCTGACTTTTGCTTCCTCTGGCTTTCCGCATCATTGGTTGATCCATGGTGGTCAATCTCACAGTAAATGTTTTCATGCTCCAAGCCCATAAACAACATGATGTTGCAAAATGCATTATACCTGAGCAGCTTACATTTGAATATAAAATGTCTGAATGAGAGTTGTTGTCAATTTCTCATCTCGCTCAACGTGACAAGTAGTGGTTTTTTTTCGTGGTTTCCATCTAATTTTCTGTCTGGAAGATCAATAGAGTAACACACTTGGTGTGAAATGGTCCGTGAATTGCTGTAGATACACATCCTTGGCTTTGCAGCAGTAGGAAATGGATTACACATACATAAATGCTCAAAATATTTATGTACAGAAATAAATGGCCCTAGTTGTTGCAGAAGCTGACAGCAGTCATTGCTCTATAATGGCCCCTCTATTGTGCATCTGAAATGACTCATTCACTTTATTTATGGCTTTCTGATTATTCTGTAAACAAGTCTTCTGATTGCACAGTCCTGTGAGTGAATAACTAAAGGTGTGTGTGAAATGCAATTTTGGCCCATTATTATGAAGCCTCCATAGATGACATTGCATGTTGAACATGCATTCCTTGTATGTAAATAGCTTCACACATACTTTGTTATACAGCGTTTTACTTTTTCACATCAGCACAGTGAGATGAGCAAAGAAAGACACAGGCATAATGATGAGCATTTGTGTGTCCCTCTTTTTCAAATGAAGAATGACTGCATTCTGTTTTCTCCCTCCTCTCATTATGATATTCCAACTCCATTCAATCGACGGCCCGCTCTTCTATTTCCAAGTGTCATGTTTAATGAACACATAGTTCGTTCATTCACAGGGGGAGAAGGAAGGGAGGGAAGGAGAGGAGGAGGGTGGTGGAAAGTGTAAGACTGGCAGAGATGAAATCAAAAGAAATGAGGGGAAAAAAGTATAAATTCTGGTGGAGTAGGAGAATCAAAGGGAAAGAAATGGAGGGAAAGATGAGGGGAGGAAAATAAAAGACGCTTAGTGCTGTTAGAATCTGTCTCCTCATGAGGGTCCTTAGGCTGGAGTCACTGCATTCATACTTAAAGAGAGAATCAAGGCTTTTATGACTATTCTCCTCACAGAAACCCCCAGGGTGGGACTTGTCTTATTGTGTTTGAAAGGGCTCTGACAAATATATGTTCCTCTGGTCTGAACAACCCCAACACCCCCACTGTTTCTGTGGAAGCATGACAATGGACAGTGAACATGAGAAATGCATTTGCTGACATATACGTTGATGGGCCCATGTTCAGACATGCCCATTATAGTTAAAACTGCAAACATGCACAAGGACATGGACTCCATGCAGGACATCATGCAGCATATTGTGTGTGATCTGCAGGGGTGTTTCCAAGAGGGTGGCCTTGGGGGAGGGGGGACCACCTTTATAAACCCACTTTACAACAGTTATGGTTTGCCTGAGAGGAACTAAATAAGATTAATATAAAACTGTGTGTATTGAAGATAAACACGGAAAAGGGGCTGCCTAAACACTTTAAATATTGAAATCTAATAACCCTAACCCTGAAATTACAAGTATTTATTCACAACAACATGCATTAAATAAGAAAAGTAATTCAAGGAAAAATGTATAAGCAGTTTAGGCATTTAACACGTACTTGCATTGAAAACTTAAAAATATGATATTCTAAATTTGTGACCACTTCTTCCATACCAGCCGGGCATGAGTGGGTGTTACCCCGGTCAAAATTCAGAACATGCCCCTGAGCCAAGTTGTTAAAAATAATGAGAGCTTGAAAACAGATTGTCAAAAGAAAATAAAAATGATTACAGAAATGTGTTATTTAAAATTTATGAGTCAGATTGGGATAACTTTTTGTCTGAATCAGGATTATCCTGATCGAAGCAAAGGCCTTGGTTTTTGCTGGATTACGGGAATGAGGAATAATACAACTTTTAAGTTGGTCAAACAAAATACAATTTTACAAAGGTGTTGACACATTTATCACATGTGCATCATTTGCACTTAGATTGTTGAATTGCTACCATGACATTGTAGATAAAGGATTTTGTTCTGATAAAATGTTTCATTTAATAGCAGATATTAACAAATACTCTAATGTATTCAATAGAAAGCAGCAGGCAGGATCTTTCAGTTTGTGTGGATTTTGGCGCTCCCTGTGGACAATATCTGAAATGCAAAGCCCCATTTAGAGCCTGGTTATGTGTATTCAGTCTGTATTTGGATCAGTTTGATCCTATCCACATTTTCTTAGAATAGCTGGGACAAGATAGAGCTGGATTACCTGATTCTCGATAGCAAAATAGTAGATTTCCCAAGATGGATCATTTTTATCCAGATTAAATATTTTGAACCAAAGGGCCCAGGGTATTGCAAAATTAGACATATAAATGATCAAATTCTGTGTTGCTTTTTATGTTCGATCTTGAGATGAATTCAGGCCTGAGGGGATGCTGTATTATGGCCCTTTGATTCTCTCACCCGAGCCACATTTTCTGAGGAGAACAGCAATACTTTCAAGGTAAAGATGTGAATCCCTGAACTAAAAAGAGCCAAGTCAACAATCCCTTTGAAATGCATGAGAGACTCATCAACGTAACCCTGCCTTAAAAACATCCGGTCAGCTCTTTCTTTAGCCTGTCCCTTGTGGCAAACACATTCTCATTAAATAACATCCATAAGAAAGGTGCAACAGAAGAACAGGTGATGGAGATTTCTAGTGGCCTCCAGGGGTTTGTAAAGAAGGAAGGGTAGCCTGCAGGTATCGATCTGGCGTATAGGTAACAGTAGAATGATTTAATATTGGTGCTTTTAACGAGGAGTGTCCGAAGATGTTTGAACACTGAAGATAATGAGGAATTAATAACCAGAGAATTCTTAATAGAAACCATTTATGCAGAACTGTAACTAAAGGATTTGAACTCAGGGCATTGGTAATCCTATAACAGCACTTTCAGTATTTCTCATCTACTTTTCAGCCCCATGAAATTGTCCATCCGCTTCAGCCAGAGGGCACAGAGGGCAAAAGGAGTGAGATTATTTAAACTCACTGAAGGACAGTTGGTTTGGAGGTTTTGCAGCTGAGGTCATTTAAAGAATATACCCTATGGCTTTTAATTCTCTCTATGTTCTCTCTCTCTCTCTCTCTATCTGTGCATCTCTTCACTTTCGGGTCTGCTCTATCTTTTTCAACTCTTATCTAATCTTTTTGTTGCCCTTTCTCGACCTTTTTCACTTTCCCTTCTTCTCCATTTTCCCATTTCTTAGGCAAATCTGCCATTTCGCAGTTCTGTGTGTGTGTGCTTGGTCAGGGAATCCAGCAGGACATAGTCAGAGTCTTTAGAGATAAGCCGGAAAACACACAAATGAACCAACATACATACATACATACATACAGTTGGCATCTGTCCTTATGTCACATCAGGAAATCCTTGGAGCAGACGGCATGGAGATGGAGATTGCAAGTCACCTGCACTTCTCAGAACCCCTGGAGCTGTTCAGTGTGCAGTGCATGTCTTCTTCATTTAGACTCTTTTTTTTGCACATTTTAATTGAAGGGTGCAGTGGAGCCTTTTTTTTAGTATGCATAGCAAATTATATAATTGTGTTACTTAGCTTAAAATGTAGTATTTTGATTTTATTTTCAAATTAAGGATTTCTGCAAAAACAAAATCCCAAGGGGCTCATATTTCAACATATTAATTTGACTCAGGTTTCAGTTTCCTTCTTAGCCAAGGGGAAATCTCATCTTCTCCTGGCAACTGAAAATTATGATATTTTGGGGCGCTGGTTGAGCTCAGTTTGGTAGAACAGGCGCCCCACGTACTGAGGCTGACCTCGTTGCACTTGTTATATATTCAACTTTCCAACCTACTAAAAGCAAAGCCAAAGAATTATTTAAATGTAAAAAAAGAAAGAAACTTCTGATATTGTCTGAAATGCGCTCTCCTGAGGGTAGTATTTGCATTGGAGTTGCAATAGTTATATTTTATTTTCAAAGTCTGAGTGTTAAGAACTATTGACGCAGTAGAGTAAAGGCTTCTTGTGTTGTTTGTTTAAATGGTTTAACGAACTCTGCAATTGCTCAACCCCAAGTTTGAGGCACATTCTCTCCGGTTGCAAGGCAGCACTGACGCAGAGCTGGTACAGATGGCAAGATGATCGCGTTGTGCGCAAACTAGCCGAAGTACTTGAGACCCGCAGGCTGGAAGCAAACAGGGCCAGCCCAATTACATCCCAGCGGCTGATCCAGTTTGTCAGGCAAATGATTGAAACACAATGATGCACCACGAGAAGGGTGGGGAGTGGCAGATGACAGCTGACCTCGACCGCCAGCTGAAGTTCCCCGAAGAGATCACCATGACATCTCTACGGCCACACATTATGCTCTAGTAAGTGTCCTCCAGAACAGTCATCACGGCAGAGCTGACTGTTCTTTTGGAAGAAGGAATGGAGGCTGCCTTTGAGTGAAAGAAGAAGCAATGCAAGCGGAGTAGAGAGCATTCACCTTTCCAGTGGGAGTCGAGTGCTAAAGTGTATTGCAATGACACGATGGCCGATTGTGTGTCTGTCTGGGAAACTGGTGGGTGTCATTTCCAGATGCCTGGTGCGAAGCTTTAGATTGCCAAATAGGGAAATTAAAGAGTGCAGAATGAGCTGCCCTCAAATAATGCATGGGGAGTGCTATTGGAAGGATTAGCCAGCATAGCTCCAGTGTAGCTGATGTGGTCTAACTATCTACTGACTTGTTCACACTGTAATTATAAGTGTCGGTGGTCTCTAGTTGTTCCAAGTATGAGATTCTAGGTCAGTTATCATGCATTGTGCTGTTTCTTTAGAAACGGAAATGCTTTTGATTTTTATCTCTGTGGTGTTATCTCCCCAAAGCTTCTATTACGTAACTGTTTCTGAAAATGGGGCAATGTTAATAACAACAACAACAAAAAGTGTAGCTTTGTAGCTGTGAAAACTTGTTGTGAGGTAAAATCTGAGTAATCTGGGCGTTTTCTTTTATCAAAACCCAATGACCCAATAAATGAACAAATATATCCAGTTACTAATAGTGTAGCTAGTGGTCATCAGCTGCCCCCTGACCAAAAACTGGGACATTTTAAGGCGGGAAACCCCAAGTACAGAGGACCTCTCCTGGTTTGAGGTTAAAATAAAATGAAACGTAAATGGCTTCCAGCCTGCTTCAAAAAGAATAACTACTGTCTGAATTTAACATGTTTTTCATGGACATTATAATGGATAATATGATATTTGAACTGTACATATTTGTTATGTGTATGTATAGTTACCAATGTTTCTAAAAAAATAAAAATAATAATTAGCAAATAATAAAAACAGATAAGCTTCCCTTTTTTACTTGAGATTCGTTAGGATTTCAATCAACTGGAGGGTAAAGTCTAACTACTCATCACTGAATCAACAGCTCAAATTATGTTTCTTTTAAAGGATATCCAAATAGAGATGCTACAGTTGTGGCAGATGATGGAAATAGACATGTCATAGAGGGACTCTATTAAGAAAGACACATGAGATGCTTCTCACAGTTTAAGTAGAATAGCTTGAATTCTCATTTGATGGTCTACTCTGTGGCTTTTTCTTTAGATTTTCAGGGAAAAGGGAGAGAGAAGAGAAGCCTGTAAAGAAAGAGAGTGAGAGAAACATGAATGAGTAGAATGTTAAACCATGGGCATGAACTGACTGCACAGCATGAGCAAAGTAAGCTATACCGTACCTGCATAGTGTCACACTCGCAGGCTTACTTCCAGCTTTCTAGTAGTATATGCCATACAATCATCAACCATGCCATCTTTTTTTTGGAATTGTGTCTGCGTGAACATTATCAAACGCTTCTGTGTTTGTGTTCCATTTTCCAGCCTCTCCACAGGTGTTTTTTGGCCATCACCATATTATTTCTCTGCAGCCTGATTGACGATGCCAGGGGCAATAAAAAAAGCTTTTTATCTGCAGTTTGAAGCCATGATTTCACAGGTGGAGGGAGCCCACTTTCAGCCCTGAATACATTAACAGCAGGCACAAATGGCTACCATGCAGCTCAGTGTGTGACAGTCAACACTGTCATCCTACAATCAATACCCCATTCGATAGTTTAGGGAAAACACAGGCCGATTGTCTTCCAACGATACACCATGTAGCCTGCTCATTAGATGCCGCTTGTCTCGACAGGTTTGAAGAATGTCTGCTTGTTTACATTTATCCATATTCTTCCTGAACAGCTGATTATTGAATTTCTGTTAATGTCTATCTATGCAAGTGATGTCTTTTGTGTTTCTTATTGAACACTGATGGACATTTTCTTATTGAACAACCATTCTATATTATGAAAAACACACATTAAATGGTCGAGTACAGCAGTCTTAATACATCATGAATGAATCAAATGCAACATGACGCATACAGGCTGAATTAGAAACCTCGGCTCTAAAGCAACATATAAAGCATAATAGTTCCAAGTACTGTACATGTCAGTAGTCTTCATAGTTTTTTCCTTTCATTAACCCAATCCAAATTCTCCTTTTTGGCAGCGATAAGGGGGAATTCTGTATTTTCATAAAATCTATTGGGCACTGATTGTCTAGCGGTTAGGTCATGCTCCATGTGAGGCTAAAGTCCTCCAGGCGGTCAGGTTCAAGTCCTGCAGCTTCTTTCCTTCATGTCATTCCCCACTCTCTCCCAAGTTCTTACCCTATCCTCTACAGTTTCATGTAAATACAGTGGTTTCTTTTGATTATGATTCTTGCTACTTTTTCTACCAATATGGCCCAAGACATGCATGTGTAGGACTGCTCTGCCCCCAAGTGGTGTGCAGGAAAAGTACAGGACTTTCATAAAGATGGTTTTTACAGTAACTGTCAAATCAATTTGTATCTCCTCATTACAGTCAAATGTATAAAGGAGATTGTATCATGTTATGCAAAAACTCCCTTTTCACCACCTCCAATAGAGAATACTTATAGGGGGTGGCTGTATAGCTTAAAACAGGAGCAGGTCATCCACCAATCAGAATCTCAGTTTGTTTGTCTCCCCCTGTCTGCATTTCATATTATTCACAAAATACTGAACCCTGGGGTTGCTCTCAAAGGGGATATCTGTTGGTGTGTTAATGAGTGTGAATGTGTTCCAATGAGTCCCTATTGTAAGGGACTTGAATGGCATCCTGCATCAATGTACGTATTTATGTGTGTATGACAGAATAAGTACGACACGACAGAGAACACCTTGCTTACTGTACGGTTCCAGTCCATTGAAATCTACTCTAATCTCAAATGGTGTTTTTTTTCCTCCTATCCTCCCTCCACAGACACGCATCTGTTGATAACCGAGTTACATTCAGTACCTTTCTCCTGTAAAAAGTAAGGGAGCTTAACACTGTCAGGTAAAACTGCAGTTTGTTCAGGTCATCGAAAAAGAAAAAGAACCTTCACCTTTGCAGCATCACAGTCTGGTTATCATCTCACTCTGCCTTGTATTTTTGCTCCCAGAACTTGAATGACTTTTCAACTCCAGCACCAGAGAACAGTTTCACACCAAAAAACGTTCCTTGCAGTCTTCTTTTTCAACTTGTATTCTCATGAGATTTAAAACCAGCTGTCAGTCACAACGCTTTTGTTTATTAAGACGTATTGAACACTGTTGGCAATAGCTACAGTCATTTGAATTCATATTCAATTTCAATATCAAGCTTTATTGGTTAAATGTAACTGACAACATTGTCAAATCATCAAATTATAACACTAAAAGTTCAAGAACAATAGCAGAGAACAATTAATTATAGTAACAATTAATGTTGGAATTCTAATAATGGTATTAATGAATTGGATATGAAAGAAAACTATTCAAATTATATAAAACAAGAACAAATAAACATTGAAGAAAGCTTTTTTCTGATTTTGTGTTAATGTGAGATGAATGCCTTACAGTGTGTTCTTGTATGTGTGCATGTGTTTTGGCCGGTGTCAATTGACTATCCACTTGTTCAAATACATGAGACCTAAACCATATAGCCTACTGATTGAAACAGTCATATCTGAAATCTCATTGTTTTTGTTGTCGCTTTTACTAATTCAAGATTCACATTTTCTGGTATTCAAATAAACGAGATGTACTTTTGAAATGATGGGGCTTTAAGTGGAACAGAGTTGTACTGGTAACTGGTTTATGTACACTTTGCTTGAAATTACCTTTTTATATGAAGGCCACTTAAATTTAAGATCTAAGTCAGTGAAACAATAATATAAAGAAAGAAGGAGAACATTCATCTCTTATTAAGTGTTTATTTTGCATTGCATCTAGTGCAGAAACCTGCTTTATTATTTTTGTTTCAAGACATAATTACAAGTTTATCTAGCTACATTTAATGAAAGATGTGCCTCTCATCGGATAGCCTACAGGTTAGCTAGGTAGCCTAACTAGAATAAGCTAGCTTTCATATTCTTCTATACGAGCTAGCCAAAGAACTTCTACAGAAACAATCCATGATATACTCATAACTAATGTTAACCTTATGACAAACCAAGTTGATTATATTAAATGATTTATAGCAACGGGATGCTAGCAGTTCATTTAACAACCGCTATAGTTGTTATTTTGAAAATCTCAAACAATGATAACAAAATGCTAATTTAGGTTGTTTTTTGGTTGTTTTTCTTTGTTACGTGTCCTTGAGTATTCAGAAAAGCAATCTATAAGTCCAATGTATTATTATAAGAGCTTAAACATCTGATTGTATTAGCTTATTGCCCTGTTTGTAATGTAGCTTGTGACTTTAATATGCAGGCAGAAGACGGGCTAGTTCTGTTTAGATTGCTGTACTCCCTTTTGAGTCATGCGCTTTAGTGGGTCATGGGTCGGATCAGTGGGTTAATTAGTCAGATTTGTAACACTGCCAACTCCCTCAGGACTGTGTACCAACTGCCACTGTTTACATTCTAATCATTTTCCAACCCATTAATCACACGGCTCGACATATTTTGCAGAAAAGAAATGGAGTTCCATTAACATTCCCCTTGCTTTCTTTTAGCAGTTTGGTTAGTGCATTGAAGTCATAAAGACGGGCTTTACAGATCAAGGGCAAAGTAAAGTAGGAGTTTGGAAACATTCAGAGGTTTGCTTCAACCTCCATTAATTTCACAAAGAGAATCAGATGTTCCAACAAAAAAAAGGACCACACATTCAAATTTGTACAGAGAAATTATTTTAAAATCCTAGTTCCTAGTGTCAAACAATTTAAAATCGAATTCCTTAAATCTATATAACGGATCATAATTTGGGACTATAGTGAAAGTGTAGCTATGCAGCTCTTCAGCTTTTTCAGAAAAGTAATTTTTAATGTTGTGCCTTTTTGCCTTTATTTGACCGATCAGCTTAAGAGAGACAGGAAATATTGGGAGGAGAGTGAAGGGGATGACATGCAGCAAAGAGCCGTGGACGGATTTCAACCCACAGCTGCTGCGGCGAGGCCTCTGTACATACATGGGGCTCGCATTATAACCGCTCGGCTATCGGCGCTCCAATAATGAGGGATCTTTTAACACATGAGATCAAAGAAAGACATTATTCATTGTCCCTCTATTCATCTCCATTTATCCTCTGTCCTTATTTTTTTTTCTTATTTTGACTTTAAAATTATTAAATATTATATAAATCTTACTCCAGAGAACTACTGAATGTACTTTAACGTGGGGAATTAACTAGACTTATTTAAAAAAAATAGTAAAAATACAAGCAAGAGAACAATCTCTTCCCCTGTCCCCAACAACAGTTTTCAAATTAACAAAAAATAATTTATCACAATGCAATGGCTCCATATCCAACAGGAACTGAAGCACTAACAAAGGCCCAAACAACATTCAAAAAACTCTCTTTTCTATAAACCAACTTACCCTAAACACAATTAATTCAACCAACATTTATTAAACCTAACTTCCTAACTTAAAGCAAAACAGAAGAGTTTCACTATTCCTACACTATCCATAATGCAGTTTTAATCACCTCCACATTCCAGACTCATTTCGTAGTAAATGATTTAGAAACATTTGATAATGATATTAGCCCTAGTATAAACTTTTATACTCTTACATGGCAAGAAGGTTGATTTTTCATTGTTGAGGTTGAGAGAAGAAGCAAAGATAGACCACAAGAGGGCGTTGTGATCCATGAAATAATCGCTGCCTCTCCTCTTCTTGAGTGCTTATTCCCTGACCTTCACTTACCTTAAGAGTGTTGTTTTAAGACTCTATTTGTACCAAGCCAGTTAAATAAAGCTGTTAGTTTGAAAGGAAATCATCAAGCAAGAAGAAGTGAATGCCAAACATCAGGTGTCCTTCTTTAAGCCTAACAGCAACTTCACTCTTAACAACAAAAATAAAAAAAGGTCCTTATGCTCCAATCATTCTGCGGATCAAAAGTTAACAGCTCAACATGTAGCTTAGTCAGAGTTTTCAAGGATACACAGATGCTGCCAATTTCTTTAGACTTAACTGAGAATTTGGAGCTTGTGAGTTAGAAGCCACAGAAGCATTTTTAGTAGTGTTGTATAAAAGTCCATGATGATACTCATTGTCATGTTTTGACTTATACATCTAGTTGCTTGTAATGAACAAGAGTAGAATTATAAACACTGTCTCTACTCCCAACCCTCTGGGGATAAATTAATAGATTAGTTTTTCATTGAAAAGTACTGTCGGACTTTAAAAATCAAACTGATATGATCACATTTACTTAAATCACCGTCAGTATTCTATCCTCGCTGTACTATACTTCTTGTAAATCTATCTGTTTCTGCAGGCATAGGATGGATGCATGTGTGTACAGCTGAAGAGGAGGGGAAATAAAGTGTTGGCCTGGAAACTCCTTGATACATATTTGAAAAACAGGAAGTCCTGAAGAAATTGGCAGTCATTCCAAGAAGCTATATCTTCATCAGATGATAGCCAATGTATTCAGAAATGGAAATTGGTGTGTGTTCTGCCCTCTGAGTGCTCAGGAGAAATGTGTCCACTGCATTGCTCCGCCCCAGTTATTGAACAGTATGCAGGTAATCTCCTTATGAAACCATGAGAGTTGTCATATCTATGGAGCTAATAAATATTAGTTAACCATAAGCTAGCATACAGTAGCCTAGTTGTGTTGATTAGCTCTAAGACTCAGTATTTTCAGTCTCTGTCCGCTGTTGCCATTGTAATCTGAATTATGTGTTTCATTTTTAATTTGGGTTTTATTCCATCTTTACGATTATAAATATCCAAGAAAAGTTATTAGTTACGGATAACTACGATAAACCCTTGTGGGTATTTTGTGAACTGGGTAAACACAACACACAGAATAAATCAATATGTGAGCTGTAGAGGGGCCTTAACGGTGCTGTGGTGCCGGTGGCCTTGTGGTTATTGACGCGCCCCATGTGCAGAGGCTGTAGTCCTCCAAGCAGGTGGCCCCGGTTCAAATCTGACTTGTGGCTCCTTTCCCGCATGTCGTTTTTCCATCTTGCCCCATATTCCGACTCAACCCACTGTCCAATTTTTCCACTAAAGACACAGAGCCAAATAATAAATCAGCTAAGAAAGGTATTTGTTCTCAGTTAAGCTAGCTGGCTACTAGCTGCAGCTTCATATTTATCAACAGACACGGGAGTGGTAGCAATTTTCTTATCTATCTTTTAGCACAAAAGCAAATGAGAGTATTTGTACCAAACAGCTCTTCATCAGGCAGAACGGAGCGTGGTGAATAATGTTTTTCAGGGACACATGCAAGAGATGTGCGCTACTATAACAGTGAATTAATTGCTGGGGTTATTGTGTTCAGGAAAATTTAATCTTTTCAGTAAATGGGTTGTTGGGTGAAATCATTGAGTGAACTGAAGAGCTGACAGGTGGGTTATAATGGAATCTGTCCTCAAAGTAGATGTGTGCCTCTTCTGCAATGTCCTCAGATACTCCTTCTCTTTCTCTGAGCGAGAGCGTGTATGAGTGTGTGCGTGTGCGTAAATGTGTGGGTTTCCTCCCATTCCTCCAGAGTTCTTAAGCGAATTGAATGAGGCAGAATAAATCACAGTGTGATCAAGATGTCATCTTCATGATAATGAAAACATGATGCCTCATAATAAGTTTCCTGATCAAAGGGAGCTGTTGGAGCCTAATAACTCGGCACCAAATGGTCAAACAGTGCGGGGTGGAGGAGACGCATTCAGCAGACAATGGTGCCAGTAATTATCTATTATCTTCAAACATTGTACATTCAGGAGATCGTGTGTTTTAGATTTCAGAATGCTGAGAGGGATTTTATGAGCACATTTGATGGACGTTTGAGCCCAGGGTATGAGTTATTATATATTGTGATGCAGCATCTATAAAATGTTGTGTCCATCCATGTGTCATACTCCTCTATGAGATCATTTTCTATACTTGTATACTATTTTAAATATAATGTAAGATGTTAAGAACTTAATAAAAGCATTGCATAAGTGAAGCTGAATTTCTTGGTTGAAAAAAAACCTACTTTTGAACTGTATACTCTTTATGAATTGATTTATTTATTTAGTTATTTGACAAAAGCTGTTACAAGGAATCATAAATTTGTAGTTTCCTTTTTCTACATTTCAAAATAAGGTTGTAAATAAATATAAAGATAAGGTGATCATCTGTAGTTGTGAATAGATTGAAACTGTTGATTGTGTCTTGTGAGTCTTACTGGTTTAGTGGGAAACATTGGTTTGTTTGTTGTATGTCTGGCCCTTTGTTCTTCTCTGTTATTGTGCAGCTGAACTGCTGAAGCAGTTAAGGGGTTGCCTGTTCTAGTGCAAAAGGTTGGTATAATAAGCCTAAGCTTCAGCCTCTGCCTTTTTGGTCAGTAAATCTGTAATTCATTCATTTACTATCCTTCTATATTTAATCCCTTTTTTCTGTGTGATAAAGATGTTGATCTTTACGGGGAGGTCAAAATGCTCCAGCAACACTTGAAGAAGATCAATTTATTAACAATTTAGACTGACGCGTTTCGGCTCGTGCCCTTCATCATGGTCATCAAGAAACAGATTTACAAACGTCATTTAAATAGGCTAGAAAGTGTTGATGCAGGCTGAAATAAAATACTACTACGCCCATGACTACTAATTCTACTTTGTGTTTTTGTTTAATTTGTTGTATTCTTCATTTAAAATCCACATTTTGAAATCCCTGCAATAATTATTTGATCTATGTTGCCCAATGCTCTGCTGTCTTTTATGCTTGTTAATACTTTGTAACGTTTTTACATATTTCAAAATTAATACATTGTATTGATATAGCGCAAGCCATTTTGATAGTTATTTTTATAACATTCTGTAACATCCAGGATAATTACATACAATATACCTGGGTAGGTTTCTCAATTGCAGAAAAAAAACTATTGTTTCTGTTCCGTCAAAAATAACACATCTTTGAGATATCTCTTCAACAACAACAACAACAACAACAACAACAACAACAACAACAGTAGGCAGCACATCTTAAAGGTCAGAAACAGCAAACCCTTTTCTATAGGCTCCTTTCTGAACTGAGCATGAGAAACAACAGCAGAACAATGATGCGTTTTGCAACGATTCCATGACAAGAGGATAAAAGAGGGGGAAAGACAACTGCCGTCTACAAACAGCTGGTAAATAAAATAAGTTCAGACCTTATTTTTTTTGACATTCCAACAAAGTTTTACAGTGGGCTGTTCCTTCTATATATCTGAGTTTATGGCTTCACCCTCTTTATCTATTATTCAACAAAGAAGTTGTGTGCAGATTTCCAATGCTCCCCTATATTTATAAGACTCCTCTGAGTATAAAAAATGAGGGTGTGCCTGCTGGGTATGACAATGTTCGACTACAGTTTTCCGCCCTGCAATTTATGCTATCTGTTTCATTTGATGCGAGATGACATTCATCATTTCAGGACGGTGCCTCCATCACTTTGATTTCTGGGATTTAATGATTCATGAGATGGCAACACAAACCTGGGAGGGAAAGAAATGGTTTAGTATTTTGGGAAGTCAGAGATGTGATTTTCTGTAGCCATCGTGCAGAATAACAATAACAGGACGATGACGCAGGGTAAGATCAGTCGCAATGCAAGACACACTGACTTTAAAGCCTCCTGAACAGATCCACTGTATGTCGATTCTTCCTTCTTGGGCATCAGGCACAATAAATGTTTAGACTGTAAAATGTTAAAATGAGTCTAGATTGTGTCTTTGAATTGAGTCACGCTCCTCAACCAGATGTGTGTTTTAAAGAAATTGGGCCATAACCTACCGGCTCTTTTTTTTTTTTTTTAAATGTAATTTTCTTGTTTTTACCTAAAAAAAAAATACAGTATATTGTTTGCAGTCTAATGAGCTTTCAATTGACCCATTTGTTTTGGCCGTTGCTGCAGATGAACTTTAAAGCTCCCCAGACATGCTGCGTGGTGGTGATGTCCCTCAATTTGAGCCCTTAATGAAAGCTTTGTCCCACCGCTGTGAAGCTGTTCCTTGACAACACTTCACGTCTCCCCTGTTCTGAAAAAAAAAAGTGCCAAACAAGACGTGCTACTCGGGAAAACGAGCTCCCCTTCTGTGATGAAGAATGCTGCCTGTCTCGTTGCTTATTGCTGTGGCATTTAGGTGGCTCGGCGTGGTGATTTGGAGAGCCTGTAGTGTCAAAGCTATTTCTCCTGCTTGTGGCTTAATGCTCTGACTCAACAAACCTGACCATTGTCATCTCCCCCGATCGGTTTTCATGGTGGTCGTGAAGAAAAAGCAGAGAAGTGTGGGTAATAACCTTCAAGGAAAGGGCTGTGATTGCACATCCATTTCACACTGAGGATCTCTCCCCTCACTTCCCCCCAAAACAGTAAAATGCTATATGGGGAGAGGAGTGAGAATGGCAGTAAGGCAGACAGTGTTTTGTTAGAGGTGTGACATAAAAAAAAAAAAAGAGAAAAAAGGAAGGGAATGTTGTGTGGAGGAGTCTGCTGGAGCTGGTGTGTGTCTTAAATAAGCAAGGTCTTCCACAGCTGGGCTTACTACTACTGCTGCTGCGCTTTCTCAGGAACGGGTTTTAGTTCAGGTATGAGGGTGCTGACAGGGGACACACACACAGTCTAATCCTAATAGACTGCTGGGGGCTCTGTGTGCCTCTTAAACAGAACCCCTATACCTGATGGAAACACCGACTAGAAGCACAATTCACCAATCTCACTCTCCCAGACTGAACCTTCACTAAATGGATGATAAAAAAAAAAACTAGAGTGCCGTCCTTGGCCTGGCTGGCTATGGGGAAATGTGGATGAATGTGTCATATTTACAGAGATATTTACAAAGTTTTCAGAAGTTGCAACTTCTCAAAGTGGGAATTTGAGTGATTTTTAAGTGTCAGTTGTTGGGTTATCTTTCAGTAGATGCCAAACATATTTCCAAAAAAAAATCTTTTCTTTTTCTTTTAAATCAGAATCTCTCTTTTCCGTTTGCTGCCAAACAGAAAAAAAAATGTGCGATGACTCATGTTGCATCTCAGGGTGTATACTGTACAGAAATTATTTCAATCAAATGCAGATCGAGGGTCACAGGCTAACCCTGCTCACTCTAGCCTATGATTCACAGTAAGTAAGCAGATAAGTAAGCAAGGCTGATTTGGAGTTGCACCTTTCACATACAGTAGCAAGGTCGCAAAGTGCTTCACAAATTGTGCGGATAAAAAAATTCAGAGAAGCGGTATAAAGTGTCAAAGTAAGAGGTGTGTGTTCACAATTCCAAAGAATCTGGTTGTGGTCCAATTTATATGTATGCATTTCTTCCTCATTTATACCCAAACTATATCTCTTTTTACGTTTATTAATTAACCATTTTGACTCAGATATCAGGTGTATCTACAGTATCCCTGTTGACTCAAAGATCTGACCAAACATTTACTAGCCTCTCCTGCACTGTCTTTGTCAAATTGCACAGTAGCTTTAAAATCTTGCTCTGCAGCTCCCCGCACAGAGCTGCTGACCTTGCGGTGCAAAGTAATTTGATGGTAAATCGCTGTCATTTGGTCTGCCATGCCTCATGAAGCCATCTATGTTGTTATTTCTTGCCTCCAAGCTCCCACTGATCACCATATTACACTGGGGCATGACTAATTGGATGGCCGCTGCCGGGACCGAAATTAATGCAACCCGATCGTCAGTGCAGAGTTGCAGTTTGTTGTCTTTTTTTATACCTGTTTTTTAATACCTGTTTCTCCTTCTTGAGTGCCTTTCAACATTTATATTCAAGAATACTCTATGCATTCAAGTTTTAAAGTGCATATAGGAGTGGTAATGTTTGGAGATGAAGACACATGCAGTTCTGTTATAAGCCTCTAGATGTCACTGTTGATCAAGCACAGGTCTGGTGCTTGATTCTTGTGTTTGTATGGATAACACAACTTCTACAGCAGCAGATGGTGCTGATCATCATGACTCGCATCATATTTTTTCTTCTTTGTTACTCCTTGTAAAATACCACCCTCCAGATAAATAAACAGCACAATTGGCGGTACGAGTTGGCTCAATGCAATTATTCCTAATTAAACAAAATAAGATCTGAGTACTCGGCTGACAGTCTGAACCTGCAATTAAGATGAAACAATTCAGGTGTGTGGTCTTACATCTCGGCCTTGGGGGAGGCTCACATAAACCGAAAGAAAAAAGACAGGAGAGTCCGTTTTCCTCCATCGTGGTTCTTCAAATGCCTCTTCACACAGCAATAAGATTGTTTTGTCTTCATCTCATAGCGAGACAATTAGTCAGTAACTGGAGGAAGGCACTTCATCTTAATGCAGTATCCCATGGAAATGAGGAAATCATGCTTTAGCGGTGTCCACACTCTGCTGGAGATTGTTATCCATGATCCATCCCAGTGTGTTCACTTTCCTCGGCCTGATTAAAGGATCCCAGGAATGAGAGACAGTGATCACTGATAATTGCACACACTGCATCACGGCCCTCCGCGGGTGTGAAATATCCCCCCTTTTTCTTTCTCCTTTTTTCCACGATCTCTCTATTTCGCTCCCTTGATCGAGATGAAAATCCAAGGGAACAACGGAGCATAATGAAATGTAAAATGGGCTGCCTTGTTGACGGATTACCTCTTTAAACACAGACCACTACACTTTTCTACACTAAAAGACACAGGGAAGCATCCTTTGCTCTATTAATAAGTTATCTACAACATGATAATGTTTTCACAGTGAGTCATAGTTTTTCTCTTGTCAGATCAAACCCTATATTCAGAAAGCCAGGGTCACAGTGTGCTGTACCACTGCTTTGTTTACCCAGAGGAACCCACTGGGACCACTGTACGCTAGTGAAGCCAATCAGCACTGTGTAATTGAAATGGAGCAGCTGTAAATGACTGCAGGTAGGTGCTATAAGCTCCACTCCCACTGTTAGATAAGATCCGATAGCCAGAGCAGTGATGTCTGTTAACAGAAAAAACAACACACATGCAGCCCCACTGGACCTCGCAGAATTGTGCTAAACGTGGGCAGGAAGTGTGGTGAATGTGGGAGGAAACTGGCAGAGGTGATATGAAAAGGGAGGACTGGGGGGTTGATGAGGAAATAATAGCAATTTGGTTTGTGTCATTGTAAGGTCATGTTTGCTATTTTATTTCAATAATGTGAATTATACATTTTCTTCTCTATAAATGATGTATGCTACATAACTGATATTACAGAGAAAAAATTATTGTGTTGTAGAATTTTGAAAATTATTTTTTTTAAACAATAATCTAATTGATTTTGTTTAATCTGTTTACATATATATTGTTTTGTATAGCAATTTATCTCCCATTGTTTAGGAAATGTTATACATTGATTAATACTCTGAAAACACAACATTAGGGGTATTAAATGATATCAGTTTAATGAATACATAGTTTACATTTTCTTCTTCTTCTTGTAATTCAGACTTTAATTTTTACATTTGGGAACAGCAAATGGCAAAGGCTGCATCATACCTGTTTAATTCATTTTTTCCCCAAACCAAACTAATGGCTCATACTTGTTTTCTGTCTTTGTCGGTTTCATCTCTACATTTCGATGAAAAAGTTTAGTGATGATACCAGGAATATTAGTGAGTATTCATTTCAGATCCAAGATAGTTAATTTTATTGGGTGTTATGTGTAAACTCAGGCTGTCAGCATTAACTATTTAATCGCGATTAATTAAGGTCTGAAACGAATGCATTTATTGTTTTACCGCGATTAATGGCATGCTATTTTGCCTCTTTAGGCGCACCGTTGGTAAGCCTCCATCGAGTCTCCCTGTAGTCTCAGCGATGGAAAAGAACAACACTGCTGTGTCTTTGAATGTCTCATTTCACTAAAAAAAAACTCCAACAGCTCCAACTCTAATATCCACCTTATGACATCAAAAATTGCACTTTTTTTACCTTTTCCTTTTAACTGTTTTTATTTAGTTTTTGATCTGTAAATAACTTTATTTATACTTTAATAACTTTAATTTGTGTTAAAGCATCAGTGTGTATACCGTTTTCTGTGGTTAAGTTAATGATGTAACCTTCAATCTACCGAAAGGTCATTACTTTATTTGATTATAAAAGCAAGTGAAGTACTCTGAGCTGATGTCGGTTTAAGAATAACGGAATTTCAAACATTCATAATCTGATTATTTGTGATTAACTTTTGAAATTGAGCGATTAATTGCGATGAAAATGTTTTAATCATTTGACAGCCATAGTGTAAATTTAGATCATGACAGCATGCTGGGGATCTCCAGTGTGGTGTCTCAACAGCCTCCATTGTGTTTTCTCCCCCCTCTGTTAAACTATGACACACTAATAGTTCTTCCCACCAGGGAAATCTGCTCGTGTTTCCTGTCCCAGAGCTGCCCTCTTCCTCTCTCAGTAAAAAACTCATAGCCTGCTTCTTCTCCTCGCCGGAGCAGCAGAGGTGGATTTCGCTGTAACTCTGTTTGAAGATCTAAAAATAGATCCACAGCATCGGGCCTAATCTGTTGAATTTGACACAACAGGGGCGGAGGGTGGCATTCTGCAATTAGTTAACCTACACAGAGATATGTGTGGGAAAAAAAAAACTGACTCCTGCTGGCATGAGAACACATTCATTATAGGAAGAAGCTGTTTTTGCACTTTGTTTCAAAATGACATTTAGGAGGAGGCTTATATATCTCAACTTGGAGAACATTTCATAGTATGGTGGATTACCTGTTTGTTTTTACTGATTGTCTTGCACCTGTTCAGACACAGCACTCCTAATTCCTTTGTATTTCCTCTGTACAATGACAATAAAAGCCTTCTATTCATTTCTTATAAATTCAGCCAACAAAACATGCTGTTGTGAAAATGCAATTTGTTTAGAATTTGTTTTCATGTGACTTTTGATATTCTAAATTATCTTTGAAAACTGGACAGATACTAGCGGGCTTATTACGTCATCCATTTCTTCTGTCCAAATAACTCCACCCTGAGTGTGCAGCCTTACAGCTTCTCTGTACTTCCCTCAAAAAAATAATATTAAGGAGATTCCGAGATGCAGACGGGACCCTGCAGCCTGAACAGCAGAGCCTGAAGCCAGAGTGAACAAGCTGAATTATTTAGCCCTTGTTAAACCCTGCACTGCCTTCCCTTGCGGTCTTCCAAAAAAATTCTCAGTCTGCTCAGTCGCAGATGCTAACTATCTCTAGCTTCAAGTGCTGAATGACAGAGCGCAGCACCCTTCTCTCCTTTGCTTTCACATTAAGAGAACTGTATCTCCATTTTCGCCCAGTTGTTTGGTCTGGCTGTCCAGTCTTTCAGCAGGCCCTGTAGAGCTGGGTTCAGGTGGATCAAGCACGAACGAAGTTTGCCGAAAAATACTTCAAGGATTGGTTATTTTCCTCAGAAGACCCAGATATGTGTGGTCTCGCCACTCCTTGTCACCTGCTTATCCAACAGGGACATCCTCAAGCCACTCTTGGGCTACACACACACACACAGGAAAATTGTTTTTAGCCACTCAGAATGATCTTCCCAAACAGACTGTCTGCATTTTGTTTTGAAAAATTGGCAGCATTCAATTTTGCCTGTGACAGACAAGGTCCTGTTATGGCACTTGAAAGTTGACAGCTACCTTCTGAGTGACTGACAGCTTCTTAATTTGCCGAGGGGAAGGAGGGTCACAAGAGTGGCACATCCTTGTAGATTAAATTTTTACATATACTTCTTGGCAGCAGGAGATTCCTGTGCCCTGGTATTTAAAATGATAGTGTAACAGTTGGATTGAACTCTTGCTACGGAGGGTGCCACTGTGCACCTTGTCCTGTTTTTTTTTTTTATACTCCACATATAGTCTTAACCTCAGACCCATCAGTATCTCTCATCTCATAGCCTTATGAACATTTCTCATGATTTGTTTTAGTCATGTACAACCCAAGAACCACCTGAAGTACTGACAGCAGGGCTACATCAGTGCTGGTCATTGATGCTGACTCAGGGTTTTTAATGACCTGACCTTAATAATAATGATAATAACTAGATTTATACAGCACCTTTAAAAACACGGGATTAGAAAGTGATTTGAAGAATAGCAAAAGCATAAAATATAACATGTCAAAAGGCTACATTTGCGACATAAAAATGAAGACAAGATACAAAGACACAAACAATTGACACAACATTCAAACACCAAACAAACGTTCAGAGGCCTTCAGCTTGCTTTGCTCGGGGTTTCCTCTCCACATTCAATTGTAGAAATGACAAAGGATTGTTTCAGTCTAACCTCGGGACACTGTATCTCCGGTTTGATGGTAATAGTTCATATTCTGTATCAGAGGAGATGCAGTTAGCCAGCCTTTACATGCTTTTATCGTATAGTTGGTCGATTTATAGAGTCTTTGCATTGTTTAGCCTAGACAACGCAAAGTAACCAATGCAGCAAAATACCCAACAAACATATTTAACCTTGACATGTTTATGACAACAACATAGATCTGCCAAGCAATCCTTCTAATTGCAAACAAAACTCAAGGAACCACGCTTGTAAAATATATTGTATAATTGGTTTTCCAGATTAAATTCCATTAATAAATGAATGGCAATGCTGGACAAAATAAAAACGCTTGCACACCAGATTAAATTATTGAGAAATGTAATATAACACTTTTATATTATTTTTTTATTTCTTTTACCATAATGAAAACAAGGACTAAATTACAAAAGCTTTTTTTATACAGCACACTTCATGCACAAAGGCAACTCAATGTGCTTTACTCAGGAAAGACAAATACAAGGCTCAAATATTCAAATAGGAGGACATCAAGTCAAGGAGAGTCAAATCATTTTTACAAGAGACATAAAAACAATTACAAGTTTTAAAAGAGTTTGTTAAGTGCAAAGATAAAACATTAAAAGTAAAGTGTAAGCTTAAATGCTCATTCAAAGGCACATGAAAATATAAATGTTTTGATCTTAGATTTAAAGACATTTACGTTTGGAGCACATCTAATCTATTGCAGCTTGTTCCAGATATAGGCAGCGTAGTGACTAAATGCTGTTTCACCATGTTTAGTCAGGACTCTGACCAGAGTCAATAGATCTAAGGATTCTGCTTGATTGACACATTTGAAACATGTCCGAAATGTATTCTGGGCCTATACCGTTCAGAGGCTGGCAGACCATTAAAAACACTTGAAAATCTTTTAAAAAATAAACTGGGAGCCTGTGCAGCGATTTTAAAACTAAAGTAATGCCCCATTTTTTTGTGGTAGTTCTCAGAATCGAAGTTGAGGCATTTCAATGAGTTGCAGTTGTTTAATCGTCTTTTTAGGAAGTCCAGTTAGAAGACCATTACAGTAGTCAACGTTATTTAATAATAATAATTTGAAAGACAAATTAACAATTTTAACATGCTGTCTGTCTATGTATGGCTTTATACAACTGTATTATTTATCCCAGACCAATGAGGTCATGCTGTTCCTCAATGTCTAAGACCCACCCGTAGAACTTCCCTAAACCTCCCTATCCCCAACTGGGACGTGCTGTGGAATTACATGATGAGGGAAAGGTTCAAATACACTCTCTGTATTCCTCACATCTGTTTTGAGGCCCTGTGTTTAATTTGTAAAATAACTGCTTTTACAGCATTTTCTTTAGTTTCAGATGTGGCAAGTCTTACTTATTTGTTAATGTCCTCTTTGTAGCGTTTAAATAGTGAATTATCATTTTAGAAATCTTTACATTTCCACAGAAGGCTTAACATAACAGCACATAACAGCACTTAAAAGGAGAGCTATATCATTTCTATATATGTGTTCCATATATCTTAATGTCACATGTCTCTTTTGGATTAAATCTAATAAAAAAAATATGTTTTTACTGTTTTAAGTGAACCACTCCTTGCACAGCAATCAAACTCTATATATATATATATATATATATATATTATTATTTTTTTTTTTTCTTTTTAAAGATATTACCATAAAGATCAGGGACACTGATTGGAAGAGATTGAAAAAGTGCTATTGAGTGTTAGTAATTTCCCCTCCTTCTTATTCAGACATCAGTTGTGACTGTAGTTTCCTCCTGAAGGCTACTTGTTGTGGTCAGGGACACATCGCCTCTCTGTGAATGAGTGAAGTGCTGTGTGGAGCGGCAGTGTGCATACTAAGTGCAGACATGCAAATGTGAGAGAATAGAACGAAAAGGCATTGAAGCTAATAGGCTAATGTAGATATAAATGCACACAGTTTGAGCACTAAATGTAAGAGGCTGTTAGTCATTAAGTCTATGTTCTGTTCTTGTAATTAGACTTTGGGCTCGATGCAGTGTGTGTATGAAAACTTTAATTCCTCTTGTATTTTGGACCCAGTCCCTTCCACTTTCTGAATTGGATGGTGCCTCTAATATGTTTTTGCTGTCATCTTGGGGATTCCAGGTTCCTCTGCAACAATTACATCCTTTGCGAATTAGCATTTTAATTACAAGGTGATTTGGGCAACAGTGCTGAGCATTGAACGATTTCTAATTAAGGAGACTTCCGAAAATTATTCCTGAAATGTATGACTGGAGCAATTTTCAGGAACATAACTCTCCCCTAACAATGAATTTAAATTGGGGGCCTGGTCAGTCGTGTTTCAAAATGTCAACCTAAATCACGTACTTTAAAGACACCTAAGCCACCTACAGGGACAATTAAAAAAAAAAAAAAAAAATCAACATGGAAAGTGGTGAACAGTTAGCAAGTCTGCCAGTTGTTATCTTGATTAAGGTCATGGCCTCCTGCGGGGACTGTCGAGGCAGAAATGAATAATTACAAGACTTTTTAAGCCCTAAAAAGGAAGTAAAAAGTGTTGCACAGTACTGAGTCTTTGTGCCGCACCCTTATAGGAAACTACAGCATAATATCTGTCTGCAGCCTTTTAGAGGAAACTGCAGAGTATGTCCTGACCTGTACTGTATTCATGTGCTGCCCGGCCTGAACAATGGGCTTTTCTCGTGGTGTAGCCGATAACAGAGAGAGAGCAAAGTCGTTTACTGCATGGTTTGTGCACATTAATTAGAAAAAGGGGATAGTTATGTACACATCACTTAGAAGCAGGGCAATACAAAAAAAAACAGCAGAGGGAAGAAGATATGACCGCACCCTTGCTTAAATGATACTAAAAGTTATTATTCACAACGTTTCGACCAGAGGTTTTTTTTGTGAAAACTTTTTTGTGGCATTTGAGCAAGTGTGCAGGCATATCTTCTTCGCTCTTTTGCACATTCATTGCCATCCACTTTCGTCTCTTTAACCAGAAAATCCTGACCCACGCAAAATAAAAAACAGGTTATCCTCCTGTTTATTCATATGTTAAATGTGCAGTTGCATGTTATGTGTTGTGTCATGCTGGATATGCGTCACAGAAGGACTTTGGTTTCTCTACAGTGGTTAACTGTGGTGTTGAAACCTGGAAAGCTGTTCTAATGTCTGATAACCCTGAAAGGACTTAATCAACAATCACAATGCATTTCAGGCACGATTATGTTGAATCCAGGTTATGACTTTGAAAAGAATTCCTTTAAATGCAGTATATCACATGAGAAACTAAGGATACATGTGAAACCTGAACTCTCTTTAAGCATGGGCATTTTATGACATTCTTCTTGTCCCTTTGCTCCTATAGGTCTCCAAAGATCAAGTAAGATTGGCTGAGGGGAATTCCAGAGTTACACAAGACATATTGTGAAAAAAACTATCAAAACAGTGTGTAGCTGTCCCTATTATGGTTATGCTGTGGGGATTTGACAGGAATGATAAAAACAAATCAACACCTTGCATGTCCATGAGCCGCAGGAAAGGCATAAACTGCTTTATAGGAGGCTGTGTGCGGTATGTTAAACATCTGGGAAATGTATATTTCAGAAATCAGTTATAAAACAACCTTCAGCAAATTGAAGTTTGTAAATCTAAGCTGATGACAAAGACTTGATGAGTTGAGTTTTGAGGCTGTGGAACTGCCAACTGCTAAATGTGCTTCAGGGCCAAGTATGAATACAAGATAAGTTATATTGTCTAGTTGTTCTCAACTGGTTTAGCCTGAGGACCCACCACCAACTCCTTGTAGAAATTGTGATTTTTTTTTTTTTTACCTTTCAAATTTATTTGATGAAAACTTGTGCAGTTTTGACCTCAGATGGTACAAAACATGTGTCAGAACAAAGAAACGGATCAAAACTAACAGGTTTATAAAGCACTTTACAGATTTTTTGGACACAGTTATTTTTCCAGGCACACATTTGCGACCCAATGAAAACACCTCTGCAACCCGACCCACCAGTTGAGAACCACTGGTCTATGATAATTGAGAGATAAGATCAAAGTTTCAAAAAAAATCTTTCATAACATGAAACAACATATTACTAATGAAAAGCAGTCCATGAATATGCTTTATTGTCTGAATATGCTTTCTGTTGTCATAGATGTCAACACTCCAGTCTTTCAACCACTCAAAGTTTATTCAAACTGCATGTGATTCTCTCACAGAGGCACCGCTTATCAGCAGGCAAGGCAGGCAACTGCTTGGAGCCCCAGAAAAGTAGGGGGCCCCTGAGAGCTGCCCAGGCCACGATAAATCTCATTTTAAATTAAGTTAGCATGTTCTGCTACATTGCTTAATGAGCTGCGCTAGTAAACAATAATGTGCTTCTCTCCCTGATTGATTGGCGACAGCAGCTGTACTTCTTTCACAAGGGCCTCAAAAGGACACCTTGGGTGAGAGTTTCATACACAAACAACAGAGGAGGTCTCCATGTCATGTTTCCATCAGGATCATCAGGATATATTCTAATCCTCATTATAACCCTATTGCCATAGCATTTGTCAGCAATTTGGGTTTCAATAAGACACTTTCACATGCAGACTTGAGGAGCTGAGGATCAATCCTCTGATTTGATTGGTGTACAAACTGCTGCACAGAACAATTGGCTACGCATTTATCTTATGCCCATGTGCAATCATGAGTTCATCATTTTCAGTGTTTGATCACAGGATCACAGTATTGTCATGGAACAGAAAAAGAAAGCAAAAGCAAGATAAACACTAATTAAACAGATCATAGACTAGACTGTCTTTTTTCCCAAGCTTTTGAGACAAAATTAGCAAGCTTTAACACATCCAACTTAAACAGCCATTCCAGTTTTTGCTCATCTGTCGACCCCAATGATTTAGATCTTTGACGAGCTATTTCATGAAACAATAATTCATATTTTATGAAAATCGGACTCACTTTCTACTTCACCCAAATACCACATCTCACAAAGACTGTTTTATTCTAGAATATTTTTAAATCGACCAACCTCAATGGCCCGAGGAAGAAAACCATGATCTTAACTGTGCGACCAAGAACTGAGGACCTCACAAGTCGTGTATTCACTTTCTTTGTTTTGATCAACCTGCAGAATACTTAGAAATATGTATAAGCTAAACAATGGAAACTATTTATTCATCTGTAATAGTGAAATTGCTGAAATCTTTTCTGTTTTTTGATAATATTAACTCAACTTTAACAAGTTGGGGGGTTCTGTGTTTTGTTTTTTTGCCATAACGCTGTTCGATACTACCACTGAAATTAACTTTTGTCCTCCATATGTTACACAATCCTCTGTAAATATCTCCTTGATATTTTATCAGCTTTCAATTTGCTCTGAGAAGTGAGCAGTGTACAGGTAGAGGTCACACAAAGTTCTTCATGCTTCCTCAGGCTGACATAAACAGGATATTGTTCATAGACTCTGCTGCCACTTCATCTGATGTGCTGCACATCACAGAAATAACATGGAGGCCCATTCAGGTTTTCTATTGAATTTGCATAACATTGACATGCTCCTCTCAAATACATCTTTGTGTTTTTCCCCCATGATGCCGCATGAGCGATGTTTTGAGGATGCCTTTTAGCAACACACTCATGTTGATGGCTTCCATGGTAACAGGTAAACCAACCTTCAGGGGATGATATGCTAAACAGAAATCTTTCTGCAGGTTTCAATATGATGTCATTTCAGTTTGATCTGTGTGCAAGGACAACAACATTTTCATTGAACCTGCAATAATAACTGTACTTGCAATGTGTTTCTGAGGTTATCTGACAATCATTATTGAAAACAGTTACACAACATTAAAACGTTGGTGTAAAAGGGGGGGGGGGGCAAGGCTGAAAATGAATTGTAGATTGCAGCTGCCTATTTATTAATTTGCTTTCTTTTTACCATTGCATGCCTCAAATCTACTCCTGTGACATGAGTATATGTAAAGAGTAAAGAGTATTATAAATGGGTTGTGTAGGTTTTTGTAACACAAAACTGCCTATTTAAAAAATACAAGCCAATATTTGTCATTTCTTATTCAGTTTTTTTTTTTTTTTTTTTGGCTCCATAGTCCTTGAATTATAGTTTTGAAAGGAATATATGAATATCTCTCTCACCCGTAGAGTCGGTCGTATCACAACTGGAAGGTCAAGGGTGCACCCCAGCTACTGCAGCTAGATACCGATGTATCCTTGGCCAAAACACTTAACCCCAAGTGGCTCCCCCGGTTTCGTTGGCAGCTCGTGAATGTGTATGAATAGGATTAGTTAATACTAATGGAAAAGTTACATAGCAGCCTCTGCCATCAGGGTGTGAATGGGTGTGGATGGGTAGGTGAGACCTGCAGTGTAAAAGTGTGCTTTGAGTTGTCAGAAGACTAAAAAAGTGCTATACAAGCTCAAGTCTATTTACCATTTGATTAGGCCTTACAAGGTTATCTTTCAATGAGAAGTACATGAAAGAAAATCAGAAACTAGCAGTGTAAAATTAAAACACAATTCGTCTTTTGTTCTGTGTTCCATCATAAGGAGCAAACAAAATATACAAAATAAAAATGTTGTGCATATTCAGTGTAAGTGATAAGTCTAACTCAGGTTCAGTAGTGTGAAAGAGTTGCCCTAAGTTGGTACAGAGCTCTGCCAGAGTGGAGGAGACCACAGTGCTGCCTTGTTGTACGGTGGTGGTGGGGGGGGGGGGGGGGGGCAATGAATTATTTACAACTCATTTCTCTTTCATCTCTCAGGCCTAAACACAGAGCTCTTTGCCATCTCAGCCAACAACAGCCTCATATCTCTCCGTGTCTTGCGCTTCTGTAATAGGAGGGGAATGGTTCTGCATAAGTGCAACATGCTTTGCAGTGCAAAACAAGTGCAAAGCATGATGGGAGGCTCAGAGGAGACCTTTTGGCTCAAGTGCTAAATAGGAAGTGAAAGGTAAATATGGAGAACAGTTGGCAGAGTTAAAGATTTACATAACTGTGGGACTCAAACATGCACAGTTGTGAGAAGTGAACATTTTCAATCACAACATTGTGAGTTATGAATCCAACCATCTTTAGACAACAGCTTCTAACGGCATACTGGACTAGTTTAAGAGACTCTGTGGTTAGAGACACTACTCATATCCATGGGAAAGTACTCAAAAACATGAAAAGCAATGACATTTCAGACTATTTTTATCTGTATTTGTTTTTTAAGGCCATGGACAGTGATCTCATCATGGCCAAATGATTCTTGGGAAATGTATGCCCCACTTTCAGAGCAGCTACATATATTTAATTATATAGTTTGACACTTTGTATGCAAGCACCCAAAAATCTGAATGACAAGGGTCATTTCAGGTACAATGGGTGCATTAGCCTTGGATTAACACTAAAAACAAATAGTGTACTATGTTATTGCTAAGCTGTAGAATTACCAGTTACTTCACTACTGCATACTATTTTTGTGACTTGTTTGTTGTTGTTTATTGACCTAAAAAAATTGGTCCCTTAGTCAATGAAATGAACTCAATTTGCTTAAAGCTTAAATGTCACAAACTGGCTCCAAGTAAATGACATAGAATGGCATCACAAATTAAACAAGGTTTAAAGAGAGTACATTCTTTACAAGCTAAAGTTTTAAAAACAAAAACATAATAATGCAAGTGTGATAAAGCAGGCATGTAGGCAATGCATGGATGGGTGTAGTTTTGTGAAGTTCAACAAAAACCAAAACAGCTGGTGAAGCAAGAGTCGAAGCCACTTAAATAAGTACAGGTGTTCAACCGTTTACTGATGTCCTTCCCAATTCTGCCTATTGGCTACTGAGCCAAGAACCTAAACCAACCAAACCTATGCAAGCAGAGAGGGCAGGACGTCGCAAGAACTTATTCTGAACTCTACTTGTGCAGTAGTATAGCTTTTTTTTGTGGCGATCTTCCATTAAACCCATCACTGATTTCTCCTTCTGTGGCTCATGTTGTCTCTTTCCGAAACTGCAGGGATGCTGTGCTGCAGTTTCTTGTTAAAGATCCAATAGGCCCAACCCAATCGTGGGTGACATGAGTCCAACATGCACAGATGGAAAGCTGAATGACCCAATTAAATGTTTGGAGCTGCTTGCAAGCAGCTGGACTCGAACATAATAACTGAAACTGAAATACAGAGACTGAAAGGCTTAGCATGTTTTTTAGAGTGTTTGTTGGAATTGGAAATTGGAAATTTTACGGGCTTTTTCAAAGTGATCTGGCAGCATAAGTACAAGAACTTTGGGCAATTTAAAGTCCAGTTTTAACATATATATGTATATGCCTCAATCTGTTTGTGTAATGATTAAAATTAATTAGAGATAAACATTTTTCCTCAACTGAACACACAAGTGAATAACTTAGCATGCAGAACTTTCTGGATGTACTCACTGTATACTACCATTGAATTAAACAATTATAGCTAAAAAAAAAAAAGAGAGTTGTCAAAAAGGTATATTCCAGTGTATTATTTTTGAGCTTTACATCCAGTATTGATTGACCACAATTCAGTGAAGATATGGCTACGGATCATGATTCAATTCACTAAATGGTTTTCTACTAAGTAGTCCATGTTTGTTTTTCTTCAAGGTTACCCTATAGCTTGGGGTACCAACAGAATGGTTAATTTACATGCATATTAAACAAAACTGTAAATTGTAATAAAAAAATCAAAGAAAAAAAAAAAATTATCATGTGATTGTCTTACAACCGAGATTTGCAATACAAGCTAATGTAGCATGTAGCAAGCTTTATCTTGCTATATGCTAACTTCTGTTTTTGTAATCAAACTTTTTAGTATGGTTTTACTGATAAAGATAATGGTTGTTTCCTACGACGAAGGATTAGGGCCACGCACATTTTTTTATTTTTTTTTAATTTCGAGATTAAAGTCTTAAATTTACGAGATTAAACTCTTAAATTAACGAGTTTGAAACCAAAATGATGAAGAAGAACTCCTAAAGTATTTTCCTCTGCAGACAACTTCCTCCAAGTCAGTGTGGTTCTTTCTTTGGAAAAGCCACAGTCTCTTGCAGTATCTTTTCAGGGTGCTGATATTTTATGACAATGTGAAGATGATGATGTGCCAAAAGCATGTGTAGTTTCTGCATATCTGCATAAGTGAAGCCCCAACACAACTATTTGTGTCTGTTATCGGTCTGCCTTGTTAAAGTGTCTCATGTGCAGAGACAGTTTGTGTCCTGTTCATACATCATTTTACAGATAAACAAGGTCTTGCAATTTAAAGTGAAAACTTCTCTTCAACTAATTGTTTTTACCGACTACACAAGGAAGTAGCCTATTTCCTTTGCTTACCTTTAGGACAAGATGCTCCATGTTTGTCATTTGACAACAGGATGGTGCTGCTTTTCTGAAAGACTAAAATAACGACTTTATTCTTTTATTCTTTAAAGACTCAAGAGTTCTACTTTCATAATTTTCACGCAGGCTGGTCTCTAACTTGTTAATTTATGACTTTATTCTCGTAAATTTACGACTTCAATCTCGTAAATTTATGACTTTATTCTCGTAAATTTACGACTTAGTTTCCAACTGACTTCTATGTAAAAATCTTCAGTATGACTCATAAAATAGTTTCATTATTACTTGTTATGTCAGTCTACTCTAGATATTGAACTATGCATTTTCACACCTTACTGTAATTTCCCATTTTGTATTACAGGTGCAGATTAGTAGTTTTTGTTGAATGGGATTCAAATAAAAACTTGCATCGTGACACATAGCGATTGCGATAGCGTCCTGGCTGACATCAGCATTCTCTGCCTGGATCCAATCGGCTTTTGGAGTTGGCTGAAAAAAAGTTTGTTCACAAGTAATTGTTGCCTTAGGTCAAATGCCCTAGCTTTGTTTATTTTTTGCCATCCTTATTTGTTTGCAGGTCCTGGTATGTTTATACCAAGGCCTACATTACTGGTCTAACCTTTAAGCCCGCCCATAACGTTAACATAACAAAAAGGTTAACCATTTTAAGAAAGGGAAGTAAGGGGGGTTGTTACATTTTGAAGTAGGCAACTATAAACACAATGTACACATTTGTGTTAATACGAAATAGTTGAGTATTTAGGTTTAGAACAAAATGAGTTACCATTGTTTAAATTTAGGATGGATTATGTTTTTGCTAACCGTCAAGGGCCCCTCATGCAGCTGGGCCTCAGAGACCCCCCCCCCACCTCCCACCTTGGGTGGCCTTGCATCTATGTATCAACAGGTCCCTCTTTATAATCTCTTTTTAGCCATGCACCAGAGACAGATTTAGATAACTCAATAACTTTTAAATCAGATGCCTTAAAGAAATGCACAAGCATTCATGATTTACAGAAAATACTTTAGACTGAATTTAAAGAGCATCTGATTTTTTTGACCACTGATGCCTTAAAGAGGCCATCTTTGTTTTTTAGTAAACTATCTCAGCATTTTGAGATGTATATTTGTGGCTCAAAAATGTAACTCTTGAATGAACTAGCTGGTGCAGAAGCTCATGGTCTTTCTAAACATTGATACTAGTCTGAATTTACAACTGTTTCCACCATCAGATTTTGACAAATCCATTAGAGTCTAAACTGAGATTGTAGACACATACAGAGGTATAATCTAAGACTTGTGCATAAATTAATTTACTGTTAGTGGAGAACATTTTCGTTATTTTCATCATTCTTAGACTCTCCCTCTCATACCATGTCTCGAGGCTCAATATTCATATGCATATCAGGGACAATGATCCAAATACAGATCAAATGACTAATTTTTATAAGCCACTTTCATGTGGTCACATGTCAATGAAGGACATGTGAGCAAGAGATGGAAGTCTTATTTTTAGACCAAAATTTTCCAGCAGTGCGTTTGTTCGCCTTGTGGTTGGATCAATATTGTGCTTGTCCCATGATATGTAATGTTTTAATTTGGTGTTTGTTTTTCTTAAATGGAGAAGTGAAAATTGTGACAGAGAAGAAAATGTTGCAAGTGAGTAACCGTCACCAGATGTTAGATTAATATCTTTTCAGTAGTTTTCAGTAGGAAAGTTGATGTACATCGTAAAAGGCAATATTTTGCATAATTCTATGCTTGGATATCTGGTGTAAGGTAGGCTATGCCATGACTCCTCTTGGTGATCACATAAAAGAAAATACATTTTTTCAGTGTAGTGTTCAACATTGGTCAGTATTGATCTGAAACCATTACTCTCCTGCTGTCTGTGGGGCAATTTAAGAACTGGTCACAAACTCTTTAAGCAGTGGACAAATCATTGTGTCAGTATCTGTGCAACAAAAGGGCAGCTTCATTTTTTAAATGGTTTATCACCTGGTCAATAAAGCTTCATTGAACCATCAGATACAGAATCAGAGAAGGGAATGCTTATGCCCAGACAATGACTGAACTCATCATTCTGAGGGTTGAAATGGTAGACTGTGGTCCTAAAGGAAGTTGCTTCTAAAAAAGAAAAAAAGAAAAATACACACAAAATGAAAAAATTAACATACCATTTTAACTAGGACAATAGTAATTTCATTGTTTTTTGAGTGGAACAATTCAGCTTCATGACTCACACAATGGTAGGCTCCTGTGCTAAGCTTGAGATATTGTCCTCACTGGAATACAATAACTTTTAGCCTTAACTGTATTAGAGAACATCTAGTTTCAGTGAAGTGAAGCCATATACAATCCTTAGAAATAAGCAACCTTACAAAAGAAAAAGCTGTCACCAGCTCCAAGAGACTATGCCTCCATGCTGTGGCTGTAAAAGTAGGATCTATGCGTCTGTAACTTTATCCCTGACAGGGGGTTCTATCGACTTTTGTGTGTTTACATTAGGCTACGTGTCATGATTTGGTTTTGTATTTGAGTTTCCCTGTTTTATCCCAGAGTTGCTTGTTTCCCTTGTGTGTTTCCTTGTTTTGTCTTCAATGTTTTCTGTTTTATTTTGTCAATTATTATCCTCGTGTATCTCTGTGTTCTAGTGTGTTTTGTTAGAGTCTTGAGTTCTGTGTATCTTTAGTGTTTCATGAATTAGATTGTAGTTGTCCTCAGTGTTTCTTGTATTCCTGCCTCTGTGTGTTTCCCAGTGTGATTGCCCTGATTGTCCTCACCTGTGTCTTGTTAGTCTCACCTGTGTCTGATTACCCTATGTCTATTTAGTCTCTCTGTTTCTTCCCTTCCGGGTCAGTTCATTGTTGTAAGTTGCCAGTGCTGTTTGTTGTTGTTTGTTGTAGTGTCAGTGTTTCCTAGTGTTTCTCAGTGCTTGTCAATTTTTGGATTTTCTCAGTTTGGACATTTTGATAGGAAGTTTTAGTTTTTGCCTTTTTGTTTAAATAAATAGTTTTATTAGTTTATTCTGCACTTGGGTCCACCTCCCTTGTTTTACACACCGAACCGTAACACTACGACTGAAGACTTTATCGTGACCTCTTTCAACACGAGATAAAGTAACATAAACTGATGATTCTCATTAGATTAGGATTGTTTTGGACTGCTTGTTTTTTGATAATACTTTGAGTCGTTATGACAATTGAGTCATTTTAAAATAAATGATTTTGCTTAGTCGAATAGGCCTCTATATGCAAAGTTAATTTGAGTTTAAATAAATAAATAAATTCCAAATTCTGCCTTTTGTCCCGACCCGCACATAGCGATGCTGTTATAATGCACTCTATTATGTAACCAGGCAACAGTAACATCAGCTGCAATAATTACACAGACACGACAAGACTGTGTTTAGTGTAATAACACACAATGACAAACACACACGCCCAGGGTGTGTTTTGAGTCGACCAATTCCCGCCCTGCTTCATATCCGCGGTCATCCTTTCATAATTCACTCATGCATCTATTCTTACAACTCGCTGAATCCTCCCCGCCTGCTGTGAAATCACACTGACCCTCTCCGTCACAATCAGACTCCTCCCCTTCGACGCCACGCCGACCTTAAGACTGTCAGACAAACTGACCAATAGCGACAGGAATTCCCACTCCTTTACGTATCTGACCGGCCAATCAGAACGCGGGTAGGCGGAATCACCGTGGGCCTGGCAATTCATCACGTTTGGTTGCAAAGGTAAGCTCTGGATGGTGATTTTTTTGTGAGTTTGCTTTGACATTTTATGTATTGTTCACACTGTAATTTATAGAATTGTGTTGTAGGTGCTTGTGTGTGCTTGTGTGTGTTAAAATACACCTTTACGATAGGTAAACAGTCGTCCATTCGTGCTAGCCTGGCTAAGTGTTTAGCAGTGCAAAGTATTCAAAGCAGAGAGAACAACGGTGATTTCCTTTATTAACGACACAACAGCTGTTTATTCATTTTGATTCACGGCTGAATTGTCCGGTTTTTTTTTGTTGTAAAGGTCCTGTTAGTGCTCGTTGGAAACTGTCTAGAGTATCCTGACAAGCAAGAAGCATTTTTTTTGTTGTTGTTGTCGGCTTTTACAATGTTTTCACTAAGTTACACGGTTTTTTAAGTTTGCTTTCTCTCCCAATTCATCATATTGCTCATCAGAGGGCTTTGTCTGTTAAGTGCCCAACCCGCATTGATTCAAATGTCTTTACCAAGCCGCCTCAAGCTTCCTCTCTCACATGTTTGTTTACATCTGTTTTCTGTCTGCATGCTATCAAGAATAACCAGGGACACACGTGTTAAAGCAAACATATCGAGATGCAAACTTTTCAATTGTTGTTTACATAATGCTCTGGTTGTTACAGAAGCTGATTCACTGCTGAGCTGAGGAGGTAAAGGGACGGATACAAACCCTACCACACCTCTCCCTCTTCAAACTGCCTCCTCTGTTGGATACTTTTTTTTTTTTTGGGTGGGGGGGGAACTATCTTGAAACTTTCAGCTTGATTTTTTTTTTTTTTTTATCTTCCCTTTTGGACGGAATGGATTTTGAGAAAGATTTTGGATGGTTTTACTGTACGAACTCGTTGTTGAAAGCTTGCTTGTAGAGTTTGCTGACTTTTCAAGGAGTCGCATTCATTCATTTGGAGGGTAACTAACCCCAACACCAAAATGGATCAAGCCGGCGGTGGTGAGGACCCGAATAAACCCTCTAAAAAGAAGTCCAACGAGGACGAGGGTAAAAACAAAAAGCTGGTAGGTACTCGGGGAAAGTGCAGTTGTTTGGGAATAAATGGTATGCAGTGAACTGTCAAATCCTGTAATCTAACAAACAAAGGTTAATTTCACTGTCAAATTTACTTGACAACTCACTAGTTGCAGAAAATTGCACTACTGCACATGGATTCTCTTCATAGCTACATTTAACACTTTCAGAAAGGTTGAGTCTTCAGTGTAAAGTTTTTATAGTTTTGAGTGAGTAAAGTGAAAATAACTCCAGTACAGACAGTAAAAATCATGCTGTCATTTCAGCACATCTCTGTTTACTGCAGGATGAGGCTGGAATAGTTATTGATGTGTTGTTATCACTATTTAATGTAGCCCAATAAGAAGCGGCTAATAGCTGTTAGAGTTGAGCAAAAGAGATAGTGTTTCACTGAGTGCTTTACCTTTGAAAGCACTCAGAGCATCATGTGATTCTTCAGAGATACACCTCCTGACAGTTCTTTTAAGAGCATTCTTGTTGTGACAGTTTGGCCTCTTTAAGGAATATACAAAGAAGAAGTTCAGTAACAGGATGACTCATTGCAGAGAGTGATCTTTAGGAGTTGTGTGTTTTTTTTTTATGGACTTCTTGAGTGTGTCTGATTGATAACATTGTATAATCAGTTCAATAAATGACAGCTTTGTGCCTAACAGCCAAAAACTACGTCAGAAATAATGACATTTACAGCTTCAATGTTGGGTAGGCTTTAGTTTGAAAGTGGGCAACCCTGAGTCTGCATTCCCCCCCTGAGTGTCACAGAGCTATTTCAGTGTGGCGTTCAATGCCTGGAAATGAAATCAGACAATTTGTGGGAAAAGGTGCTGGTGTTGGTTGTTTTGGAGGAAACATTGTCATTCATTCTGTATGAAGACCGCACAATAACTTCTATTCACTCATGCCGTCTTATAACATATGGAAGCAAAGAAAAACGTTGTTGTTGTTGTTGTGTACACAATGTCTTTACAACTACAATGTACGACTTAAGTTGGTAAACTGTAGCCGCAGTCTTGTATTTGCTGTCTTCTAAACTAGATTGAAGTGTGTTAAGTGCATGTCACTGTGCAAACTTTGTCAGCGACTGTAAAAAGAGACTGAGGGTAATTTTCCGTGACCAAAGACAAAAAACTTTGGCAGCTTTTGATCATCATTTTGGACTCGCCACAATTGTCAGCGTGGAAAGCTTGGCTTGCAGTTGATCTGTCTGGATGATGTTGCTTCTCGAATAACAGGCTGTGCTGCTTTGCATTGTGCTCCACAGTGATCTGTGATTCTTTGCTGCTGGTGGGATTGGTTAAAAGTTTAGTTACAGCCACTGATACCAAACAAGGCAAAGAGAAGGGCATGATTCTCTTTCTGTTTTTGTAAAGTGAAAAGGCACAGATGGGCCAAATTGTAGTGATTGCTGACGTAGAGGCTGACCACTGATGGCTTCCTTAACACCTTTGTTGTTTACTTAGGTGGTGTTTTTTTGTTCTTCTGGGTGCAGCTGTCCTAAACACTTAAACACCAGGAGGAAAACAGCACCACTGCTGTTGTGTTTCAGTGAAGGGGAAACAGTCCTAAAACAAGTAATCACTGGTTGTGTTCAGTAAAGTTAAGGTAAGGGAAAGTGGGACCATAATAACTGCCAGACATGAATTCCCAGAGTGGGCAGAAATGCACTCACAGAGCTACCAAAGGGTGTTGTCCTGGGAAATCCTACCAACTGCTTGCAACTCTTGTATATCCTGCCTCCCAAGTCTAATATTGTTCACAAGGGTGTTTTGGTGATGTAAGCTCTCAGCAAATCACTTTTTGTTCCTTAAAGTAGTCTCGGGGCCAGGAACGTTCCCTGTTGCTCAATCCTCTGAGCTGAGCTGTCAAAGGCAAAGGAAGTCTAAAGTGGGGCTGTTGCAGAAATCTTAACAAGAGCTCGACACAGAGTTTCAGGAGGGAAGTCATTTCTCATCCCTGGGTGGAGCCATGATCTGTTTTTTGTTTCAGCCCCACTTTTGAGCTTCCTGAATGGATGCTGTAGCTCAAAATTTGTTTGGAAACAAGAAGTAAATAAGCCTATGTGTGCAAACATGAATGTTTATTCTTATTTCAATCAATGAAGCTTCAAAAAGAAGTATGTCATCTCATTTTTCTTTTCTTATGTTTGGACCCCCCCCCCCCCGATTTACTCATACAGTAAGACTCAATGTATTTTCCTCATATGCACAGAAAACGTGGAGAATGTAGGCTTATGCTGGGTCAGTGTAGTGCAGGGTTGTACAGATGAAGTCCAGACTCGAGGATGGAGTTATGTCTATTCTGAGAAGGATTCACTAAGGTTTGTGTCTTTTCTGATGCAGACCATCTACCAAGCACTATTTGCAGGGCTAATGAGTAAAGTAGACACAGGCACAGCGTGGTCTCTACAAAGTCAAATCAGCAGAGGAGAAACACTGAAAGCTGTATGTTTGTTTTACAAGTCACTGGGCAGGATTACATCACAGCAACACCATTCAGGCTTCGGGCCCAGAAACTAGATACTGAATGCAGCCAAGGACATGAGAATGATACACCGTGTCCAGACATAGTTGGTTGAGAACTTTTCTGCAGTTTTGTAGCTTAACTTTGTGATAACATCTTTTTCTTGATGTTGAACAAAAACATAACATTCCTAAAAGGGGCTGTTGGTGAGCGGTGAAAGGAATTTAGTAGAGCCAGTTTGACGTAAAAGGAGAACAAATTACCCCTCTGCATTCCAGAGTTAGAAAAAAATGATGTCATACAGACAAGCACAAGGGAAAAGTCATCCCAGTACAGCCCTGTAAGAACTGTGTGACTGCGCCTTTTAAAGAGATTTTAAAACTGAAGTACACATTTACTAAAAGCTTTAGCTGCACCTCTGTAAAAGTCTGTAAATTATCTGTTTGAGGTAAAGAATGTTTGATGATTAAACATGTTATTCATAACTTCAAAGCAAACCTCAACATCAGCAGTGTGTTTGGCAGGTATTCTGCAATGAGATCAGTCAGTCAAAGGACTGATTCATTTGTTTGCTTTCAGGCTTTGCTTGTCTGCTCGATTTATATTATCATGTATACCTTTATATACGTACATGTCCTTTATTAAACCAGGTAAAGCCTCATTAAGATGAAATCCCTTTTAGTAGGAGGGACCTTGTTGTGTATTTTACACAGACTTTGCAAGTGGGTAATATTATTTGTGGTTACTGTGGTAGCCTGAATGAAAAGGCTTGGAGATGTTATCTAATTCTTTGAAGTGAGATGGCCAAGATGTCATGACTGAGGACCTTTTTTCAATCCAAAAAACAAAATTTGCCCCAAATGGTGTCCAAAATCCAAGCGGCAAACTTCTGTGTTGCCTCAAGTGGCATTGAGACAACGATGCAGTGACAGGGCCTTTGCAAAATAGAGTTGAGAAGGAACTTGTATTTGGTAGAATATTATCTCATTGGGAGATGAGCCCTGGCATTCAAATAACCACAAAAAAGCCAAATAATAATGAAAAGTATAAACACTATGAATGGTTTTGAGTGGGGTGAGGCCTGCCTTAATGCGTAGTTCAATTATTTCATTTTGGTCTCTAGCATGTAAGCTGTTGTTTCATGTCGCACCAGTTTTAGGTGTTAGTTGAGTGAACATCTATATGCTGTAGATACTTGATCATATTTTATAACTTCAGGTGGGTAATTTCCAGAAACTAGTGAGCCTGACCTAGTTTTTACAATAGGTTAATACAGACTGTAATGCTTTAGTTACACTGGAGAAATTAGTGCTTTCTGAGATTTCTGAGATGTTGAAAAGGGCTTTGAGAAACTCTTTCATGAAAAGCTTTTTTTCCCGACGGTTAGGTAAGACTGCTGCTAGATGAAAACAAGAATTAGGCAGAAGGCAAAATCTGTCATAGTCTCCACTTTGACAGGTTTGTAATATCCACTTTTTTTTGTCAGGTTAATTTAGAGCACCAACTTTTAATGAATGCTTTTTATTGAAGTGTGACTTAATGATTGTATTGCTTGTCATTCGGGGGCCATTAAAGTAATTAAAGCTTCACTAATGAATGGACAGTTGAGCACAACTGAAGCAGCGGGGTCTTTAAAATGAGACCCCAGACATGAGGGAACTTAGTGGAAAACATACTCTACATTTCATTTGCTACAGAGAAAGTCTTGACAGGGCGGCTGTGGCTAAGTTGGTAGATTCGATCATCTCACAAACGGCAGTTCGGGGGTTGGATCCCCAGCTCCTGCAGCCACATGTCCGATGTGTCCTTGGGCAAGACACTTTACCTCCCGCTGCTTCGCCGGTGGTGTATGCAGTGTTTCCCCTAGGTTTACAGCGTTGGGGGGGACAAGCCAACATGCCGACATGGCGACACAAACACTTGAAGGAATCTTGGTGTTCATTAATGCGTAACTTTTAATGACAGCTGTCCTGTTCTATCGGAAAGGTATCCTTAAATGACTTATTTCCCTGATTTCCGACTCTATCCACTATCCTATCTCTACAATAAAGGCACAAAAGCCCACCCCCCCCCCCCAAAAAAAAAAAAAAATATATATATATATATATATATATATATGCGCACAAGGTGCAGTATTGAACAGTAGAGATACTGCACACAGTATTGCACATTAGGCTCCGACTATTATATCCAGTTTATTGCATACATGGTTTCTTGAACAAATTGTTGATAATATAATATGGGATTTAATATTGTATTTCCTCGATTAGATTAACATTAGTCGGTAGTTTTTCTCTAAATATTTAGAGAATATTTAATATACTATTACAGTTCAAGTTTGTTTTTGCATTTAAACCTACATTCTTGAAGGACATAAACTATTTGTTTTTCCTAACCTCTTAAGAGAGATTATGAAAACTGTATATTTATTTGGAAGACGACTTTTCTCCCTTTCATTTTTACATAGGACAAAGCCCTTGTAAAAAAAAAAAAGAAGATATTTTTCTATCAAACAAGCACACTGTTATTCAGCAGTGTTGTTAACATTTGTGCTCTTGACATTTTTGACAGTATCACATTGTGAATCATATTTAATGGCTCACTGTGCCTCTGTTGTTGGAAGCTGTGGCATTTGAAGCTTCTGTCACTTTGATACATGAGCTTTAGGGGAGCCTCAGGGATCATTTTAGGTCATGTCAGCACGTGGTTAGTACAAGTTGCTAGCATCACACTCACTTGAGGCTGGTGTGAATGAGCTTTCTCTTGTTAGTAAATCTCAACAAGTCTTTGTCACGTAGTCTTTTCCAACGAGCTTCAACCTGTTCATCTCACTGTTAAGTTATGAGTGGATAACCGCGATTGTGTTTGGAAGACGTGTGAGAAACGGCAGGAAATAGACCATGTGTGAGTGTTTAATGGTATACAGGAAGTTGAGGGGAGGAAGTGGTGAAGAATGCTTTAGTCACACTAAAGAGAGTGACATTAGAGCCGTGTGAGTGTGGTTCTTCCACTGAGATATGTAGGCTACATCAGTGGGTACGATCAAAGACTTGAGAATGTGAAATGTATTTCTCATTCTGTTTCATCTTACACATCCTGTGTTAGACATATCTTGAAAGCTCAGAAGTTTTCTCCATGTAATAAATGCATGAATCAGCTTTGGATTTGCTCAAATTGGCATACACATTAGCTTGATGATTCATGAAGTAGCTGTGTTTTGACTGTTCAACTACAGAGTCTGATGTAGGCCAGGATGAAGTGGTTTCCCTGCACTGCTATTATCACAAAACATGAGAAAGGGAAGCTTTCCTCTACTTGCCAAATTTGAAGGTGTTTATAATTGCTGCTTGTCGGTATAAATTGGAAAATCATATTTTGATGGATTGTTAGACAGCTGTATACTTTCTCATCTGTAAGAGTTGCAAGTAAATGACAAATTGTGTTATTTTCTGTCATATAAAGTGCATTATTTGTTGAAAGGAATTGTGCTGTGATGCAAGTCTTTATCCGAGTATTTGAAGAGACTAAAGCTAGTGTTTTTTTTTAAATCAGAGAATGAATCAAAATGAATCCTTCAATTATATAAATTGACATGTGCAATAAACCTATTGATGTAATGAGGGGCGCTGTGAAAAGAGGTCAATCCAATAGGACAACATACTGGGAGACAAAGCAACTTGATACACTGACTTACACATGCAGGCTGATGATGATAGCATGATTCCTTTAATAAATATCTTAAGAGTCATGGTCCACAACTGATAAATCACAGTGGAGACATAAGCAGCATAAGCTAATGTCCATGACCATTTTCTCAAACTGGTTAGGACAAGAAGAAAGATTTGTAATCGCCCCTAAAATGAATCAGAATAATAGCTGTTACATCATTGTGGCTGCAGCTTTAAATGTCTTTATAATAATACAATAGTTTTTTTTTGAACACAATCACATTTTGTCTGTAATTTCATGATCATTTTAAGAACTGCCCACACTGAAACATTTGATCTCTCTTTTGTGCTGGCTGCATATCATGCCAACCCTCGAGCTTGGAGTACTAGAGATTTGCTTTCAACACAGACAGAGATAACCTGAGGGCAATGCTGTGCTAGTCTGCAGTCACATGGTCAGGCCATTCAAATCTTAGCTCTGCTTGCCTTTGTGTGCTTCCCCCCCCCCCCCCACCCCCCGATTCAATAGTTGCTGTTTCTGGAAACAGCAAACTGTACCAGTCCTCTGCTGAAATAATAAGGCTAACCAGACTCATGCCCTTTTAAAGACACTTAAGCTCTTGCAGAAATCAACTGCATTAGCAATGGTTTATTTTCCCTGTTCTTTTGCAAAGTAATTACCGTACATGACCTGATATCATTTTTGGGAAGTTTTGGATTTATTACAAGCTTTTGAGTCAACACTGCGCCTGAATGTGTCAGGATTTAATTTATTAGTTCAGGAGAATAACTTGACATTCTGTGCTTGATTTAGATAGCTCCTAATCCAGTTTGCCGCAAGGACAACTGTGCTATTAGTGTGTGTGTGTGTGTGTGTGTGTGTGTGTGTGTGTGTGTGTGTGTGTGTGTGTGTGTGTGTGTGTGTGTGTGTGTGTGTGTGTGTGTGTGTGTGTGTGTGTGTGTGTGTGTGTGTGTGTGTGTGTGTGTGTGTGTGTGTGTGTGTGTGTGTGTGTGTGTGTGTGTGTGTGTGTGTGTGTGTGTGTGTGTGTGTGTGTGTGTGTGTGTGTGTGTGTGTGTGTGTGTGTGTGTGTGTGTGTGTGTGTGTGTGGCTCTGTTGGCTGTTGTTAGTGTGTGCTGCGCTTGTGGCACTGCCTACAGTCACATCACTCTGTACCCCCGTGTACCGTGTAAGCACTCAGAATTGAGTCAGAATCTTCTCTTCCCTTTCCTCTCTCTCTCAGTTTTGCTCTCATTTGGGTTGACTTACTCACAGACAGACGTGGGTATCATGATTTTATTGCAGCTAAAGTTCCTCAACCTTCTCTGCTTTGACTCTCTCTCATTTAAATGACGCTTAGATTAGAAAAAAAAAACAACCTCATTGACTCTTCATATTATGACTTTATTTTGTTGTTCTCATCTGCTTTTTCTTAAACATATTATAACAAAATGTATTGTTAATCTATGGAAAAAAATATTAATTTGTTAATTGATAATAATTTTTACGATGGTTAATGATGATTGATCATCCTCATCATTAATATCATCTGAATGTGCTGACCCAATCTTACAAATGAATGAAAAAGTGATGTAAATAGACCTGTTGTGGATTCCACTTTTCCAAGTTGTTCAGATAACTCAGTAAAGGCCCTAGAGCGGGAGAGATAAAAACATCAAACAAAGTTTGAATAAAGATGAGTCTCAAGGCTGTTGTGCAAATGAAACCAGATGTTTACTGTCATTTAACAGGAATTCAGGAAGAATTATTTGCATAGTGTGAGAGAAAACACAGAGAAGAGGTGTTCTTCTATCTCGCTGCTGAAGTCAGTTTTTATATCAAATATATTCCTACTGAATAAAGACTTTCAAGGAGGGAGGAATTTACAATAAAACCAAAGGTGTGAATTGGGTCGTAGTTTGTCTATAGGCTTTTTTTTTACTCCCTTTTTGTTTGATAGGGGTACTTTGCAAACATTCAGAGTAATTTAATATATTTTATCACGAAGGATAAATGTTACTTTCATGCATTAATAAATCCCTGGTCACGGCAAAGGCAGTGCAGTGCACAATCTCTGTGAGATCACAAATACGGCCATTGACAAGTCTTTGTAACAGGATTAATTTGGACAAACTGATTAGTCTAGACGAGTTCCAAAGCAGTTACTCAATTGGCATGCAGAGCTTTCTGAAACCACTCCCTTGAAATTTAGCACGGAAGAAGCAGTGCTGTAGCATCTTATGTGATGATGTGTACTGTACAAGGAAAACAGATGTATTTTGGATTTTTTAAGCCTATTCACAAATAGTTATTTTGTCTTTAATGTATCTATGAAAAGAAATGCCATGATCTAAAGGCATGTCAGCTACATTTAAGAACATTTAAAATACCTTTTTGCTGACTGCACGTGCACTGTCATAACTCTGCATCACTTTTTGAAATGTATTCAAGCTATGCTATGAGTTCAACATTGTGGCAAGCCTTTTTTTCTGACATTCATCACCACCCTGTTTTTCTGCTGACTGGTAGATGTCTTGATGGAAAAAAAAAAAAAAAGCTTTAGGATTTAGGTTGTGTTGCCATCAGTGCATGTGTCTCTGCATCTTTTATGTTTTACTACGCTTCAGGGGGCTTTTATGTTTACAAGCTGTAACGAATTGGCAAACCAAGTCTTACATACAACTGTTTCCACAAAAACAAAGTCTCCCACGTTGTGTTTGTGATTTCCACGTCATATACTTTTAACTTTCTATTTTTTTTCACCCAATTCCAGCAGACAAATTGTGTTGAAACACACATTTCTCCATTCTGCAATGTGCCAGTGTGACTGTTATCGCATTTTTTTTTTTTTTTAGCTCATCTGTCCTGACTGAGGCTCCAAAGTTCCTTTATAATCACTTTCATTGTGACACTGCATATGACGCACCAACACTATACTTAATATCTCTCATGGACATAAATTAAGACCAGTTACACCAATTAAATGCTGACTTTGTTGCTTATTAATGGCCCATATGTTCATTTTTGAACATGCGTCGTATGCTTCTTTAGCCACTATGGTAGTGAGTTAACTCTTTACACTCCTTTTATTTCTTGTATGTCTCTATTCCTTTTGTTTTTAACACTAAGTGTAAGTACAGTTGACAAATCGTGTACTGCATTTTTGGGTAACATTTCTCAGAGTTGTCAGTCACCCTTTAGAACAGTTTACTGCTTGTTTCTGAGCAATAAGTGATGGTAGTGATGTCAGCTTCAGTTCTCTTGCTCTAAAGATTTTGTCAACGGGGGTCAAAGAAAATGTGTGGATTGGAATAAGGAAGTACAGTAAAATTGTATTTTTTACATTTACATTAAAGCAACAGCTATTGATTGTGTTATATAAATCCACATGTAGGCCACCAGATTTTCTTCTGTAAAACCTCAACTTGTCTATTGAACTACTACACTGTACTTTCAAGTGTCTGGGGCTTATTGTGAGATTTGCACAGTTTTCCTACATTTCTTGCAGCTCTCCTTCAGCGAATGAAAGATTTTCTCCAGGCAGTAACCAAGATTTTATTTTTTCGTCCACACTCAAATTAGTTGTGAGTGCAGCTAACCTTCACTAGCCTGGAGCTGCACCGAGTTGTTGATTTAATAGGGATGCTACAAGGTAGTTTCATCAAGTTGCCAAGAACCGTCATCAGCACATTGCATTACAGTCCTCATTGCCAACCATGGCTGTCTCCCAGTAATCCTCTGTTATTATTAGAACTAATTAAAGTAAAAGCTAATTTCCTTCTAAACTTGTTTTACAGAGGAATCATGGCTCCTGATTTTATAGCAATAGTTCCACTGCGCGAGTTAAAATGACATCATACAGATGGTCTACTTAAATGAGTCGGGAAAACAGGCATTGCTATTAAAAAGCGGTCGCCAATTGGAAACTATTTCCTTTGTCCACCTTGCGTAAATACTTGGGAATGATGTGTCCCTTCAGGGGCTAATGTAATACTTACAATCATTATATTTTATAATATTCGTTTGAAAAGGTTGTGTGTAAAACATGCACACGCCTAAAAAAAAAAAAAAAAAAAAAGTGTCCCCAAAATGACTCAGGATGTGGGATATTGTTCTGCGTTTTCATTTTTATAGATCTACACGGAGTCATAATCATATTTGATTAAGGAGGGACCCAGAGCTAATTTGATTAGGTTATTTAGAGGAATATGCACTTGGTAATAAACATTTATTATGATGAAAAAGTTTACTTTAATAAGCCGGAGAAGCCCAGAGGACATGCAAGCTTAATTGTTAGATGTTAAATTGCGTTGTTGCAATGTTGCCAAGATAATGGGCAAGGAAAGGCCCTCAAGTCAAGGCAATTAACCAAACAGTGGTTTGATTGTTGTTAAATTGATTAGAAAATGTTTAAATACTCCATTTGAAAATTAGCTATTGTTTCACGCAGTTTTAGGCGGCAAGAGAATGCTGGGCTTAATGATACATGCGCTCTGAGTGAGAAATGGGGAAAGTTGTTCCTCAGGTTAAATTCTTTAGAGTGTAAATGTGGACCACTTGTGCAGATATGTAACATACTATAATGGCAGTGAAACAAATACCTGCAGACTTCAGAAGCCTTCATGCGTAATGCTGGATGAGTATGTGCCGTGTTTGTTGTCTTGACTTCAAATAACAGCTTGGAGAACACATGATGCCTGCACACAGAGAGAGGTTTATTTTCTTTTCTTTAATAGTTTTTTATCTTCCAACTGTTGATCAGTTGTTGCAGACAAAACTAGTGATAGATCTGGCAGTTTGAGTGTCTGCTCAGTGTTGCCCACAGCGACAGCTGATGAAGATGCACAGAGTGGGGTGCAGGTTAGAGCCAGTCTGTTCACTCGCTGCAGCATCAGGAGCTCCCTGATTAGACGAGAGGAGATATCTGCGGCTGGAGGCAGGCTTTATGACCATCACCACCCCAAATCTCCCTACTCATTAGTACTTCACAGCCTAGCGCCACAGCATATGGCAGCGTTGCGACTGCTTCCCATTTGAGGTGTGTTTGAAATGGCTGTCCCTCGCTGAGACACAAGCCTTTGGCAGAAATCGGTCTCATTGTGTGTGAGATGGAGATAAACAACTGTTGAGAGAAGCTGGGCTTTTAATTAAGTTATATGAGCTCTTTGTAGCATTTTGTGAGGAATCGATTTGCAAACAAACTTGAGTGATTAACAGGAGTTTATATAATTGAATAAAGTGAACAACAATGATAAGCTTTGGCCACTGTCACTTTAAGAGATGCTCTTAAGAACACATATTACGGGGACAAACATTACATGTTTGAAGCAGGCTGATACAAATGTCTTTGTTGCCTTATATTATCTTTACCGTAGGAACAACTTAACCCAAGCAGCACTAACTTGAATGTTTTCAGTGGGTGTTGAGAACAAGTGTGCTTCTTATGTCCGAGGCTATGGGTTTAAAGGTGCCCTCTATGATTCATTTGATGTGTTTGTTTGCTTTGTGGTAAAGTGTGTGTACTTGGGATTTTCACCCATGAACACACCCTTTAGTTAAAACCCATTACTACTCTTTTTTTATTTTAAAATACAAGTTTTTCATGCCACACCCTACACCTGCATAGTATCTAGGATAAGCTTAAAGCCTCATTTGGAAAAAAAAAAGGAAAAAAGAAAAAGAGAATTGGCCGGGGCTGCGTTACTCATTCAACCGACATTAGATGAATCCACCCACCTCCGAAAGATGAAAGTCTTGGCGGCTGCTTTCCTGTGAAGTCCATGCTCACGCTGGCCAAGATATTATACTTAGAGTTTGGAAATTAGCAAAAAACAATGCACTGAGTGTTATAAATCTGGTGTTTGTCGGAGCACAAATGAGAAAAGAATCAGCTAGCTAGCGTACTGTTTGCTACTTGTATGTTCAGTGGGTGTAGGGTGTTGATTAAAGGGAAATGGTGACTGTGAAGGACTATCAGTTAAGAGTTTAATTATTGTTACTTATACCTGATATAGCTAACTGCTACAGTGACAAGAAGGGAAATAAAGCCTCCATGCTTGACTGAAACTTAGTCCTTTGGATTTTACGTTTCTAATTACTCCACACAGCCACCTACTTAACAAACATTTTGTAAATACTATAGAAATAAGCATTCAACTAGAGTATTCTTGGCTTTGACAAATTCAGTGCTTTGTTTGCTAATTTTCAGGCTACTATATGTGTTAAATTTTGCAGGGCCCAGATGAGTTAATTTCCCATGGGAATGTATCTGTAAACGCTTTGGTCATTAGGACATGGGACATATTTCATCCAAAGGAGGTTTTGAAAAGAACTAACAAGCCAGAGTTAACTGTGGCTCTGACTTTTGTTACCACATCCTTTTGTATCATATACAAAAGTGTATTTGTTAATGGTGCATTTAAATTGGAATCTAAAAAGAAAAACGAGGCAGTATCTAGAGAAAACAGTACATGTGATCGCACGTCAGATGGGATACATTCAACCTTTGCACTGCTTTCATTTTTTTCGTTGGTTCTTGTTTTTTCACACTGTGCCCTCCCTCCAACAGAACATACACATAAAAACATTGGCTGATGATATGGTAAGGTGCTTGGTTTAATTTCGGTGTGTTTGACATCATCTCATGTTTTTGTCATGGCTGCATGACACTCTTGGCTGAAATATGTGGATGGATCAAATGTCCCTCAAGAAAAGTTATTAGATAAATATTTTAATATTGAAAAAGTGAAGATGTATGAAATCTAGCGTAACTACATATTGCAACAGCTTTAAGTTTTAATATAGTAACAGAAAGGCTAAGGTGAAGCCTGTCTCATTTGCATGGTGAGGTTGCCCTCCATACTGTGAGGTTGTAAAAGATGATTTGTCATGGTGCCATTATTTAGCACCACACACTTCCTACATTTTTCATAATGAACAAAAATGTTGCCCAAAGCATCTCGACTTTTGTAAGCAGCTCATAGATCATTTACTGTGCAATTATCAGTAGCACTTAGTATGAGATGTTTCTGCCCAGGGCTTTTTTAATACCCTTAGTTAACAAATAGCCTAACTTTGACACTGTGTTGCAGTCACTTAAATGAACAACGCAATGTCAACACTCAACCCCAGTTATAGGGAATAATCGTTTCTTTTCTTAGCACACAGCATGTTTGATCCATCCAGCAATATTTCAGCAAACTGACACTAGTGGCATCATGTGTGCCATCATCTCATGTTTGTCTTTCATTTCATTTATATATGCTTATTCATCCCAGCATGTCCTCTCCATTCCATTTCACTAAATATGACTAACCTAGTCTCATTGCATGTGGTTTTTTCTACTTTATTTTTTTAAAAACTTTCACTCTAAACGTCCCTGCATTCATCAGAAGAACAACAGCTGATGAATAGAACAACAATACTCCCAGATGTTAGCTAAAGTTGTTGTTTTCATTAAAATATTCTCATACATGAGTGTCAATCAGGTAACCCAAAGTGTTCGACGGTAAGTAAGTCCTGAATGTTTCATACAGTGTGACTAACAAGTGTTTTTGCTCCTAGTGGTTGCAAACATCATCTGTATATGTTTTGAATTTTAAACAATTAAAAAGGAAAAAGGAAAAAAAGAAATGCACATGACATTATGAAATGCAGTTCATTTTAGCTGCTTCTAGCATTCTAGAGATGCAGATGTTGGTCCGATTATAGCTCTAACAGTCTTGCATGGATTGCCCCATGTCAGTGGTGTTACCGTGGTGACCACGATTCCACAATATATCCCAAAACTTAAACAGTGGATAATAACGTACCCCCACCCCCCCCCTCCATCCTCTACAGGACAAACTTGTTCTTTTTGCCCCACTGGTGGCCTCACATGTTAATGTGGCCAAATTAGCCACTAAACTTCTTCCTCATTGTTAGATTGCTGTTTAGTGGTGTGAGCATTACATCCTCATGTTCCCACATCTGAATTAATGTTTACTGTACGTTCTTTGTTTTTATATCTACACCAATATTTTTGTGTTTTCAATTAAAAGGATGAAGGTGATCTGAAGCATTATTCCACTATTGTTGGCAGAAACCCTGTTTGAGCTCCTAAACATGAAATGATCCTGTTTACTGTAAATCGTCGTGAACAGTGTCTTACTGAAACTACTCTTGATGTGAAGGACTATGAAAGTAGATTTTTAGTTAGTAAAGACAAATCTACTCCCTTTAAGTGAACATGTTTTTTTTTCAGTGTAAATCAGCAACAACAGAAAACATACATCCTCATTATGACCTTCTCTAGGCTGTTAGTAAGGCAATACTTGAGTATCTTTAACCCTTATTTTTTCCCCCCCAGCGTGATCGTATTACCAGTTTTAGGAAAACGGGGACGAAGAAGGAAAAGCCCCTCATCGGGCACCCGACAGATCCCATCTCCACCCAGGCTGAGCTGCCCGCCCCTCAGCCCCTGTTCGACGACCGCTCCATGAACCTCTCGGAAAAGGAGATCATTGACCTCTTTGAGAAGATGATGGTGAGCTTTGTGTTTCTATTCCTGCATTATGAGGTCACCCATAGCACTTCACAACAGTTCTATATTACTGATTTGAAAAAAGAGGCACACGATAAGAGCAACAGAGCTGCTTTTGAAAATGTTGAAGAGAAGATTGAAGAGTAATAAAGTTAAGTTTGAAATGCACTTTTTTTTACATCACTACATTACTACTCACAGAGCTCGGTCTGTCACTGTTTTACTGCTGATGAGATTTTTTTTAGTGAACAAAGCCTTGCCAGGCATATAAAAAAAAAAAGGATGATAACGAAATTACTGTTATTCAGACCTCTCTTATTTCTACACAACATCTTTATATTGTTTGTTGTTCTGCTATATAATCTGTCCTGTTAAAGTCTACAGCCAAACTATGATGGTTTACGGTTTGTGTGACTGGGTAAGCCAGTGAAATTTGACCAAAATGAATCATTTCTTTAGCCTTAAATCTGTTTACTCTTAAATAATCCAAGGCCCAGCTATATGAGCGTTCATGTAAACATCTAGAGCTGTAAACAGCGCTCTAGTAGTTCTGCACCCTCAGAGCTGTTATTAGAGACATCACTGAATAATCGTTTGTAGATAAAAAGTGAATTAATTTGCTTTGACATCATTTAGGAAATCATGAGTGCCTTTTCCCCTCATGTCCAACATATAAAACTATTGTTCTTTCTGAAGAGGTCTTTCTATTTTTTTTTTTTTTTTTTAGTAAATTTGTGTGGCTAAAAACCTGAAAAGAAAAGTTAAGGTGATGGAACACAACTAAGGCTCCGTGTCCACCTAGAGTTTTTTCCCAGCAGAAAAGCGCTGGCTGTGCACTAGGGAGTGCTTACATGAAGCGTTTGTGTGCTGAGAAGACAGGCGACTCTGTTACTTCTTACTCTATGTTTTTCATTTTAGATTGTTTATTTCCCGATCAGACACGGAGCAAAGAGGATGTGGGTACAAGACAAGACACGTAGGATAGATAATAAGGGGAAAATCATCCATCTGGAAAAGAGTGCCAGTGACGCCAACAGCACCTTTCTGAAAAAATTGAAAGATTTTCAACTTGAGTGGTCGCACAAGAAAGGCGGAGCGCTCTTAAAAAAAAGACGCTGTGTCGCTGCACTTTTTCTCCTGGTGGCCGTCTGCTGCTGCGAACGCTCCCTTCTCATTAAAAACAATTATAAAAAGACGCAGGCGCTCAGAAAAAAAGCAATATGGAAACGGTGCCTAACTCCTAGTTTTAGCAGAATTGCCAGAAAGCAGTGACCATAACTCTCATTTAGTATTTAGTATATAAAAAAAAAATTATAAATTGAATAATGTGAAGTTTAATTGTTGGAGTGTGCAATACTACAGCAGTTTACTAAGCAGTTGATTCTTTTGTATTCATTTAATGGATCCAAAACAGACTTTTCAAAGTAAGTATTTGTGGTAAAGATGAGGACATTTTGCATTGAGTTGTGAAGCCTTTTGTGAGGTAAAGCTCCATCTACGTATTCCCCTGGCCACTGTCAGACGAACACCAAATTTTGAAATTCACTTCACACCCATCTGTGGGGTCAAACCTCTGTCACACTTGTGATTTTCTCCATTGAAATGCATTTTTGGCCTTATGTACTGCAGGATTGAAATCTAAGAAAAAGCTCTCAACCCATCTCTTTGAAGTGAGGAGCGGAATTACTCTGGCTTCATTGCATAGGTCGTGTGTACTATTGTGGATAATGTCTCTGAGTGTGTGTGTGTGTGTGTGTGTGTGTGTGTGTGCGTGTGTGCATGGTGCGCTGCCTGCCTTTCCTTTTTTCTCATACAATGGTCTTTATTGCCAGGGCCAGAGAAATGCGACCAGTGCTCCTGGTTTTCATCAGGCTAACCCTCTGTGTTTTTTTTTTTTTTTGCCTGGGTGCTCATCCCTGTCACTCAGTTCACCTCTCAATTACTATGTTTGTGCTCAGAGCGGCGTGACATTAAACCCAGGCTTCAATTTGCTCAGTGACAGACGGCACAGAAGGCATTTTTGCTGGTCTGACACTTGACAGGCTTTGACTCTTTGGGTTGGGAAGTGTAATTACAATAATGAAATCAAAAAAAGAAAGGGGTTATTTACTTATACTTTTGAAGCCACCACTAGTTGCTCCCATGGTCCGTAAACTTTTTTCTGCTTTGATGCAGCAAACCCAGAAACAGCAGTGGTGGTTGGTTTCTCCAGATGATAGAAGCCTCTCTTAAGTGTCTAACTGTCTTTGTCAGTTCTTTCTTTATGTCATACACACACATTCATTGTAGTGTGCTTTTCTTGTAATTACGCCCCTTCTGTTATTGATTTGTTTTCATGGCGCTACATGCTGTAGCCTTAGATGTCCAGCCTGCTTCAAATGAAGCGATGACCCATGCCATATTATTGAGACCCCATACTGTGCATTAATGACTAGGAGAAAGTGGAAATATTTTCTCTCTGCAAAGTGGTTTACACTGTGTTCCTCAAAGCCTCAAAAGCACATAGCCTATTACTGAAAGGTCATCAAAGGGAGCAGAGAAAATATGAGGAGAAACACTCAACAGTCAGTTTGGAGGAAAACCAAATGAGCTCTTTCCAGTTTTTTTTTTTTTCCCTTTCCAGAGTTTATGAAGCTAACCATTAAGTTACACTAACTAAACTACAGGGAAGTTTAAAAGCGTCAAAACACATTGACTTTCAGCACTGCTTTTAAAAGGGCGTAGTACATATCTTCAGTCTGCGTCTGCTGTCGTTGGATTCCTCGGGATATGCACAGCTGGAATTCTTAGCCCCTCTCATCAAAATGCACAGCAGCATATCCGCTGATGAGATATCTGGTATTTACATCTCAGTAAGGAGGCAGCTGTGTAGGAGAAGAAGACTCCAGGAGCACTGTTGCACACAAAATCATTTGAAATGAGTTTAAAAAAAAAAAAAAAAAAATCTGATGAGATGACTTTGTGAAAGCAGTTGCAGCATTTCAGAGCTTAAAGTCATCTTAAAAGTCCTCTAACTGATTAAGCCATAACAGACATGGCACTATTTCCACACCTTGGTGCTTTTGCACATGTATAAACATGCGAACATCCTTACTTAAAATAAATTCTATCGGTCTGATTCCAGAACCAGTTTGTCCCTGCAATCTTTAGACTGCCTCACTAAGTTAAGAGCAGTGTTTGGTGCCTACAGAGACAGAGCATGTCACATTGCAGTGCTGCTGTGGCCAGTTTTGTGGGGGGGGGGGGGGGGGGGGGTTTATGTGCCTCTCTCTCTGCGCCTTTGTCAGGATGAACACTCCTCGTAATAAGCTCCTATGTGATCCCTCAGCAGTTACACTCTGCACCAGGACATTAAAACCAGCCCACAGGAGAGTTACTGTGTCTGTCCGCGCACACATGGATCAGACTCAAGGGTAGTGGACAAAAATAATCCATTTGTCACAGTTGAATCGAAATATTTTTTTGTACAGTTTCTGCTTTTCTTAGAGCGACTTTTCCCCACATAGGGTGTCTACCTCATATCCATTTCCAGTTTCGGGCCTACATTTAATTGCGCTTCTCTGTGATTTGCAGCCTGTGGCACTCTGGATTAGGCTGTTTGTTTTGCAGCAGAAAGATAGCTAATTAACCTCGGCTGTTGTTGCAATCCAAATCCAAATGTCCCTGAACTCCTGCCCATGATGCTTGATTTGTGTTGCAAAATGACATTATTGTGGCATCAGCATTTCAAGTTCTGACTGTTTAGCACCAGAAAACTCCGTGTAGGGCTCATGACAAAAATATCAAGAAATATTTCCTGGTTCCTCCACCGTCACTGACACAAGATTTCAGTCGCACCAGCAGCATATAATCGAAGATATCCTGGGACTCTTTTCATGAAGCCGGTGAGGATATAATTAATAAAAAACCATTAATCATTTTGGAGACTAAACATGGAGGACTCATTCCCCCGTTTTGCCCCCTGACAAGCATCCCGCAGGCCTACTCCCCCCCCCCCCCACACACACCATACTCACCCTGCCACTTTTTGCCTCGTTTATTGAATGCCAATTAAACAGATAAATTAGCAGGTTCAAAGATTAATTAAAAGACCGCTGGTTTCCTTGGTGAAAAAAATGGCCTTGTAAAACTTTCAAACACGTTTTTTCTCCCTGTCCCACAAAAAAAAGGATGTTAATGGTTTTTGAGCTCTGAGGGTATTTACCAGAGGAAATGTAGTCGAAGGAATGTAGGTCACGGCGCCCCTGGATGGGATTCCTGTCCATGCTTCACTGACAAATGAAGCAAAACTGTCGGAATCAGATTACCTGTGAAAGGTAGTCAAACCTTTGTATCGCAGCGTTCTTTTTTTTATGACGAGACAAGCTTAATTTATTAGCAGAATTTAACAATAAATCAGATTGGAGAGGAGTCACTGCCACATTCGATTGAACCAAACACATGACTTCCTGCGTTTTCCAGCAGAGGGCAGCATGGCTCCACAACTTTTAAAGTCCTCCATCCTGTAACCCTGAGGAGGATGTTGTTGTTTTTCTTCTTCGCTCTGTTCATTCTCGCTGTCTCTTTGTGAGTGAGAGTGCGTCTGATAAACATCCCCCTCCATTCTAATCATCATGTCATTCCCTAGCTTTTAGTGCTCTGTCCGGCCATCGCTCCATCCCCTGATGTGTCTCACATGAAAGACCTCTTTTGTGATGCAGAATTAAAGTAGCATGAAGATAATACTGCCAATAACGCTCAGATACTGCCTATCCAGCCTATCTGATGTGATTGCATGGCCTCAATAGAAGCACTGTTGTTCGAATTTGCTCACTTGCTCGGAGTTGGGGCGGAGGGGGGGTACAGTTTTTATTGCTTTAGCCTTGCTGCTTTCGTTTCAAGGACTAATTATTGCTGCTATTATTACCTGTTGCTGCACCTCGTGACTTTGACAGAGACACATGAATGGAAAAAATAAATGTATTCAACTGCAGAAGGACAGGATCTGATGAAAAAGGGTAACAGTGGGAATGAAAGTATTACTTTTCTGAAGCAGGTCTAAGTAAATGTTGTGCTGTAAATAATAAATTTGAAGGTTTGTTGGTGTTTTTAATACTTTATTTGGATATAAATGTTGGCCCTTTTGATCTCGTCAGCAAACAATAAGAGTGCTTACTCAACTAAGAATTATTCTTAGCAACCTTTAAAGTGTTTTCTGAACTACTGTATCAAGTTGTATCTACATCTGTATAGATTCAGTCGCACCCAGGGTTCACAGTCACATTCAATGTCTCATCACTGTCTTTGGGTTTTGCAGGAGGACATGAACCTGAACGAGGAACGCAAAGCCCCACTGCGCGGAAAGGACTTGGGCACCAAACGCGAGATGGTGGTCCAGTACATCTCAGCCACTGCCAAATCTGTAAGTGAGAGTGTAAACCTTGAGTGCTCCTTCTCTCCACACTGAAGAGTATGTACTGTATAATTTGTAGTGGATGAGCTGAAGTATGATGACACTCCACACGACTCTCCAGAAAGAGTTTAACCTTATTCTCTGCTTTTTACGGCTTGCTTGGTCATCCGTCGCTGCACACTCTCACTGACATCATCTCTCTCTCTCTCTCTCTCTCTCATCTCTTCATGCCTGAGCCACACATCTTTGATTGCAATTTTGATTCATGTTTTTTTTTTTTCACCTGTTTGCCTTTTTAATCAGCAGCTGTAGGCTCATGGCATAAAATTGTTGTCTCTTACTCACTCAATTCTAGGTGGATGGCATGCAAATTGTTTGTTGTGGAGGTGTGGTCTTGCATGGGAGGTTTTTATTTTATTTCATTTTTTTGCCCAGCGGTTGCCTGTGAGTCATTGTTTTTGAAACCAGTTTATGAAACCAGGTTCACCGACATTTTGGGGCTCAACATTAGAATTAGATTCAAATTATACTTCATTAAAATGTGAGGAAAAGCAAGATTTGAAGCCTATGTTTATACGTGCCTGTGCTAAATCTTTAATCTGTATTTTCCTATATTGTAGCCAGCTGCTTCATTCATTTATCAAAACAAGTCAACAAGTGTTGCACTCTTACAGGAAGCATGTGCCACTTTTTGATCTAGTAGATTTCACCCTTGAGCACGAGCACTAAAACAAAACAAACTGCTGTTCTGCGACACCTCCGCTATTCTGAAGCCTCCGCTCTCCTCCAGGGTCACACCTCCAACCCTTCTCCACTTGAGGAGTTATGAATTAGAATGCACCATTATTAAGCACTGACGGACAAAATTGTCCTTTGCTTGAGCTGCAATTGCCTGTGGCCTGCATTGTTGTGTTAGCAGGCTAATGAACTACAGTTACTGTTTGTGACATCCAAATAAGCATTGAGTAGGCTGTGTTCTTCTTTTCTGTAGTCCTTGACTAAACAGCTTTTGTCCTGTCCATGTAAACATAATTTAAACACAGCGCGACAACATCTTGTGGCTTGTCACTCATTGTAGACAGTCATGACTTAGAGAGACATTTACACAGGATATACTGGATTTCTGATATATTTATGTGTAAAATATCGCACATTCTTCTGTTAAGTATTGAGAATTTGCTTAGGATTTTGCTCCTCATCCAGGTAGACAAGTGTAAAACTTGATCATAACTTTAAACCATAAACAGCATTCAAAGGTAAAAGTATCCTGACCATAAATGTCTGATGAATTCTCATCCTCCTCTGAAGTTATGACCACCCCAGTGAGGTGAGATTCACATCAGAGTCTCTGAAGGAAAAAAAAAGAAGAAGTGATTTCTTCCCCCATTGCTTCCCGAACCTGGTAGCTCTCTCTCTCTTGACATCATCATTTATTACCTTCCTCATTGTTATGGTAATTAACTGGCATTATTGATAATGATGATTATCCGAGATGATTGAATTCCTCACAGGGCCCATTATGCTTTGTGAGCACTGATATTTTATTCAAATGAATAACGTAATCTACGTAGTCAAAGGACAGAGGACTAAATGTGATATCTGTCAGCACCCTGCTATCACATTTAATAGGACTGGAGGAGGGGGAAGGCTGGATGTCAGTGTTGATGTATGTGTGCAGACACAGATTCATGCAAGTGCTCATACTGTTACACTACAGTGCTTTTACTTGCTCACACTGTGTCAAATACTGAAATAAATGAGTGCTCTAGACAACCTAGGAAGGACTTTATGGTGAAGGGTTGCACTTGTGTATTTTTCTGACGATAATCTGACACTGCTACAAAATACATCTCCTTGTTTGATTTAGCCCTTGGTGTTAATTTCTAAAAGTATATCAAACATGATAAACTTATTTTAAGAATCGCTTTAAAAGTGTCAATGTATTTTAGTTCATTTAAAAATGAGACAACCTAATTTCTTAATTTTATAACTTCATCAAGAATGATAACGAAACCACTTGCAGTTGATCTTTAAGTAGTTTTAATTTAGTTTTTGATTAAAAACATCTATACTACGGGGGCTGGTAGCGTAGTGGTTAGTACGCACGCCCCATTTACAGAGGCTAGTTCTCCAAGCGGGCAGCTCTGGTTCAACTCCGACCGTGGCTCCTTTCCCGCATGTCGTTCCCCACTCTCTCTCCCCTGTTTCTGACTCCGACCTATCTCTAAATAAAAGCATAGAAACCCCAAAGTACTTAAATAAAACCTTAAAAAAAAAAATGCAATACTTTCATACCTAATAGAGTATATTTAGAACATTTGACTTGTGTCTTAATTAATTGATGTCCTCTGGTCCCTTTTTTAGCTAACAAAGATATTTATAGCATTGAAGCTGACGCTTGAGCTGATCGTCCTGCAGCTCCTGAGAGTGTTTAATAATCTGCATCATAGTCAGCCTGTGCCCTGTAGTGTTTAGCGTAGTGTTATTTGGGTTCCTATTGATTGTTAACGTGAAGAGAATCCTCATCACAGTGACTAAATAGGCCTACTTTAAACCCAGAATACTTACACTTACAATGAGTCAACATATAATATAACTTCTCTTTAAATTTAGATCACAAAATCAGTGTTTGTCACAAACTTGTCATTTATTTGCCCTTTAAAGAACAAATTAATGAGTCTACATGTGCTGAATAATCCTACCACTAAAATGTTGTTTTCTCTCTATGGGTTAAGTATTATCTGGAGCTTATGCATGTTTCTGATGGGCATGCAGTGTGCACTAAATGACACAATGTTGCATTGTAAATGGTGATGAAGGATGTAGGAGTGGTGCTTTTTTGACATGTTGGGGTGTCCTTTTGTTTCCAGTGGTGCCTTCACTGTTAACGTGACTCTTTCTAATGAATGTGTATAATGGGATTGCAGTTTTTGGGGCTTTGGTAAAGCTTCACAAACATACATCTCAATTTCATGTTTGTGCTATTTTTCTCGACGGCATTATGAGGTTCAAATAGAACATTTGTCAACGTAGACATTTTTTAAAATATTGGTCTTAAGCTTTGGTAAAACTATATTTTAAAAGCCATGGAATTACGAAACATCATTTCACATTTGTTTATTTAAAGGAAGAATGTGCAACTTTTTCATCCAGTAGATGACGCCCTTGAGCACCAGCATGAAACCAAAACAAACTGCTGTTTGGCCACACCTCCGCTATTCTGAAGCCTCCGCCCTCCTCCAACGGCACGCCTCCAACCCCTCTCCACTCGAGTTCAGACGAACGAGTTATCAATTAGAACGCACCATAACTAAGAACCATTAAGCGCAAGCAAGGGAGAAAATTGGAGCTGCAATCACCTGTGGCCTACATTGTTGTGTTAGCATGCTAATGTTAGCACACTTTAGTTTGCTTGTAGCTTCATATCGCACATAAATTGACACTGAATGGCCGAGCTCTAAAGACACTTACATGACATCTAAATAATCAGAGAGTAGGCTGTGTTATTGTTCTTTTCACTAGTCCTCAACTAAAACAGCTTTTATACACGAGGCCGTCCCGTCCATGTAAACATGATACAAACACGGCTCAGAAAACTATACAGCGCACGCATTTCACTCATTGTAGACAGCCATGACTCAGAGAGACATTTACAGAGGATATACTTGATTTCTGCTAAATCTATGTGTTAAATGTTGCAAATTCTTCCTTTAAATATGAAAATCCCTATTTCTTTGTTTAACATGCTGCTAATGCAAAGCATGCAGGTTTTCAGCAATTTGGAGTTAGAAGTTAAAACAACTTAAAATAGTGTTGGAAAAATTATCTTTCCCAAGTTCTCTGTGTCCTTTTGCTCATCACTTTCTTCAGGCCTGCTCAACTGGGCAACAAGGCAACCTTATTTTTTCTGTCTATACATTTACAAAAAAAGGCCGTTTCTATTACGATACATGGCTTTAAAAGATCCTTGAGAGAAGAAAAGGCTCATTATGACTTTGTTCAGTGCTTTTCTTTTCAGTGCGGGATTGTACATTGGTACTGTACATTTGTATATGAACTGTTTCAATGGAAGCCAGCTTTGCTTGTGCAGTAGCGCGTCTATGGATGTCCTTGACCATCAGCTTTGCATGAACATGTGCCTTTCTCTCTCACCTCACTTCATTTCCTTTTTTCCTCTAAATGTATGCCAACATCATTAAAACTTCCCAAACTCCTTTGAACACTAACACAATGACCTTTTTTAATCAGAGTACGAGTCTCTCTTAAAGTTGTCTTGTTTCATTTCAAAGGTGCTGTGTCTCATATTTAGAGGCGGATGTGATGGTAGGACCTTGTAAAGGGGGAATGTTCAGTGTACATTTTTGAAAGTTTAATTCATACAGTCTATTGGTTTGTCTTGTAATTTTTACCACCAATAAGAAACCTTCATTCCTTACATGTGGAATGATGTTTACCTATAACTTCGAGGCCTCTTCTTATCATACTCATAATGTGTTGTATGCAAATATTAAATTCATTAATTTAGGCGATAGTACAGGAGATGCAAACACTTAAAGGATAATTTGGGGTCTGATCTGAAAGACGTCCTTTGTATTGAAAACACCAACTTGTTGTAGGAACTGAACTTTCCCCCCCCTCAAGCTCCTCCTAGACTTGTGTACACACAAGATTCTGTCTGTCTGTTATTTTGGTCATGCTACTCTGAAACAAGATAAGAACTGATGAATCATTGTTGCAAGCATCAACATCTGTGGAAAGCACCTCAGCTGTGAGGTAAGTCAATAGGACTCATTTCAAGGTGTCTAGTCTGCATTATTCAGATAAAATGTTCCCCCAGTGTTAGTCGGCGACATGCTGCAAACACACCATAAGATTAGAAAGTGTGTGATCAGGTGGCGGCACACTTAAAAAAAACGGACTTTAAGACTACAATAAACTCTCGGCAGAGGGATGAAGCGAGGAAATCAAGCATCAAATGGCCACCGACTTGGAGAGTTTGAGAGTGACAATAAAAGAAATGGAAAGGGAGATTAGAAGAGTAGAAAGAAGGACGGGGAGGGGCGGGAGAGAAAGACGGGGAGAAAAGACAAGAAGAATAGTGAGTCCTGCAAACTTCCTGCAATCAAAATGCATTCCTCCAGGAACACATTGCAGAGAAACAAGAGCTCAGCCACAGTATAGAATTCATTTACTCGGCTGACAGACACCCTCCTGCTGTGAAACAAGCCACACAGTTGCAGTAATAAAAAACACTTCTGCTGCCTGCCACTATTGACAGATAACAAGGTTAAACTCCAAGAGTGGTGCTGACTGCATGTGCTCAGGGTAGCTCTGCCACACAAAGTTGACACCTGAAGCCCAACGATAATGGCAGCTGATTGATATCTGCCCGAGCTAGCGAGCGATACCCTGTTTGTACACAACAGCCACTGTTCTCTTTTTCCTTTAGCAGTTAGTCAGTAACAAGGTATATCACATTTCCCCTTGTTGATCATTAGATAAATCCCTTGTGGGCTATTTGTCCTGTCTAAAAGAGAAGTTTATTTCCACAGTTGTTGATGCAGGCTCTAACATCCTATTTGTTATTTACATCTATTGCAAATTTTTTTCTCTTGATACTTGAGTTCATCTGCAGTGTACGTTATCTGACTTCACAACTATTTATAATGGACAGCTATCAAACAGACATTATCTTGAGTACATGCCCTTAATTTGAAAGTTTCCATGTTTGCTTTAAAAGTGTTAGTCATACAGTGTGTGCTATAACTGTGTATAGGATGTGTGTTATGTAACGCAAGTTACGCCAAAGCCTCAAGTTGTAATGGAGAGGATTCTCTGGCCTACTAATAATTGTGCTGTTTGTGTCTTTTTGCACATTAACCTTCTCCGCTGATCGCTGCATGCAGATAACTGGGAGCAAAGTTCCGGTAAGTATACCCATTACTTATTTGGCTTCTGTATTTGTTCCTCCTGTGTATCTGTATCTGTATCCCCTCCCAAACTCATACTCATACTTATACACTCACAAACCACACATGTACAATCAGAAATGTATCTTTTGACTTGGAAGAATGACCAGCAAGTGAGGTCCTTTTTTATGACTTTGATTTTTTAAAAATTTCAGACCATGTATTGCTAATGGCCTGTAATTTGGAAAGGCTATGAATGAGCAAACAAAGTGTGAGCACTTTCAAATGAGGGATTTTTAAATTATGCAGCCTGAAAATGAACCGGGAGGCCTTTTTCTGTTAGTTTTAGCTGTTTCCCCTTTTAAGAGAGATCCCAGTGTATCAACTATTAGCATTTGAATATTGTAATAGCAACAAAGAGCGTTAGCTTTTACTCATACTACTCATCATCTGCAGGGTAATCTGTTTTTCAGAACATCATGCACTAAATGGTTTAACTGTGTTTATTCAGTTTCTCAGTAACAACACACACCGAGAATATCACTTAATAATGCTATAAGCACCCACTTATTTATGCACACATTGAAAGAAATGCTGTGGATACAAACAAGGAAGCTACTGAACCATGAAAAAGATATCAACTCATTTTGTCCTGCGTTCAAACAGACATATTGGACCAGAGTTAAGAGGAAGTAATCATGGATACATGTTGTAAGCGGCTGTCAACAACTCGGTTTCTGTTTGAAAGAAAGTGTATAACAAGGCTGTTTCTTACAGATGTGTATTCTTTTTGTTGTTGCTGTTGTTTAACCTAATCTCTTTCGACTTTCCAAAAGGCCCATCAACAAATTCAATCATCAATATATTGGTTCTTCTTTTTTAATGTCATGCCAATTGCTTATTCTTCTTTCTCTAGAACCCATAAAGTGGCACCCTATTGCCTTTGAGGTTGGATTTTTTTTTTGTGGTTTTCGGAGAGAGAAAAAAGAAGCACCACTCTGGTATTGGTTTAGCAAATGCTGAATTGTCACTTCAAATGGCATTCTGTTGCCTTTTGAGAGCTGCGTAAGGATTAAGAAAACTGTAAAGCTGAACAGTAACACAGGCAAGGTAAAGCAGCACACTGTGACCTGGCCTCTACTCTGCCGGTGCCCTCAGACAAACCTCGCTCTTTGAGGCATTTTACAGAGACGTTTTGTATCGATTGAGTTCCCTCCTTCTTTGTCAAACTCTTCTTTGTGCCTGGTTATTTCTGTGGGAAGAGCAGGCCTTTCGGCTTTGCCAGTGTGGACGTGTATGGAGTAGCTCTCGATGGGGAGCAGTGGCCACATTGTGTTCAGTAAATGGAATATGACAGAATTACCCCAGCTTGTATTAGGACCACTCATCCGAGATGTGGAGGCCTACTTTCAGAAGTTTCTGCAAACCGTGTGAAAAGATGCCCCAGACCCTGGCTATCAAGAAGTTTTTTTCAAACTCAAGAGCATACCAAAGCATTTGACCTGACATCTGCCTCTGCAACTTCTGGAGCACTGGAGTACAGATATGGCTAACATATTGAAAGCCATGAGCTGCCATTCTTGCAAGCACCACTAAAAGAGGAAAATAAAACAGAGCATTTAGCCTGGTTAGCCAAACGTGGGCAACAGTTAGCTCCCTGCTTTGCTGGCTGATTCCCATTTTCACGCTGTCAGCGTGCGTCTGAGGGATAGAGCGCTCTCAGATGTGCTGGGAGGAGAGTGTTGGTTCGGATTGTCTATAGGGAACACACCAGTGTAACTCCGGCATGAAATCTCTCTGGCACTTTCCACTCTCACACTACAGAATGAGGTGGGAATAGAGGACTGTGTGAATTGGCTCTAATCCAGTTTGACCAGCGTGTAAATGTGCAACACTAAGACTCACATGCTCTCCCCACCTCCTTAAGCAGGATTGAGGGGAAAATGAGCAGAACACACACCCAGGTAACATCATGGCTGCAGGTACACTCCAAAAGTCCAGCCTGGACCAGACACCTTTTCGTCTGCAATGTGTTGCCACTGTGCCCATTGAACACCATGCTGGCTCCATGTCATGAATCTTTGCAAAAATTGGCCTGATTTACATCACAAGTCAAGGGTCGTGTTGTAACAACCCACCAGTGGCTCCTGGAGTGTTACTGTGAAAGTAGACTTCCATCTCTGTGCTCTGCCATTGACAGGCTCTGCAGCTCAGAGAGAAACGCTGCTGAGACTAGCAGAGTGAGAGTGCACATGAGCGAGACGAAAAGGGTGTGTGTTGATGGACAGAGCACAGGAAGGTGATCAATATCTGTATGACTGGACAGATGACTACTTATTTCCATGGTAACATGCTGGTCAGCTCTGAGATGTCAGACAGTGATGGTTAGCTTGTTTGTGTTAAAGTAGATCTCTGTGTATGTGGACGTGACCTAACAAATCAGACCAGGTTGCATTGGCTGAACTCTAGCTGACCTAGTTTAATAGAGGAAGAGTTTAATTTTTCAAGCAGACATATTAAATTTTTCAATTCTACACATTGAAAACACAAACAAGGTGTGAGGCCGTGTGGGCGACAATGCATCGAAATTTAAAACTATGGCTTGCAATTCAGGGCTCAAAACTTGACATGCGGCAGCAATAATGAGAAAAAAAAATCATTAAGATAACATCTAAAATGTAGTATTTATGTGTCATTGAATGCAGCTTACAGCAACTACAAGGTCTTTCATTTGTCACAGTTGAGTCTAAGTGAAAGGGCTCTTTGTGGTTATATATATATAAAAATTTTGTGTTTTACAAGCAAAGCGTTTGGACAAACCTTGAGCACTAAATGTTTTTCTCATTATCAAGTAAAGATGAAGAACGTTATTTACCTGCAATCAATGAAAGGTATTTGTGTCCCTCCTTTTTCTATTTGACCTTCTAATTATTGTTTTTTTTTTGTGAAAACAATTTTTTAGCCCTAAATTACAAATTCCTATCCAATATATTTAGTCAAAAAAACACATTTTCAATCTTTTGTTTGACCTACAGACAAAACCCCCAGCTATTTAATTTACTATCACAAAACAGAACGAAAGAAGAAAATTCCTCACATTTTAGTAACTATAATCCAAATTTTCATAAATGACCCCAATTAAATCAATGGCCTTGTTAGTATTTTGCTTGTGTTGTTTTCATTGGTTGATATTGTCTGCAGCCAGATTGAATTACCTGTGCTCTTGCTCTCATATTTTTGTAACGGCTGAGAGTTTACTGAATGAAGGATAGCCTTAACAAGTAGTTAAAGATAAGGCCAGGGGGCTGCAAAGCATCCAGATGGAAAACGAGGGTGACAGAAAGAGAAAGTTGCAGAGATATGAGGACATGCAGACATCTGGCTCCTCTTTAACTCCAATCAAGTGCCTGCTCACTATGCCAGGAGTGCTTACGAAGGACCTTTATACAAAAGAAAAAGAAATGTGGTGAGTCTGACAGGAAATGTACGCCCACCCTCTACCTTTCACTGCTCTAACTTTTAAAAACACACTCCTCAAAAGACTGTTTTGTTTCAAGCAAGCTATTAAACTGGGTGCTGAGGGGTTGTGCAGATTTGATGTGGCACATGTCCTTGGTGTTTTAAAAGAACGGCAATGAAAAATTGATCAATAGCGTGTGCCTCCCATGCCCTGAGCCAGTGTTCACCATGTATTCTATCTTAAATTAAGATCAAGGAAACAGGCTCTGGAGGGGGCTGTTTGAATGCCATGTTTCTTTGATTGGTAGAGAGCCCCTTTTACGGTTCACATGATGGACTTAACAAGTTGCCCGGGATGAGGAAGGATTTATTTGACAAACTGCTGGTGAAAAGCTTTTCCGTAAAATCTGTAATCGGGTGTTGTTTGTTCATGGATATTAAATATTAGATACTTTTTTACTGAAGTTCCTTCCCAAAAATCTATTTCAATTTTTACTCCCTTTACTGGGAAGTCTGAGAGCAAACTCTCTCCTTATTCTTTCATGTGCCCAAATAGTCAGAATATGGTCACCTGTACACAAAAATACAGCTCTGCATTGACACTAGTGGTCCAGAAATCCACAGGATCATATAACATTTCATTCACCACCTCCCTTGACCTTCAGTCAACTCTTTAAAGGCTTTATATGCGATTTTTCACACTTAAATATAATAGAAATCAAATATATCCTCTAAAAATAAGTCTGAGTCATGACTTTCTACAATGGGTGTAACACCCGAGTCCCACTGTCTGTGATGCTTTCCAAGTTTTCCGAGTCATATCTTCAGTTTGTTTACATCGCCGGGATGGCCGGCCGACTCCTCCCCTCGTGTATAAAAGTTGTTTAATTGAGGGACTAGAGATAAGAAGAATAACTTAATATTCTCACTGCTTAACTGTGTTTCTAGATCACACTCATTTCGGGTAAATTTACATGCAGTGTGAAGATACGAGCATAATAAAGATTGCTAGCATTAGCATGCTAACACAACAATGCGCCGCAAGTTGCTTTGGTTTCATGCTGGTGCTCAACGGCGACATTTGTTGGATCAAAAAATCACATATAAAGCCTTTAAAAAGCTTAGAGCAAATCATGCCTTTTGTGATGTCGTGAAGGGAAAATCTCCAAATGGCCTGTTTAAGCACATATTTTCTGAAAAGTGGAGCAGGCAAACAACGGAGAGGATGGACTTTTCTCATCATTCGGGGATCAACATACTGTATATGCAGTATATAAAACCTGTGAATTGTCCCCTTTCTCCTTTTTTTTTTTAAGGCCTGGTGTATACCTGTGCTGCTCGCCTGTGTTTTGCGTAGACAGCTTATAGGCAGTTGTATTTTTTTGAAGAAAACCAAACTAGAGGTACTGCTTGTGTGAAAGGGTCACCTTTATTTCACCATCAAGTTACCATTTTGATCCATTTTCAGTGAACTCTTCTTGGTTTTTGAAATGCATTTTTATTGACTGTACTGCGTTGTTTTTTTGTTTTTTTTAGCTTGTTTCAGGTCTTTCCTCCTCCTAGAGGATATTTAATACCTGATATCAAACAGTTGACTGTGTCTGTCCTGGTACATTCTAATTTAATCAGGTAGTTTGTATATAGTGAACAATCTTAGGTCAAAATTGTCATGTAATGTTGAATTTTATGGCCTACATAGATATATCAATTAGGTTGTTAGTATCTGCCAGATTACTTGTCTTCAGGCGTTCATGGTTAGATTGACCTTTACGGGTTGTGAAAGAAGAAAAAGGTTTAGCTGTGACAGACGATGGGCTGTGTAGAAAGGATTAAGTCCACCATAGCTCCCACTGAGGATGAGAAAAAGAGGAACAGTTCCATCAGCAGTTGTCTTCTCTTAGTTTCTCTACTTCGTTTTTTTATCTTTCCTTTCCTCCTTTCCTACCTTTAATCCTCCCCTCCTCCTTTCTCCTTTCTCTGTACAACATATGTCTTTTCAAAGGTAGAAACAATCATTTCTCTTCAATCAGAAGGGGAGACCTGGATCTCGTCATTTTGAAGGGAACATGAAAGGCTGAAGTGGTTGCAGTATGCTGATATTAGATTGAACAGTGGCTATGGCAGTGCTTTATAATCTGTGAGGTTTTCTGTTGGTGTGTGTGCACACATGCTTGTAAGCAGCAATGTTTTGGTCCATGGTGTTCAGATAGTGTTAGTATTTTAGAAAGAGGAAGGAAGAACCAAATTGGATTATTAGTTCTGTTGATTGCATATCTGCAAATTTTATGTACTGTATGCACATCCCTGCACCAGTGATGGAGCTTGTGAATACTGGCTATGCTCTCAGTTGTACATCTCTCCCCCACAGCTCTGTCACACACTCAACAGCACTGTCGGCATGCTCAGCTCGGCAGGAGGCCCCTGCAGGGCCGCATTAGGCTCCATAAACTTTATAGCATATTTTTACAACCCGCCTCTCTGTATGCATCCGCCATCACATCCAACCGCATCTGCTTTAACTGTTCACACAGCTGTGAAATTCTGTGTATCCCCATGTTTTATGGCTGCTTGCTCCTCCAGTCACTACTGGTTTCTTTATTTGCATCTTTTGCTTTTTGATATCACTTTCTACATCTGTGTATATTTAGTGTGTGTTTGCTTTTCGCTCTGCTTGATGGAGTCGTGTGCTTTTTCTAGATGTGATCACGGAGATAGTTTGCCGTCTGTGATGTGTCAGTGATAATGCCCTTCTGTTCATAACCTTGACAAACTCTCTCCTCGTACGTTTCTTGTCATTTCAATTGTAGATTTCAGAGTGATAATACGTCGACTTGCATTCCAATGTGGACAGTGTCCTCTAGAGACATTTCGATATAAATGCCAGTATCAGCCTCCAGTATTACATGAAATGTATTATTGGCCAGTATGCAAATAATGCATAGATCCATTACCATGACCAATTAACCCTACAACATCAGGTAGTGCTGTTCTGTTAGTCAAAGTCAGAAAAATAGCAGCAATCAGTGGTTCCCAACCAATTAAGGCAAATACTCAATCTGTATTTTGATGGAATAAATGTCTTTGCAATATAATTTTTATCTACAACTGCATATGTAGACCATGTTGATTTGTTTCTTAAGGTTAGAAGACAATGAGGACAAAGCGATGCAGGCTGCAGCAGTTGACAGGGACCTGTGGTTAACCACAGTCATAGTAGCTGTCGGGTTTGGAGAGAGTCACATTGCTGGTCTGTGTATAATCCCCCCCCAACTCCTGCAGTAAGCCCACCGAGCCCTGCGGGAGTGCCTTACTGCTCAGCCAACTAGTCCACTCAGCACAACAGTGCTAACAAGGTATCGTCTCTGCCTATCAGCTACAGTGCTCTCAGCGCTGTCATACTTGGACGCGCAGGAGTAAAGCCACATAATCGCCTCATCAACAGCCAGGTTCTCCCCATGATTCCCCGGACGGCTTTCTGCTGTAATGATTGGTGACATGATCAAGGCCAGATCACTTGCTGTGTTATTGTCTGGCTTGCAGTATTTTTTCTAAGGGTGCTCAGGAGACATAGGCCAGAGTTTTTACATCTTTACCTTTAAGCTGTGCTACGCTTTTGCTGTTTACCATTAGAGACAACTGATTGGTTGGCCCCATAAGTCTTAATGAATGAATGAATGAATGAAAAATGTAATGAATGAATAAGAATAAATTAAGAAGCCATGTTCTAAATTAAAGTGATCAGGCTGCTGTGACTTAAGCCTGGTTGGTAAAACACAAGTTAGCCATGCCAAGGAATGAGGGTTTTATCCTGACCAAGTTGGCACCACCTCTTTTCATGCATGCTGACTAGCATGGACTCAGACTGCCAAACTGGACACAGCTTTTTGGAAATTACATGCTTGCACTTCCCATCCTGTCCTTTGCTTTCATTGTGCCCTGCCAAACTTTGCAGCTCTGTATTAAAAGGAAAAGAACAGTATTGAGTACGTCTTTAGGGATGTTTCGCAACAGCGCTGATGGCATTGGATCTTAGTTCGGTTTGGCTTGCTGAGAGTATATCATTCTCAGTGCCATGGTCACTGAATCTGGTCATGCATTGTCATGCTCGGCCTCTATTCAGACAGAGGTGGCAACAGCTGCAGTTCACCATCCAGTGACGTAGTACCGAAGGCCAGCACTTGGGGGCAGTGGGTGCCCATGGAATTTGCCAGTTGCTGCTGCACACACAGGGGCTGAAAAGCCACATTGTTGCAAAGGAATTGACCTAATGGGTTTTCTCTCAGCCCACATAACACACGGCTATGTGTGCCACTAATGTCGTTTTTTAGACGTCTGATCTTTAAAGGGGAGAAAAGTGTGAAATGGCTGAACGGCATTCAAATTGGTCTGTCCTCTCTGATCAATACTTTCACCCTCCCACTGTAGACGGAGAGGGGAAAAACGAAGGCTAAAGAACAGATTCATCATTATTATCTTTCCTGTGCATGGAAACAGAAGTGAGACTGCCTCTGACGTGGTGGAAGGCAGCCCATCCCTGCTTGGTCTCTCCTTTTAACGCCTCACTTGCACCATCAGGGCCTTCACCGTACCTGTTATCGATGAGACCTGTTGTATTGATCACTCTGCTGTTCGATCATATCTGAATTATTTATCATACGAGCCCCACAGTGATGATGAGATGCAGTGCCTTACCAACAACGCATCAGTCTCCTCTGGTTCTTTCGGTATAGCTCTCTTATGTATCATACTATCAGACTGACACCTCGTCTCTGTTTTGCACCTTTTGTGCATTCCATCATAGTAGCTCTCCCTCAGAGATATAAACATCAAATCTCCATCTCTTTTCTGACCCCACTTCTTCATGTGCGCTGCATTTTGCTAATAGACATCGGTAGCTCTTGACATGACACAGATTTGTGGCCACATGTGTTCTGCTGCTCTTGTTTGATTATGGGTGTCATGTATGGCCCATGTCGCTTTCTTGCAAAGAAAGTGGTGACAGAGAGTGGCAGAAAGCTCTATAACATATGCTGTGCTCACTATTTCCACTTCTTCCACCTTGTCATTCAGCTCAGGTGCCCTCACTAACATAACATATCAATTTTTAATGCACAGCCATATGGTGGTCTTGTTTTTCTTCAGGTACTCTGCCAGATAAATATGAGTAAAATACAGCAAGAAAAAAAAGCTCATTCCTGCCGTTGTTTTCACATAAGTCGTAAAGGCTTTTGGCTCTATCAATTGGTGGTCAAAATGCTTAAAGCACTTCTTTAGAGTAGGACCAATTACCTGTTATTGGCAAAGGACTGATTTGATGGCAGATGTATGGTGGTCCAAATGGTGATGTCCTTGATGTTGGCTATAGACCCAGCATGTGAGGTGACATCCAATCATGTCGAGATGGCTGACCCGTCTCTTTATGTCCTGAGTGGTCTTGAGAGATGATCTTTTTAATGCTGATTGGTCGGATGTCTTCTTCACACCTGAGATCCCAGCCTTGGATCAAACACAGTCTGCCACGGGATGTGATAGAAAACACAGGACCTTCCGCTGCAGACCCCTGATGTGTATAATTACTCAGACATTTAATAAGACAAGCAGCAAATTCAGTGTCATGTGTGTGTGCTGTTCTGCTTCCTCCCTGTCAACATTTTCCATGTTAGCTTTCACTTGGCTGTCTCTCTCCTGCCGACGGGTGTTGTTTGCTCGATTGTTTGTGTGTCACCTCGCATGTCTCTGTGTGAGCAGGAGGAATTTGCTACCACAAAAGAATGAAATTGAGAGGGGAAAAAGTTCCCTTCCAAGCCCTGTAAGTAGAACAAAAGAACAGAAAAAAAAATCTTGATGTTATTATGCCGGCAACATCTTCTGAGCTTCTGATATAAATGAACTAAGGCTTCTAAAATTGTCATTTGAATTATGCCTTTCATCTCCCCATGGTTTTTAGTGAAGCAGTTCAGCCTAAGTCTCAAGTGAATGTTTTTTTCTTCCCCTGTTTGCATTTCTGAACAAGCGCCATAACTGTAATGAATTCTATTATTTTAAAACCAATTACTGTTAGTTGGGAGCTTTTTTTTTTCCCACCGCGGTTCACATGCTCTCTGAGGAATAGTGCCGTTGCAGTGTCGACTGCTCTCAGAACCTGATGGTATTTCTTTCTATTTCCCTAACCACCCATACTAATGTCGTTTTCTGGAGTTACTATACGGCACCTCCATCATACAGCATTCAGACGAACCAGAAAGGAAGGAATCAGAGCAATAAAGGGTTTCATTTTATGATTTTAGACAAATTACGTTTTGCAAAATCTGTTAAATATTTAAAAAGGTAAGCAGTCTTTGAATGGGAAGGAATTCTATACAAAGCTTTGAAATCACAAGGCATACAATGCTTCCTTGGCCATGACTTTCAAGGGCTGATAACAGGGCTTAAAGTAAGGGTTGTCATCAAATGTCCTATGTTATAAAAAGGTATGTTCTCACACTGTACTTTAAGGCATGATCTCTTTATAATCTTGTACCTTTTAAAAATCACAAAAGGAATCAAAGAATCTGATTCACCTTTTAGTTTCATGTATGCCATTAAAAGAAAGGGAGTGTGTATAGTGCATGTGGGTAGTCACATGCAGTGTTTCCCCTAGGTTTACAGCTTTTGGGGGGGAGTGCGAGGAGACGGACGCTGACACGAACACTTGAAGGAATCTTGGTGTTCATGCGTTACTTTTAATGACAGATGTCCTGTTCTATTGGAAAGGTATCCTTAAATGACTTCTTTCCCTGATTTCCAACTCTATCCACTATCCTATCTCTACAATAAAGGCAAAAATAAATCTAAAAAAAAATATATCAACTTGACCTTCAAGGGGGGGGCGGGCCGCCTACCTAATATAATGGTAGAGGAAACACTGACATGTATGCAGCGCCTTTGCTGATTGGAATGTCTGAAAGATTTCTAATTTTTCCCCTTTTCCTTATTATATGTAATTAATGCTTTGTGGTCTTACAATAGTGTCATTTAAATCACATTGGACCTCTTTGTCCACTGTAATTATATTTATTCGTGATTGCTAAAGACTTGTACAGTCACTTTTACGGACATGATTACAAAGTTTCTCTTTGACACTGCCCTCCATTATTTTCTATTCTAAGCAAAGGACTAATTGGATCCTACTTCAGAAGGTGGACTATATTGTTCACTTTTTCTTCTTCTTCTAATAGAATCATTCACATCCAGTTACTTGAAACACCAGTGTGAAACTTCAGGCTGCATTCTTGGAAGTTGTCCCGAACTTTAGAAATGCAGTTTAGTGCTATACCTTACCCTAAAAAAAAAAAAAAAAGGCATTTGTTGTCTGCTGCCATATGCACATGAACACACCCCCTGAAATAGAGACGGTAAGAGAGAGAGAGAGAGAGAGAGAGAGAGAGAGAGAGAGAGAGAGAGAGATTAGACACGTTCACTCATTAAAAGCCAGCCAGTCAGTCTGCCTTGAAGATTGATTTATAGCTTATATAATAAGCTGAAAGGTTACCTCAAAACAGATTTTCTCCATAATTGACCAATTTAGTACCGCGCTATAAGCATTGATGTCAAGCTGAGATGTTGTGGTATTTCTGTCTCTCTCCTTGCTTGCTCTCCTCCTCTCGTGCGTTATCACTGATATTACAGTGTCATGATAAGTTATCAGAGTCTGTATGAAATATTCAACATGTTGTATTTGGGATGTTAACAGGGTGGGGTCCCAAAAAACCTGGGGCCCACTGGCTGCAGCATTAGTTAGCATCACTGAGTGCTCCCCTAATTAGCTCACTTTGTGCAGCAGCTGTCTGCTATTAGGACCCTTTGTTCCAGATGTTATCTCATTAGAATGGCATTGATCATCCTAATGACTCTGGGAGAGATTATTGGTCCACATTAGTGTGACCCGCTTGCTCCCTGTTTCCCTGAGGTCAAACCACAGTAGCTTCCCCCATCCATATGTTCCGTTGACGATCAAAGTATGCCGACCATTACCAGTAGTCTAGGTTTGTTGAATTACCTGTAATATCTCTGGGTTTTACTTGGAAACATCATCATTTATGAACATTGAGCCTTTTGCTTTCTTAATAATAGTTAGAATGGCTTTTCTTTCTAATGTGATGTGCATGACTTTAAGTCCATCTACCCATCACCTTGTCTGTCAAAGCTTTATTTTCTGCATCAAGGATTTTTTACACCGTTTCCTTTCATATTAAACACCTTTTACAGAATGTTTCAGTTTCGAGCTTCACTGGTGATATTGAGTGTTTTCATTCTTATTATTTTGCATCCAAGGCCCTCAGTTCTTGCATGTGTGCATGTTTTATGGTAGGATATGTGTGTGAGTGCATGTCTCTTTGCACACATGAGTGGGTTTGTCTTTCTGTGTGAATGCTCTGCTGTGATAGGAAGAAAGGAGGGGGGGGGGGCTTTGGTCTTGGTGGCTTTGTAGCTTTGTGGACAGACACGGCTTTGCCAGGGCATCGCTGACAGCTAAGAAGCGAGCGGTTCCCTCCCCTGCCACAACAAGCACAGAAGTACACAGAAATCTACTCCTCTTATCCCTTTGTTTCCCCCCTCGAAGCAGACCATTTCAGAATTCTGCGAAGCCATCGAGGCATTTCAGAGACAGAGAGGGCGTGAAGATTGTGTGAAGGAAAAGAGGGAGAAAGATGGAAAGAGAGGTGGAAGGTTGAAAGTGGGATTGGGCAGAGGTGAGTAGGGAGGGAAAGAAAGAAATAGTGTTAAAGCAAAGTGATGGGAATAGAGTTCAAGACAGGGAGAAGCGAAATGTCTTATTACTCTCTCCAGCCTGTCCCTCCCTCTCACTAGTGAGCAGTGTAACTAATCCTGACTTGACCAATTCCCTCAGACTGCAGTGTAAACCTGTCTTCTGCAGCACAGCGTGCCTCTGGGCACTCTGCTCCCGACAAGACTTTTAGATCTTTTCTTTCCCCCTTCTGCACACCTTTTGTATTAAGTTGGTGCCTCTGTTTCATACTTTAAACTCAAATGTGCACTAAAACAATCATGCTTAATTGCATCCATCTCAGCGGTTCATTCCTCAGGTTTTCAGGCTCCACGGCCTAATGAAAACGGAGAGGCATTAGTTTAATTATAACGTACCTTGCCTCTTATCGAGGAGAGATTGTTTTTATTTGGAGCCCTAATGAATTTCTCATCAGTTTGTTATTAACATTGTGCTATCAGGGGCTCAAGTGGGGAAGCAGCCAATTACATGGCTTTGTTCTCCCTGATGGACAAGTATTTGCGCCTCTGCTGAGGGAGAAATAACTCGAGAAAATGCTACGGGAAGAAAAACACAGCAACATCTTCCTGCCATCTACCGCCAGACAATTTTCTGCTTCAGGTAAAGTGTAATGTGTATGTGTGATTTCTTGTAAGGCCTTTCTACGTACGCCAGTTAGGTGAGCATTTTTTTTTTTGGAGTAACAACTGGCTCATCAATTGCTCAAGCTGTTTTGGAAAGATGATTGTTGGCAGCTACAACAATGGCTTAATCTGAAAGAACATCAAAGCAACACGGCAGAAGTTATGGATAGACGCTGCCCAGTCAGCTGTAGGTAAGATGACATACGCAAATTTGACCATTGTTTTCCTGCCCATTTCAAATTGGGCTATTAAGACATGGGGGAGCAGTGATTCAGTACAGACAAGGCCGTTTCCAATGCAGTAGGGGGAAGCTGAGAGTATTCACACAGCGGATTAAGGACATGTAACAATAATCGGACATTTTTCCCCGTTTCCCCTGTCTGTATATGGCATGCCTTCCTTAACCTAAAACCCATTTGGAACCCATTTAATGGAATATGAAGAGAACATAATGATGTGTGGGGCCTTGTTATTTGCCTTTGTTCACAAAACACTTTCCTAGTTTATTGCATTTTACGGTTGAAGGGCTTGATCACTAGTATTATGGCTTTGTAAATGGGAGTCAATAAATTACCCTCTGATTAAAGACGATGCCCTCACTTTAGGTGTGAGAGCCATTCGCTACGCATGGTTTGCGCCAGTCTTTTTTGTGTATACTAGTTTAATCACTTTAATTTCTCTTTCATTTTAGCTCCCTTCACCTCCATAACTCTCCGACGTCCCTGACAGTTCAACACAACACAAACAGTTTTGAGGCTGAGTTATGGAAAGCTTCTGAAAGACGGTTTTCTTTCTAAAAGTGATTGACCTATTCCAGGCCCAGACAGTCCCAAATATGTGTCTGCCTGAGGAGGACTGAAGCTTGCTGTTAACCTACCTCATCTTGCCTCTCTTTACTGTGTTAGCGCTTTAAAAGATTGTGTTTTTAAAAAAACATAAATTCTTAAGCCAGAGACATGAAAATTCAATTTTAATAAAAGAACAATCTATATTGTTCTTTGGTGTTCTCTATCTGAATTAGTGAAGTAACAAGATTTCTGTTTTAAATTGCTTGTTGGAGGAAGTTAAAACATGTCAAAAGAAAAGGCTAAAACTTTCTAGGACAGTGAAAACACTGTCTCTGAACAATTAGGAACATTCAACCGAGTCCATTACATTTACAGTAAACTATACCGTGGTTAGACACATCTTCCCCACACCCGTTTTTTTTTTCAAGCCATGTATTGCAAAGACTTGACTTGGCAAAAAAAAAAAAAAAATGCAAATGTGTTAAGGTCCAGAAAGCTTGCAAAGTTTTCTTTTTTTTGCATAGTGATTTAAACTATGCCTCTTAATTAGTGGTTGTATCTTTATTTTATTCATAAATTCACTAGCTTTTCACTAAAAACATGAAATGGAGCTTTGGGTTATGGAGAAACAAGGATGTGGTAAATAACAAGACAGATGGTCCAGGTCTGTTGACAGAAGCTTCATGCATGGCAACGAGGGAAGAGGATCGTACTGCAATTCTGCTGACCAGCTTGTCATAGGCAAAATGCTATTCTCTCCCCCCCCTCCTCAGCCCCCTCCCTCACCAGTTCCCCATCCCACCGGTATGTTTCATTCATCTTCAAACCTCAGACACACTGATTGATACACTGTGGAATAGCCTCTAGCCTCATTTTCATTTAAAAAGCCAACAACTTCCCAGATGCACAAAAGAGTCGCAGGCCATTATGGGACTGAATAACCATAAGCCACGCAAAATAATAATCTGTGGCCTTAGTGCCACCCTCTGTCTTCCATTAATGAATGAGAAAATAAAATATCAAAGCAAAAAATAATTAAATGTCATATGGCAAGCATCATTTATTGATTGTATCTTGGTTTGCTTTGGGATATGTCCTATTGCTGTAATAGCTGCATAAACAGTGTGATGCTGCTTATTGAAATGCATAAGAAAACATTATGCCTTTGAAGAAAGAAGATGTGTTGTGCATGTGTCTTATTGTGCACAGTAGGGCCGGTGTGGGTTTATCAATTACCAAAGATAATTAACAATCTGAAGGTCTCTCTCGCAGCGGCATCATAGACGGCTGGTTTTTGACACTTTACAGATTGTTTACTGCTTTGTTGTCCCAGCTGCTGCAACGCTACACATTTGTGTGCAATGCAGGTGCCTATACTCGGTGGAGACTCCTTTGCCAGGTTAAGGTCCTACACCCGCTAGTCCGGATTAGTCCCACCACTGGAGGAGGATGAGTGGAGGGAGTCAGGAGGATAATGAGGGCATAGGGTGGGGTGGGCCCCGGGGCAGCCAGCCAGCAGGGCCCAGCTAGGTGGATCTGCCTGTGGTGCTAAGCCTCTTAACTCACTCCATCCTCACCATCCATCCAACAACTTGTGTAACGCCACACACCGCCTGCGTGACAATGTGTGTGAAAGCAACACGGTTACTACAGCAGACATACCTGTAATTCCAGTCTCCACGTGACGACTAACCGAACAGTCTGAATGGATTAAAGCTTGTGGGAGTTGTGTGATGACCTTGCATATTTCTTTAAGTTTCATTAAGTTGCATTTGCATGTTACCCCAAAACACTTGTGGAAGTCCTGAGTCCACAGAATAATGAGAAATGGGCTAATTTGAATTTCATATGAGCCAAAAGATACCTTTAAAAAAAAATTATCTCTTCAGTAGCAGACTTATTCAGCACCATGGAGAGCGATAAAAACGGAGCACTGAAAACATCCTCTGCCTCTGCCTCTATTCCGACACAGTCCTCTTGTCTCTTTCCTAAGTTCTGCCTTGTTTTCTTTAATAGACATAACGTTTTACTTGTTAAACAGCATTTAGAACGGTGCATTGAATGGAGGAATAATGAGGGCACGATTGATACTGCTCATTCAAGAAATTATTTTGTGGTTTGGAGGATAGACATGCATGCAGGGCATAAGTAGCTAGCTTCAGAAAGTATGTGTCTATAACATCAAAACAAACGTGTCATCTAACGACATTCTCCTTGATCATTGTTTCACATTATACCTTAAAGTAAAAAAAAAAGCTGCCATCCGTCTCTTGGCTTGTGGCCACGAGTTAACTTGTACTAAATTAGGCCGGAAGTCTTCTTCATTAAGGCATCTGCGGCTGAAAAATAGCAGCAGTGACTCGTATCAAACAGTTGTCAAGCATAATTGCCACCTCAGATGGCTGAGTATGCAGTCTGAAACTTCCAGTTAATAAGTGGCTTAAGTTAGGCAGGCGCCATGACTTCACTTTCAAGTTTGGGGAGGTACCGGTGAATTCATTAAGCAGGAGGCAAAGATACAAACGGCAGAGTGTTTTCCCCGCATTGCGTTGCAACGGCTCGTGATGTTGTGATGGATGGCAGAGGACAGATTGATGCTCCATATAAACGCTTTTATAAGTTACAGCACAGGCACAGAGATGTTAGTTGTCATTCGTTGCTGTGCCTCCCCTCAGAAAAAGTATACACCTAATGTTGTTTATTTGCTGTCAACAGTTTCCGCCTCGCACTAGACTTTTGTTAACGGATATAGATTGAACTTGTTCCTGCTCCCCGAACAGACAACCACACCTCTCTGCCCCCCTTATCTCACTTCCCCCCCCCCCCCTGCTGCCTCAAACTCTTGGTCTCACTCCCTTTTATGGAATGTAAAACTTGACTGTGGTTTTTTCTTTTTGACCCACTGTTTTGTTTGCGATTAGAAACTAAAATTGAAAGTTGTTATTGTTAGAAAATATGGAAAGAGAAATTAGTTCCAAACGTGTACTTATATGCTTCTGTTTTGAATATGTTTGTTTTTGTAACTGTTAGCATGGTGTTGCTCCAGGTACAGAGACGATGCCTGTCATTCTTCTGCTCTCGTCCCGTCTCTATAAATAGAAGTCTCTCTCTGCGCTACGATTCCTCTGGGGCTTTGTACTCCTCTCCCTCTCTCTCTCTCCCCCTTCATCCTTATCGCCCGCTTTTCTCCTCCACTCTCTCCTGTGACTCTGTTAGGCTGTCTTTACATCCATCAAATATCCATATTATTATACAGCATCTTTACTTAAGACTAATTTACTTTGACTTAGATCAGCCAGTCTACACAACAGCGATATGTTTTTTTTTTTGCTTTACGGCATCTCATTAGAGATCCCACTCTTCTGCATTGAAATGTGCATCAGAGTCTTTAACGTCTTTGTTTTTGAACCATATATATTAAGTACTATTTTTAAAGTGATCAGTTGTCTAAAGTTAATTTGCTCATAATTTACCAGACCTGGTTAGATGTCGTAATTAGCGGTTATCTTTGGCGTCATCTTGGATGACTAACTTATCACCTAATTAAGCAGACAATAAGCACCAAACATTAACATCTCCAGAAATCAGAGAGGGATGATTTTTCTGTTTTATGACTTCCCAGATTATTTATAGGCTGTACAGGCTTGAGTGAGAAGCAGAGAGTGGCAGCTTTTACTTGTAAGTGTCACTCAGTCAGACAGCATCTGGTATTAAGCTTCCACAGCACATCACTGCACAGGGTGACAGTTTGAGGGTGGATGATGGCTTTTTACAATCTGAATTATGTAGAAACAAAGGAAATCAGATGGAGAAAACCAAGGTCTCTATTGTAAGTGCAGCACGAGGTGTCTGCCACCTTCAACTTGCTTTGACAGCTTGACGTGCCATATGGTGTGCACTTGTATAGGTTAACAGCATTAAGAGTGTGAGCCTAATGTCTCACCAGTGATAAAGGTTTTTGTAAGGCAGTGATATGTAATAGTGAAATGTTTCTGTACATTTTTACGCATTCATTTCTATTTCTTATTTCAGGACTGTACTTTGGTTCGCAAAGACATAAATGACAAAAAACTAGGTGTTTTGATTAATCCAATATTTATGGTAGAAAATATGGGATTGTTGGACTTCATGTATATATATCCTCTGCATCTTTACTAGAGGCAATCACATCTTCTAAGAGAAGGGTACTTACATTTGCTGGACTGTTGAGTTCATGAAATCAATAGGATGGGAGAGCAAGATTTCAAACATTTGCGCTTTAATCAAGTATTTCTTTAATGTGAATAAAAAGAAGAGGTTAAATTCCTGTGCACCTCAAAACAGCACAACAAGCCGTAAGAGCAACACTGTAAAGCACAATGCTTCTTATCTTATTTCAGGCTTCTAATGATTCTGTCCCCACGCTGTGCGAGGCAATATGTGATAACTTTGTTAGATATTGCTATAAAGATATTAAATGTGATGAATTTACTAAAGAGTCCTTTTTCTGGGAGCAAGAACTCCCAGTTTCTACGTCTTTCTGCTGCTCTTTGTGTTATACAAAACACATTGTCCCTCCTCAACCCAAAATAAATCCCAAAAGCTTATTTTTCACCACTTCATTGGCACCAATTATTCTGACAAGAGCAGATGACTAGCTTGAGCTTCATCTGACTGCATCAACATGGTGTGAATCCATGACCATAATGCACAGGCCTCCACCCAATAGTTAAGATGCACACATGCTAAGTGAGTAAGCATTGCTCGTGTGCAATTTTTTGTTTTTGTTTGTTGTGATAAATTCAGACTTCATTGTAAGTTTATTGTAAATGCTTGTGTCTCTATTACCATGAAATTTTGATTAATCGCGCAGCTCTACTCTGTATTTCTTGAGTTATACGGCTTACATCATATCAATTTGATTGTATTTTATGAGGCAGGGGTTTTTTTTGCACAAAAAAAAAAATGCTTTAAGTAACTCAGCATCAGGTCGTAATTAGGGAGAACTCATTAAAATTAACGTAACTGTAGCTATTCTCGTTTACAAACTAAGTTTTAACTAACCTGCTAAATTGAAAACATGTGGTGACGCAGAATTTTGTGGTCGTGATGGCAATTTGTGTTTGCCTTTGTAAATCAACCCCCAAATCTAAATAATGACATTAGCCAAGTGCTTGCCTTCCGAATAATTACCATCAAGTGGGATGTGACGGCAGGAGGCTCCAAGGGGCTGATGTGAGCTCATCAGGGAGGCCAGCCATTTACTCCAATCGACACAAAGACAGTCTGCTCTCCCTCAGGTCCTCCTACCCACACCCGGAGATGCTGACTGTGGGGTGTTGCTAATTAACTCAATGAAGATGAGGTTTCTGCCACAGTTGTCTTAAGCAGTGCTCAGGTGTGCCTGCAATCCTATCTGGCTTGAAGCCAGCTTGGCGCTCTTCCCTTCCAGCACACTTCTTTTTCGTCATCATTGGAATAATGTGTATGCTTCACACACTACATTTACTTTTACATTAATTTCTCATGCACTGCATAACTACCTACAAAAACTATATAGCATGGAACAAAAAAAACTTTCAGTAATGGACTTTCTTGTATTTAGTCGTGCTTTTCTTTGCACTTCTATGATAATGTATTACCCACTTTATTCCTGCTTGTTCAACAGGAACTTGTAGTGACATGTTTTTCCTGTTGAGCTAATTGCATTCTCGAGAACTAAAAGTAGCTGTGACTTGACCATGAAGGAGAGCAGCACAGGAGGTAATTACTGAACGAAGTGCTTTTTTTTTTTTTCTATGAGGAAAAGACAATGGAGACGCCATCAATAAGGACAAACTTTCCTCCACCCTCTCGTCACACACTCTGTAATGAAGACCTTTGCTATTGGCTTAGATGGATGAGGGCAGCGCTTTGAAAGCGAGCACACAAGAGGCAGGTAGATGTTTGTTTTGGGCCAGCTCATGGAGGATATATTGGAATGGGAGTGGGCCTGTTTGGGAGAAAGGCGCATTAAGGCCAGGGTGATTAAGGAACAGAGTTGATGGAAAACGAAGCACTATTGACAAGGCTTTGTCTTCTTCGGCTCTCCCTTGTGCTCACATTGATGCCCCTGTCTAGTCTCCTCCAGGCTAAGCTACCCGACTGGATTCACAAAACGTAAGAGGGATTGATTGTTCTGCAGCAATTTTCTATGCAAGCCCCGGACCAGCGGATCGATTGTGTGAGGTTTTCAGGAGTGGTGGTCTTGTGTTTCTATTACTGTTAATCATTACTCCCATGGCCTTTTTATATCAGGCACTGATGAGTAGGACCACAATGTTCAATTAATACCCTGGGTGAAAACTAGCAAGTGGTTGATGTCTTTTTATGCTATGACTACCACTGTGCACTATCCGCCTGCACACTCCCTTCATGACCAGTTTTCTGCACACAGACTTGTCAAGCGTACCTATAACCTCCCCATTATAGACACTTTTCCCCCTATTTAGCATATACAGGCATAACAACTGTTACTCCTTCATGCATGTGCTCATCATGTGATTTATCAAACACACACTCAGACACACACATATACATGCACAAACCTTAAAATCCACCCAGAGAGGCTCCTGTGTGGAATACAGAGCCAATGCTCCTGACTTGAAAGCCTCTCCACCGCCTCAGATGTGACATCAGCTCGCTCTGTCTCTTGCTCCCCCCCCCTCCTCCTTTCCCCCGCTACTCCCTTCCTCTTTCCTATCCTCTTTCATCAGCTGAGCCCATCTTTTGACACTTCAGAAGGTGTTCCTCACATGCCTGTCACCTCTCCCCTCCTCCACCGGCGCTTTCTTCCCAGCTCTCTATTGAGAGCACGCGTCTCTGTCTGAAACTTATGTACTTTGTAGAGTTAACGCTTTGGCGTTTGCATCACCTTGAAGTTGGTAAGTGGTACTGAGCGGAGAGACCGATCTTTAGTGTTTAAAGAGAGAAGAGCTCGGAAACGTTGTGTGTTAGTGTGGCATGGCGAGCTGGCAGACATCACACTCAAGAAAGGGGGAGGGAAGGGAAGGAACGGTTTCACCTTGTACCTGCACTTCCTTACAACTTTGAACAACAGACTGTGAAGAAGGTAGAAGGTTAAGGACTTCAGTTTCTCCTTTTGTTTAAAAAAAAAAAAAAAAAAAAAGTACTTCTTACTATTCTCTGCAGGTCTCAGTGCATCCTTTTTACAGCTACATTAATCCATTTATGTATGAAGCCACCACCAAATGTCATTTTTTCAGATGTTGTATTATCATTTGTCCTTCTCCAGATTGCGAGCAAAAGGTATGGAGAGCAAAGAAATCTCATCAGGAGACCTGCGCCAAGCTGGGTTGCGTCGTCTACACTTAAAGACATTGATTAATAATGTATATATCTGTGCTTGAACCGTGATGTTTTCCCTGCTGAGACAGAGTGCAGCACTATGTAAACACATCGTGTGGGCTGAGCTGCGTCGACACCCACGTGCCTGCTTAGGAGCAGCTTGGCGCCGGCTCAGAGGAGAGCGTGTTACCTACGTGTGGCTGGAGGTGGTCTCTGGCACTGGGAAATGTATTCAGTTTGTTGCTGCTGCTGTGCGGTGCTCACTCGCACATGTGTGGGTTTGTCCAACATAACGTACAGCAGTGCACGCCTGACATGTGGTCGTATGGAACAAGAAAGTTCTGGTGTTTGTGTTTGTTCTGGTGTATTTGTACATGTGTAGCTGTGTGTGTGTGTGTGTGTGTGTGTTGGTGGTATATGTGTGTGGGTAATAAACTGGAGCAGGTTCTGAGAGCAGTACCCTCAGGTTGAGATTTAGTAGCGCTCCACAAGAACTTGTTGTTTTATGACTTTTAGCTTTAAGGATGACTAGTTCTGTCCTATCTGCTGCTTTACAGCACGCATTAGCTGCTACCCAGTTTGAACATATTCTCCATATGTCTCCCATGCGGACAGCACTTGAAGTTACATGTTTCACACCCACATTTCCCAACATAATTTATACGCTTCTATTGGTAGACTAGGGAAAAGAATACAAAGTTAACAAGCATCGCAAAGTCCCTGATACACTTTATTTGCAGCTCATTGGCAGAACAGATGATGGCAGGAATAAGGAAAGCTAACAGAAGTCTCTCAGAACCGCCTCTTCCTCTGAGGTTTTTGTATCTCTCCCTGACGTAAAGAGACATCAGTGGCTGGCTGCAGTGGCCTTTCAGCACTGTTTCCTCCATCGTCAGTCTTCATGTAGCAGAAGCAGGGTTCCATTTCCTTGGTATTATCCTCTCCCCATGTAAAACCATGGCTCCTATCGAGGTCTAATCCCCAGCATGGAGAGAGAAGAGCATGCATCCCAGACTTGTATATATTTTTTCCTCACACAAAGCTAAAGAAAGCCCTAGGAATGCAGTTCATGCCATGCTGGGATCAGTATGTGCGCAATGCACGCGGACAAAATGGGATTTTGGCTGGTCGAGCAGGAGAGCAAGGATAGAGAGGGGAAAGCGACGCTGGGACTTGAAAACCATTCCATTCTGGAGAGCTTTACTTCATTATCAAGTGAATTTATTATTCCCTGGAGTAATGCTAGCATTAAATGAGGCTTTTTTTTTTTAATATGCTGGTCAGACACGCTGCTCGTGGCCATTTGAGCTTTGGAGGAAATAGACACAGAGGAGTAAGCAAAGCAGCTCAAAAAATTCAGCGTGGGATTTTCTGCCCCTCTGGATTTAGTTATTTGTCAGAGAAGGAAGGAGCTGTGTTTGCTGTTTTTCTATTTTATGATTATTGTCTGTTAGTTTTTTGTTTTGCGCTGTGACCAATGGCCCAGTGCCATCTCTCCCTTAGTTCAATAAACACTTCCATGAATGACATTATTCTTAGGCATCAAGCCAGAGCAGGGCTGGGGAATCACACTTTTATTAGAAAACATGAATCTTGTCACTGGGATGCCTAAGGAATATTGATGGTCGTAGCAGTCCGGATGGCATTTGCAGATAAAGTGGAGCTTAATATTCAGAATTATCATAAGGGTATCTATGTCATTCCTCAAGTTGAGCTTTGGCTTTATCGATCGATGCTGGTTTCAGAAAAACGAAAGAATTAATTAAAGCTACAGATCGATTTTAAAGATAACACATTTTGTGCCGCCTCTCTGATGCCACTTCTGCTCGGATATGATGGATGTTAAAAGGATTGTTGTAAGAATATTTAGGCCTCACTGATGGGTGAGTTAGGACAAAAAGTTTTCTTTAAAGTTGGCTGGAGCCTTTTCTTTCCCTAGCTTGGCACAGGGCTAAACGCTCTTGAATCCACAGAAATAAATTCAACAGCTCCTTTCACAAATTAGATTCAGAGTACTTTGAATAATGAATGGTTCCCTCCTAAAAATGAAGCCATATTGCGTGCCATCACTTTGTATATATCAGGCAGGAGAGAGTGCTTCTGTCGCTCATTGTCATTCCCTTGATTCTCACCCCTGCGGTTGAACCTGTTATTAAACTATACTATTCTTGAAACATCTTCCTTTTCCTTTTTAAATCTGTCATTGATGGCTTTTGTTTTTTGTCCTTTCATTTGCTCTAACTGACAAACACTGTTTTTTTGAACACCCTTAATCTCTCTTTGATGAATTAGTTTTTGTTTTTTTTCCCTCTGCCCTAATAGACACATCAAGTTCTCGAACAAAAAGCCGTTTTTCCCTGCTCGAAAATGGAGTCAGTTAAATAGACATCATTTCCCTCTGACAAGTTAATGCTTTGTTTTCCTGTTTATGGGGCGTCATGTGAGCACGACGAGTAAATTATTGTCACTGCTGTCAGAGGTATTAAATTTCCTGAAGTTATCTCTTAGCTGCATTTGCCTAATTTTGCTGCTAGCTTGGCCTGTCTGTAGGGTCTGATATTGCCAGCTCTTGTTTATGGCACTGCTCTCCAGAATTAGAACAAATTAAGATCCTCATTATTTTATTTGCTGGATGCGGGGTTTTTAATGGTCTTTCAACAAATTAAATAACCTCCGGGCATGAGCAGGATTAATTAGATAATAAGAATCACATCTCTTTTCATCTTTTTTTTTTAAAATAGATTATGTCTTGATGGTTCCAGGGATTGAAATGGCCCTTTGTTTTAACTGCGGATCGGAGTGCGAATCATTGTGGCAGAAAATCTACTAATTATTTACAGAGAACCAGGAGAGCGTAGTTTTCTTAAATGTGAAACTATTAGGTAGGTACCACCTGGTCGTATCCTTCAATCCACTATAGGGAAAGAAAAAAAGAGGGGTCTTCTAAACACAGAGCGAATATATTTCAAATAAAGAGTTTGAAGGCCCCTGGTCTGTTTCATTGAATATTGCAGACAATCAAATTTATGAGAATAGATACAGCATTGAGACTGCTGTTTTTCTTTTCACCTTGACTGTCTAAAGGAGCTACTAAAACATGACCACTGTAAACAAACATTCTGAAGATAACAAATGTGAATATTAACAGCCCTAGTGCAGTTCTTCAGGATCGTTTTTGATTGCACCCACTAATGGATGGACCTTTTTGTTTTACCCACCAAAGACCCTCTCAATGTGTCCTGTTGCCTTTTGTAAATCCTGCAGAATAACCTGATGAATTTATTCTTATAATAATAACAACAGTAATAATCACTTTATTTATATAGCACTTATCTAATCGAGGTAATGAAGGGCTTTACAGAATGCATATACAGCCAAATAAAACAGGGGGGCAGACTGTGCTTTTGTTTTATTGGCAGGCTGAGGTTAAAGGCGATCTATTGAACTCACTTTCACCTTTAATGATGTCAGTCTGGCACACCTATTGAGCAGCGTTGGGAAAAGTGTTGCTCAAAAACCTCCTTATTTATCTTTTACTGGAGTCAGTTAAAGTAGATAGGACAGTGGATAGAGTTGGAAACAGGGGGGGGGGAGAGGGAGTGGGGAATGACATGCTGGAGAGGAGCAAAAGGTCAGAGTCCAAAACACAGGCCTCCCGCTTTGACGACAACAGGGGGCGGGTGAACCAACGCCTAGGCCGACCTCTATCTTCTGTTTCAATTTAATTCATTCTGGGTCGTTGTTTTATAGTGTTAAAAAGTTTGTAATATTTTATATACAAGCACAAAATTAAAACAGAGTAATAATAGGTTTTGAACCACTTAATTGTGATACACCTGAAAGCTACTTTGATTTCTTAAAGTAATTTTTTTTAGCTCTTCAATCAAGGCCCAGAATTGCAGCGTTGTGCTTTGTTTTGTAATGTATTCTAAATGTTCCTCGAACAACATACTACAGTAATCCTGGTGTCGCCACACTTTAGTGCCACATTGATCCTGCTGAGTAGCTAACAGCCACGTCATCATACACAGCCTCACTCCAAAGGCTTGGCTCAATTTGACTGAAAGGTTCGACAAACGAAGATGGACTACAGAAATGAGAGAAAGAGTTTGCAGAGAGGAAGGGGTCATGATAAGCAGACGAATTGAAGTGCTTTATGTGTGCAGCAATACAATTACCAGCAGCCACAGCCAATCCTGTTAAGACAAGTGTCAGAGAATTAGTCCGAGGTCAGGAAGGGGAAATACAAAAAAAAATGAAAAGAAATCAAAACAGAAAATGCCTGACCTGTATTTAGAAGATTCTCCAACAAAAAGCTAGCGATATATCGATCACAAGCCGCATCATCTGAGATAAAGCTGTGTTACATGTATGTTATTAAGGTGGAGTAGAACCTGAACGCTGCATCCAGGAGAGCAGATGACCAGATAAAGTGCTGCTGCTGTGTCTGGTTCAATTACACATTATACTGGTTTGCTGCTGCCGCTGAAACATATCTCTCCCCGGCTCTCTTTACTCCTGTCATTTTCTTTTTTCACCACAACAAGTCTTCCTCTGTATATTTGTCCCTGCCCTTTCACTCAATCTGCTTGGTCTCAATTTTCTCCCCTCATATCTCTTTCTTCTTTTGCTCCCTTTATCTTTCTCATCCCACTTCTTGTCCTGTGTCATTCCCCTCATTTCCTGTCCATTGCTTCAAGCAAACCACAAACCACCAAAGGCCCTGTTCATCAACATTTATCTCACTTTTTGATTGTGAGATAATCCCAAGAGGTGGGGGGTGGGGGGGGGGGGGGGGGGGGGGTTGGTTGTGCTGTATCAGCGATGGCTCACCCAGACTCAAGTAAATGTTGCACAGAATCAATTCGCCTGAAGAGAAGACGAGAGATAGGCTTCCCCTTACAGTATCCTTTACATGAAAATAGTCTTCATGCGTATTCCTTGAGCCCAAAAAGTAGACCCTCTGAAAGGCCTCTAACTTCTCTTTTTTTATTGGTTTCTATCATCCACTTCAAGACAAGATGAGAGTAGTTTAATCTTGTCTGGGGGGGGGGGGGGCAGAGCAATCTGAACTGCTGCTTCTACAACGTTTTCTATTTAATATCAGAAGGAAAGGCATCACCATGTCGATGATGACTATTTTCCCCGCATCTTTTGCGAACAGTTTCAAACCAAGAGACACCTTCATTCATGTAACTTTCTCATGATAATCATCACGTGTCCTCATTTGAATGGAGAAAGCCTCTGGAGAAAGTGGCAAAACAGTCTAGTCGATTTTTGGTCTTCCCTCGTGAGACCTTTCACTACCTTGGAGAATGAAACGACTTTGCAGCCGTATGGCTCTGCGCCGTGTCTTAAAGGCTCTCTTTGATTTGAGGACATTGTATGGAAGAAATTAAGGTGACTTTATTTCTTCTTTATATGCTAGTATATTCCCTTTTCGACTGCCTAATGGAGTGAAGGCATATCAAAAGCCTCATCAAAGCCGGAGAGTGAGTGGTGCATTTATGGGGTGTTAAAGCACTTCAAGAGCTGTGATTTAGCATGATCTAATGACTAGAATGATGCTCACTCAAAGTCATCGTAGCCACTCAAGTTTGCCACAACACTTCACATTAATCGGCGGGATAAAGATGGTTGATTCATGCGGAAGACCGCTCTGAGCGAGGGTGTGTGAGTGCACGCGTGGTGCGTGTGCATGCTTGAGTGTACAGGGGCAAGGTAAACATGAAAGTTGAATAGTTGTGCAGGAGTTGATGATAAAACTATGCTGCTGAGGTGAGGTGCCGCTTGTAACTCTCTTCAGAGAAAAGAAAGCAGCCTTGCAACTCTTGTTAATGGCCTCTTCAACGTGAGGACTGTGTTATTAATCGCATCACGATAAAACTTCCTTTTCAACTCGCCTCTCTTTTATGTGACTACGGGTGCAAGGAATCCAGCTCTATCAAGTTGTGTGATTGTATAAGTAGAGATAAGGTTTTAGCCACCGACTGTGACACGAACATACAATGAGTGCAGCAGAGGTTTCATGCTATGCTTTATAAGCTCATTTTGTGGTGTGTAGTTAGTAGATGTTTTGCAATCATGTCACATATTTCCCAATTTTAGATAAAAAAAAAAAAAAAAAAAACCCAGATGGCTCTGAAACAGCACTGTGCCATTTACATTAGCGTCCTCATTTCCTGTTATTGATCATTCATTTAGGATGATTAATTTTCTCTCAAAACGAAATGTTTCAGCAGGGGAAAAATGAAATGATTGCAAAAAAAAAAATGTTTTGTTCCATTTGGTGCCTCCTCCTCTAAAGCGCATTGAAACACACAGTAAGCTTTGCCTTCCTGTTGAAAGAGCTTGCACCGTTGGCTACGTATTGAGTCGCTGTTCATTTCAGCTTGAAGGAATGCTGCAGGCAACAGTTAATTTCTTAAAATTAAACTAAGCATATTGGTACAGAGGTTTATGCTAATCTGACCAGTATGTCTCTGAGGCATTTCAGAAATTTCTCTCAGCGCTTGTGGGGGAATATTAAATAGCTGGTTGTTTGTTATTAACTGGATTACTTTGCCGTATGATGGAGGAACAGTGGGTGGATTCGGCAGGGTTGGGGGACTCTGCTAAAGTTGCCTTAAGTTTTTATCTCGCAAGCTCACAGAGAGCATAATGACTATATCAAAGAGCTTTGAGTGGAGCTCTGCACCAACATGTCACAATCTTGACAAATCACCTAGGATACATTTTTTGCGTGTATGTATTTTTCTCACTTTGTGGTGCTTCTGCTTCATTAGATACAGTTCAAAAAGTGACAAATGTAGCAGGGAAAAGAGGATGACACGAGAAAAGATAAAGGTCGCAAACTGCTCGCACACTTGTAATTCTCGCCCTAATTCACGGAACCTTTTCCGATGCAGCAGCTTTTTTTTTTTTTTTTTTTCTATTTTCAATTTTTTGCTGCAGTATATTATCAATAGACACTGAGGTGGTGGGCTGTTTTATAGCCACCAATGTTTCAAAGGTTCAGTATTACTCTGATGTGCTTATCCAGCACATAAAGTTACCGTATTAACTTTTTTCAAATGGCCTTTCTCTAAAGTTAAAAAGTCCAGCTGTAGCCATGAAGTCTCTAAAGGTAAGACAGTTTCTTTCCTGATGAGCAGCCTTGAAAGGCGACTCATGGCACGTGGCCTAATGACACGGCCCAAGTCTTTGTGCAGGGGCAGCTGAAGATGAGAATTAATGGCAGAGCTCAAATGACGACCTTTTATTCCTCCATTATAATTTCTCCCCTGGCAGCACTGAATGAAAGGTGGCTCAGCACAAGGTGAGATACCTTTTCAAAGGTGAGACACTTTTTTTTTTACGAGCACAGCCATACTTGTTCTCCTTCCCTGTCCTTTTAAGGCCCTGACACACCAAGGAGACTGTCAGCTGTCGGTGAGCGGTCGCTGCCCTAGTTTTTGCGGTGTGTCCAGCTCCATTGCTACCCGTTGGCCATTTTTTGGCCGATTCCACATGTTGAATCGTGGTTGGGGGTAGGATTCTCTCTGATTGGGTGTTCAGCTTCAGCTTTTTATCAGACATTATTCTCCATTAGAAGTTCCTTTAATACGAGTGTTGAGCGTCTTCTCGTATCACAACAACGGTTTATGTATCCACGTTCTTCCTCGTCCTCTCCCGGGTTTCCCCTTTTTGGAATGACGATTACAGACTGCCGCCGCCTGCTGGTATGGAGAGTTATTGCATCTCACACATGCGCAGAACGTACTTGGTGGTTGGCTGTCGGCTAAAGTCTTTGTGGTGTGTTCTAGTGAAACTTTTTGGTCAAGACAAAAGGCGCCGTGCGTCGACGCCACAGGCCGCCTTCGTCGCCACTAGTTTTTTTGCCGTCTGCCTGGTGCGTCAGGGCCTTAAAGTCTTTGTTCTGTAATGGCTAAACAAATACCAGGCTTTGTCTTTCCGTTTCAATGTGGACGCAAAGTTGGTGATGTACAATGCTTGTTTGCGGGTTGATTCAACTTACTCTGATTTCCCCGGTTCATGGTTTCCCGCAACAGCGCGCCACAACAGCTGCTGTGTGTTCCCGTGGATTTCGAATAACAAACAGAATGGTTTCTGTAATAGCTACATCTGTAAATAGAACACCTCTGGGAGACCATCCTTGCGTCTTTCTGTACTGACCATGCAGAGTGGTCTACCGAGCATTAAAATATTCATCATCTTTTCTTCACAGATCCTTTGCTTTTTTAATGTTAAAAGGCTTGGAAATAGCACATCCACCTCCTCTCCCTCCACATTTCTCTCAAAAACTCTCGCCTGCAAAGTGAAGTGATGCAGAAGCACAGCGAGCCACAAAGTCTTTGTCGATAAGAGCGGAATATTTTGTTGACACAAACATGTTGACGTGCATGTAAGCCAAGAGAGAGAGAGAGCCTGATTCATTTGTCCGTCAGCATGTGTGTTTCATTTCGCAGGACAAATTGCGAGATTTAAAAGAGCTCCAGTTTTTTTTTTTTCGGAGGCACTTGCGCGAGCATCTCCACTCGTTGGAATTACGGCTTTATGTGTCCTGCCCGACACAGATTGAGGGATGGGAGTGGAGAGGAATAAATAAAAAATTAAGAAACAAACTTGTTTTTCCCTTCTGCCCTTGTTCAGGAAAGTCATGAGTTGTACAAATGCATTTTCTTGTCAACCTTGTATCAGAGAGAGACAGGAAGGGGGGGGGGGATTGAACCTTCATGTGTTACTGATTCACTGTTTTATCAGCAAGCAAGTGCACAGACGCACCTTGTTTTCAGGCAGAAATTGTACAAACCATGTCGAGTCTTTTGTCTCCCTGTTCCCCCTCCTACCTCAGGCTACATGAGAATGAAGGTCTTAATTGATTTAATGATTGTTTACTCCCACATGCATGAGCAGACAACAGGCAGTGCAAGAGGTGTGCAGGGTTCAGAGAGAAGGAGGGTAAACAGGACAAAAAAAGACTCACAGATGTAGCACCAATTTAGAGTGATCCCAAGCGTTACCTCGGTCACTAAGGGACGGAAACAGTGTGGGTGTGTTGGTAGGAGAGTGGGATCCAGGGGGTTTAATTTGATCTTGTACGCCATGGAAGGTTGCTGGGAAAAAGCAGCGCGGGGGCCATGTAGCCAGGTCGAGATTTATTCCCATTCAGAGGACCATTATTGTTGACCTTGCCTGGGAAAGCCAGAGTAAACAGAGGCCTAATAAATCAACTTTAACAAGCCCGGTAGTTCCTGGCTGGTGGAGCAGCCATGCAGCTCCGACACGCAGGGCTGGATTAATCCACACTACCTGCTCTCCACAGAGGATACCTGTGGAGTCTGATTTGGCTGATAGTGTGTATGCAGACGCTCTGGGACGTTTAATTGCTCCACTGAATGCATCTCCCCAGCCAGTGTGTTTGTATTCACACTCTGGGCTGTGTTTGCGTGAGAGATACAGAGCAGTCGAAAGAGAGGATGCATAATCACACTCTTGTGCAGGATTTTCAGACTACTCTAGAAATTTCATTACATGCTTACCTGGTGTTCCAGTGCAGGCAATATTTGTGGAGCAGATTGACTTGGCTGCCTATTTGATTCCTCATCAATTTCATATCCCCTCCACGTCAGAGGGAGATCATCAATGATTCATTCTCTATACTGCAGCTCCCTGCAATGTAAATGCACTCCTGGAAAAATCCTAATATCCTCACGTTATGGCAAAGTCATAAAACTGTTTATCAGTCACCGTTGTGCTTCTGTCTGGATCCTTTGATGTTTGTTTCATTGCAGTATTGTCTTCCTTTTCTATCGCAAATGACAGATAAAAATTACAGTAATTAAATTGCAACATGGTGTTTATGTAAAACTCCCCCCCCCCACACACACACACACACACACACACACACACACTTACACTCTGGTGAACACACACATACATTTTGTATACCAGTATACATATACACACATGCCTTTCTCACACCCTCCCTCATCCCAACTCTCCTGTTTCTTTGCCTCAGGGGTGTCAATATGAGTGGGTGCTGAATAGTACATTTTCGGAGTGTAGCTTTCGGGATGGATTTTAGAGGGAATATATGCAGAATTGGCACCGTCCGTCAGTCAGTCAATAAATCAGTCTGTCAGAGTGGCTGACAGGTGGTCGAGGGAGGAGCCTTGATATCACACAAACACATACACACAGATACTTTTCAGAGCTTCTCTGTTTGGGATGCACACACCAACAAAGAACTGTAACACTGGTGTGCATATAAATGATATGGTGGAAACATAGAACCAGCAGAATATGGATCACAGGCGTACTTGCCTTGAAGCTTTTGTGTGGTTAGTTACATACTGGTTTTCATACATTGGGTGAAAATGGCATGCTTACACACATCATATTTGTGTCAGTCCTAGAGAGTGTGTGTGTGTATGTGTAGGTAGGCAAGTCAATGCAGGAGAGTTATTCTTCCAGTGTCATATTTTTGGCATGGTTGTGTTGTGTCCCGGGCTGCCGCACAGTTGGTGAATATCAATGCAGTGTGGCGTAGTGACGGGGACTGGAGCTGACATGTTGTCACACTGTGATGAAAAGCACTCTGAGATGATGTGGCGGGAGTGTTCCTCCTGTCCGCAGAGAGGATGGCAAGCTGGCTGTGGCATTTGTGTATTCGTTTGTGCTGCCATGCCCGTGTGAGAGTACTGGTGTGTCTGTGTGTGTTGCTGCTTTTTCTCTTGCTGCACTTGGGATTGTGAAGGCCTTTTGCTCCTCATTCAAACGCGTATCACTTAACGTGTAAATTGTGCGGGTTTACTTCTTTGGCGTTTTCGATGTGAGGAGAACATTGAAGATTGTTCGTGTTTAGCAAACACCTTGGCAGTAAACCAACTAAGATGTGTAGACAATAATGGTTGTTGGGTCAGCGTTAGCAAGCACAGTCATGTGTTCGAGAATAACTTTTAACGGATATTTGGAGCTGCAAAAGTTTCAAAGCGTTATTGAGATTGCCAAAAAGGGTGAGCTGTGCTTTTCTATCTCTGCAATTTCTGCTCCCTTTTATGAGTTCAGATATACTGTTTGGTTTCCCACCCCTGTAACTGCTCTGGAGGATCTCAGAGGAATCTTGACTTCCCCTTTTGAGGTATTGGTTCACCAGAAACTGCAGTGTCTAAAAATTAGAGTATAAGGTTACGCAAATATTTGTCATAAGTTGGTAGGGTAAAAATTCAACCTTTCTATCTGAGTGACATTTTAATTCTTGCAGTGACATTTCCAGCAGAGACACTGGTATGTTTGCATCACATGATGCATTTTACTTCCTCACTGTCTCTTGCCATCATTTCTCGATTTCACAGGCACTCCAACACTTCTCATTAGGGGCCCTTTGGGGGCTGACATGTGAAGGGAAAAGGGTCACGTTTTCCCTGGATGAAGCTGCAGTCCTGCCAGATCTGTGCAACCTCTTGAGGGGTCTGTTCAGGAGGTCTCTTGTTTCCTGTTACGGGCAAAGGTTCAGCTCTCACTTGGGTTTTTGGCTCTGTTAAAAGCTTTGTTAATGCATTTGTCTTTGTCTCAGTGGACCTACATAGTTAGAGAGACAAGAGACAGGACCAACTTGGTCACTGCCCAAACTCTGTCAGTTTAATTATTGAACAGAAGTGCATGGAGAACAAGAGTGCACACGGGCCTGTGCAGCACACAACTGCCAAATTTGGTGAGTTTTTTTTTTTTTTGTCTGGGACTATAAACATACACACAAACACGTGCAAGGATATATCACATGCACATTTTGCATTTCCCAGAGGGATGCACAGGTTTATGCAAATCGGATTGAAAGGGCAGAGGAACCTGGGATAACTAACAAAGAAAAACAAGGCACGACAATCTAATCCTATCATACCTGTACTGTAGACATAAGAAGTCAAGTGCTGAGGAAAGTATTAGTCTTAGTGCTTGTTTTATGAGATTTATATTGCATGTAACCTTGAGGACTGTGTGGTATGAGACTGAAGATGCTCTCTGGAATTCACCTTTATTCAATCTCCTGGTGTGTTTCTCTGTGCTGTGGTGTTAAGTGCTTTAAAGTAATTGCTTCAGTAAAGTAGTGGAAGTGCCTGGGCCTGAGTTTCGGTAGTACTTTTCATTGCTAGTGCCTTGTGTGCTTTATGCTATGCGAGTGTGTATGTTTGTGTTTGAGTGTTTTCGCTTGTATTTTCACGTGCTGCATGGCCCTCCATGGCTGCCTGTTCTCCCTTGTTAGCGCTGCGTTGCTGAATATGCAACACCATCAGTCAGGGACTTGTCTGCCATCTCCTCTGTCCTAATTGCACCCCTAACCCTGTCTCTTCGGCTGCAGCCTTTGGTTGCAGCGCAGCATTTCATTTTCCACAGAGGCGTCCTTTTTGATACAATAGTCTCATTGAAGTACTCCTCTCCAGATGTTCTCTCCATAGATAAATCTGCTATTCAGATCTCTATAATTGATTGTAATATGCAGAATTAATGCCTAGGGTTATAAAAGAGAATTCTTGGAAACGTTTTTCACTTTCCTTTTGAAATTCAAAACAAGAAAGCACCACAATGCACTTTTTTCTTCTGCCCAGGCTTCGGCACACAAGTGCAGTGCAGCAGTGCCTATTTGCATATTCTCTTGCTGATTCTGTGCAAAACAACTTGGGTATTGTTACAGACGTAATTAGGAAGATGATCAAACAGGCTTTTTTGCGACGCTCACTCCCTCAGCCTCTCCTCCTGCCGCTCGGAGTAACACTGATACCACCGTCGGGTTTCCACTTAGAGTTAAAGTTTTTATTGCAAAGAGCGGCTGGCTAATGATGATTTTCCTTCAAAGCTGTAATAAATGCATGTGATGAATGTAGGAGTGTGTGCTGTCGCCAAGTTCAGAAAAAGAGAGATAGAGACAGATGAGACAGACGTAGAGAGAGAGCGAAAGAGACAGACTGATAGAGTGACACAGAGCGAGGGTGAGTAGCGAGCTCATTTGGAATTCCAGTGTGTTGGTAATAATAAGGGAACCTCAGCAGCCCTTGTTGAATTATAGATCACACCGGCATGATTGGATGAGGTTAGGCCATTGTAACACCAACTTAATAATTTACAGATTGTATTACTACAGTAATAATTGCACGGGGAAGGTGAGCAATTTTCCAATCCTCCCACATGTAGGAGAAGAGCTGTGTGTGTCATTGAAGAAACAAATCTTGACAAATCATCTTTTCCGTCTGCTTTAAAGGTGCAGATCTGCACAGCCTTTTCACGCTGATGTGATTTTTATATGAAGGCCACAATATTCTGGGGTGAATGTGGTTCAGCAGATGATTTGAGTTGTGTTCAATTGCTTGATTTGGAATGATTTCCAGCAGCAAGTCGAGAGACACAGTATGTTCTTAGAGTGTACCTTCTGCCCCCCCAAAATGTCACACTTACCCATGTCCTCCTCTCGACCTTGTGATAAAATCAGGTATTGGGTCACTCATTGTCAGTGTCTGCCTCAGTGAATCAACCTTGACTTCATCCATGTCAGCTCACTCGCTGGCAGATGACAGCGAGTGAGCGTGCAGACGCAGACGCGTGCACCAACACACATACTCATGATCATTAACTCCCCATCTGCTACTTGTTCTTATTATTTCCACATTTGTCTTCATCTTTTCCCCACGTCCACTTGTCTTTGTACCTCATTGGATACATGACTCTGTGACACATTGCCCGTGCATGTGCCTGCCATGTCATTGCGACTTCACACGAACCGCACTTCTGTCCATATTGTCTGCAGTGCCAGTTTTTAAGAACAAAAGATGTCCAAGCTCTCAGTCTGCTGCAAAATGTGTCAGGGTTTGTCTTCCCTGGGGAAACGTGGCGAGGACCAGACTTCACGATGACGCTGTAGGAAATGAGAATATATAGAGTGTTAGAGGACACAGGGGTTGGAAGTGATGGGACCAAGGAACAACCTCATTAACTTCACCCCCTGTTGTTGGCACTAGGTGAAAATCAAGTCAGGCAGGCACACACATCTCCTCGTTGGCCACTTCCCCCCCCCCCCTCACTCGACACGCTGCTTTTTTCTCTTGCCCTAATACAAGCTGACAGACAGTTAAGTACCCTCGCGGCACATCTGTGTGCGTGCATGCACGCCTGCGTCCATATGCTGGCATGGTTTGCCTGAAGATTGCAGGGGCAGGACTTCCTCAGGAGGTGGTGAAGTTCCAGAATAAGCAGGATGATTGTTCCTGTGTTGCATCAGTTGAAAAGCAATGGTTTAATAGCGCACATTTACCACCTTTGTGCAGATAGCGAGTTCAATTAGTCAAAGAGAACAGATGGTCTTCCTGTCTTTTAACTTTGTCAAGTGTTTTTATTGAAGCCTTCAAATGTTGGTGACTTTAGCCCTATTTGCAGAAGATTAGTAATTCCTTGGGACCTCTGGTCATTTTATAATAATAGCCAGGATGTCTGTGTTTTTAATCCCATGTGAAATGACCATGTCTGTTATTTTGTCAAGTCAAAATTCCTGGGCAATTTACCGACCATATTTCAGCACACGTTTAGAAAACTTTATTAATCCCAAGCAGGCAAACTCATTTCCCACCTGGTCAATTTATACACAGAGCAAACAATAAAGACAGCACAATCACTGTACACAACAAGTGAGTATATAACCAACAAAGAGGCCCACTGACAATAGCAACCCCGTCTAAATCAGCATCTCAGTCATTTGAGCTGGTATTTTATTTTTTTAAGTTAGCCATTTTCTTCTCATATTTCTGTTATACTGGACATTGTCAACAAAATGGATTGGACAGCATTGTAGTTGCAAACTCAGCTGGCTCATTTTGCTTCACAGAATATTATGTACGCAAACCTACAATTTGGGGCAGCTGTGGCTCAGTGGTATAGTTGTCTGATGTGTCCTTGCTTGGGGGGTAATTCCCAAATTACAAGAGGTGCCCCAGGTAATACTAATCCAGTGTGAATAGGGCTTATGCCTGATAAAAAAAACATAGTTTTCTGAAACAAATAGTATCTCTTAAAATCTATCAATCTTTCTAAATTCAGATTTTTCTCTTAGTCAGCGTTTTCTTTTTTCATCTTTCTCCGACTATCGTCCTTTGTGAGTTGTAGCTATTGTTATATGGTGGAATAGCGTGGATGTGGGAGTAAATTAAAGATGGCATGTTGGAATTTATCCAAGAGGGCATTGAACTATTTGTGGTAGTTTACATTTTTACTGCGAGCATTCACACATTGGAACATAAAGGATTTGACTTGATATGAAAACAAAACACGGTTTGTATGATATTTCTTAATAAACAGTGTGTTTGTAACAGTAACAGGGCCGATCCGTGTTTCCTTGATTTGACCTTTCATCAGCAGAATCTTAGAGAAAACCACTCTAGGCTACAGTTTTTAATGTCTCCATTTATGTTCGTCAGTGACAGCCAAATGAAAACAATAGGCTTTTTAAAGCAGCTTCTTTTCCTGGGACCAGTGGTTACACAGCCTATTTGTGACTGTCTGTTTCATTAGGTTTTAAGGACGGAAAGCCAGTAACAGAATAATGAGTGGTCCTTTTGTAGATTTCTACAAATAAGAAAAGATAAAAAAAAATAAGTAAAATCAAAACAATGTAATTGCTATGAAAAAACGCTGTAATTGGCCAGTCAGGTTTAGAGCAACTAATGGAGGCAAATCTAAATAGATTCTGTTTGAAGGGATTTTTCTTTTTTTGTCTCTTGCTTTGTGGTTAGAGGGGGAATTATCAGACAGTGTACTTTGTGACAATGAACACACAGGAAATCAAAATGTGAAGCCAGTGAAAGAATGCATGTTGTCCACTTTAATGTGACATCTTCATCACAACCATCAATAATCTTTTTCATTTAAATGTTTGAAGAAACAATTTCCCACATTTCTCCTTTGTTGTTGTAAAATACCTTTTTCCTTTTTTTTCAAAAAATACACACATAGTCTTTTTTTCCCCCTCAAAGTAACAAAAATAATTTCCTGATGACTGGAAATATGACAAACCCATTGTGTCCTATATTGACTGGAGAAAAGTTATGCTTTCGCAAAAGTTGTTAAATAAAACTGGCACTTCAGGTTTTATCTTAGCTCTGAAAATGACTCTCTTAAAAAAAGAAAAACATTTAAATCTGAGCAATCTTCCACCTCGTCCCTCTCAGAAGGGGGGGGGGGGGGGGGTCCGTGAGCCACTTTCTTCCAGCCTTTGCAGAGGAACCTCTTCTGCCATGCAACTCCATTAATTGGGACGCTACGGTCGGAATTAGAGTGGCTGGGACCCACAGGGACTCCTATTTCTATCCCGCACCACACACTTTCAACTCGCACGTTAACGAACACACCAGACCGTTCTGTTTAGACGCACAGCATGACTCAAACGCCACACATCTCTAGTCTCACACTTTCACCCCTCTTTTTCCTTAAAGTAAACCAACTATCATGACTAGCGCTGCTTTCAAAATGTGGTTATTTTGAAATGCAGCAGAGTGCAGGAAAGGTTTGAGTTTTGGTGCTTCTATTAAATGGCACTTGTGCCGCTGTAGTGTGCCTTGGTGCTATTATCATTTTTTGTATGAGCCCTCTGAATACTCAGCTCCAATGCTCTCACTCTCTGAATGTAGTCTGTCCTTTCTCAATATGAACTTGCTGAAATTCAAAATTCAAATAAGAGAAAACCTGAAGGTTGCATAGAACGAAAAAGAAGAATAAATACTCAGCCTTTTCTGTTTTTTTTTATTTTCTTATCGTTTTAGCTTCTTCTGCAGTGGGAGTTTATTTGATGTTTATTTGATGTCTGAATTCTGCAGTCTGCTCTCTAATACCACATAAAACAGAGCCTGAGTCATCAGGCAATGAACCCCTTTCACTTTATGCCCACTCATTTTTGCTTTGTCCGGTTTTTTGTAGCAATTATCCTCTTTTGTACCGTCTCCTGTCTCTGAAACTTCGACGCACACCCTCTCACACACTCGCATAGAATGATAATTACACAGCCTCATTTAACATTTGCCAATTTCTTCTCCCTTTACTCATTTTCAGTTTCGCGCCACCTTTTTTAATCATGGCACTGTTGAAGAAGTCAGAGCTCTAACTCTCTCTCTCTCTCTCTCTCTCTCTCTCTCTCTCTCTGTCTCTCTCTCTCTCACACACTCACTCACACACTCACACACACACTCACACACACACACGCACACACACACACACACACACACACACACACACTGCAGGACAGAATATCATTTCTTCTCAGATGTGTGTGTGGGGGGAGGTGGTTCTGTGCTACTGGTCTCAGCATCTCGGCAGCACCTTTTAAAGCTCTGTCGGTCTCTGGGAGTGCTCAGAAAAGAGGAGATGTTGGCAAGCTCAGGCATCCTGCCAGCTTGTCTATCTTTCTCTACATGAGCTGCTGCTGCTAGGGGTCACCGTTCAGGTCAGGTTTAGAATCTGTCAGCAGGACGAGTTTTCCTTTCACTGTCGGGTGCACACACACAAACGCAGACTTTGGAAAAATATAACAAACACCCAACAGCATATCTATAGCTATGCAGGCATAGTGGTGCATTATACCTTTAGAGAGTTTCGTCTTGTAGAGCTGTCATTCAGCTCCTGAGCTGTTTTGTAGATGGAAATCAGGACAACTATGGCATGAATAGGATTATTTTGCCTAGGTTTTCCTGTTTGATGGATGACTTAATAATCCCGCAAAAGACTTATTTCTCTGCCATAAGCATGCACAGCTACAGTGCTGAAAGTCATGTTAATAGTCATGTTAAATTCAGGATGCAGCATCATAGTATTATTATAGGAATAGTATTCATCTTAATGTAGCCTTCAAATGCAATGGCCTTTATGTTTAGTATGTTGGCTGCCTGTAGCAACGCAGTGGTGCCAGTTGATGTAAAAGTCTATCTACAGTAATTTTGACACACTAAAGTCCCTGAAGGTACTTATTAAGCAACAGTTTTGTGGGTATATATTTTTTCATACATGTCCAGGTAATGTAAAATAATTTAGCCAGGAAGCTTGTCCGTAATACAAACCTATGAACAAGAAGATAAATAGTTAAATGTACAAGTTTGTGAGCATTATCTTCCGTTTTCTAAACATCAGGAGTTTTGGGTTTTTTAAAAGTAACAGTTACAATGGTGTTGATTAATTTAGTACCTGATGCTGAGGCTCTTGTTTCATTGTTTCTATTCAATATTTGAACTGAACTTTGCTACTGACACTTTTCTAAATTAAGAAAAATGTGTGTAGTGACTTTGAAGGCAGATTCTATTGCCATTTTCAGAGTGTGACTGATGTGTGTACAGTAAACCTGCAGTTAAGCTAATTATTTTATAACCTCATGTTGATTGAAAAAATGATTTGTCTCCCAAGTTTGTGATTTCTATCTTGATTTAAAAAATGTTTTTTCTATATGCTGAAAACACACCTATGTGACTAGATGTATACCACTATCATGATTATGATCATTTCAGCTCTTCTGTCTGCTTAACTCGCTCTTTATTGTAATTCTTCGGTTCTTCTAATCCCTCGTTCTCCCCTCACTCAGTCTGTGCTCTCTCTCTCTCTCGCTCCCACATCCTCCTTACCTTTAGAGCTAAGTTTCTGACATAAGATGGAGCTGCAACTTCCCTCCCGTCTTCCCTTTGATAGAAGTGTGGGGTCTAATGAAAGTGAAGCTACGGGAACTGGGAAGAGGCTGAGGGACTGTGTAAACCGCGGGGGTCTGGGCCTGGAATTGGATGGTTAGAAGACTGCCACAGTGCATTAGTGCAAGGGACTCGGAGTGGGAATGTCGGGAATGGCTTTTTTCACCAGTGATTGGGTCCCCCGTCACAAAGCCCGCTGGTTTAAATGATGCCTGATTAATTGAATGAGCCACACTCTTCGCATTGACTCCACTGATAAGCACTCTATAGTCCCCTGTTTAATTTCTTTTTTCTACAATTGCAGCATGAATCTGTTCAAGACTGTTTAAATTATCCAGTGAAACAATATTACCCACAGTGCAATCCCTTGTCAGTGTATCAAAGGTTTGGTAATTGGCTTTATAGCAAAGGAATGATAAAAAGACATCCACATCTGGTTGTGCCTTCCAGAGATTGTCGCTTGTATCACTCAGCAGGTCAATCAAGAGCTCTTACTGCGCTTTATATGCTTGACATATCAGTATGATGAAACAGGATGTCAACACAGTAGGCAAGCCTCCAGCGCTACAGTAGACTGTGGTACATCTGAGAGATTAAGTAGGTATTCAAATGTATTAGAAACTATTTCAAGGATTAAAATGTTTTAGCCTCACCTAAAGTGTGACATCAAATACAGTGTCTTCACTTAGGGGGGGTAAGCCGACTTTGGCTCTCTCCTTTCATTATGTCTCGAATGCTGTTGAAAAGGCCCCGGACGCTCTGGCGTCAAGACGTGCAGAAAGGAATCGATTGCTCCTCCTTAGAAGCCGACAAACGCCGGGGCCCCCACGCCTTTATGCCGATGCATTAGAAGATTAAAAGTAATGTCTGGATGTCGCAGTCTCCTCCTAATTGATCCTGCTGCTCTCTCTCACACACACACACACACACACACACACACACACACACACACACATCTCCACTCCTCTCTGAGCCATCAGATGAGGTGCTGCACTGTATTGATCCCCTACGCCAATTTCTTGATTGCAAATTTTGATGTGAAGAATCCATCCTAATGCCATAATCATACACTTGTGATTATGGGGGAGTCTACTAATCAAAGATCCAGGCATTGCCATGCCAGAAGGCAGCGCAGGGAAGCAATCAGTAAGCGATCGTTTAAGGCAACTGAAAATATCCAGCACTCCTTTAATATCACTTTCTCACTTCTTTCATTGTGGCAACGGCATGATCTTCAAGTGATTGTGGAAAAGTAGACGGAGAAAGAGTCAGAGCTGTTGAATGTCAATCAATGTGAGTCTACGGTAATTACTCTTTGCATGTTAAATCCATGCACTCGTCAGTGTTGAGTTGGGATCCTTAAGCGACAGGTTAGAGGCAGTTGTAGCTCATTTATCACCCCGTGAAGTACACTTAAACATCAAGCAGAAATAGTAGCAGAGTTCAACGTAGCACACAAGAAAAACAACTTTGTTTACAGTCATAACTATACCAGCAAAACAGTTCACCTTATTTGAAAAGAGCTATACACTGAATGAAGACAGTGGCTGGTAATTATTTGTGAAGATGGGCTGATTTTGCCAGGCTGCGTTGACATCTATGGGCATCGGCTTTTATAGCGTATCAAGAGTTCAGCCGAGGTCACCGGCAGAAGCTGACAGGGTGAAATATGTTGTTCCCCCCATTGACACCAGCTACTGGCCCAAGTAGCTAATTAGCTTAGTAAAGTGGTTGTGTGCTGTGGGAGGTGGAGCATGGACGCTGCCTCTCGAGCTCACTTTTTAATAAGCTGATTCTTCTTTTTTCAACAGAACAGAGAGACCTCTAGCATCCAGCTGACCTCCATACTTAACATGTGTTAAAAGCCAGGGCAGAAGACTAGAAAGCCAGTATTTGTGAAAGCAGAGGAAAGAGTGTGTGCTTGTGTGTGTGTGTGTGTGTGTGAGAAAGACAAGAAATTACAAGACGTCCTCATAGGATACAAAACACCCCCTTAAATGATCATGTTTTCTACCACTCCCCCTTGAAAACAATTGCCTTTTTACACTTTGCACCTACTGAGAAAATCAAGATTCAGCTCCACGCCACGCTCTGCAATATATTTTCACCTTTTAAATGCAATCTTCAAGTACTTATTGTTCCTCCCCGCACTCCTCTCTGCAGTATGTCAGTGCAGTAAATAATGCTAATATTTTCAGGATGTTCACCTTGACAGGAAACTGGCTGTTTTCTTTCAACAGCTCATTCAAAGACTCACGCAGTGCATTGTTTTTTTGATGTGCAGCAATGAGGCACTTCAACAGCTATTGTTTAACCTGTGGGGAATAGCAGCTTGATGTGCCTCCCATCTTCACAGAGATGGAAATGAAATCTGCGATGATGTGCGCATGCCTTTTTCGATGGTATTGATAGGTAAACTTTCCCGTTGTTGTTTTTCATGTAGTTCTGTCAGAGAATTGAGCTATTCCTTTAATAGAGTGATCCAAAAGACGGACAGTGTTGTGCAACATCCATTTCAAGCAATCGGGCATGAAGTGCCTTGATTTAGGTTGCTGTATGAGTTAATTTTGTTATGTCACTTGTTTAGGTCCTTGAATTTTTGATGCTGTTTTCAAAGCCATTATTACCCCAAATTGAACCTGTGTCGATGATCATTCAGTGCTTCACAGAATTGATTCAAATAAAGGATTTTTAGTACATTTATATCATGTTTTCGAAGGCTCTAACATTTCCATCACAATTTCCTGAAAGTGAAAAATGCCCTTAATGAGCTGTACTTGAGACACAGATTGCCACAGGAAAACAAATGTCCCTTTAACAACATGAATATGTACACTAGAGCTACAATGAAAACACATTTCCCTTTGATAACGTGCTTGTCGGCTATGATGGCTCATTTTAAATAATGGTTTTCAGTAAGCAGTCAAACAGCAGCCAGAAGATCATCAATTGGGTGAATGGCCCTAAAAATGAGTCTTTGGGAAATAAAACAAGCTGCCATTTGAAATTGTAGGAAGTTGTGCTGATAAATGACTGTTAATAATCACAAATAAACTGGAAACGATCATATGCCAAATGTTTATTTTTCTTATTTGGTGTATGAGTGTACATTTAAATCAGTACTCTGCTGTCCTAGCTTCATAAATCCTGTCTTCTCTCTGTTCCTCTCCCAGCCTGATGTTCACTTAGCCCGCCTGCAGAGGGTAGTCACTGACTGCATTACCAACCACCCACCAACACCCTCATTTCATCTACTGTAGCAACCAAGCCGGGGCTTACATATTGGGAGCATCTATTCAGGTGCAAAACCAAGCTTTCACACACCCTGCAACACAGAAACAAAACGGCCTCTGTCATTACACCATATTTTGGACTCAATCTGAGCATTACATCTGTATCTGATTAGGCATTAGGTGAGTGGGAGAGGAATGGAAATCACTAGAGGTGGAATTTTTTTCTTTTTTTTTCCAAACCAGATAAACCCCAGTCCTTGACAGGTGGGGCTGGTGTAGCCCGGTGCCAGGTTCCAACAAACCATACACTTACTGGGGTTTGCCTGGATGAAACGAAAGGGATTTTATGTAAACTGCTTGTCAGCTGCGATACACACTGATCCTTTTTTCCACGGGGCCGGGGGGCTTTGGGAGTCGCTACACTACGGTGTGTGGTTTGTGTGTGTGTGTTTTCGTCTCTATGTTTGCGTATTTATGTCTTATTTATTTGGTCTTCCCAACCTGATTTGGGGGAAGACAGGCATAAATTCAAACCAACACATGCTTGTCATAAGAACACTCTCATTCTCTATTGGATATGATGTGGAAGCTTTAATAATGGATGTGAGCAGCAGCTGGAAAGGTGGAAAGGCATTGATTTATACCCACAGGTTTCCTGGGATTTTTATAGGATTGGCTAAATGTCATTACACTGCAGGTGGGGAGGTGATGAACTGTAATAAACTTTGATGCGGATGGGTGTGTGTTTCCTGTCATTGGCTCATAAACCGGAACACTGTGACAAGTCTCAAAAGATCTACTACGCTGCTACCACCTGTCATCTCTTCAAACACATACAGTTCACATATCCGCGCTTGTGAACAGAAATCTGAATGTGCAGCGAGTACAAACACATCCACATGTGTGCACACGCATAGGACTCACATATGGCAACAAGAGGAGGAGCAGGAGAATAATTTAGATATGTTGGCAGAAATGTTTTCCCTTCATGACATAGTGTGTGAACAGTAGGTGTGCCTTTATAGTAAACATTAGAGAGTAAAAAGCTTTAATCTCCAACATCTTTTCACATGTTGGGAAGTATCGATTGAAACTCCCACGGTCCATAAATTTGTTCAAACATACAGTATTGCAGAGTACAGGCGATGCAACAGATTGATCCCTCTTATTAATGTGCAGGCATTTGAAGGTTTCTTTTTAACTCTATACTGGGAGGAAAAATCAATGACTTACACAATGAGGTTTCAGTATTTTCAAGGTGTAGCAAAATTCCTAAAAAAACTAATTTTTAAAAGTTTACCACCCTAATGTCACTTGCACTATTAACACAATATTTTATAATGTGATGCACATTAAATTAGAGACTCCTAACCTTAAAGAGAATAGCTCAGTGTACCATCAGCAGTTCAAATAAATGAATGATTTTACATGTAAACATATTGCTTTGAACCAAAGAAAGCACCAGATAACTTTATTATCTTTGTGTTATTAACTCTTTTAGACACTATTTACTCTCACACATCTGCACAAAAAGCAAAGTATCTGTTGATGACTTAACTCAAATTGACAGATTGTTCTCTCCTATGGTATGTTATTATCATTTTTTATTCATTAACTTTCTTTAATATGGTTTGGGAGTACTAAAACGTACCACTCAAAAGTAAAATAATGATTCATAGAAAAGCTTTGAAAATCTTTTTAAAAGACTGTGATGCAGGTCACATGAGGTAATTTTTTATATAAATATGTGCCAGTGGATCAGTACCATATTGGCAAACTTACCAATAAGTCCAAATAAGTGAGTCAAGACATTTGATTGGTTAATAACTGTACTTATCTTAGTGGTTAAAAAAAAAAAATCTCTTTAGATTTGTTATTTGTTCTAAAAGTAGTTTATAGATTACATCCGCTGTTTTTCAGTGCTTGATGTCATTCAAACACCTCATTATGCTATATATTTTAGTAAGTGTTGATATCATTTGTTTTCTACTTAGGATGGATACATTGTCACTGTATTGGCTCTCTTGTTGAATAAAAGACAAACATTTGTGGTCCCCATTTGCACATCTTTGGCTTTTCTGATTTTTTTTCCCAGCATTTAATAAATTGCCTTCTCGTGACACCCAATATTAAACATTCACTTGTACTACCCATTTAATCTCAAATGAGCAAATCTGTCCTTGTTTCCGATCAACAAACAACTGCGGTGGATGCACCCTGAAGGTCAAGTCTCGTTGTCTAATTAATTGGCCTGGGTGTTCCAGATAGTGATGCCAGGGTGGAGCTCTTACTAAGTGCTACATTAATATTCACACACTTGTTTATCTGCCAATGTATTTTTTCTTCTGGTTGTTATTGTCATTAGATTCATGAGCGCACATGCTAAAAGGTTTGTAGAATAGTTGTCAATTGCTTCATTGTTCCACTGTGGGTGTTTCCATTTAAGGAGTCCAGGTGCATTCTCAGGGTGCCACTTGGGAAGAAGCATTCACTTCACTGATGCCGGCACTAAGCCTTCACCAGGGAAATAGAGTAAAGCTCTCTCAGATCATGGGTATTCAAGGAAGTCGTCATTTAAAATGCCAAATGTTGTTGTACCAAGCACAAAGAGCGCAGAGAGGAAGGCTGGGTCCTTGACTTTTGATTGAGGTTTGCACTTGATGATAAATCACTCAAACTCACTCACTTGCTGTTGGATATTGATAGCTTTTTAGCGAAAGCACACATCAACATCATAGCTCCCGCTGTTCTTGGAGATGCTTTAGGAGGTTCACACCCCAGTGGCCTTGTGCATTTGTCGTATTTTACCAAACAGGGCCAATTGTGTGCATTTACAACGCGATAAACCTCATTATGTCGGCCCACTAACCAGTTGCGCATTATCTGAAATGGTTTATGGGGCTTATACAGGCCAATTTACCACAGCGCTTGGTTCCATTGTTGGCCCATGAATGTGATGCTTGTCTTAGCCTGACTGAGCTAATGTTACTCCTGCTGAATAAGGATGCACTCTTCCTTCGGAGTCTTTGTATTGAGGTGATTAAACCCCAGGGATTTCGCGTCCAAGGCGGGACATTATTGCTGTCACTGGTGCATAGCAAGTTGAATGCCTCCTTTTGCATGTTAATCATACAAGTCTTGCGCTTGTGTTACAAGGAGTAAATACTTCTGCGAGGAACTTGAAAATCAAAAGCTAAGCCGAAGTATTCTCGCAAAGTCACAAGGTTAGAAAAAAGGCAAATCCATATTTCTGTTGATTGTGTTACAAAGTGATTAAGTAATCAATATGAAGTGTTGCATAAGTTAAATTAATAGGGCATTGAAATATACACAGCTGAGAGTGTTTTGTGCATGTTGAGTGGTGACAAATTGATTCCAGTATTGGTTTTATGGAAAACATGCCATAAGTGGGTGTACATCCTGTGAGGTATAGCCAAGAAAACCTTTAACAGGTTTGGTTATATAATCACCTGCTGATCATGATATCCAGCACAAACTGTAGGACTGATGTTTTTGCACAGATGTAGAATTAGATTTGATAATGTGGACTCCCGTTTCACATCAGCGCTGACAGCTGAGTCTATATTCTTGTTTATCTCTGTGCTCTGTTCCCACTGCTACCACCATCCCTCCAAACAAAATTCCATTATTGTGACAACTCTCTGAGGTGTTTGTAGACGCAGTGACAGGCAAGTCATACTCACTCGCTGCATTTCACTTGAAACCTAATCTCCGGCATGGCCTTGCTCACCCACTGATAAGCAGATAGTGGTGGGAAAGGCTGCTGATACACTCTGTCACCAGCTCAACTTAGAATATGTCTCCTCTCATTAGTATTGACTCTGTGCTTCGGTTTTATAGTATCTCACTAGTGACCTGTGAAAGATGAAGTTAAAGCAGGTTCATGATGCTCAGTAGTGCTTTATGGCGTTAGAAACATGTCTGTCATCCACAGCTAATGCTAGTTCTAAGTGGTGTTTCTCTACATAAAGCCACGCGTATAGACAGAAGACTCAGAGGCTGTTTAATATTTGTGGTTATTGATCGTGGCCCCCGTAATATAATTTCACCATCCTTTTTCCTCTTAGCAAATATTGGGGTTAAAAGGAGAATGTCACCCATCGTAAATCCTCTTCCTTTTCCCATCTGTTTCCTCTTCATCTCTCTCTCTCTCTCTCTCTAACGTTGCCTATTGGGCAAAGGCCCGGAGCAGTAAAGTCCTCTGGCTGATGGAATTTTATGGTTGGCATCTTGGCAGACTCCTTCATTTCACTTTTTTTCCTTGTCAGTCTTCATGCAGCCCACAAAACCGTCTGTATAGAAAAAGAAAATCATAAAATTCTCTCGCTGTCAACAGGCAAATTCAGATAACTAATTTTCAGATCAAATTATAAATCTGTTTACTTGGCTGGCTTGGTTGCTGGCTGGCTGGCAGAGTGGAGCCTACCGAGAAGAAGTTTGAGCAATCTTTGCCTACTCATCATCAGTCCCCTTGTAGGAGGCATATCGGTCTGTGGTGGCTGGCAGAGGCACTGGAACCAGACAAGGTTACGGTCAGCTAAACCAAATGGAATGAGATGAAACGCTGAGTGATTCTGGGGCAAGTAATATGTTCATGTTCTATTACACTCTGGCATGATTGTAAGTCAGATACCAGGAGCTTGTGCTGCTCATCTTGATTTCTTTTTTTTCTGGTGAGATATGTAATATGTGGTTCAAGGAACACTTCTGAAAAATACTCCTCTACCTTACCACATGTGAAACCAAATATCACACCTCACATACAAGATATTAAATGGTTTTTGACTCCAGTATTTCAGAAAATACATGTCTTGTCATGTATAGACATACTTCAGATGTGCACAAAAATGATGTGGTATTTGTCTTCTGCATATTTTTGGAGTGAGATCCTCCATTATTTCTTATATCTTTATTACATCAGTGGTAAGCTGTCATACATTTTAATAGAGCTCCCTTCCATGATGTTGTCTAGAGATAGAATCTGCTTTGATTACTTAAACTGGAAAATAGCTCCGCGATTACTCACCGTAAAGATGCCTTGCATCCAAATTCACCTCTACGCCTGAAGACTCCTGCTCTGCTGTCTGGTTTCCTTATCTGACATACATTTTGTAATATTAGAAACCAACCAAGCATTTTTTTTTTTTCTTCACAATCCTGTGTGTGGTGGTACTACCATTGGAAGCTCTTGAAATTAACTTCTTCTGGAGCGGCAGTGGGTTTATCCATGGGAAAACACACATTGCACACACACACACACACATGTGCACACAATCCTATGAACTCACAAACGTGCAGATGGAATTTCCGCCTGCCTCTGCTTTGAAGCAGCCATGCCAGGACTGCTTGTGTGTTACTAAATCCCATTCTCAAAGAGCGTTTTACCCCCCACGTCTGAGAGGCTCTTGGCATTGGCAGAGAACGCATACACAAAGGCACATACACAAACACAATCTACATGCCTGATGCAATGTTCAGTCACTTGCACAAACGAACACATTTGGGTACACGAAACAGCACTGCAGTGTGTCTGCTCTTATTAGTGCAACAGTACTTTAACACTTATGCTGTTCCTCTCCACTGGCTGTTTACAACAATAGGACATAATGTTTTACTTTTGGATCGTTGTTCTGCCGGACATTTTTTGCTCTTCGAAGAACTATGTTTGACAGTGGGAGCTCTCACACTGAAGGCCTAACTAAACCTAGGGTTCTGAGAGTGAAAGACGAGGATCAGAGAGACAGTGGTGTGGGTGCAGGGATGAAGGCAGGCAGTGGCCCCATGAGGCACCTGGAGCTGTGGTGTTACTGAGAAATGTGGTGAGTGTGTGTCTGAAATCCTGCTGGCTAGCCTTTGGCACAGTGTGCTGCGTTGGCTATGTACAGGCTCTGCGTGAAAAATCAACGCAACACACTGAAAGAAGCCCAATCTATTTTGTTTTTTGGCCTGTGCTTGTCAACATGACTTGAACCGTTTTCCTCCATTCCATCAGAGTTGTTAAAATGGAAGTTGTAGATTGCAATGGCAAATGGAAGTTTTGACTGGTAAATAATTGGAAGCATACACGTATCACATGAGTTTTTAAATGTTGATTATTCCTCCTTTTCTTATTGTTGTGTGAGCTTGTGTGAGTTTGTTAGCTTTATACATTTCTTGCTCAAGAAGTTTGCTCTCATTACCATGTCTTCCAGGTAATACAGGAATCCCATGGCACAGAACCTTTAGGCTTTGAAATTTTCAATAGCTGCCCCGTTTCCAGTATCTTGCTAACCCCTTGAAGGTAGAGTGTGATTTGAATAAACTAAGGGAGACTGTCCCAGTTGCCTGCTCTACTTTGGCTACACAAACACACATTGGGCCGCATCTTCCACCATAGCGTTCCTCTGCGACCAGCCAGAATCACCAGCAGGGGATGCTGAGATGGAGCCCAGACGTAGAGGAAGAGATGTCATTACCAAGCTGTACTCCAGGGTTTAGCAGTTCACTGCGGAGGTTAACCGGTCTGGCTTCTCTCGCGCCAGTTGGCATGACTACCATTTCCCAGGGTAGCTTCTGGCCCCTTCCTCATATTCTCAGTGGTCTTCATGCAATTGTCATTCAAAAGATGGCCAATGAATGCACCCTTCTGTGCTGTATTGAGTGGTGAAGGAGCTCCATGCGCATCCATCTGTAGATGCCTGCTCTCATGAGAATGTGATATCCTTATTTCCTCTTAAACATGAGAGATAGCTTCATACATTAGAATGGTTGTAAAAAAGCAAAGACTCTTTAAGGGGGAAAGGGTCTAGAAATAATAATAGTTTCTTATAGCAGTAATAATAAAACTCCCCATCTCTCTTTTATGACTCTCAAATAAGTGAGTTGTTTCTGCATCTCCGTACTGAATGGAGAATAAGGAGGGAAGGCAGCACACAAAGCAGGCAGGCAGGGGCTCTGGTCTTTGATGAATGTCTCTATCTCCAGGCATTAGGTGTTCTATTTTTCATAGCAGGCCCTTTGGCCATGCTGGAGAGAGCCTGGGCCTCACATGCGCATTGATGCAAGGCGCAACAATCCTCAGAGATGGTGACTAATCCAGGCCTACTGTCTGGGGGCGAGAGTGGCCGCTACCAGCACTGCCGAAAGGTCACACCTGTCAGAGGTAGGGAAGAAAAGAAAGCCAGAAAAAGAAGCCAGTTTTGTAGAGGCTTCTGCTGTAAACGGTACAGCCACAGAGTGACTTCAATGTATAGCTAACAGACACATGTGCACATGCATGCATGGACTCGCGAGAACAGGCTGTATTTGTGTATGTTGTGGACAGGTAGCTATGTATTTTCACTCTCTGAGAAAAATCCAGAGAAGAGCTTCATTGGCTGCATCCTCATCTCATATGTTGCCCGGGATAAACTATCTAATTAAGTCACACAAATTCCCATATTGTGACCCCTTCCATAATTGTATGTGTTGAATTGGAAACCCGTTTTATTGTTAATATTAATATCGATGGACTTCAGGGATATTGTATTTGCAATATCTCTTTAATTAATCTCTTTGCTAATGGACTTTACCATTCTCCACTTAATAACAAGCTTCTTTAACTCTGAAAAATCTTCATTGCCCTCTGAGCTCTGGCACCTGAACTGAGCTGTAATTACTTTACTTTTTATTAATCTTCATATTTGTGTTGATTTGGTAATATTTGCATTTGCTTCCGATACCACTTTTGTATTACTCATTTTGTCTCAAGATGCATGTCTATGGTCATCCCTCTTATGACCAGACATTTATCTTTGGAATAAATTTATGTCTGGTCTGTACTGGGAGCTTAATATCTTCTCAGCTGAATAAAGAGAAGTATCTTCTTTTCCCTCTCATTAAAGCAGTGGAGGCCAGTTTCTGCGTCTCCCTGTAATGCTGCACTGTTGACATTATACAAGCGTTCCTGGCGCATGAGAGGCACCGCTGCACCTCAACATCAGCTAGGCAGCATGCCACGGCTGGGGCATCGGCCTCAATTCAACAGGCAAATTAATCTTGCTTTGTTGGAGTAGTCAAGCCCAACCTGGGAGGGAGTTCGTTTAGCTGTTGCTCTGCTGATGCAAGTGCTTTCTCTAAAGTTTGGAGCCTTCATTTATGGGCTGTTAAAGATCTCTCCATCTGTTATTAAGCAGGGCCTGGACACAGACGCTTTGATGAATAGGTATTTCCACTGCTATTGAGTGGACGGCAGCCTCTTGATGGAGACAAAGTAATCGTGTGGATATTAGAAGAAACAGTTTTTGTTTCCTGAGACCTCAATGTGAATGAATCCAATAATGTTGGATTAGACAGAGAGCCCCCTTAGGGATTGAGACGACCACATTAAACAGCTGACATCACAATGGTCCTGCATTGCTCCAACTTCACAACTCCTGGTTACCTGCAAACAAACACATAAAAGGACACAATACGCACATGTATTCACATACTTTTTTTTTTTTTGTCCTTCACAAATAGACGACATGTTTCTCTTTCGTGCACATCACCTCTCTCACCCTTATCTTTTAGTTTTGCTGTCTGTGTGATGAGAAGATAATCTCCCAGTATGGCTTTTTCATGGGAAGATATTTCATAGATCATGTTTTTCTTCTGATGGGGTTGCACCAGACAATTTGAAATCCTATTTATCTAGCTAACAGGGAAGAGGAGAGGAAATACATCTGCGGTTATTAGAGATGAGACGACCCCAATACAGACATGAGAAGGAGATCAAAGCTGACCGCCCTGGAAATAATAACGAAATCCAATGTACCCAACCCACTGCTTTGAGGTTCAAGAAATGCAGAGCTTTTTCCTTTGCAATTTTGTGCGTGTGTGTGTGTTTATGTGTGGGGATTTATGTACACATCCGTGTGTTTAACTGGTCTGAGCTCAGTCTACTCCCATTTACAATCCTGTCCAAGTTGAGGGTCTGTACAGCAAACACAAACATGAACACAGCTACTAACACACTCACATAGCAGCCATTCAGCTGCTGGCAAAGCCCATCACTATTCTCCCAGGCCTACCATTGTCGTAAATCATGCTTGTCCCCTCCTTTAGAATCTGCCCATAGAACCTGTGTAGGGATTGGACATCATTAATGTCCCTGCCAAATCATGTTTACCTGAGCCCAGTTTTTGTCCTGCAGATTTTTTCCCTCCATTGTTATTTATTGCACATTGTTAACACTTTGGTTCTCAGATTGGAGAGGATTACCAAGGACTGATGGGAAGTGGTTTCGTGTGTTGTACTGATAAGGATGCACACCATTTTAGGAGCAGAGGTTAAGTAAGGAGGGTTACAAATTGTGCCGTTCCACCTTCAGGCACAGGCTTCTCTCTGTCTGGCTACACACCGACTTGACTAACTGAAGCGATGGGTTATAGAGCTGGAAATTTTATGTACGTGTTTCGTGAATCAGAATGTAATCCTCAGCTTTCTCTGGGTACAAGCTTGACAAATGGCTGAAATATGTTAATTCTACATCAACAAAGTCAGTAAGTCAAGAAGCATCAGAGAGGCTCATCAGAGGGCTGGAGCTGCACATCGAGAAATAGTGTTTAACCTTTGTTAGTTTTTCTTCTCTAACAGGCTGGTGAAGCTTGATGCTCCCTCCTGCTGCCCAAACACAACAACAAACCTGTGACCTTTAGTCATGCAAGGCATTGGGTTCCCACAACACCACCTTTCCAGAAGAGGGCTATAGGGTCAAGGTTAGGCCAGCAGCCCAACAGACCAAAGTAAAAAAAAAAAAACAAGTGGAATAATGGGAGTGAAAGGGAAACTAAGTCACTAACATGGAGAAACAAAGCTGAATTCAATCTGCTGAGTTACAATCCTCCACTTATTATATTAACCACACACCTACATCACAGCTGTTAGATAACCCAGGATATGTTTTTTTGTGATGATGAAATCGAGCTGATCAATTAAAATGATCTACAAAGAGGATCTTTGTAAAAAGAATGAAAATCTTTTGATGACGTGGATATGATTTATATAGTGCACAGAATGAAAGAGCCACAACATCAACTATTGAAGTAGGAATTAATGCAATGGTGAGGAAACTCCCATTTTGACAATCAATGAGAATGTACTCTAATTACATTGACAATAGTTAAAGCTCATTTGACGTCACATGTACGTTCTACAGCAGTCGACTCCTCTGAGTTTATGATAACCGTCACTTAAGCTGTAAACTTCATTGAGATAGATGCAGCAGAACATGCTAGGCTAAGTTGTTACAATACTGGCAGTGCTATGTGGCCATGTTGGAAATGCTACCCCCACCTAAATTCAGATGACTCTAGGAAAAGAGCTGAAACTGAGGTTGGTCTTAAGCCTCCTGACAAACCTCTTCAATGTGCCCACCTGTCGGTCAACTCAGCCATGCCAGAATGTTTGCAAATATATTCATAACTAAGCCTTAATGTAATGAAAATGAAAACACTTGAGGTACTGCCGTTTTTTGTACTTCTGGATTGGCTTCAATTTTGGACACAGAAGGTTGCCGCTTGTCATCAAAAACTCTAAAATACAGAAACCATGTAATGACACTAACATTTCCCCCGTTCTCAACACTCCAAATCCCTTTATTTTGTCTTTATTCCTTTTCAGGCTTTGTCATACAACTACAACATGTCTAGACAAACCCACTTCTCTCACTGGTTGAGTGCTCTGGTGTTGCCTCACTTAATGTCTACACACACACACTCTTGTCTCGCAACTTTTTAAGTCAACAGAAGGTAATTGAAGTCTTATTTATTCTAGGTACCAGAATTGTTATTCAGCTGAGTCACTGGGGAAAAAGAAGCAGAGAAGAAGAATATCAGACTAGCCTGGACCTTTTGCTCCCATAGCGTATTCGCCCTATGTATGATTTATCAAGGTTAGCCCCCTATGGAGAGGGGAAGAAGGATAAAGGAGCAGAAAACAGGAGGCACATTAGGACCCTATGTTAGTATTGTAGCTCATTTATCCATTGTTTCAGTTGTGTATCGCTGTTTTCAAACCTATTTGTACCTTGAGTCAGTCGTTGCAGCCCTCAGATTCACTGAACTCCCAGAGCTTGAAACAGGAGCACAGAGTGGAGAGTTCATTAGGCCTTCACATTGCAATCAATGCAGCAGAGAGAGCACAGTGAAGAACTAAATTAGATCCTCTGTGACGTTACCTGTAAAAAAGCTCACTTGTGCACCAAGTGTCAAGAGGGATTGACATATTTTTGAAGTTTTCCTGTCATTATTTGTCACTTGCCTGTAACTGGTGAAATTTGACGTCTTATATATTTGTAACCTCAACTCAGCATAAGAAAACACCACACGTTTTTGTGCTAATTGGGAACCTTTTGGGACGATATCTAGCCACCTGCTGACCTTGAATTGATTGCTGAGTGGATGAAGTGTAGAACATTATCTTGAAAAGCAGTGTGGGTGAGTCAGTGCAAGGTCTTTTCTTTTTTCAGGTTGAGTTATTAGAGGAATAAAAATCCATAAGTCTCTGTAATGATCTTATTGTCAAAACTTTGGCTCACAAAAACACGTCCATCAGCCGACTCTCAGTCTGTTGCAGGGATTATTTTGTTTTAAATGTCAAAAGATGTTTTCTTTCATGTTCTATCTTTGCAGTGCATCGTAGCTGTTTCTTTCATTTCAGTTCTGCAAATAGATACACAAACTCGAGTCCTCTTTCTTTAGCTAGTACACACTCAATTTTACACACTCTACTTTTCTCACTCTCTTCTACCTGACTTTCAGCAAGCTGGCTGACATCTGCTCCTATCTTTATAGAGGTGTCATTGAAATTCAGTGCAGACATGAGTCCTGCAAAGCACAGGGAGAACTACTTAGAAGAATATTCTGACCCACACAAACATAACCCGAAACCGTACGTGTACAAACACGGGTACATAAGCATGAACATACAAATCTGTGAGCTAAAATAATATATCAGGATGCAAACACACACACACACTCACTTACACAAACTCATTTTTTAAAGCTTTTCAGTTATCAATGATTTGTTATGTTTAGGTCCATTAGTTAAATATACACACAAGAAGTGTATCATACATAAAAAAGGTTATTTCAGTAAGTTTTAGGAGCATTCTTTACACCCACCATGCATCTTGTTAAGTATGTGTGTGCAAGTGTTGCTTGCATTGGGATGTGAACATGTGTTCTGTCCAAGTTGCGACGTTTCTTGGAGAATCATTAGTGCATGGCTCAGTCTCTGACCTGAGTTGCTATGGACATTGAACTTCCAGGGCCTAGATTCCTTCCTTTTAAAGCAGCAGATCATATTGGAGTTCCTAAATGACACACATTAGTCCCCATACCCACATGTTGTTTTGTCCAAGTCTTGTTCCCAAGTAAATGTGAATATCTATATTTTTCTCCACCATCAATGCTGTTACAGTCCTTTTATATAATTCACCACATTTAGATTTTTAATGAACTCAGTATGTTTATTCGACGCTAGTTGACATAACATTGACATAAGTCTCAGTGAAGTCACCCATTGGTTTCTGAAGCAGACTTATGAAGCCCATTGATGGCAGTTGCCATATTGGAAATGCGAGAGCTGGAGATAAGCTAGGCCTTGCCAAACAGCTACAACATCCCCAGGATCTCAGTCAGATAAGCCACGTCTCTTATTATGAATAACTTTTATCCTTCAAAAAATCAAAATGGATGAATTAGTAATAAATGTCACCCCCTCCCCCACAGTGTACCGCTAAAGACATAAGATATTTACACCAAAATAATCCGTCTTTAACAGACTGTAAAGATATTTGTTTATGCTTGAGACATTTTAATGTGGGGTGTTCATGGGACTTTCGAGTCTTATGGAGCCAGTCTCCAAAAGACCTTAAGGAACTGCAGTTTTTGCACATTCACATAAACTTCATTTTTAACACTGGAGGTTGCTACTTAAATGCAACATTTCACTAGTACGAGTAAAACCACCTGTGCAGATGAAAAATAGTATTTGAATATCTCTGATTGAAAGCAGTGTTCTGATGCTAATCTCACTTTCTTACTTGGAGAACGTGCACAGCCCACGTTCAGTTCAAACCTATCAAAATAAAAGCACAACACACATTATCCTTCAAAAATGCTCCAGACATTGTGAAAGCAGCACCAGAACCAAATAACTTGATGAAAGAGAAAAACTTTCTTTACAAAAATGCAGCCAACAACTGAACCATTCCAATAACCGTTTTAAATAGAGAAGACTGGAAGATGGATTTTGTTGCATTGATAGTATTTTTTATTTTTGTTTGGCACAGCACCATTTAGAAATCCACTTTAGAGTCTGCTCAGTTGAAAAGGAGTACAAAGGTTCAGTTGCTTGGTTCTATAAATGATGACTTTGAGTGAGTGGCTTTTGGAGTTTCAGTTTCAGTTAGCCAGTAAGCAGACTTTGCTTTTGATTTTATCCTCTCTTCACTCATGGTGACTGCTGTACCCCTGGGGTCGAGCGATGATAAGGACTCCAGCTCATCCTGACTGAATTTCTCTATCCTTGTCGACACCTTTCAGCTGCTATTTGAAACACTGATGATGGTATTCTGTGGGTCAACTTTCTGTGGGATTAAATCCAAGGGACTTTGCTGACGCTGCCTGTTGGCCTGCCCTCCCCTTGTCCACATCTGGGGCACAGCCAGAAGGACGCACATGTTAGGTGTGTTTGTGTGTGTGTGTATTTGTGATAAAAAAAAAAAAATCAGAGCCTGAACTGTCTGGCTGGGTCAGGCTGAAGTTAAAAGTGTGAAAGAGGAAGGAGGAGGTGTGGGACATTTCTCTTATAACCCTTATCTGTTAGGCTAGTAGAGGTCAATGTTGAAGTATCATCAGTTAACCTTGAAATGACTTCTACTGTGACTTTGCTAGAGTTTAACCTGTAAAAGCTGCAGGATATGATATTTTTTTCATCATTACTGTATCGACCACGTATCAAGCAGTTGCCCATATAACATGTTATTTTTCCATTTGACAATTGTAATAATCATGTTGAATAATTTGGTGACTTTTGCGTCTGTTGCATGAAAAACCCATCTACAGCTCGTGTTCATTCATTGAGCTGTCCTTTTGAGGCTGCAAGAAATGCGTTTTATGCTTTTTATCATTACTGCCATTGAATGTTTGTGTCATGCAAGGATTTTTCTGAAAACACAGAAGCATCCTTCTTTCACTGGTGCATTGAAAATTCAGCACAACAACCAGGAGGCTGTTCCTTTCTGTTTTCTTTGAAAGTTTAATACCCATTTATGAGAACATGGCCTTTCTTGAATAAAAATCAGTATTCTTATTTAAGTCTAGTTCTGAATAAATAAATCTCATATCTATTCAACCCCATGGTTGAGCTGCCCCATATTTTTTTACATGTGACCTTTAATAAATGCATGTGTACACACACAAACACACACACACAGCATATATAAATATAGAGGCAGCATTTCTTTGCTTATAATTGAATTACTTTTACAAACTACTGTGGTACTTTTTGTGTAGAAATAAACGAGGAACAGAATGGCTGAATATAGTCGTCAGGTTTTGTGGTTGTTGTTGTCATTGGATGTGCTTCCCCCAAGACCGAGGAATAAACACTCACACATGTGCACACACACAAGTACAACAAACACCATGCTGCCTTGGCCACTGCCCAGTATTTCTTACAAAAAGGATCCTGCAGACTTATTTTCATGCTGTTTCTAGCCTAATGCCTCATTGTTTCTTTTTTTTTTTTTGCGTCTCCTTCTCAGTCCGCCTCGCTGTTGCGGTAGCTTGTTTTGACTGGACACAAGATATAATGCCATCGTGTCTGATTATTGAGCGAACGTTGTGGGCCTAATTGTGTCTGTGTTATCAGCAAGTTGTTGTTGCAAGCTGTTTGTAATTTATTTCTGGCCAAAACAGGCAGAAGATGGGAGGAAGAAAATATATTTACAGAAAAAAAAGGAAGAAAGAAAAAGCCCCCAGTGTGTAAAGATGCACACTTTTTTTGTGGCTGTCACCCAGGGTTCAAAAACACCTCGCTCTGGACGGAGTGAGAGACAGCGACAGACAGATAGGGTGGAAAAAAAAAAAAAAAAGAATGAGGAAGAGAAAAGGGTGAAATGCTTGGCCACATGGTCTGGTGGGAAATCCCCCACTGAGCTGGGAGCCCTGCGCCCTAGTGGCTAGATGAAATGTCTTATCAGCCGGCAGCAGGACTCTGTCCTTTAAGTAGGGCTGGGGAAAACTCATTGTCCAGCCGAGCAGCATCTCAACTGATCCGTGTTCCCTTTGACCTTTACTACTGCTGCCACCGACACATGCCAAACTTTAGATTGCGTTAAATGTAACACAGCTCATTTATATAACACCTCACTGTTTGTGTTGGTTGTGTGCAAACCCTATTTCCTGGCACAGTTGTGTTGTCAGGGTTGCTCATAGGTCATGTGTGTATAATAAGGGAAATGGTGGGACATCTGACATTTGCAGCTACCTGTCTATTCACTGTCTTTTACCAATTCTTGTGGTATCTTCCCTCTCGACTAATCTAGCAGCTCCTAATGAGCAGGAAATTAAGCTGTAACGTGGCTATCATACAGCATGATATGCACTAATTGCACAGATTGTATCTGTTTTATTTTTACAGAGAGCAGTAGGGTGCTCTAGTAATTTTCATTAATTACCCCACAAAGAAGGAGTAATTAGATTTTTCATTATTCCATAACTTTTTGTCTGCAGACTTGCTTTTTGGGAGTGTGTGGAGGCAGCTAGGGTCTGTATACGTGTTGTTTCTCTGCCTCCCAGGAACACGGCTGTATAAAGACATTATTTGAGAAAAAGTCATATTTTTGTATTCCCTTAAGATCTGCCCTGCAAGGCCGCTTCTTTGTCAACAATATCACATTCTAACCATCAGGTGTTGAAAATGTTTTCTTTCATTTCACTCTTCCTACAAATGCAGTCATTTCTGTTGGTCCAACCTGCAAGGTGTCAGCTGTGTGTAATTCAGACCCTCGTTTACAGTTCTGTCACCTTGAAGTATCGGGACAGAAAGGAGGGGTAAGGTCGAACTCACAGCTTCTGTGTGAACCTATATTTTATTTAGCACAATCATAGAAGCAGGGTTTTGACTTCAATCGTTATCAAAGAAACAAACAAAAAAGTAGTGTCCACATGATTCAGTTACTCATGAGACAGACTTGTACATTTCTATTTCACCCTTTGTTGTTGCATTTTGCACGTTCTAAAATTAGGGCATCAAAACGAGCTGATAGCGACATCTGTGCCTTTGTTTAAAAAGCATGCAGTGCACCAAAGACCCGCATCATTCAAGTAAACACACTTGTGTCACGATTTTCTTACTCAGTAATGTTAGCGCACATCCAGGCCCAAAGCTTTGGATCATTTTCATACTGGCCGACTAAAAAAAAAGTCATTTGAGTGTGCTACTCTCATGTTGTGATGAATTACAGAGACACCAGTGCAGTACTGTTCTTCTGTTCTCGCGACACTCGCTAATTGCGCCTCTTCATCACACCACACTGTAAGAGGTAAGAGAGCTAAGAAAAACATTGTTCGGGAGAGTGCTCGTCCGCCCATGTGTCTGAGAGATTGAGAGAGAGAGGTTGTCGGGCAGACTGAAAAGAAGAGGCTCGTGGCAATCAGCTTTCTCCCTGCTCTAGCTTCCAGGCCAGACACGCTGCAGCCATGCGCTTTTCCAGTAAGCTGACAATGAAGCTGAATAATGTATCTATCAGTCTGCCTGAGTGTGCCGAGCACCGGGCACTGAGTCTGCTGCCAACTTGTTATAGGCTCATTACAGGTGAAGATGACATGTGGAGGTGCAGCCGCCTTGGCATTGTCTCCCTGCCCTGCCCTCGATAGAAAGGCACAGCACTCTGTCACTCCCCTCGGCACAGAGAGGAGGCGGAAAAAGGTGATGGAGAGAGGGAGGGAATGAGCCTCAATGCTCCCCTAACCCCCCAAAATGAAATTGACAGGCTCGCTGAAGTAATTGCTCCCAGCACTATTTTCTTTGGCAGGAAATACTGTTATCGACAAATAGGGGATTCAATAAGCGGCAGGAGATGAGGCTCTAGGCAGTGGTCAAAAGGCGGTGTCTGTCCTCTACGGCTGCAGTGTCTCCTGATGTCCTATCTCTCTGCCCTGCCTTTTCTCGCCCGTACTCTTTCTCTCCTTTGGTATCCAACCCCTACTTCTTCTAACTTACTCCCTATGCTTCTTTTTACACCTTTGCTCATCCCCCGCACAATATCTCTCCCTCATCCCTCCAACGTCCCATGCTCCCTTTCTCTAGGGTCTCTTTTTGACCATTTTCTTCTGTTGACCATTTTTTGCGAGCCTGAAGGGGAAACTCTATCACCCTGTAGCCGGCAGGTAATGCCCCCCCCCCCCCTCTCTCTCCTCTAATCTTCAGATTGTTTTTCTGCTGCCAGTGTGGTGGTGTAATGTTGATATTATCCCAAAGGATTCTATTGATTCAGGGCAGGGTCATGAAAAAGCAGTTTATGGTCAGTGTCTTTGGTTTCCAGAGGTCAGAGCATGCGGTGAAACCAGAGCTCTAGATTTTCTGGACATAGTGGTATGCCTGCTGGGAACTACTGAGAGGGAAGAAGATAAATAAAAAAGTGGGTGATGTGTTTTCCCTTCAATGCTCTGTGTATTATAGAGGAAGTAATGTTCTGAAAATGTAGACGCTGTGAATGATCCATATCTAAAAATGGAATTACAGTGAATCGAGTACTGCATTAGAATTTTGGAGTGCCTTATTTTCTCTCTTCTTATGTTTGGGTCCATTTTTCCCTCCATCATACTGATGTGATACCGAGCATTGAGTATTGGCTGAAACCAATGCCCATTTTGTAATGATTGAAATATCAATGCAAAGTTAGTGGAAAAACTCTGATTTCAAAAACCAGTTGATTTGTGGGGGGCTATTTGGTTATGGTATCAGATTTATAAACCAATGAACTCACCAATACCTGATCATCAATACCCAGTACTGTAATTAGTTGTAGAGGTGTACATTGTTTTTGGAGCAACTATGTTATTATTCAGTTTGATATCATTCCCAAAAGTGCTTATATTTATTGGTAATAATTGTTATGTTTTACTTAATTTAAACTTTAATCTTCCAATGCTATCAAGCTGCCCTTGAAAGAAAATAAAAAAACAGAGTACATTTTATTAAGCTCTGAAACCACTAAAGTCAAGCGTCTGCCAGATGGCAGGTGATTGGTCTTCAGACTAGCATGAAACCCACCTCTGTGGCTTTAATACATCTCACCTGCCATTATCTTTCAACTGCTTTTCAGCTCAGTGCTGACAGATCCCTTCTCCACTGTCGACCCAACTCTGTGTTTTTAGCATTTGTTATTCATCTAAGCCGATTCACTGCAGACAGCAGTGTGTTCTCAGAACCCTCAGGCTTCTCTACAGTCTGGGTTTGACTGCTGGAATGAGTGTAACAATCAGAATGTTATTTTCTGGGGACATACGGCATATTGCATTGCCCTCCCAACAATGTTCAGGTTGTAAATATAAGTACATATTGCCATAAATCTTTTTCATTTGAACTTTTTTATGAGACTACTGTTAGTATTGTTGCTCTACCATGACACAATTTGACCATACCATATACCATATACCATATACAGTACCATATACAATACCATAACATATACCATACCATACCATATACTACCCTACCATATACCATACCATATACTACCCTACCCTACCATATACCATACCATACGCCATGCCATACCATACCAAACCATATACCATACCATACACCATACCATTCCATATAGCATACACCATACCATACCATATACTACACCATACCAAACCATATACCACACCATAACTTACCATATAGCATATACCATACCATACTATACACCATACACCATACCATATACCATATACCATACCATACACCATACCATGCCAAACCATATACCATACCGTATACCACACCATACCTTACCATATAGCATATACCATACCATACCATACCATACCATACCCTATACCATATACCAAATACCATACAATACCATACAACGCCTTTTGTATAGGCCAATCTTGAGGGAATATCTTTATATTTATTATCTTTACAGTTGTATTGTGAGCTAAGGTTGGCCTGAAATACAAAGTGTCATCTGCTGTCCCTGTGCATATGTTAAAAAGAATCCCACAGCTAACTAGTAATTCTAAAAGCATAGTCGTTTAATGCCTGGATTGATTTATTATGCCATCATCACATTAGCTCAGACTGTTTTAATACATCTTTTTTTCTAACACATTTCTGTCTGTTACCCTTTGAGTCATTTCTTTGCAGCTCATATTCCTTTTCGGAACATTATAGTGCTGTGACTGAAACGCTACTTGACCCTTGTACTGTATTTATTAAAGTCTATAGGGTATTTTTTGGCTTCATGGTCGAAGGTCTAAAGAAAAATTCAGATTCTTTAAGAATCAGGGACATACAGTTGCAGCTTATGGAGTATACGGTATATGATAAAAATATCTGCTTACATATTCCAAAAGTGAGTCAAAAGAATAACATAACCTTTCATTTGATCACTCATCTCAAGAGTTTGTTTGAAAACACTTTCTTTCAGGGATGAAAAGACACACTGAATTTGAAGTTCTTTTACAAGCAGACAAATATAATTGAAATGGTTCTAAGCTACTGTAAAACTTTATCACAGTCTTAGTTGAACCTTCCTAACTCAAAACCTATGAATTCAATCTCTGGGGTTTTGTCAAGAGTCTGGAGTGTTTCTCTTTTCCTATCTTCATCGAATAATTTTGCTTTCCACAAATGGTTCTCTTTTAAATTTGATTTCTGAGTCTTAACAGTTAGATAGTCAATACGGGGAAAAAAACAAAAAAAAAAACTTTTACAGATTGTGTTGGGTTGAAACATGCAGCATAGACTCCTGTGGTAGCTAACAGTTGAAAAACATAGATGGTAATAAGAAGGATTCTTCCCTCTCCCCATGGCCTCTAACTACATTCAGTCAGATAAAAGCTAAGACAGTCACTCCCACTCTTTCACCCGATGGTACTTGAGAAAAGATGAATGGCTTAAGTGTTTGTATAGATCAAGTTGAGAAAGAGGGATAAAAGTCAGAAGCACAGAATATTGATTTCTCACAAAATCAAACCACAGTTTTGAAAACTAGACAATTATCTCAAAGAACACTCGCAGGTTTCAGATTTTCTTTGAGGTGTTGCTCTTTTTTTTTTGCCAATGAATGCTGGTATCACAATAGCAGACGAGATAAATAACTAAAGCCATGCCTGAAAATGATAATAGAAGAATATATTGGTTCAGAAAAGGAACGGTAAAATGCAATCTTACTTTGGAATAATAGATCCTTGTTTATGAGTCTTTTTGGTTTTCTCTAGAAGTAGGCTTCGTGTGCTTACATTTTCACTCTGAATAATCAAATCACATTTCAACACTGGCTGTGGAAGAATGACTTCTACTTGATCTGGCAGGAATCACCTCTGCCAGTTAAGAAACAGGATGTAGCATCAGCCTTTATCAAACAAATACTTCTTCATCAGTTTGATAACCACTCACACAATGAGCTGTGTTTATACCTACAGCACATTATCATTGGCAGCTTGCTATTGTTGGACTGCCTCTGTTTTTTCACACACAAAAAAAACAAGTTCTTTCATGTTAACTGTACATTGCAAGAGAGCAGCAGGCCTCTCTTTCCTTCACATAAATGAGCAAGCTTATTACTTCCCAAACTGCCTATTAGCACAGCTCACTTTGTGGGGAACCAAACAGTCCAGGGAGGAGCACAGTGTGGAAGATTTTGCCCAGCAGTCTGGTTCAGACATGTAACACTCTTTACACCGCGTGTCTTCTCATTTGTTTTCTTGTCATACTTTGGCTCAACCACCAACTGAAATATATTTGACAAACAAAACTTTTGATATGTCTAATTTAACAAGTGTTCTTGGAGCTTGTTCTGATAGTGCAGATAAAGTAGTGAAATGCATCAATTTGCATCAAAGCCTCATCATTTCTTTAACATATATTTATTTGTTAGACTGGGAACGATGTCAGGCCTACAATAGATCAATCTTTCTGTAACTTTTGAATAAAGCTGTAGCTCAATGTAATATACGACTTCAATATGTGCTTGCAGAGTCAGAGTGTTGAAAATGTGTTTTCCCCTGCTGTGGTTTAAGTGTGTGTATTGATGCCAATAGGTAGTCTCATTGTGTAAGCATCAGTGTAGCAACATGTCCCAAGAGCCCTCTGTTGAGATTATACAAAAGAATCCATTTACTTCAAGCAGGAGCAGCCGCAGATAGCATGTCGAGTCGGTGTTTGGCTCTCTGTGAGTATGGCCCATCATTAGAGTATTGGCAGATTGAGCAAAGCAGAAATTGGCGAACACATTTCTAGACCTATCGCTCATCCTTTATGTAAAACACAGAGGATTTTGGGCAGCTTTTATCACAAGCAGATTTGTGAGAATCAAGTCACAACAACTTCTCTTACTGAAGAAAAAAAACAGCTTACTCACTAGATAAAGTCCTTTTCACTTGTATTTATTGTCTGATTTGTTGTACAGTTAATACATGTGTCTCAGTCCGAAACTGATATGAAAACATCCACAGTTCGTATCAATAAAGATGCTGTACATTCAAATCCTACATGGATGTCTTTATGTGGTGCACACATGCTTTCTTTCTTCTTATTGATTACCACCGCTTTATCTTTCATTCCATTAAATCACCATAAGTGTTGAGTTGAAAGAGCCCTGTGAAAATCTAATCACTTTCCTCTTGATATTTTCTTCCAGGGAGGACTGAGAAACAGCAAGCATGAGTGTACACTTTCATCCCAAGAATATGTCCACGAGCTGCGTTCAGGCATCACAGAAGAAAAGCTGCTCAACTGCCTGGAGTCCCTCAGAGTTTCTCTCACAAGTAACCCTGTCAGGTGAGTTACTGGATTTGTTCACCCACTAAAGCTGTGCTTTTTTACAGGAAATTATTTTATGTTATACTGTAAATCTTCAATTTACAGCCCCTGCTTTTATTTACTTCAACCATTGAAATGACTCTGCCTTTTTTCGGGATAGGTGGCAACACGAGACAGGCCTCTAATTCGTGCACAGCAAAAATTGCACATTAAATTACAAATCACTTAATTGATCTTGCTTTGTAAGACAGCCCATCTCTCCCAAACTGCATAGTATATAAAAACTAAACACACAGGGGCCTCTATTTGAGACCTGTCTAGATTCGTCAAAATGTGTGGAAACACCAGGCTAGTAAAAAAGAGCCTTAAATTAGGACAGGCTTTTATTTAAACATTTACAGAACTCAAATACCAGAGCAGAGTATCTCCAATTACTGGCAAATGGTTTCATCAAAATGAAAAGAGGTCTTAATTTGAAGTGCTCCTTTTCTCTCTCTGCGGTCTAGTGGGGATTCTACTTTTTTTATACTTGATAAATTCTTCAGTTTAAAATGTTTAAACAATTGTGGAAATATTCTTATCCCAATTTTCCTTGGATAAAGCTTATTTCATTAAAGCCCAATCACTCCTCCATTACCATAAAGGAGAAAGCAAACTAACGAATCTTGAATCAGTACATGCTTGTGAATTTAATCTGAAAATGGAACAATTCATGATTTATTTAAAATGTATGGCTTTGTGGCAGGAATGTGCAGGTGTATCTTATAACCTGGTATTACATATATATTTTTAAGAAGAACAAAAATGTGTTTTTACTCTCAGTAATTCATAGAGCTCTTTATTCTCCCCTTTTGAAGGCAGAATGTGGCTTTATTCTAGGGATGGTCCTTTCCTATCCACTGGAATAATATAGGGGTGTCTGCAGAAGTCTATGTCTTTAAATTAGATGTATGTAAAGAGACTTCATTGGACCCGTGGACACATAAAGGACAGCAAATGATGTCTCTGATATGTATTTTATCCCCTCAACAGCAATCACGAACGACAGCGACATTTATGCCTCCCAATTTAATGAGCGCAAACTGTAAGTCTAAGGTTAACTGAAAGAACAGCTGTTCTGATTGGCTGTTAACGTTTATTAAAAGAAAAGCAAGTCCCTCCAAGTCTATCCAACAGATCACACTCAGACTTTCAAATGAGATGAAGAGTATATCTCTATAAAACATGCAGCTTCATGTGATTACTTGCCAGTTAGAAAAGCTCGACAGTCCTTCTAAAACCCCCACATGTCCTTGGCAGGAAGAAGCATCCAGATTTGAACCTAACTCGACCAAAAAACCAACATATGTAATGATTCCCAGGGCGACTGGTTAGGAAAACCACAGGTGATGACAAAGCGCTTCTTCTGCTGTCTTTCATGTTAAGTTTATGATTATGGGGTGCGAGAGAGGAGGATGAACCTATTGTGCAAAGGAACTCATGACAGCCGCTCCTTTAAATTATTTACCAGCCCACTGTTGAGGAGATGTTTCTTAATGTGAATCAATGAATGGTGCATATTAAATGGACATTGCTTGAGTGGAATGCTTTTTTGTATATTCACCTTGAACACAGATACAGGGACCCCCATGCAAGGCCTCTTAGAGGCTTTTATTTGATTTGTGTACTACTACCAGCCTGACAACTGCATCTACTTATTTTAGAACATGGACACAAAGTTGTTTTTTCTCTTGCAATAATTTTTGCAGAGAGACGGATCTAACTAAGTATTTAAAGATATTTGTTATGCTAATATTAGCTAGCGATTCTTAGACAGAGAAATTGTACACACATTTTTAGTATTCTAAGCTTCACTCAACTGCATATTTAATGTTATGTAAGTGTGGTATACAGCACAGAGTATAGCAAAGAAGTTAAGTAATCATCCCTGGAGTGATTGCAGTGCTGTGAAGCCGGTCTCCATGGTCTCAGGCAAGCTGTGGGGAGTCAAGTCAGCCTCTCCACTCAGAAAGGCCAACTGGTGCCGAGGGGATGTAAGCGAGGCCAGGCTTGCCCTGTGGGTGTTTTCAAATAGCTAAACCTTTGACCGGCATGTAAAGGACCAGTGCAGCACAGAGTCAAAGGAGGGCCACGTCCATCTAGGGAGGAAAAAACCACCCGTGGGCTATGTGTGCTGCGGGGGAGGAGTCTGCGAGTGTGCTGACTCAAAAACTGTCCTCTTGCTTGTCCTCACACCCGTTCTCTTATCTCTCCTGGAGACAGGGAGGGACTGATTGTTTTCTTAAAGCATGGATAAGGTTACTCCTGATTAACATGAATGCACTTAATTGTCATGGATCACAACACACAGGGAATGCACACTTGGGTTGCAAATTTTTTTTTTGACTTCACTATGTTAATGTAACCTTTGTACGGTATGTTATCATATACTGAAAATAACAATGAAGAAGATGAGAGAACAGGGCATTCACGCTTTTGTCAATTTCCATTTGGGAATAATAATAAGTTGCTCGTCTTTAAAACTGCTTTTAATTCATGGACTTTCCAGTAAAGTTGAAGAAATGATCACATTCCTCTGCAGAAGCTGCAGAAGCTAGTAATGAGCTTGTATTCATTACATGTAGAGATGTGGTAGCAGTAATTGCTGAATATACTGTATGACTTTTACTAGTTTACCTCATACTTCATAGCATTGAAAAACATTTCTCATTAAAGGGACAAACTCCTATTCCACACCAGTCAACAGATGATTATTTTCTGGTTTCAGTTTTCTTTTTAAATGGCCAGGCAAACTTTGTTTAAAAAGTCTTTCCTGTGTTCGAACAGAATTTGAAGGCTGGAGTTTGTTTATATCAACTGTTAAAGTGATTAAAAAAAAAAGAAGAAAAAAACGAGACATAAACGGGCCACATTTGAATTGTTTTTGATTTAAGCTTAGAGTTCTGCCTTGTTGTAAGTTATATATAGAATCGTTATTTCAAGACATGGATCATTTAGCTTCCATTAGTTAAAGCACTACTTAGTCACATCCAAGCAAATGACTCATATAGTAGCATTATGAAAAAAACTATGCTTTAAGTAGCGATGTCGAGTTTGTTATTGTGTGCTGTCTAACCTCTTAGTTCATGAAGACCTTTCTTTGTCAAGTCAAGTTCTTTATTTTCTTTTTAACCATATACAAAGTACACACTGAGATGAAATGTTGTAACTCGAGGACCGTGATGCTACGGTCCTCGAGTTACAATGAGGACAATTGAGATTGAAAAATTCAGAATGAAGAGTGATGAATGCAATGCACAGAAGGTGGCTTTGAATAGTTTAGTAAGTAAGCAAAGTGAAGTGGATTGAAAAACAGTGACAACAAATTAAAAGTGACTAGATAAAGTGACTAAAATAGATAAAGTGGCAAAGTTAGAGTGACATTTAAAGTGTCGTACATTACTTTGTGTCATGCCTGACTTAAAAAAAAGTCTGAATCTGTAAGCAATTAAACAGTTTCCTGCACTTTTCAAATCAAAAACCTTTATTATGATCGGTGTTTAAACTCCAGACACATTTTCCACCTTCATGGCACGCTTTAACTCAAAACCAGCACTTTGTTTAATGAAACACTGCAGCCTAATTCTATACAATGGAATGAAAGTCTCACCATCAAAGAGTTGTTGTTCTTCACAGTTAGTGCTTACCATTGCTTTTTGTTTTTCCTCTGATGTTTAGGCAGCCTGCTAATTTACTCCCAGAGGCCTGTGTTTGTCTAATAGTTTAATTGGCTAGGCTGTGCACCTGTTTGGCAGCACAGGTGGCCACGGGGCCATTGTGCTGAGGGCCTTATCTCCCAGGCAGTTCCACACAGGTGTGTGGCACACAGCCTTTGCAGATCCACCCACAGATGGCATCGCCCGGAGCGGACGCCACTCACTCTGTTTCCACTCTCCTTCTCCTCAGCTGCCATGCTTTCCTCTTCTCTCTCTCTCTCTCTCTCTCTCTCTCTCTCTCTGTCAAAAAATTCCCCCAGCCAATTATTTATCCTCTACTTCATCCTCCTCCTTTTAATTTTGTCATTTGGATACTCTCCTCTTAATTCAGAAGTGTCAGAGTGACTAGCCACTTTTCATTAATTCTTAATCCACTGACACGAAGTGAGGCGCCTTCTTCCAGAGAATTACAACCCTCTTTATTTTTCCTTTTTGCGGAATAGAAATCCTGCTGTGTTTCTGTCCAGCCTATTATTTCCTCTCATCCCACAAATACCTTATAATCTGTCTTGAACATTTTGAAAACTGTGATTCATTTAAAAATGATAAAATAATTAGATTACTTGATAGGAAACAGAAAATAACCATTGCATTCACTAAAGCAAAAGTCTTCTATTTCATTAGATCTTTACAAAACCAGGCAAACCGTAATGTAACATTCAATTTGTACTATCAGTCTGAAGCAGTGGGGTTAAAGCTCACTTCTTCTAAACTAATTCAGCTGCTGCTCCATCAATAGACTTTCCAATAAAAGAAAGTAGCACAGTGGTTAAAGTTGTTTTGGGCAGCAGAGCTCACATCCATGGCTCCTGCTTCTGCGTTCTCTGTGTTTAGCCGTCAGCATTACACTACGACTGTCAAATCCTGCAGTGACTTCCGTATTCGATCTGCTGCCTCTCAGATCCCTCAGACATATTCAAGCAAAATTGAACCGGGGCTCCTAGCTTTTCATTATGTGAAATCTTCACGGTACAAGTCAGACATTTTCTTGTGGGGTCTTTTTTTTTTGTGGAGGCGGGAGACATTTGCTGACGACTGAGTTTTTTCTCACCCCCCCCCCCCCCTCTCTGTGTGTCTGGATACTGGAGGTGTGGGTTGTTGTGATGATCTCGCTGCTCTGCCACACAGGTTTTTCTCTGAGCCTCACTCAGTCTCACTGGCTTTTCTCAGTTGAATGCTTGTAGCCGAGCACCGAGGGTTGCAAGGAAGTAACACTGGTAATGTTTTTTTTTTTACGAGCTTTGAAGTTACTATGCCTGCTAACATAAAGCTGCTCGTCCTATTGACTGTCTGTCCTGATGCCCAGCTTGATAAAGCATTGAACAGCATACTGAGAAGCCCTGCTATTCCTGCCAAGAACAGAGTTGGAGCTCTCTCATATAACGATTGAGTAAAGAAGTCATATTCCCTTATCCTATTATCTAAGAGTATTATTTGATTCTTGCAGTGAAATCGACTCTTGACTCTGACCAGACAGGATTATTACAACACAGTTAAGATACAGTGTTATCATACTTCAAAAGTCAAAGTAAAATCCCTTATTGAAGGTGAAGGGTATTACTTTATAGTCTTTACATTTCATGTGTATGCTACTCATGAGATTATTTCCAAGACAATTAAAAGGTGTCAGAAAAAAGCCTCTCCCTTGGCACAAATGCATTTTTTATCATTCAAATTGACTCGTTCTATATCCCTGACTTGTCCTCCCTCTTCTTCTTCTCCTGTCCACTGTGTGCAACAGCCAATCAACACCATCTCATAGAAGCATATCCATCTGCCCCTCTGCCATTGTGACTGTTTGAACAATTATCGTCTGAACGACTCTCAGACTGTATAAACCCTCCTCGACAGCATCGGCCAAAAATCTTGTCTGGCACCGGCACAAAGTGTGATCAGTGACTCTGGATTAAGCTCCACTAAGTTTTAGGTGCAGTGCACATCAATGTGCCAACTCTATCTGACATAGATTCCTTACAGAGATTAATAAATGTTTTAACTCGGTTTCATTTTCACGTGGAATTAGCTTCCTATCTCAGTGGATCATCCTTAATTGATCCTCTGTAGTCGCTGTGTTATGCTCAGCTCTATCAGACTTCATGTCAAATTTTGAAAAATTTCAAATGTATCAAAAATATTCAGATGTCCTTAGTTGGGTTCAGATATGACAGACTACCTCAGGACACTTTGATGCCTGCTTGATGCCTTTGAAATGTCTAGATCAAGCAACATTTCTTCCCATCCCATCACTTTGTAGAGTAATGGAAAAATAGCAATTTGATTTCCTACCATAACGATCAAGATTTAACATCCTCCAGGAAGGGATGTGGAGAGACGCCACATCTTCAGAAATCTAACCTGTCAAGGCCATGAAATATGCTCTGGCTGTTGCCACAGCAAAGAAATAAGCAGGAGCAGAAGCTTTCCAGTGAGGTGCTGGGGGACTCTACTCTCTAGACTGCCAATGTTATCACAGACCAGTGTCACCATCCAGGCCTCTGTAAAGGTGCATCTGTCACTTGTAAAAAAAGAAAAAAAACAAGATAGGGAATACTCGGAAATAACATAACGATTCAGAAAATGTCCGATCTCAGAGCATTCTGGGGTCTCTTGTGTTTTTTTTAGAAGTAACAGAAGGAATTCACTCATTAGGGTAATCAATCTTATTTTTGTCTTTTACTTCTCTGCATGGCGTAATTATTCTCATTTTATAGCTTTCAAGGAGTTTTATTGACTGTAAAATTTGGCACAATTGTTATGACACTGTCTTGGAGAGACGTGACGAGCAGTCAGAAATGAAGCGAGTTAACTAGTTTTTACCCTTGCGGCTGACTTCAGAGTTCGCCCTTCTTCCTCAGAGGCAGTGAAAGTGATTTTGGAGACATAAATGTCCCCAGTGTCTGGGCATATTTTAAGAGTGATGCCTATTTCATTTTATGACACCATCTGTTAACCTCCAAGATACTCATATCTGTTACGGCCCCCAATGCGATACATACAAAGTGAGACATACATAATTCAGAAATGTTGGTTTTTAAATTTGAGTGTGGATTTATTTTTGAAGATATGATTCTAATGATGGACATGATGCAACATGCAATGGTGTTTACATGTATTTACATCCTACAGCTTGGTGTTCTCAAAACCACATAAATACTACAACATTCATATTATTAACAATGTTATCTTCTCTCTCTTTCTTTGGCCTTAAAGTTTGAACTTTACCTAAAAGTCATCCTGTGTAGAGTTGCAGAGCTGTCAAAACCTTTTATTCGCTCCCAGAAGATATCAAATAATAGCACTAACATACACACACAATCTAAAAGGTGTACATTGACGCTTTTTGCAGGGTTTTATAGGTCTGCTCTACAAGGTGACAGCAACAAAAGCTTGAAAAATGGCGACTTTATGGCTTTGAAAATAGAAACCATTCTTTCAAAGAAGTGCGTGCCACTGCAATTTCCTTTCTTCCTGGAAAGATGAAACCCATTCCTGCAGACACCAGAGGAATGTGTTGATACATCTCATCAAAACCCTCCACAACACACACAGATTTACTGTTTCCCTAACAATTACAGGAATTGATCTAATCAGACTGCAATCTGCAAGTATTACTACTGGCTTCTCCTTACCTCCATCTAACAGTGAGGGCTGTTATCTAGCAATCCTCTGTGTTGTTCGGGGAATAATTAGACATTTCAGTAGTGTTGTGCACTCTGTGGGGGGTCATTTCAAAGTGACTGGGGAAAATTGTTGTGCTGTGAGCTGTCTGCACTTAGCTATTTGCACTTGATTCAATTCAGATAGAAACCTGTGCTCCCTAATCCCTCACATACAGTTGTCCACTATGGCGGCCTTTATTGAGTTGTTTTGCATCCTTGAACATAAAGCAGCTACATGCACAGACAATTTTTTGTCCCCATGCCAAAAAAATGTAGACACCTCTTTGTTTTGTGTTTCTTTTTTTATTTTAATAAAGCCAAAGTTCTGATTGAAGCTGAGAAAAAAAAAAACACGTTGCTGACAAGACTATTGTCCTGAGACTGTATAATTACCTCTATTAGTTGAATTATTTATCAGTACATCATGTATCAGAACATCTCCCTTCCCTCTGAGGTGACTTGAGAAGTTGAATAATAAAAAAAAGGTTATTATGGAACATTACTTGTAGACAAAAAACATTTTGTATCTCCATTATATATCTTATATTATTGTTTTTTTTTAGATTACATATGCGCTATCAATATCTGAAAATGACACATTCCTCGCAGTGATGCTGTGTATTTTAGAACTGTGTCGGTAGGAGATATTCCTCAGACAATATCAGGGGCAGTTAAGTGGAATGACTCAGCGTCTGTCGCTTGGATGGAAAGAGTGCATGTTACCTGGAGTTACATGTGAAGGATCTCAGCTGTTCTTTGTTCTCTTTCAAGGACAGCACAGGTCAATGATTTTGGCTCTAGGCGTGTGAAAAATGAAGGGTACAGAGAGCGTCTGTTAGACTCAGTGGGAAGGGTCCAATAAAAACAAAACAAGTTATAGTCAGTTCAAACTTTTTACTTGGGCTTAAAGAGACCTGTAGCCTTTTGGGACTGTTGGCATGGTTTAAAGCCTTTATCAATGTTTCATTTTAATTCTTGGGGTACTAAGGCATTCACAGGCCCGATATGATTTGTAATTTGTATTAATAGTTTTTGGTCGATCCCTTAGTCTCATACTAATTGGATTTGCCCAACACCTCCTAAGAAGTTGCCAGGATGTGTCCTAATCAGTGCCCAGACCACCACAGCTTGCTCCTTTTGATGTGAACGAGCAGTGACTCTACTCAGAGCTTACCCTACCTAACCTTATCATGAAGGCTGAGCCCAGCCACCCTACAGAGGAAACCCATTTTAGCTGCTGGTATCAAACCATATTTCCTGATTGTACGTGAGGGTTGGATTGAAGGTTGGCTGACTAAAACAAAGCTGTGGCCCTATGTTCAGCTCCTTCCTTTTCTCTATGGTTTGGCATAAGGCGTTTATCACCACTCATTCTGCACCCAGGGCTTTTGTTCATCTCACTATCCATTTTGCCCTTTCATAAAAAAAAAAGAAAATAGTCCCCAAGATAACTCTTTGCATAAGGCAATAAACCACAACCAACCATAAGGGGGCAACCCATTGCTTTCAGGCAATCCATTATTGGCACATTGATTGACAATGAACCACTCTGGAGGGGGCCAACACGCCCTAATGGACTACCCAGTAGGGGGCCAACAGTCACCAATGGACTACCCTGGAGGGGGCCAACACCCAACAAAAACGCTTTTGACTCCTCATTCTGTAACTTAAGTAAAGACTGTATAGGAAGTAGTAATGGTCTCAGTACCCCAGTCTCCTGTAGTACCCAAAAAGGGACTCCCTTGAGGAGATGATCATAGATCACATATAGTTTTCCTTCCCAGGGAGAGTGGCATTGTGTCAACCTGATAACAAACCTGAAAAGACTGGTCAGCAAAAACAGCCCTACAATGTCCAATGTCATCAGGAGTTTTCACACTGTTTGACTTTTGTTAAAGATGATTTGGATAGCGGGTTAGTTTTACATCAATTGCATTGCTTAAGACAGATAAATCGTATCTTAAACCTTTGGAAATATTAGAAATCAGCAAACTGAGCGTCTTAGGTGAAAGGTAGCAAGAAAATAACGGCTAAAAGAAAAACAAACGTGAATAAGAGATGATTACCGATAACTTTTATTGTTTCATCCAGTGCTCCTAAGATCTTTTTTTCTTTCTATCCTTGTGTTCATCAGTGAAAAATAATCCCAAATACTAAAACTTGTTGTTGGAAGTTTTCAGATTTAGAAGCTAATCAATATCTGTTTTTGATTTTTGTCAATGCAATGAAAAGAAAAGTACAGCTTATAGTTTATATCGTATGTCTGTCATTTGATATGCCCTTTGCATTAAAGTTATTTTATCCTACTATTAAATTGATCAGAGTATAATGTAGCCCAGCGTTTGGCATGGCAGATCACTAAGCAGACACTGGTGGTGCTTGGTTTCATGCTATGATGTTCAGAGCTATTTGTTGCATTGCATTGCTTTGGGCCTCTATTGGAGCGCTGTGGGACCGAATAGGTCAGTCTTCCCACAATGGGACAGTTGTATGGTGTCGCCTGTAATACAATATGAAGGCTATTGCACTTTCACAGAAGCTTTCAATAACAAAGCTCCCCACCTTGCCATGATAGAAAAAAAAAACTGGTCCATAGACTGAAATCAATGGGCGCAGAGAAGCCATCTAAACACGAGAACAGCGATCAGTCAAACAGAGAGGGTGAGAGAGTGTCTGCCTCTCACTGTGTCTGTCGCTGTTGAGTCACTCACTGTGGTTTTTTTGTGATGCACAGTAATCTTTTCATCATGTATCAACATTTCCCCAGCCAAGTATTTGCAGAACTCTACACGCACTCGACACTTGTTGAGTTTTCCACACTCCTTGCTTTGATATACTGTCCGCACTTCCAGGAACCTACAGTGCTATCATTGTAACTAACTGAATTCCTTTGAGGAAAACATTGAGACAGCCTTGAAAGCAACAAGTTTCAGAGGCGAGTACCACTCCATTTGCTTAGTACTGCCAGTGTGTGGTGGAGGAAGTAACATACATTTAAAAAAGGCACTTCACAGTAGTTTTAAGGCAGCAGCTAAGGCTTCATAATGTTGTGTAACTTGAAAATACTGCTAGAAGAGACTGACAAAGGGAACACATGGCAATATAAATACTCATCCATTCATTATCTATACCACTTTTCCCATATCGGGGTCGCAGGGGGCTGGAGCCAATCCCCGCTGTCATTGGGTGAGAAGCAGGATACACACTGGACTGTTATAGTGGCTCAGTTTTACAAAATAAACTCAAAGCTAGATAACCGTTTGATTAAATCTGTCGGCCATCTGTGTGGACTTAATATGTACTGGGTTTCCTCTGAATTTCATCCCTACACATCTACCTTATCTGTATCTGTTTGCCCTGTGTTGGACCTTTGACCCGTCCGGGATGTACCATGCCTTTCAGGAAATGCAAAATGAGATAGACTCAAGCCCTCCCAGTGACCCCGAACAAGATGAGCTGTATAGAAAATTGGATGTATGCATGAATACTTGCTCATGCATATAACTACATCTGTTGTGGCGGCACAAGTCAGAAAGTCAGTTAAGTCTTTCGGGGACTGAATGTCATTGGACTGGAGGACAGATGGTCATCTCATTGCAAGACATTTAAACCCTGTTCCATTAAGTTTTCCAGACTTCCACAACATTATTGAGTTTAAATCAGACTTTAATATTTGTTGCATGCATGAGGCTCGTAAACATCTCATTAATATTTAAAATATCTAAATTGTGAGATTATCCAAAGCACTTTACAGCAGTGGTGGTAATTACAACATACTTACATCCAGTCAGTAGTAATAACACAAAAAATAAAATATGCAATTGCTTCCTTTTAGACTGACCATGAATTTTTCATTTTGTCTGCAGGATTTACATGATTGCAAAAAGTAACACAATTTGGTGGCACTTTACTAGAGGATTATAGCCATCAATATCAGACGAGCAAGTTCTCCCCTAACCTAATGAAATCCTTGGATGTATGCCCACATTAGGAGAGGAGACTGATAAGGAATAATTGTGACCTCTTGTTCCTTTACTGTTAAATTGCTGCATTGGCCTGAAGTCACAAATACGTCATGTTTGACCAAAAAGTCACCTCTACACTGCTCTACTTTGTTAGCAACAGTAGTTATCTAATTGGAATTGAGTATTGTACGCTTTCTAAATATATCTAAGCTCATTAAATGTTGGAATACGGACTATTTGTTGTAAGTGAAAGGTAGCTACAGACAGGTAGACCATCAGCCTGTTACAACTTTTCAAACATTATTATTACTTCAAGTAGGCGTCCTAGCAGAGGTGGCGTTAATATTTGCATTGTTCTGTTTGTAGTTGAAATAGCTTGTTGTCCACTGAGGCAGTTTCTCTGATGAACAGAGATAGGGTTCTTTATTGCCTCAGGACAAGCACTCTAGAAGTACCATATCTCATTTTCTTTGTGGTAACTTTGGGGACTTTTAGAAGGCAAGCTGCAGCGAGCCTGAGGGTGTACGTGAGGGGACAGAAAATGATAGACGGCGTGGGGGTGCAGGGAGGAGTCAAAACATTTAGTGCCTTAAAAACCTTGAGGAGGACCGCATTATGTTGCAACCTGCAGCAACACATACATTTTTGATGACACATTTTTTGCATCGACAATCCCATGTCCCTCCGTTTCGTTTATGTCTATTCTATTCCTTTCCAACACTATTAGACGGGAGGTAAACACAAAGCAGACAGCAGACATATTCCACAAACATCTGCTGCAAAGTTTCCAATTTGCATTCTGTTTTAATTAGTGCACCTTCTCAGTTGAAGGTATTTATTATTGAAGCCTCCTGGCTTGTTTTGTGAACTGTGCTGTTTTACCCACTTTGGATATTAGTGTATTTGTTTGTTCTCACTAAATCAAGATTCTTTTTCCTCTAATGATATATATATATAATGGTTTTAGACATGAGAAGTCAATTTCAAGACTTTCTAGACCTACCTGTGGGTGCCTGATCAAAAGAATGCAATGAAACATGTTGCTGGAATCAACAAAGTTTCAAAAGTATTTATGATTTAAAAAGTGTCAAATGGGAGTTTTTTAGCTTTAATTTTCCAAGGTGAAGCACAGCTGTTAAACAAATGTGTGGCATTTAGAGATCTTTTTGACTCTCCAACCACTTGAGTAGTCTGATTGTACCCTATTTTTAGTTTAATTTGTTTATATTGAAAGTCTTTCATTCTTCTCTACTTGGATTGTTAAGAGAATCATCCTGGAGACATTCTTATCTTATTAAATTGTATTATTCTGTTAACTTTGGTGAAAATGAGGACCTACATGAAAGGTTATGATTAGAGTTTACAAATCAAATACAGTTGACAGAACAAAAATATGGAAACTAGGAATTACTTTTTTATTTTTTTATTTTTTAGAAACATGTCTTAGTAATTATACATTTTAGGTAAGACGTTTGTTAATAATGTCTCATTATTTTTAATGCTGTTCACGGTCTTTCTAATAATCGCTCTAATATTCTAAATTGAACTGTATTTCTAAGCTGGCTGTATTTTTGCACCGCTACAGAGCACTCATGTCTCCTTTTAGAAAAAAAGCAGTCAACCTTTAGAGCTCAAAGCAGGAGTTTTTTTTTTTTTTTTTGCAGTGCATTTCTCACACACCTTTTATTGAGGTCTCACAGCATTCCCAGGATCTCATACTGCAGCTACGCCATTTAATCAACTGAATTTCACCTCACAAATATTGGTTCAATTTCCAGCTCACTGAAGACTGGCATTACCAGCACAACTAGGCAGAATAAACAAAGACTCTGGATTTACTCAGATGTGCTTCCTCAGCCACGTCGCCTTCTTTACCCTCTTCGTTTTCCTGTGCTCACATTTACCCCTACCACCTCTGTATCACACATGCATACACTCAAACAGCGTTGTTATTCTGCAGAAAATCAAGCTGCTTTGTTGTTTTCTCTCTGTATGGCTTTGAAATATACATGCAGATCCCGTGATGGAAAGGGATCAATGTTCATAAAAACACAAAATTATGATGCTTTGTTTTTCATAAAGAAAACCATTCAGTGTAATAAACTACACTAAATGACTTTTGTTTGGTGGTCTGTTTTGAAATTTGCGCAAAGGTTGCAGGGGGTTGCAGTGTGTTCCAATTTAGACACAGATCAAAGAAATACCTCACTTCAGCTTTGCCAGGTGCCTCCAGCTAATGCATCCCGTCCCTAGTCGAGGGTCTCTTCCGACTCACTGAGTCAATACAAACGACTTTAATACTCAAACCATTATTATTTCAAATCATTGTCAAAAGAACGGGATAAATCATCGACTTAAGCCCTGTTAATGTCAGAAAATTGCCCCATGCTTTCTGCGTTATTGACAGTCAGGAGCCTGAAAACAAGTAATGCTAATGACATAATCTGCCCGTGACCACATCACCCCTCTGCCTCCCTCTCTTCCACCAGCGTAGACAAACGGGCTCATCTGTACTGGATCATTTGCCGTCTCCTGATAACTGCGGTTTATAGCCAATTATCTCCTGCGATCCATTATCGATTACAGCGTTATCTTTCTTGCATTGCTTAATCTTTTGGCACAAGAACACAACAGCTCACTATGTGGGGGTAGGGGGTGCATGGCGGGGGGCGAGGGGTGCATACAAACTGCCAAGCGATTGGAACAGTAGTGAAGACGGATGTGTGTTCATTTGCTCGTGGATGTGTACAGTTAAATTCAATCCTATTCAGAGCGTATTCACCAGCAGGGAGGGCGGGGTGTTTTTTTGTATTTGCAGCGCTCTGTTTGGAATTAAAAACAACAACAGTCAATTTTTCTGAGTGAGCGTTAAACCTCTGATATTAGCCTGAGTGACTGATTTGCTCTCAGGATAATACAATAATGTTTGTGTTGGCTTCCCTCTGTGAATCAACATGGCTTCCAATAAAACAGCAGGGCAATAAATGTTTGTCTAACTGGCTTCATTGTATCTCTTTTCCTTTCTAGTTGGGTTAATAACTTCGGTCATGAGGGTCTTGGCCTTATCCTGGATGCTCTGGAGAAGCTGCTGGACAAGAAACAGTAAGTGATCTGATCTCTTTCAAATTTCTGAAAGGCGCAGCTTCTATTTATCACAATTATCACATTATCATTTTGATTTTATTTTACAGGCAAGAAAGCATCGATAAAAGGAACCAGCATAAACTTATCCAATGCTTGAAAGCCTTCATGAACAATAAGGTTTGTATGAGTCAATAATAGAGGTGGGGGAGGGGGGGTCATGGGTCGGTTTTGTACTTTGGTTGCAGGGTCATGGTTCAGTACAAGTTCAGTCCAACAGGGAAAAATAACCAAAATGTCCAGGATGTAGACCTCTAGGTTTCTCTTAAAGTTAGAACTGACGGTCGTACAAGTTACAGTTTGTTCCATCTTGTGTTATTTAGATCTAATCTAGGTTGGTACAGAGTTGGTACTGAGGCTGACCCAGACGGGTCCTCGAACTTCTTTGTGTCAACTTTCAACCGCATTACTCTTCTTCTTCATGTTTTCTGTTTTGTCTTCTTCTTCTTTGTTTGTTTTTTAATAGCGGTTAGCAAACAGTAATGAGCACTAGTGCCACATGGATTGGGTAGTGGATGCTGCCATGTGTGATTACCTTTTTTATACACTCAGACGTATTTGTCTTATGACTGTTTGCACTGAACCGTGACGTCCGACCCGTGACACTTTGGTATACAAATACTGTAACAGGCCTAGTCATCAACATGAATTGATTATTAAACAAACTCCACTTTATTTAACCTGTGCATAACCTTGACATTTTAATCAAATATAAATCCTCAAGTACAGAGTGGGACTAAAGGTAATGTCTCGAGAAATTATCCACTCCCACCTTATGTCCACCATTAAACTTCTGAATTTCTAAAAATAGCTCAGGTAGCCAGGATTCCAACCCTTATTTGAATGTGGACTCTTGACAAGCCGGGGATAATGGGACAGGAAAGTGAAGCTAATTTTACCATTTCAAGCTCACAGTCTCTGGTCTTTTAATTATCGTTTTTTGGGAAGGTCTTGCTCATTTCTCAAAAAGTAGCTTACATTTCAAGGGTAGATGAACTATTGATATATTGCTTCTCTGCATTAATCCCCACACGTGGTCATTTCTTAAGATGTACGGAGGATAAAGAGTACAGGAGACTATATGCATTTGTCCCTATAGTCCTGTCCTGAATTGAATTAATTCATCATCCTCTCCATTTACTCCCATGGCCTCGTTGTCCCTACTTAAAAGCAAATTAAGGCTAAGTATAACCTACGCACATTACTGCTTCTTTGTATAATTCTTTTTTTTTTTCTTTTCTTTTTTTTCATTTGAAGTGGAAGTTCTCCATGAATGCAAATGCTCTCATTATTTATACCCAACGGACCTTTTCCATGCTACCTCCTCTCTTCCATGTCTCACAGTATGGACTGCAAAGGATCCTGGGAGACGAGCGTAGCCTGTTGCTGCTGGCGCGAGCCATCGACCCCAAACAAACCAGCATGATGACGGAGATCGTCAAAATTCTCTCAGCCTTCTGTATCATTGGAGAGGAAAATATGTAAGTGGTGTCACATTTGTTCTCACACACAGTACATAGTGCTCTGGCGTTTTCATCCCTTGTATGACATTAAATGCACGTCTCTACAGCCTGTAATAAGTTGTAATTGTAATAGAGAATTCCACCACTCTTCAGTAAATATGTAGTGGTGAAAATAAATTCATTTTTTAATGACAAGACAACAAATAAATCAAACCAAACAAAAAATCTCCAAAAAAGCAAACTTGTGAGAAAAGTAATCACAGCTAATCAAGATGCTATGCAAGCCTTGCTGTGAACCAATTCAACTTTTTATATCAGGAGATAGAGTTTAAAACGTAAAAAAAGTTAACTAAAAGTATATAAACTGTTTTCTTTTCGACATAGCATGTGTGATATGATACGCTTTATAGTACCTTTATTGAAAATTGTCAAGGTAAAAAAAATGATGCCTCAATAGTAGTATTAATTAATTGAAAAACAACTATTAACATCAAAACAGAGCAGAAACTAACAATATCATCCACAAACAACATATGTTGCATATTTCCTGTATTTCATATTAAACAATGAAAAGGTATAAAAGCACATCTGTGTGGGTGGTAAGCAGGGCAGCACCACTGGCTAGTTAGTATAGGTCAGTGACTAAATATGTATTAACATTGATTTGTTTCTGTCCTTTAGTCCAACTTGTAGAGAAGTTTTTAGTATTCAAAGTTGAGGGACACATTTCTTTATTTTTCTCTCTAAATCACAGCTGATATAGAAACAGCACGACACCATTTCAGAAATCCTGCCAACAAAAAATGCACTGATGAAAGCGATATTGTCCACGTCCACTATGTTTACACGCTTCGTAATGTTCCTGAAACAGCATGAGGGAGGGAGGCGGCTGCATTTCCTTGTAAACACTGAAATATCACTATTGCTCCAATCTTCTCCCACTGGGTGGTTTCTCTGTACTCAGGCAGAGATTGGACCTCATGCATACACTTCAACCCACTGACAGCGTAAAACTGCATCTACAGATTACCTCAGACAGTACGGTTTACATGGTCAGACGATGAAGTTTAGTCACTTTAATGTGTGGAACAAGTCCGTGTAGTTTGGCCAGGGACACCCAACCTGGCTGGCAGTTTATAAATTGGATTTAAGGGAGTGTTTTTATTGTTTCCCACTGGGCCGGACTAGAATAACAATGGCATTTCAAAGTCACTCTGTATGCAGACGTGGAAATAAACAAACCTTCAATTTGTGTTGGAGAAGCTGAGTGTGTCTCACATCACCGACCACCCAAATATTCCTTTATGGTTTAAAAAAAAAAATATATATATATATATATATATATGCTATGCACAGTTTTCAAGATAATTTGTAAGTTACAAAAAAGTCTGAAACAACATATTAAGTTAATTCAATTTATTCTCAATTTTATAATTTTATCATTCAACTTGGTTTCATTCATTTTTTAAATCGCCTTCCTATTCCATAAGATTTCATAAGATTTGAGATGCTCACTCAAAAACAAGAATATTCTTTACATAAAAACTACATATTGAAGATGAACTTTTCCCCAAAACAATTACTGAGAATTGCAATATGATCTGATTACCTTATGCACTTAGTTTGGGTTAATCAAGTCAACAATGCTAACATTACAATCTGTATCAAAACCTACTGCAGCCTCTTAAATCGTATCTCAAAAAGGGATTATTTCAAAAATGATTTTGAGAATATAAGATTACTGAGGGTAGATCAACTTAATTCAATCGTTCGATTTTCAGGTATAAGCATCAAATTTGTATTTGTCAATGCTCAATTGGTAAATGGACTTAAGCTTGTAAAGTGCTTTCTAGTCTTCTGACTACCACAAGTCACACCTACCCATTCACACCACATTCACACACTGATGGCAGAGGCTGCTTTGTAGCGATCAGTATTAACTAATCTATTTATTCACTTTCACAACCAAGCAGCGGGAGCAACTTGGGGTTAAGTCTCTTGCCCAAGCACACATCAGACATGTGGCTGAAGCAGCTGGGGATCAAGACAACCGACTTGACCCCTGACCCACAGCCGCCCCTACAGCTCTGTTACAAAGGACTTCAATTATAAATATAGTCCATTACAGACACCAGCTTTACATTCAAGCAGACTTGCTGCTGATCACTGATTCTCACTCTCTTCCAAAGTATTCAAGAAAAAGGATGCTGTAAACATGGCAATCTTTTCCACGATCAGAGCCCTGCATTAAGATGTAGGTATCCTGTAGAAATGACATCCAAAGGAGCTGAGGCATCACTTTTATATCCCCACCCAAAAAAAAACAAAAAATGAAAGGGAAAAAAAAAACCTCACTGCCAACCAATGTTGTGAAGCTGGCTCGTGTTCAACACCCTCTACAGCTGACAGCATCAAAAGGGAACACGACAAGTTAAGCAGATCTATCTCGCCTGCTCTGAAGCGTCGTCTGAACCGGCTTTAAAGCTCCTCAGTATGCAGCTCCCCATGCTTGTCTGTGACTTTGTAACCCCTATCACAGTGCACGGCCTGTTCCATTTATCTCTGTGTCAGGCTTATTCCACACATACAGCCCTTTTGGTCAGACACATGATCTCTCCCCCCCCACTCACAAAGGAACCCTGCTTTTACTTTGTCATCTGGATTCTTTTTTCCTTTGAGGTGATACATGGTAATAAAATTGGCATCAGTAAGCCTGTGGGGGAGCACACACTGTATGTTCTTCATAAATTGGCCGATCCCTGACATTTTCACATATCACCTCTTATGACTTTTATTTAACTTAGCTGATTTATCCCACCAGCGAGGGGGAACCTGTATATCACTGTTAGAGCACCTTCATACTCATAGGAGAAAAAAAAGATGAGGGGAATTAAGCTGTTCAGTTTTTCAATTGATGAAGGCAGAATAGCAAACGTGGCCTTGCAGTGACAGAGAGCAACTGTTGCCCATTATTATGTATGCACATTGTAAATCACTGTTTGCATAAGTGCTCGTAAGACATCACTTTACCTCAATTGCGCTCACCTCATTGTGCGTGTTTGTGTGCGCAGCAAAGCATTATTCTTTCATTGACAATTTAGAACCTGAAATTGTCCATTGCTCTACTTAGCTGAGCCGCCTTTAGCCATTGTGAGTGCTCTCATTTGCTTACCTTCTCAATAAGGGTTTTCTCAAAATAATCTTGCAGCCGCTACAATAAATTGCACCCCTTTTCACCCAGCCAAACACACCTTCCCAAAATTGTGATTTGCAGCAAAAAAGCTGTTTTTCGTCTATCATCAGCTTAGTAACAAGCGTAATAAAGTCAAATTAGGCACTGCAGCAATAATAGAGCAGATTGCATGAAAAGAGATGGAACGCAGTGGCATTTGTCAGGGTGTCCAAAGACTGGCTGAGCTAATGTCCACACCATCGCACGAGGGGAGATAAGATACATGGTGTTTGAGCGGAAAATTGTGAGTAAATGTCCTGTCAGTGAGGTGATAAAAGTGTTTGTTGACTTTTTTTTGTTGTGCCTGCTGCCTGTTTTTTCTTCCAGCCTGGATAAGATTCTAGCAGCCATGACCATCGCTGCAGAGAGGAACAACAAAGAGAGATTTGCTCCAATCGTGGAAGGACTGGAGAACCACGAAGCCCAGCAGCTCCAGGTTTGGACTCACACACACACCAAAGATTTAGTTGACAAGAACTGTGTGATAATAATCAAACATTCACGACATCAGATGATCTCCTTTTGAAGAATAGCAGGGACCTTTATGGTTCAGGGGCCACAACAGTAAAAACCTCAAGTCAAGTTAACTCTTTTTCCAAATGATTTATTGTCTTTCATCCACATAAAACGGGACCAGGTGCAGAGAAAAAAAAGTGCACATAACAAAGCAATAAACAAATAGAAACATACATAAAGGAAAACAAGACTGCAGTAGGTGTCCTTAGTTAGTAGTTACATTCTATGAAAATTAATTCAACATCAGTATTCTAAATATTGCACATTTTGTGAATAAATCGGTTAATATGAGTAAATATTGCACACAGCTTTGAGGATGGACATGTCTTAATTGTCAGTTCAACGTTTTACCTTCAAATGACCACTGACTATCTGAAAATAGATAGACATTTTACTGTGTAACCCCCCTTGCATTTACATGACCAAAAAAGGCCATCAAATCCTTTACAAGCAGTCAGTTTATTGCCATACAGAGACCTGGCTCAGTCTGCTGCCATTTGCACATATTCTGTCATGAAGACCCCGTTTGTAGCCAAGCGAGCCTTCGATTGGCTGCTGTGTCATTGTTAGGCCGGTTGTACTTCAGCTGTCTCCATACATGTGCTTTCCTCATCTTGTCTAACCGTCTTTGGTGCACTTGTCAGACCCACTGCACTTCATTTTGAGGCTATTGAAATACAGCTCCTTCAACACGGCTTTTATCAAAAACACCTGCTTAAAAGATCACCTCCATTGAACCATACCACTCTTATTACAAACGTGAGAAAAAATGATGATTAAAAAAAAAACATGCTGAAATGTTAGGTTCCTCTGAGCTTTCCCCCCCTCCCTTCCTTACTCTTTTCCTCACACTTTCTCCACCTCTCACTACCTTGCTCATTTTTTTTCTCACATCTTACAAATACTTCCACTTGCTTTTTTTTTTTTTTTTTTTCATCCCTGCTGCTGTCAGGTTTGGTCTCGGGGGAGTCGGTGTAAAAGGGCAACTAAAGCACCATACCTGTCTTAATTCTCACTCGTTCTCTTCAGCAGCAGGAAGAACTATACAACAGCAGTAAAAACGCTCCTTAAAACATGGCGTTGTGAAAGCAAAAGCAGGGAATTACTTAAGGAATTACTTTTTTAACTGCAGGGATTTGGAAGTCATGAAGGAAAAAGTCATGAAGGAAACTGATGAGGCGGGTGGTGGAGGCGAAAGTAGATATTCTTTTATTAGGAGGCTGTTGTTTTTCCTTTAAATTTTGCCGTTAATGAAATGAAGCCCCGCTAATTGTGAAGTAAATTAAAATGCTTTGCTGATGCAGGGGGTTCGAGGAAATTAATAGACTTTTTTTATCCAAAACCTGTGATGAGCTGTTGAAGTAGACTTTGCTAATGTGATTAAAATGTGTTTCGCCGTTGTTTAGGCTACACTCGTCTGCTGAGCACGAGAGAAACTCTGCATTTCAACTTTAAAACCGTCCCAGCGGTGGCACTTTTAATTACGATGTTTGGAAACCCCCCTATGGCAGCTCTCTAAACCTAACACAGAGAACCCCTACCCCCCCTACCCCCCCCCACACACACACACACACACACACACACACACACACACACACACACACACACACACACACACACACAGTTCCTCATCCCCAACTCAGCCTATTCCCACCGCACAAAGTATGGCGGAGGTGCTTGATGTAAGTATCAATCTTCATGCAGAAGAAGAAACAGAATTTTTCATGATCTCCATGGCTTTCTTCGCTCACATAGATTCTGTGAAGATTTGGTGGAGGTTCTTTCATGTACATGGCCTCCGGTGGATACAGTAAAATGTCAGGTTTTTCAATATACAGATATTGCTCTGGAAGCCCTCCAGCTCTTACGGGAACATGGATAAGTCTTCCATGCTTTTTGTTTCACATAGTCAATGGTGTTGAATCTTTTACTCTGAAAGCTTGTGCTTTCTCAATGGACTATCTCAATATATATTTTATATCTGTATGCATACAAACATGCATTATACCTCACAACTTAACTTCAGTGCAAACCACTCCCGTGCATTCTTTTAATCAGACCCGAAGCTCAAAATCAAAAGTATTTAATTGCTGTACTGATGAGTTCATCCTAGCATAAATACATATGTTTTACATGGAGGGATTTCTAGATTTGAGATTGAAACCAAGGAACTACTAAAAGCTAAAGCAGGTACCCCGCAAAGAATCACAGCTATTGTGGCTCTTATTAATAACACATACAAGCCAAAAGCGTCGGGCCAAGGTTTCTGAAGACAATGTTTCACATCGTCCATGGGAATCCTTCAGCCTGCTATCGATTGTCTGTCCAAGGAAAGCTGTCTTATCCATTGCTCGCTCCCCTGAAACACCTTACTGCTCATTATCATTCATCAGCGATTTCCTCTACCTCCCCCCCCCCACCACCACCACCCCTTCTCTTTCCTCCTCCTCAGCCAGACACACACTCTACAAGGCTTTTTCCTTGCCAATAAATCCATTAATAATGCATAACTAGTCAATACACCTTTACTTCTACGAGCTCTTTCTCTTTGCTGCGATGCCTTTTTCTGTAGTTTGAATATGGAATATTAATATTAAGGGCGTTAAGATTAACCAACAAGTATATATTCATATTAGAGAGAGCAAACATGAAGTTTACAACTCAATCACACAATCTTATAATCTCATATACGTGATCTTATATAATGAGTAGTTTGTTTCTGATTTCTTATTTGATTGTCTCCATTTTCTCGCCTTTTATTTTCTCTGTCTGCTCCACAGGTCGCCTGCATGCAGCTGATCAACGCCCTGGTCACTTCGCCCGATGACCTGGACTTTCGGATACATCTACGCAATGAGTTCCTAAGATGTGGCCTCAAGAAAATCCTACCAGTGAGTTGGCAAATTATCAGACAACGCATGGTTAAATCAGACAGTTTAAAAGTCATGCAAGTTCACGTTGTGCTACTCACATACAGAAAGATGGTCCCATTATAAATGTTTTCCTGTTTTAGTGAGTTAAACCAGGACATTTTGGTCTTTTGGTTCAACCATACTACACACACACACACACACACACACACACACACACACACACACACACACACACACACACACACACACACACACACACACACACACACACACACACACACACACACACACACACATACTTCAAGTACAGGTCTTATGGTCCCTACAGAAGAGCATACACTCAGGACCATGCATGCGCAGACACACACAAACTAACAAAAGCAATTTATTAAGATCACCTTTAAAAGTTTCCACAGACTTCAGGTCATTGACTAAATGCACTCTCACTTGATGCAGTTTGAACATCAAGTACATTCATGAGGCCGCTACCTGATGAACATAAACTTATGGAAAATGAAATCCTCTTTTCCAAGATTTGAATACTGATTCAGCTATTCAGATAATTTGATAAAAGTGCTTTATTATGAACATATTCAATAGCAGTAGTTGTGTAACTAGTACTCGCGGTACTACCATGTGAAAAGTCTGACGCCTTGCCAGCACCTCATCACACAGGTCGTCCTGGCATCATTATCACAAGCCTCCACATCCTCACACAGGGTGAAGGCAAACGAGCTCCAACTAATCACTCACACCCTCGTTTGTAGCAAGCGGGGTGAACGTGTCACAGAGCCAGTTGTTAATAACTCATCCCAGCTGCTCCTGTTGATTATTTCGGCCATTACTTAAATTATCTGCAAATTCTTTTCCCTGATATGAAAGAGTCTCAGCGTACCGTCATTTCACGGACGCCACGTTCACCGCTTTTTATTGCCGACATTCAAACTGACACTCTTTTCATGTAATCATGAGTTATGCTCAGGAGTCTGCGTAGCTGTTGGCAAAGAAAAAGTGTACTCCGCTGACAAAGAAAGCCCAATTTGTTTTGTTCTTATAGTCCTTGACACGTGTTTTTGGCTCTCCTCCTCTCTCTCTCTCTCCCCCCCGCCCTTTTTTTTGCCATTGTGCACCTCCCTCCGAACCAGTGCTGCTTAAGACAGATGGTGCAGCCGAAAACAGTGCAGGGTGATTGATACCTGCAGAAATTGGGTTACATTTGGCCCTGTCTCTGTGTGTAAACTCCACTGTCGGTGATTCATAGAGAAGTGGGAAAGAGCACTGCCTTAGCCCCTCGTGGCAGGAACAGGTGTGCAGGGAAAGAGACTGTCTGGAGCACCATAGTGAGAAGGTTCAGGGGCAATCAGTTAGCTGGTACACTGCAACTCATATTCTAGTAACACAGATTGTATTCATCATCTTATTTTTGTATTAAAACAAAAAGAAAAGAAAAACAAAGAACGTAAAAAGCGCACACAGAGGAGGGCCTCTAAGCTCTTGTGAGGAGTTTTAATATAGTTATTAAACAGTATGAAATTCATATTGATGCCTCTATGTGATTGCCAAAAGCAATGAGACCATCAGCATAAAGAGTGATTAATTTAATAAAGTTGTTTTTAAATGTGTATAACCAGGAGTTGCCAGATGATGTGATGTTGAACACAGCCTTTTAAAATTACTTTTCACAGCAAAGTTTCACATTGAGTGATACTTTGGGCAACACAAATGCAGAAGGGTGACCTCTAGAAATGTACATGGCAAGATCGGCAAAGAGATAAGACATGCATGATGGTCCAAGGTGTCGCTTAGACTGACAGAAAATAGAAGTTCCTCACAGTGGCTTTGAGAAAATTCCTGATATAAAGAGTCAAAAGTCCAATACTGTCCAATGCAGTTTATGTTTAACAACAGGCCTCATCAGCATTAACATGATCAAGAGAATTCATCAATGCACACACTAGGGCAATGGGCTGTTAAAAAGCTTTATCTGAATGAATTGTTTGTCATAATCTAGATCTAATCAAGATGACCTTTTATCTAACTCCATCTTTTCATCGACCGTCCGCATGTCTTACTCAATCCAGGAGCTAAAAGAGACAGAGGAGCTTGACATCCAGCTGAAGGTATTCAACGAAAACAAGGAGGAGGACTCCATCGAACTCTCCCACCGCCTGGACGACATCCGCGCCGAGATGGAATATCCTTTTGTCCTCCCTCTTGTGTATACAGATGATTAGGTCTGCTGAACTCGCATTAAGAGATGAGTGTATACCGCCAAGCTTTACAGACTAAAACCCCCTCATGGTTTGATTCATCAGAAAAAGGATTTGAAGAGCCACAGCACAATATCTAGCTCAGTTTCTGACCAGGTATTGCAGGTAAATAGCCCTGTCTTCCCAACCTCTTCACTCTCCACTCCTCCTATTTACTTTTTCTCCTTTGCCTGTATGGTTAAGTAGGTCTGTTGTATTAATCAATAGGAAGGTTTTCCAACAGACAGAGGCTCTCGTGTTCTTACCATTTACGATGCACAGTCGACACTTGAACATTTTTATGTGGGGTGATATATATCATATGATCAAGGTTTCCGCTCTTCCAGCGTAATCACTTCTTCTTGTCTTTCTGTGCCATTATAGAAATGTGAATCCCCCCCCTGTAGCTCCCTCCACCAATGTCCGTTTAACTCCAGACATGCAGAGTGGAAGTTAATAAGGTGGGCAGTAATTGAGTCCCGAGCTAGAAACTTCTTCAAGCAGCCCAGTAGAAGGACCCTTTAATAATTCACAAATCTTCTCCGAGGCTATGAATGAATGGCTGACATTGTGGAACCAGACTCTGACATTGTTATGCAGATGTTCATTCCCACATCCTTTTTTCGTCCGTCGAGTCCCTCAGTTCTCACACTGACACGGAGCTGTGCTGCTGCTGCTGCTGCTGCTGTGACTGACAGTTTCTGTTGACACATGGAAGGTGAGGGGAGGAGGTTGTGTGTGTGTGTCAAGAGTGTGTGTGGGGGGGGGAGTGCACCTGGATTAATGATGTGCTTGAGCAGGTTCACAAATGAGAAGGCCCAATGTTAGTTTCCAAGGACAATGTGGTATTGATCCCCGAGCTCTGAGCATGACTCGAATGCCTAGGCTGCCCTTCGTCCCTTCACCTGCATACACCCAAACACTCACGGACACACACGTACAGACAGACATGTGCATGCCATCACGCAGCCAGTGCTTCTGCTACCTGAGCATTGCACATGTGTCTTGTTTCTCCTCACAGTTTCATGAATATTAACCTGAAGAGGCTCATCTCCTGTCCGACGCAGGTCCATGTGGCGAGGAGGTGACTCCAGGCCACTTATAAATATTAATGAGCTGTGGAATGGTGATTGATTGACCCCACCACTGACTGGCCTACGTCACACTTGACTGCCACTCATGTTTATTCATTATTTGGAGAGGGAGTGTAAAGACAGAGCGCGACAGAAAAGGATGGAAGAGGAAGGGGGACAGGGGGTGTCATCGAACGGATTGGCATTCTACATTAGGTTTATGTCTGCAGCTTAGTGATAGATGAAGCTAGTTGGATACTTTCCCAGTCTGAGCTCCTTCTCATGTCCTCTCAAACGCTGCAGTGGTGAGACTATAATTGAATCTCACAGGATTGGTAATTCTCCCAGGCTTCATACTCGGCTAATACAAGGGAGGGAAATGATCCTGTAAAGGGGAGCCCGTATTCCCATCCGTCTCCCTCTAAAAAAATTTGATATGGGATAGGAGTTTAATTACAGACATTGTTGAAATTAATAGGAAAAGTGTCACACAGTATTTAAAAGAATTGATCCTCTCCTCTTGCAGTGGCTGCAGATTGTTTTGTGTGGATGAGAGCATGGGAGATGGAGAATGCAGGGACAAGCTTTTTTTTTTTTTTTATAATTGAGAAAAAAAAAAGAGGAAATATTGATACTCTAATGCGAAAGTCAAACAAAGACAAATAGCATTAAGAAGAAAACAAAGCATTGACAAGCTCTTTAGATTGACCTTTGACTTGTTTATCGGACCCTTCTAATCGCTCATGAGTCTTAGATCCACAAAACCAGCTATTAAAACATGCTACTAGTAGCAGAAATATAACTGTATCTGTGGCGCCTTATTGTCTTCATTAAATTTTAATTCTGTCTGAGTCCTTTAAGCTTAGTCACCTAAAAATCACGTATTAAACTGATGTGCTTTTTCCCCAAAGCAGAAGGGAGGGGATTGACAACACATGCTGCCACAGTGCTGAAAATGTCACTTGATTGCTTTGCAGTCAGTACATTGCGCTATGTAAATATTTTAGCACACTTTATGTTATGATGGCAATCAGGTTTTCATCTCTGCAAGCTTAACAGGGCACTGTCTCCTCCTCTTCTTCTCTTCTTTTTTTTTCTACCCTTCTAAATGTGTGCACATATCTGAGAGGCTTATTTCACTTTTCCAAACAAGATGAGTCTCCGTTGGGAAATCCTCCTTTCTCAAGCAAACAAATTAAATAGGCTCCAAATCACTCATTTTCCTCGGTTCTTTACTTCTTCGAGCTGCACTTTTAGGAAGCTATTAGAAGTTTGAGAAACACAGATTTAATGACTTCTTAATGAACCTTTTGCAACAAAAACGACAATTAACGCAGACATTTAATTTGGTGAACATGTTTGAATGTCTGTGGCCTTCTTCTCCGTACACTGTATTTGCAATGGTCTTGTGTTGCTTTTGATTCAATGATTTCACATTTCAAATGTTTTGTCCTGTTTTTGAAATCAATCAGAACTAATACAAATTGTATTAAATACTCATCAATTCATAAGATATAGGATATTTGAATATGGAAGTACAAAGAGAGAGATTCTGATTTAACATCTGTTTTCAATGTCAAAGCGATCACTCCTTCCTCCTGGGGAAAGCAAACACAAGACACATAATCAATACCTTTTGCAAATTTAATAACGTGGATTTTTGCTCCTGAGTGCACGTCAGTTTTAATCTGAGAGCCGAATCTCAGCCAGGCTTTTGCCCTATAAATGATCCCCCCCCCCCTTCCCTTCCCCATCATTCCTGCCTTAAACATTCAAACCAGTGAGTTTTTTCATGTAATTAATTTCCTTCTACTCTGAAAGGTTTGGAGTGACAGGTAAACCAGAGGGAGCATTCTTTATTGCAGATCCCCTTCCTCTTATTCGCTGTTTTAGCTCCCCCGAGAGCGAATGGATAAGACGAATCACGTCTCCTTTAGCTTTTGCTCCATGATGCCTGTCAAAAAAATCCTGAGAAGAGGAACTGCGGGAAAATAAACAAGTATTTAAAAAAAAAAAAAAACATAAACTAATACACTTTTAAATGTTTACAAGGAGTTGAAGGCACCTGAACATGAACTCTTTTTGTGGTAGTTTTCTGGAGAAGTTAGTCAAAGTGTATCAAAGAAAACACAAGTTTTTTTTTTTTCCTTAACCGTGCTCCTGTACTGACATGAATGAGGTGTACCATCTCCTGTCCAACATGGTGAAAGACACCGGCTCAGAGGCCTACTTCTTGTCAATCCTTCAGCACCTATTGCTCATCAGGAATGACTATTACATCAGGTAAGTCGTGTTTGATTTCAATGATGACCCTGTGATGAACTGCTGCAGTTCAGATTGCTCCGATTGTTGAAGCTTTGGGATATCAAGTTAATTGTTTTTAACAGTAAATATGAGGAACATCATTATTACGTTTATCACTTTCAAGAACTAGTTTTCACCACCTAAAGGAATGCTCAACTTTCAAATAGTTTATTTTACTGTACATTTTGTGTAAATTACTAAGAAAGCAGCATCTATTTGCTTGCCTCTCTTTTTAATTGTTTTACTAATTTTGTTTGTAGACTGAGGGAAAAAAAAATAATAGTAGGGCAAGCATGTGAATCATTGATCAAACAGAGCCATGGACATAAAACACACAATATGATAAAATACATAACGTGTATTCTAAAACTCAACATGTGAAACAATGTTGATTACATGGTAGCAAATAGAACAAAGTGTGCAGTACATTCAGCCCTAACAATAATGATGAAGAAATCACCAACACTGCTCAGTATGAATTGGCCTTTTGGTTTCCAGATTATTATTATTTTTTTTTAAATGATTTGTATACACTTCATTAATCCCTGCGGGAAATATTGGTTTACACTCTGTTATTGAGAGACATGCTCCACACACATGCACAAGCAGGACCTGTAGAGTTGCATTAATGGCGAGATGTCAGAGTGGGGCTGCTATGCAGTACGCTGCAATGCAGGGAGCGCACCAGAGAGGTTGGGGGTTTGGTGCGTTCCTCAAGGGCACCTTGGCAGTACTCAGGAAGTGCCCTGGAACCTCTCCCGCTACCAGACCAACTTCCATACTATGGTCCGCATCAGGACTTGAACCGGCGACCTTCCGGTTCCCCAACCCAAGTCCCTCCGGTCTGAGCTACTGCCGCCCCAAGATGGAGATTGATGGAATTTATGGAGATCAAACTTTAAACTTAAACCTCACTTTGTCTAGCACGCATAAATTATAAGAGGGAGGGTAATATTCTGTACTTTGGAATAAAGAAGTACTTTTCAACTGTTGGGTTAGCATTCTGCTTTGCCTTTAGGAGCAAATATATCAGCCACTGGGCAGGAATTCTGCAGCTCATCTGTACTGTAGGACACTGATGAAATCACTGCTGTGTCAGACTTTGTTTTTTTTTTTGTTGCAGATATAAGACAGAAAAAAAAAAAAGTTGAAGACGAAGTAAAGATGAGAGGAGGAAGATGAATTTACCATAGACAAGTTGCTGTTCCCTTGGGGTTATGAATAATGTATTCCTCATCTATATGTGGGAAGTGAGAAATAGAATTCGCATTAGCCAGCTACAGCCACGTCCACCTCTGCTCCACCGTCCAGGCACTCTTCTGTAAGTCAGCCAGTATGAAGGAATCTGCGACAGTGCTCATGAAAAAGAAATTGGATGGTATTTCAAAATATATCATTTTCCTTTCCATATGGCTTCAATCACAAATACAAGGACAGAGCCGTATATGTATATACACAAACACTAACACAAGAAATGTATTCTGACTGAGGTATTTTATCTTCAGTACATCAAAACTGTGATGTATTGGGGATAACACTACAGTACATGCAACACTACATGTTACTAAAACAGATTCTATTTATCTGTTTTCATTACTTGGCCTTAGAGTAAGCAACTTTCTATGTTGCAGTCAAAGTAAGGCAAATGTATCATAGTATGTATACTATTTTATTATCTCGGTACACAAAAAAAAAAATCATCAGCATAGAGATTGGTTGTAGCAAAGCATGGATCTAGTTCAATCATTTAAGGTTAGTTATGTATTAGAGCCTGACTGATTAACCGTCCAGCCGATAACATCGACCGATATTAGCATATCAAGTGAGATCAGCGTCTGCTAATTTTTTCTCAGATATGCGCCGATATTACTAGATTGATTTACCAGTCAAATAGCATTTAATTTGAGTATCCTTGAATTACACAAGCAGTTCTCTTTCTGGCTGTCACCATCGAGTGTGCTGTATGGATTATAACAAGCATTATCTCCCTCCGGAGTGTCAAGCGATGATGCATGTACATGCAAAGTTACTTTCCAGTTGAGAGACCATCTTGTCTACGTTATTCTGTACATCTTTTCCACAAGTGTTTGGTAACTGCATTTGATGGATCAACACAATACAATCTATATATCTATATCTATCTATCTATCTCTATAAAATTGAACACACAGCAGATCTGAGATAGATTTCGGCCGATATATCGGTATCTGATTTTTTTCTCACCCCAATATCAATATTGGTATCGGCCTCATAATTTACCATATCGGTCAGGACCTAGTACGTATATGAATATGTGACAGATTTGGCTTTATGATTATCCCTAGCATATGTTGGCCCAAGCCATTCTACCCCATTAAAATTTGATTTGATTATTAGGAAATAAACTGTATTTAATAGTAATTAATGAAATAATATAATTAGTGTTCTAATACGTCTGAGAAGGTAGCCTGTTGCCGTGCTCCGTCTGCTGTCGTTCCTCCTAACACAACATTAGTTGTTGCGCTCCCCTCTGGGCCTTGGTTTATTTTTTGATAATTAATCTCTCACTGCAAGCCTAATGAATGGGAGCACATCAAACCCACCCAGTAAATATAGAGCAGATCTGCTCTTTTGGAGCCGGGTGATATGGGGATTACTCTGGCTATGTGGAGCAGAGCTGGATCAAGTGGCTGTGGCTGCACTGAACTGCAAGCGATCATTGGAAGAAATGAAGGTGCCAGAGTAAAAGAAGAGGTGGGGAATGATGCAGGGGACATATGCTGGCTTTTTTGGAGCCCGGCCCTGCCCACTGTGGAGGGGGGCCTGACAGTTCTGGGTCACTCTCCGCGTCTCATAGTTATCTCCACCCAACCCCTATCTGCCTGGTGGTGGCGGAGGATGGAGGACGAAGGGAAAATAGGGCGGCTTATTGAGATAATAATGTGGTGTACACTGGTGACAGTTGTAAGCCGAGTGCCACAGTGCTTAAGCCATGCAGGGCGATGCGTGAGCTTTCACTAGCTTCTTCCCATCACGAGTGGGCGCATCCGCCAGCTCCAGCTTAATGTATGGCATTTCATGCTTTCAAAACAGTGCACCTAAATGCTGATTTATTCTTATTTTCTTTGGCTCAGAATTCTGTGTTCTTTCATATTCCTGTTGAGAGCACGATACAGCCTGTCCACCCACAAGTTACCAACACAACCTTTGAAATTACGGGCAACAGAGTCATACCTTGAAAATAAACTCAATTCTGTTTCATGTGGTGTTATTTTTAAATAACTGCATACAGTATATTTTCTTTTAAAATGTGGCTTTTATCTTTTTTTATTTGAAAAAAAGTACTTATCTAATGTTGCTATGTGCAGTTTTGGTACCACCCATAATGAACCCACCTGGCCACACAAACTAAATCCACAGCTCTGCCTACTCAAATGATTCATTTTGAGTGTCGTTTTCAATCTTTCTCATTAGTTCAAACCATCACTAAGGCTTTAAAAAACACTTTTCATTCCTTATCTACATAAAAGTTGTTGATTTATTTTTATCATATCAGTGGAAAAAATGTGCAGATGCAAGAAGGACATTTTCTGCTCTCTACATGAAAATCCCCTCTGTCTTTAAGTATATTCAGAGGGCTGCACTGGACAGTATATTTGTGCTTTGGGACCCGTAGACGAACACTGTCTACTCTGTGCCCACCAGAACACTGTTTCATATCTAAAAAGGAGATGAAAGAATTGATTGTGATTATTGAAGGCTGCGCCTGTTCCAGCTGCTGATATATCTCATCTTGCTCCACCCAAAGTCCAGATTTCATAATATTGGGCCAGAATTGTGATTACTCCGCAGTTCAAGGAAACTGAAACAATTAGTGAGCCGCATCCACAAGCACTTTAATTTGAAGTTAACACTAGTTGAGGTAATTGTTGTACATTTGGGTATTAATGAGAATCATTAAAGATCATTTTTGTCACACCTCCTAACTCAGTTCAAATCCTTCCTTCCGTTTTAAAATAATTGTTGCTCCAAGTCTTTGGATGAATAAAAAAGTTTTTCCCCCCCCCCCCCTTTAGCGGATTCAAACATCAACTTCTGGTCAATGTCATGCCTAGAAAATCATTATTTCTCAGTCTGGGGCTCAGCTTAAGATGGCATTGTATTTGCTAAATGTCACTTGCAATTAAAGTTGATAATGTTACCGAGAAAAGGTCACATACCAACCTGTGTGGCGGAACGGGACTCTGGGGCTGAAACACACACTGCCGCCTGACAGCACTGAGCGCTCAGTCACACTCCTAACCGGCCGACATGTTTTCCTGGTCATTGTGCTTTCAATTACACACATTACACTGATTAGATTTACATTTCACTTTTTATGGTTGCTCTAATTGGCTAAGATGATTGCAAATTAGGCAAGAGGGCAAGCGTAGCCTTGGCTACCGTCTGTCACCTTGAAATGGACAGACTAACACAGACTTTTGGTTTTGTGTGCCCATTAATCTGCTAATTTCATGATTGGGGTGAGGCAAGTGATCAAATTTAATAGGGTGCCTATTTTCTCCAGCAAGCACCCTTTTTGACTTGGCATTTTGTGACCTCTAGCTTGGATAAGGGAATCATTTGTGGTTAATTAGCCTTGTAAGGTTTGTGTCACTCATATCTTTTTGTGGTGTGTCTAATTGTTCTGCTTTATGTCTTGTGACCCCCCCAGGCCTCAGTATTACAAGGTGATAGAAGAATGCGTGTCCCAGGTAGTCCTGCATCGAAGCGGCATGGACCCGGACTTCGGCTACAGCAGAAGACTGGACGTGGACTTCACTCATCTGATTGGTACTTTTTGCATTGCTTCAGATGAACTCACTATTAAAAGTTTAAAAAAGTATGATAAATGTCTTCAAGACTTTTTCCTATAATGGAATAAACTGAAATCATCCTCAGAATCAGATACTTTCCTTTGAAAACTCCGTTGCAGCAGGAGGTGCTTCACCGCTGTTGCTAAAAATGTTTTGATATCTTGCAGTCATTCTCATTATCCTCCCAGATCTCCCTGAGATTCCTCTGCCAAACACAACACCTGCAGTGGCTTGACATATAAGATCGGGTCATCTAATTATTGATGAATAATACATTCTATGTGGCAAAATGAATGCTGTTGCTTCAGGATCATTTTAAATGTGTTTTTTCCACGGAGACGGTGTCAGTCAGTCGTGTTCCCTGCATTATAGAGAGAACATCTATTTGCACTGCATTACTAATGGACAGATTTATTTGGTCCAGACAACAGAAATAAATAACAGTGTTCTGTTTCCCTCTGTAGTGTCACAAACAGTTCTGTGACTTGCCAACAAAGGGTCATTAAAAGTTTCCAGACCTGTCCACAGAGGACTGATGCAGTATCTAATACGTTTTCTCACTCATTTTACCACAGTTTAATCAGTTATTAAAAAAGTTTCAATTATTGTAACATCCACACAGAAACCGCGGGCTTTGTGCCACGTCCAAAAGTTTATTTGAAAGATGCCGTTCCACCCTTGTTTTTTCTACTTCTCACATCATGGTGTTGGCCCCTAACGACAACACTGTCTTCTGTAGGAAAATGTGTCGCATGATATGTAATCTAACAACAATTAACGCTCTTGACACTTCAGATGATTTATCCACAGGGGCAAACTGCACAATGAGGGATTTGTGTCACAATGAGATTTTACAGAAAAAAATACATTCAGAAAACAGTTGGAGAAGACTTTGACTTTAGGCTTCAATCTCTTTTACAAGTTTAAGAAACTCGCCCAGAGCAACAGATAAGAACTCTGATTGTTAAGGTCCTGCTATTTAAGGACACCTTTGTCAGTAGACTAGGATAAAGAGAAGAGGAGGGCAAACGACTAGCACAAACGCATGAGCCAATAGTTGCACAGTGTGACTGATTTCAGCGAATGTGAGGCCGTCATTGAACACATCATGAAAACACTTTTCCCGTACTTGTCCCCTCTTCACAAGGTTAACACAGCAGTTGCATCAGTCGCCACAACTGCCCATTTTTTCTACTTTGTCTGCTTTTCTCCAAGGGGGGGATATGTCATTTATTTGTTCATGTATTTAATGATTCCCTTAGGTATTACATTTCATCACAATCTACTTCAAACAACCTTTAAGTGAGGACACATGTAGGTCCATTTAAACAAGAGGTATCTCATCTAAAGGTTTTTTCTAAATACTTGGTCTTTATGCTGATGTGCTTATATACAGTAATCTGTGGAATTTAAAGACCACCTTACTGCCCTTACAGACTTTTAAAAGAAGGATTTCCAATCATGAGAGCTTTAATATGCTTATAATCTCACCAGAGTTAATGCTGCACGTCCCACCCAGTGCTGCTTCAGAGGTATCTCATCAACATGACTGTCTTGTCTTACAGATCAGTGTGTGGACAAAGCCAAAGTTGAGGAGAGTGAGCAGAAGGCTGCAGAGTACTCCAAAAAGGTGAGACATTAATCACTCCCAACAGCCCCCCCCTTGGTTGGCCGACTCCCATCAGGAAAGTTTTTTCTTCCTCAGAGCTCCCAGACAAGCTATTGATTTTCCATGCCCTGATCAATAGCTGGCTGTGACGCTACATGATCCGTATCAGCATTACAAGAATCAATGCCGATCTTCTGATGTATACTTATTTGTGCACCGTGCAAGGGGAGAGTTAAGTTATGTGAGGGCTCTTTTTGTGCATTTTAACCAGGCCCTTTAGCGTTTATCTCTTTATCTTACATCTCCCTTTAATTCTGTGATATCTATTCAATATTTGCTTTATTTATTTATTGTATTCATTATGGGCACATAGACTGAACACTATTTTACTGTTAAACCTTGCCTCAAGCAAACCATGCATGATATTTCAATGCATCGTCTTGCGTCACTGCCTCTGTCTGGCACACGAAGGGGGTCCAGGATTTGTTGGTTTCTTAAGAGTCTTGTCCCACCAGCAAACCACGCACCCTGCTGGGCCAGTGAAGTCATTGTAGCGACAGGGTTCGGTTTCTGCAAAGGTTAGATCCATCATCATACATGAAAGCCAGGCCTGAAAGAAAGACAAAGGACAACAGGGCTCTAGGGCCATGTGAGCTATGAATAGAAATCGGCCAGAGAGTGTAAGACGGGCGTGTTTCGGTGTCTGTTGATGTGCCCCGTGGCCGTTCTCCGGAGACACCGCGCCGCTCACTAACCCGAGTGTGTGTTTGTTTACATCTTCGTCCAAATATTTGTTATGTGCACATAGACATGCTTGTGCCTCTATTTCTTCCAGTTTGATGAGGAGTTCAGTGCACGGCAGGAGGCCCAGGCTGACTCTCAAAAGAAGGAAGAAAGAATCAAAGAGCTGGAGGGGAAGATCCAGGCCCTGGAGTCCCAGGTAAATCCATAAAGAAAAATCCCACCACTCTGCAAAACAGTGTTACATTCCCCCCAGAGATCTTTCACGTTGTACGGCTTCCAAAAAAAGTACCAAAAAGAGGAGACAGTTGAAAAAACTTGTCAAGATGCCCTTTTAATCTGCTTTTAAAGTGAAAAACATGTCATACAATCTTACACAGTATTTAAAAAAAAAAAAGTTTTCTTTCAGATCAAGGTAACAAGAAGTAATGGCACCACTCGGAAAAAAGAAAAAAGGCTGATTTGGTCAGAAGGATACCTTTCAAACCCACTTATAGATGTGCTGCGGCTGTAAGTGGGAGTTATCATCCATGAAGGAACATTTGATTTAATAAAGGGTCAATCTCCTTCCCTTAAGTTGTAGCTCTTTTTATGCGCGAATTGCTCGATTGAAGCTTTTCCTATGTAATTCTATCATCAAAGAGATGGATTGCATTTCCTTTCTTGGTCTCCACATCATTTCTTCCCAGGCAAAGCCTTCCGTTTTGAGCACAGAAAATGACTGCTATTTCCCCCTTAACCCAATTTCAAACACTTTAGTACTGTCTTGAGACAAAAGGGCAGTTTGCCTCCCTGCTTAGAGAATTTAATATAAACCAGCGTTGAAAGATGGCATAGCTACATTTGTATTGAAGATTGCCTTTTTCATTCAAACATTCATCTCTGGTAGCCTGTATTGGCACTCCCTGTCTGATAAACTGCACCCGCAGCACTGGTAGATTTTTCTCTTGTAACAGTTTGCTACTTTTGTCCTTTTTCCTATGATTCTTAGATCCACAACAAATGCTGTGTTGTGGCAAAAGCTTTTGGCTGTTGTCCCGGCTGTAGTCACATAGTTTTTCTCTCCAAAACTGAATGTGTGTACGGGTCTCACCCCTGCACTTTATATACCTGGGTGCTGCATCAGCTTCTTCTTCCTTTCTTTTAACATGCATTTTTACCCAAACTAGTTCATCACTCATCTTCCACAGACTACCCTCCTTGTCTTAATGAGACCATAAGACTCCGAATGTCCTCTCCACCTGCTCTGCTTCCTCGCAGCTTTTTTTCTCCCCCTCACTCTTTCTCTCTCTCTCTCCTTCTTCCACCATGCAGTACTGTCAGAGACGAGGCTGCGTTACCTTAGCATGCCCTCTTTCCCTTGTTGGAGCTTTTTATGTTGTTTCCAAGTGTTTTCTTCCCCGTAACACACCTCCCCCTCGCCCTCCCCTGACAGGCCTCTGTCTTTTGAAGACTGGCTGACTGCGGTGCATTAACAGGTAGAGCGGAGCAGGGGAGCCCTGGAGAGTCAAGCCCTCTCTTCCTCTGTTTGTGTGAATGCTCCTTCAAAGAGCGGTGACTGCTTCAGAGCGGCACATCAGTCGACATTAACCTCAGCAGGATAATATGTAATTTCTTTGGCACAAACCTGCATGAATGTGACCGTAAGGACTTTATCATATCCCCTATACATCTTGACAGAATATACACATAAAGTATATGCACCATAGGGCCCTTATCTTTGTTCATGTTTTGAAAATCTTTCTTATGATTTAGAACCAATTTCAGGTGTTCGTGTTTCAGAAAAGTGAAATTGATTTTAATCATGCATCACTAATTCACGTGCTCTTAATTAAATTAAATTCTTGGGTTTACAGGGTTTAAGTTTATTAAGAAAAAAAATGTAATCTTTTATTTCACACAGGTTTCCATATAGACAATACAATTCCTACCTCTAACAACCCAACGGTGTCATCCCCTCAGACGCTTGTGCTTTTGTTTCTTCAGGAAAACAAGGCTCAGATAGTGTCTTTTTCAAACGAATCCCTGTTTGACACACTGCTGCAGAATGCCATTAGCTGTGAGAGCACCGACCCTTTAATTCGTCATGCGGACTGGTTGTCAGTTTGTCCATCAAAGCCGCTGCACTATCGCTGCCATTTAGCCGGAAAATAAATGAAGTGGGAGCTAACTCTCACCTTTCATCTCCCAGATATGAAAACATGTGCATGCCTGAGTCACCCCCCCTTCACCTTATTTGTGAAGAAACACATTTAATGAGAGTCTTTCGAGGGGAACTTTGCCTTTGTAACGAGCGGCCTATTTGATGTGTCTGTTTCATTATCCCTCAATCGAGTTGAGTGGAGCCTGTAAACATCCACACAGGACACAAATCATAACAAGTGGAAATCATCCACCCTTCCCCAAAACTTTGCCTGCAACCACTCAAGGTTGAAAAAAAAGGAAGCTTTTCATTGAATTGGCTGTGGATGTGATGAATAATGTAGCACTGCAGTGGTACACTGGAGCACTCTGCGCCATCCCATTAATAGGTTTTAACAACCTGGCGGTGTAGTAGCTGACCCAGCTGAGCCCCAAGAGAGGCTGGAGGTGTACTGGACCATTTTCTCTCTCTTTTACCACCAGGCTACCTTCCGCCCTGGATGATTACAGAATTTGACTCAACTGATATTGACAGCACAACTCACAATAGAGAGATAGAGCCCAGATTTGACTATTTACATCCTCGACACACATGCAGATGTCTTACACATGAATCCTTAACTTTAGCAGTTTAAAAAGAAATGCTGGGCAAAAGCAGGCCATACTGTACTATACCTGCTTAAAACATCTCCGACTTGCTCTTTTAAACTTAGATATCACAAAGCCTCCAACTTTTAATCCTTAAGGATTAAAGATAAAATAAAACTTCGTCTTTGCTTTAAATATTGCACTTGACTTCCATTTTCTGGAATTCTTGCAAAAAGAAAGTTCTTTTTAACCCACCCCACTAAAAGTTTCCATCTCCTTTTTCCATTATACACATTAAATATTTAGCTCTCTACAGTCTATAGTAAGAGAGGTTCTGTAGGAATAATTCCCTTAAAAAAATAAAAAAAATAAAAATACAACATTTCTGTTACTGTGGAATTATGCTCCGATCCTCTTTCTTTTGGCAAGGTCGCAAAAGAGAGAAATATCAAAGCAAAATGGGTACATTTCTGAAACAAAGACTGCAGTGTGAAATCAATGCCCATCACACATCTGAGAGAGTTAAGTTGAAATGTATTTTGCAATGCCAAAAAAAAAAAAAAAAAGGGAAATAGAAGAAAGGCTTGGAAGGTGCACTGACTGTCAGGGATGCTGTGCCTTGTTCCTTTCATGCTGCAGTCAGTGCTCTACACTGATGCTCTTTTGAAGATAGATTACATCTTGTTTTAGGTGTAAAAGTACAGTACACTCTGCCTTTTGCACGTCAAATAGCTCATTCAGACAAAATGGGAATATAACATTGTGCCTCCATTGCCATTAACTATGTAAGGGACGTCCTCTTTCTCATGCTTGCCTTTCTTTTTGGTCTTCTTTATGTTTGCTGTGAGTACCGTACCTGTTCTCTTGTACTAGTGTTCTCCTTCTTCTCTGTCTGTCTAACCCACCCACATTTGTGTCTCTCTGTTGCCCTCTTTTGTGACTTTTGTGTGTTCCCATGGTGTGTCTGCTGTATGTGAATGTGTGTGTGTGTGTGTGTGTGTGTGTGTGTGTGTGTGTGTGTGTGTGTGTGTGTGTGTGTTTGTGTGTTGTATCTGCACAGTTAACTATTGAAAAAGACAACCTCAAAGAGGCTCAGGCACTCATCAAGGAATGTGAAGCCAAGGTGGGTGTCCTCTTTGCATGCATGGCCCTTTTACATGATCTCACATTTAATCACCATTAAATCAAAGGTTGTGTGGTAACTCATTTGGATTGTTTTGATTCAAAACCTTTATTTGAAAAAAAGAAAGACTCAAACTGATTGGGCGACTGATTTAGTCACCTCTGTTCTTCTCTTTGTCATACTCCATGTTGAACAGAATTATTCAAAGCTTTTGCGTGTTTGACGTGCTTGAAGATTCAAGTTATAAGTGCCATGAAATCATCTGCAATGCTTCTTTTCTTCATACGCAACAGAGAGATCTCAAACTGTCAAACTAAATCAATGTTATAAATGTTTGCACTGGTTTGACACCACACTTGATGAAATACTTAGTGTGTTCAAATTAATCATCCATTAAAAAAAGATCACATCAAAAAAAAGCCCTCTTTTCAAAGACATTTATTCTGTTGTAAGTAGATGAAATCTATTGTCAACTCTATAGGTTTTTTTTTAGGTTTTTTTTTAGACAACACACATTTCCTCCTCGTCTAACGCAATTTTCATAAGTAAACACTTTGTGATTGAATTCTCTATCAGAGATGAGACTGGGGCATAGATTTAATCACATAGCGTTCAGAGTTAATTACCTGCCAATGCTGACCTCCCCATTGACTCCAGAAGACTATGAATCCAAATTGGATGGGTTGGATTTCATATTAGTCCTGACTTTTACTTAAATCTGAAGCTCCAGATGGGTTCAGAGAAGCCAAAAAGCATTAGAACAAGTGCACAAACTTTTGAGATAAAATATGCCACATGCATGATGATATATACATATTAGAACTCAACACATAAAACAGAAGCATATATATAAAGCCGTTGATGGATTTAAAAATACATTCAAAATATAATGTGGTAGGATGTACAATAGCTGTGTTTCTAAATATGTATGTCAGTAGATTTGTGCATGTATTTTGTATTCTGTGTTTGCTTGTTCAGACGTAGACAGTAACACATACACATGTAGAGGCTACATTATCACACTGCAAGCGTGATGCTGCCCAATGGGAATTCAGTATGAAATGACCATTATAACTGAAGTCATGATACACCATTGTAACATGATTTACATTTATAACACTTACACACTTTTTCTTTTTCATTTTGTTACCTGATAAGGAACACAGATGGCAGTGATATTGGATCCCTAGGGTTCTGTCTAACAATGGACTGATTACTATTGGATAAATCAGCTTGTGAGAGCGGTAGAGAGAGAGAGAGAGAGAGAGAGAGAGAGAGAGAGAGAGAGAGAGATAAAGACACGAGGGCCCTTGCATACAGAAACAACTGCGCTCTAATTTAGCAGCTAATTTGCTTCCATTCTCTCAAATTAATCTTAAAAGAGGAAGCGGGCCATGGAGGGCTGCAGATTGACAGACATGTAATCATTCGTTGTGGATATACACCGAAGGGCTCTGGGTGATATATGTAAGAAGCTCCTTGCAGAACACCTTCTTAATTTTAGCCCTAATAAACAATTTGCCGATGCCATTATGTAATGAAACACAACTTAATGCCTGTCAATATGAAGCCTATCACATTTAACGCACACAATCAAGTGACTGGGGGGAAAGCCTGGAGCGGGGAATTGGTTTTGGAAGTGGAAGTGGAAATGCTCATCGGCGAGATCTGGCATTTAATCAGCTTTATAAATCTACGCCTGTCTAATCTTGAATGTCTGTAATTTTGTATTTGCATAACTTTTTCCTACACATTTTTCAGTTGGCATTATCACTGACTACCTGACTACCTGTGTATGTGGTGTGTGTGATAGTGCAGACATGTCGCAGGACAGATAGACGTTGCCTTATCAGCCTCAGGTCTAATTACTTCCCTGTCTGCTGTTTAATAGCCTGCCATTGTGAGGGCTCATGAAAAAGATTTTGATAAGAAAGCAACTTTCTTATCTTTTGTACATTAAAACAGTAGTATATTATAGGTCTGATAACATTCTGCTCAGACTTTTCATTAATATCCACAGGGGTTTACAAAAACAACACACAGGTCACAGTGTGGCCACTCACACTCACTTGTAAAGCAACAGTTTGTTTTTGTTTGTTTTCTGGCTTTATGGTTAAAATTAACGAATCACTTATTGTAAATATATGGATGATTCAGAAGTTATTATGGCCAGTTTGACAAAATTAATTAATTTCATAAAAGAAGAAAATAGAACAAATGCAAAACAGGTGAGTTATTAAAGATGAAAAATGCCAAGACACTTCACTGAAATAAGTAAAAAGTCTTGATTCAATTTGCTATTTCATCATCAGAAATGTTCAAAACAAGGTAAGTCATCAAGAAGTTGGGTATCAACCCACGCGTAGTGGCACAAGCAGCCTCCTTCAGGGTGTACTCAGCACACAAACAGCCACTTAAATACATACCAGATAATTAAGCGCACCTGGGCAGGAGGGGAGAAGGGTACAATCACCAAATAACCCCCAACACATGCAAAAACAGGAAAATAAGGGAACTACTGTAAATAGGTAGGGAAATGTACACATAAAGAGACACTATTACAAATGAGAAGGAAACAGCAGTATAAAGAGCAAAAGAACAAATAACAAAGAAGCAGATCATACAGCTGCAATAACCAAGGCACCAACTGTTCTGATAAATCAAACATGTTGAGTATGAGCTGCAACACTGCTAATGTCAAACAGTTGATATTGTACACAACCATACTGTCAAGGCCTTTTCCTAATCTCAAAAACTTTGTACAGAGTCAATGTTTTTTAGTCACCAAAAAACACACAATTACCCTCATCAGCGAAACCATTTTACTCTATATGTGAAGATATACTTCACTCAAGTGTGCGTTCAATTTACACATTTTGACGTCTTATTTATTTTAATGCCCAACATTGCAACCTGTCACTTTATAAAATGAGAATTATTTGCCAATTAGTAGAGATTATCTTCAACCGCTAATTCCACTTTGTTGATCCCAATGCATGCATCATGTTAACATGTGGTAGTGTCAATAAACGCCATCACCAGTTTGTACATCCATGTTGGAGCTAGGTGTTGCCAAAAACTCTTTCAAAGCAGTCTTTTTCTGTAATTTAACAAGCTTAACTTTTTAAAATGAATCTATGATGACCATAATAAAGTTATTATTTCAATTAGACTATATCTGGTTATATAATATAGGAAAAATAATCTCACTGAGACTCAGACAACAACCATAGAGTTCTGAATTAATTCATTCTTGTTTTTTAATTTTTATTTAAAAGACCCAGAGCCCAGTCAACTTGGCCAACACATTCACAAAATGTGCTGCCAATATGCTTTCATGTTCTCTTTTTGGCTCGTTAATTTGTGACAGCAATGTAGATGGCCTTCTCTCTTAACTTGTAAGAAACACTTACTGAACCTGGAAACATTAGCAATATACCCTGCAACAAGTTTGTAGACTGTTTTTTTTTTTTTACACATGTACCCTTCCCTTGTCAAATCCTGTGGCAAATAACTTATACACCAACAATTATAAAACAAAATAAACTGCTTGAATGGTACAATCCAAACATTTACACTTTTGACTGTTACATCAGATCGGGGCCCGGTCAGTGTGTAGACCATCATTTACATTTCTTCCCTATATTTGCAGATTGCAGCCGGTCCATCAGCAACCGGAGCGCCGCCACCACCACCTGTACCAGGGGGTGCAGCAGCTCCACCCCCTCCCCCACCGCCTCCTCCACCACCTCCACCTGGTGGCTGTCCTCCCCCACCTCCTCCTCCTCCTCTCCCTGGCCATGCCGGCATGCCACCGCCACCACCACCGCCTCCGCCACCTGGAGGAGGACCTCCACCTCCCCCTGGTTGTGGACCCCCACCTCCTCCACCTTTCTTCGGGGGCCCAGGTGGGCCTCCCCCACCTCCTGCACTGCCTGTTATCAAGCTGCCTTATGGACTGGAGCCCAAGAAGGCCTACAAGCCTGAAACGGTGATGAAGAGGGTCAACTGGACTAAGGTATGCTTACCTAAGATATGTATGAATATTTTCAAGATAATGGACTATAATATAAAGGGAAACATTATTCTATAACACATGTGAATTTTAATGCAATCTCTTTACAATCAAGCCAGCACTTAGCACTTGCCTCTGAGAGTTTTTGAATTAACCCGTCACTCAATATAGATGCAAAGTTGAAGATCAAAATAAAAATGCGCTCTTTTCAAATATATTCAAGGCAAACAATCTTTCAGGTATGGTTACACTATTCCACTCCGGGGAATCATTTCAAAGCATACAACAGTAAACAATTTTCATAGCTTAAATGTCCTTGATTTTGCACATTCTGAGCATAATTGAATGAAGACTGGGTTGTGAAACGTACCATCACATTTGAATACAATTTCAATCAGACATTCTCTTGCATGTGGGCTTTATTTTACTACAGATAATTTATCCAACACCTCAGGACTTCTTGGCAATAATTTAATGGTTCTTTGCCGATGCTTGTGTGACCTTGTGTTCAAGCCCTCAATTACTGACAACAACCAAAACGTCAGACTAGTGCTTTTGACATCATATTTAGTGGTGCATATTTTATTTAATGCTCTTAGTGGAATGAAGTTATGTTCTCAAAATAAATTTTGAACGAGATTTCTCTGTGTGTTGAAGGTGATGTAGTTATGGCTTCACATTCTGACATTTTTTAAGTAAACAAATGGAGAATGTTGTGTATTCTGCAGTAAGTTATATATCCACCATCAAGTTACTAAATTACACGCATAAATGATAGAAAGACATCTCCAAATGCAAGTCTGTGTTGACTATTGCATTATACTGTAAGCACCACATTACAGGTCGCATTTCTGTCACCTCAAGGACTCTTTAAAATGCCAGTATGTAAATGCATGACTCTGTGTGGGAGTTTCCTGAGTAGTAAGGAAAGATATTAATAGTCATGTGGAAGTATGAAATATCAATCCTGTTGTGCACACCGAATTGTGCAGCGATATTTCTGCCATGATATTTTAGAATATAATTTGCCATTTTTTTTTTTGGGAATGTGTATAGTGTGTATATAATTTGTGTGCAGTGTGTCTAGAAAGCAGAAACGAGTTAATGTGCAGGAGCATTAACCTTGCCTCCACAGGAATTGTAGTTTGGTGATGCAAATGAAATTCATAACCACCTGAGGAAAAACAATCTGTGTCTCTTGTGCCGATTAAGTGGGACAAGAGTCGTCTGTCTTCTCTCTGTGCAGCAGATGGAAGTAGGGGACTTCCAGGAGCAGCGATAGATGGGCTGCATAAAGAAGTTGTTATTTAGAGATACTTGATATTTTCCATACCTTCATCCCCTCTATCCACCATCCCACGCATGTCTGACAAGAGTATGAGTCAATTAGATTTCATTGAGAGAAACAGGACTTTTATATTATTGTGAACTAAAAAGGTATGCAGTTATTTCCATACAATTGAGTTTAATATGTAGATATGAAGGTTCTTGTTTCCTTACCTGTAAAAATCTGACGACTACTTTCATACTTCAAACATATCATCTACCCTATGCTAACATACCGTGTATAAAGTGACATCTTTACACTGACTGTGGGCAGCTTTTAACTGGGACGTAGGACTATTTGTACATTTTCAACTGCTGTACAAGTCCTCTAGTCAAGCTGGAGATGGCATAGCATTCTCAGTCAGAAGCAGTAACACAAGGCACTCACAGGGGAGAAGATTGGCTCAGGCACACACTGGGAAATGTCAGCTTTGTTTAAGTACTAAATGCATTTTAAATCAGCTTGAGTTATTTCTTCCCTCAGTGTACTTCCACATTTGTATCAGTGATTCCCGCTAGAAATTATTAGTGAAGATTAAGCATGGGACTGTCCAAATGCCAAAAATACACAAAACACATGCATTTGTGTCTATTTTGTATGCAAAGCCCATGAAAAAACAAGATTCATATAATCTCACCGTGCTAATTAAGGATATCTGTAAACATATGGGAACGGTGGAACAAAAGGCAACAGGGATGCAATGGGATTTAGAAAATAAAGTCTGTAACATTAAAAAAAAAAAGCTCCTTATTTAACTCAACATCAAATCAGTAAGGGAAAAAGTTACTAATTCCTACACTCAAACATAGCGATGATATCTTTGTTTTGGTTGAGTTCATCAGAAAATCCCAGCTAAACTATTGTTTAGTGGCGGTATTAAGTGTGTTTGTATTCTATTTTTACTACACAACTAATGACTTATTTGGTCATTCAGTTTGTCAACATTATTTACAAGACAGCTCTTGGTTCATCAACAATTTGTTACAGACATGGATAACAAAGATTGGGTTGTTTATTTTATGATGACTTTTGTAAAAGCCAATTTAACTTAATTATCGTTCATTTGAGCGGATAACTTAGTTGGTCACTTTATAACACTTAATAATTTTAGTCATACATCACTGAAAGAAAAATCTTCATCATCTGCAGTTACCTATAACCAGAGACATCTGATAAATCTTGCAAGTGTGCCACAGGGCACTGGTCTCAGCCCCCTTATTTTCTCATTGGACATGCCTTTATTTACCAGTATATAGATAGTCTCATGTAACATTACCAAATTGTATATATATATTTTTTTTATCAAATGTACATGGCAATCATTTTTTTCTGAATATTCCAAATCAATATGTACATTTATATTGCATCTTTATCATCAGAAATACATTTGGACAAATCATTTAGGGTTTCTTTGTGACTTTTTAGTAAATTTGCTTTATATTCAGGACCTCAGGGAAGAGGTACTGATGTCTGACTGAACAGGCAAGTTTGAATGTTTTGTTCCATTATCTTCAAAAGATAATGTTTTGTATTACTGTGCACAATCCCAAATCATAAAAACTAAGGTAGTTTTGTTTCTTTCTTATTTTTCTTTTCCTTTTTTTTGTCTCACTATGAACTATTTTATAGGGCTAAAAAATGATTTTTCTCAACTTACTGATAAAGATTTAGGGGGAAAAATCAGTATGGGACACATTATTATCCCGCCTCAGAACAACAAGATAATAAGCTTCCACATTTGAAACATAGACAGCAGGCTTAAACTTTATAATTTGAAAATAAATTAAATTTATGTATTTTTTTTACTTAAATGTTTATTTGTAACATTCATTTTTCAAGCACAGCATCATATAGATATAGTATCAAATGCTTTACAGAGTAAGAACACCAGGTAATATGTTAATAAGCAAATAATGACAGGTGGCATTCATACATTATCATCTACACAGACACACAGACGCACAAAACGTTAAAAGCTACAATCAATACACTCGTGCAAATATCAAATCTACAGGACTTTTCAGGTTTGAGCTGCATATACGTCAAGTGCTCTCTTAACTGAGAGAGAATATTTGCCCTGTGAGCAGCTCATTTATGATCTGTGTAGGCCAGGAGCAATAGTCAAGCCTGTAATGAGCAACATTTTTAAAACTGGGGTGATGATTTTCTTTACTCTTGTCAGAGATCTGTCATAAGGTTTGAGAGGAAGTATTTCCAGGCTATTTTATTTTGGAATTCAGCAGCACAGATTTTCAGACCAATCTTAAGATTGTTTTCTTCATCTCCTCTCACTTATAGCAGTCCTAAGTTCTAATTTGCAATGTTTCTTAATGGAACTTACATTTTCCTGGAAAATACTCTAGTTTTCAGTTGTTTACCAGTCTCTCTGTTTTCTGTGAAATTGTAGTTAAAAGCAGCAACAAGATCCTCGCAGTAAGTGTAAGAAGGTGATGATAGAGTGTGTGGCACAGAACAGAAATGGTGATGAATATTTCATTGGAGTTGTCACTGATGTACCAGCAAATTCTACTTGCAACAACACTTTTTTGTGTGGCACAGTAATGATACAAAACAGCAACAAAAGAGTACTAATGACTCTAACATCTTCCTGGGAGATCAACGGAATGGACTGATTGATGCACGGTGAAACAGGTCAAAAGGACGAAGCAGGTTAATGAAAAAGACCCTTTAAAGATGATTATGCTGATCTGGAAGTTAAAAATGTATTATTTCTAACTGCGATCATAATGGTAATCATTCCAGTCTAACAGAATGTTTAAAATGTTTCTTTTTTTAATGGTCTGGCAGGCATTCTTAGTAAAAGGGAGCAAGCTTTGTGAATACTTTCTTGCTTCACTTTTAGTTAAATATAACTGGAGTTTGTTGGCACATAAAGTCAGCACTCCATCTCTTCAATTGATAGGTAATGTGAATAATGACACATAGTTAAGTAATGATGGGTTTATTAATATTTAAAAAAATATATTTTACTGTAAGTGCTGGTATCCTTTTTATTTTCAGAACACTCTGTACGTGCCCGAGTATACTATTTATTATATTACCGGTATTATTATTGTTAGATTTAAAAAAATATATATATTTAACCAGTTAACTAACCAATTGAGATCAAGATCTCTCTCAGTAGGGTGACAGTTTTCTTATTGTATTTATTATCATCATGTTTTTACCATTATCATTACTTTGATATATTATATTATATTAGCATTATTGGAAATAATATTATTAGTATTATCATCATTATAATTATGATTATTATTGTTTTACAAATTAAGACTTTTTGACGTTAGGATTGAAATCATCATTAAATGTTTTTCTGCATCATGTTTTTTTTTTTTTTGTAGTACAACTCTCCTGAATGAGGCTGTCACAGACATGACACAAACAGCTTTCTAGGACTTTTGAGTGGTTGGCATGAGAGCAAATAAGCGCACAGAGTCACTTTGTTATCGACACTCAGCGCCAACAACCCCTTCACGTTGAAAGTTTCATAAACGTTCCATTAAGGCACCTATTAACGCCACAACAGAAGTCTACGGCACGGTCACACTTATTGCGGTTACTGTATGGCCTTGGGAATTAGTGCCCAGCATCTGCTGAAACTCACTTGTCTGCATTGCATAAGTGTTGCACTTAAACCTCTCCCTGTGTGTGATTACCGCGGTTTTCAAGAAGGTTAACGGCAGCGACGCAAGAGGCCAAGTGCAAGCCCACGTCTTGCTAAAACACTACAACAGTGTCATACTAAGAGCTCTTAGCATAGCACTTCATCCAATGTACAGCAGATATACTGTCGTGTGGTGTCACACGCTTAATTAGCTAGCAATGAAAGCAAAATATAGGAGTTCATGTGTAAACTCCTCTCTCCATTGTTTACTGAGAGGTGTGGAGGGAATGGAAGAGAAAAAGGGAGAAATCATCCTCATGGCCTGCTATCACAGCTCTGTATGTGTCATGTAGGGGGTTCAGGGTTTTTTGGAAGTTTTGCTGTGTCGGGGGAATTGAAGCAGGAGTAGTGTTAAAAAATGGACCATCAAATATTTCACTCATCTCAGGACAGGTCATGTGAGTGTTGGCCACAGTTCAGTATGGAGTGCAGACTTTTCAGTCGAGGGTTTCAGTAGACTGAACCCACGTGGTCATTCAGTGGGCATTTTTTGGGTCCACCTCAGTAGACTGAACATTTCAGCATGGATGCTAACTTCCCGGGTTTGTGCAGTATGGTTTGGATGCGTCCTTTCAGGAGATGAGTTGTATTTTAACACCCACAATGCTGTGTGAAATTAAATATGAAACGTCACTTCACGTGCACCTCCAAATCGAAACAAACGAGGATGACAAAAAAAACAAAACCAAAAAAAAACGAGGATCGATGCGGCCAGTTCGGGTAACGCGCCTCTCAAATGTTAAGGTGTTAAATTGTTTACATGCAGTGTATTGTATTATTTAGTCACTATTCACATCTGAGTTGGAGTGTCAGTAACATGAGGCAGGCTGATGAATCAGACGAAGTAAGAACAAATATCTGCCTACTGTGCGCGCTTAATGAACAGTAGCTCCTAGCGGTATACAGCAAGGATAGAAGAGACTGTCTATTGTCAGATTGTGTAGGCACTTTGCAATTCGGAAGCACACTTGGTGTTTTCAGGCTAAGTGATTGTCCTTTTCACACATCATGTATTTTTGCCAATCATATGATTTGCGATCACACAACATTTTTTTTGGAGCTTGTTTTTGCTACTCAGATGCCAAAGATGCACACAAGGGCATCTGTGTGTCCGAACACCAAAAAAAGAAAACACAGACACACACACAAACCCCATCTCCAGTGAAAGAGAACTTTTTGAGTGGCAGCTTGGTGGAATGGCGGTCTCTGATTGTGTTGATAATGAAATCCTTGTGTCATTGCAGATAGTGCCTCAGGAAATGGCAGAGAATTGCTTCTGGATCAAAGTCAAAGAAGAGAAGTTTGAGAATCCTGACCTATTTGCTCAGCTCTCCCTCTGCTTCTCGTCGCAGAGCAAAGGTAAGAAGGCGTCATCTCTCTTCGAACCCCCCCCCCCCCAATTAATCTCCACACACTTGCTTCGTTTAGCCTCTAGGCAACAGACGCCAAGCCACTTTCATCTCGTGACTCTTTAAGAAACCATTTTTCTCACTGAAATGTTAATTATCCTTAAAAAAAAAAAAAAACAAGAAATCTTTCCACTGCATTTGAACACCATCTATGTTTGTTCTCAAGTCAAATCTTTGTGCCAATTAGGGCTACCGATGCTCTCACTGCAGTGTTTGTTTGTGTCTTTGAGAAAGCTTGAAATGCACTGTGACTGCTCATTGTTTTGGCTCTTGGTACACATTGAGTAGTTTCAAATCAGTGATTTTGCAAGGCACGTGGGTGTGCACAAACTTGAACTCGCACATAGATACGTGTGAACTGAGAGCAGTTATGCTCGGTTTGCTTCTTGCCTTTTTCCAGTCCAGTAGACCAGTCCTCCATCAGGGAAGAGGGGAGGCTGCTGTGATGGAAGCTCGGGGAGTTCTCTTGTCCCGGCCAGTTTGTTTCTCGGATACACAACCAAGGCTACCTAACTTGCTGATGAATAACACAAGCAGTACAGAGCAAGTTTGTTTGTTTTTTTTTACATGTGGAAGAGGGTGTGTGAAGGCACTTGATATATTCCTCCCCATGACAATTTGAGTGTTTTTCCACTTCTTTGACAGTGTGCGTGAGTGTGGTACAGTCCTTGTATTCTAGCAGCAGTGGGAGGGGAGAAGTCAGAGAGGCCTGTCAAGCGCCAACTAGTCAAATCTGAGCACTAGCAGGGTGTGTGGACATAGCTATAAAGAGTCCTCCAACTTTTCCCCATATACCCAGTGTCTGTTTGGATACCAGTCAGCCCGCCTACAGCTTCTTCCTTCGTCTTTCTCACAGCCTCCAGGTCTACAAACTCGGCTCGTCTTCCTTTTTTGTTCTGCGAAGTAAATAGCAATTTTTGCCTCGGCTGCCCCAAGGTGATTTTTCAGCGCAATACAGATTTAGGGAAAGAAAAAAAAAAACAGTATGAGGGAGTTTTGATGAAGTGTCTGGGACCTTTCTTTAACCAGAGGATATCCGTCACAGTTTTTTCAAGGAACTGACAGATATACTTTTGACATATTTGTAATATTTATTCATTTCTTTTTTTTTCATGTCTTTGACTTGATTCATATATTCTCACTGGGGGAGATAGACATAATATTTAGTGTCAGTAAATCATCAATATGTTTGCAGAGAAACTGCTGCCATAAAACACATTTTTCGCATGGATTCCTCACATGAAATACAACTTAGCATTTGGCTTTCCACAGAGCGGTTTTAATTCGGCTTTAAATGTCCTTTTAAATCATTTATTAAATTCACTTTCTCACCCACTGGGGATGAAAAAAAAAAGTGCTATAGATAGTTCATGTTCCCACTGGCACAGTAGGAATTCATGATCCAGCATTTCCCCCAGGAGTTACCTTTGCTGGATCCCTATCAATTACCCCTGCAGCGACTTCACTGAATCAGCTCTTTTTCCCTCTATTGTTGAAACAGAACATGATTTTCTCATGAATGAAAAATGCTGTTTAATGTTTGATATCTCCCCCCCCCCCCCCCCCCACACACACACACACACACACACACACACACACACACACACACACACACACACACACACACACACACACATCCCCGTCAGTGAAGTTGAAAGTCAATGAGAAGGGCTTTGATGTGGATGGTATCGAAAAAAAGGTGCTTGATTGGATCTTCCTAAAAGTCTAATTGGTTGTTCATTAGTTTTTCCTCTCTGTTTATCATTCAGGATGGTCAGTCTTCTAAACATATATCATTTGAGGACATTTCATTATATGTAAACATGAAACATATTCTCAAAGAGAATCCCGCCTTTTTGTAAGCATTAAGTCTGACCTATTTGGGCAGCAAGTCTCCTTCATTTGAGGTCAACTTGGTTCGCTGGTGTCGGTGTTTTAAAAGCAGTGAGGTTAAAGCGGTGGGGGGGGACAGACTTGCAAGATTAATTCCTGGGGTCTTGTACTCTCATTGTAACCTCTCAGTGTAACCACGGGCCATAAATCCTTCGTGCTGATTTGACAAACCAGTCACTGGTGAACACCAACTTCATTTGTCTGCGATATTGCCACCGTTGTTCATATCACACCCACACACACACCCACACACATACCCACACAGACACACAAACACACATACACACTTGTTGGTTTTGTCCTCCGCTTCATTGCGGTACCTCCATCTTTGCCACATCTGAGGCGTGGATATTTATAAGTTGAGCGCACTTCGCGGGGGGGGGGGGGGGGGAGGAGACGACTAGTGTATCGTGAAAGATGAGGCAAGCAGGTGTAAATGCCTTCCCTGCAGAGCTGCCCTCAGAAAATGGTGCAAAAAAAAAAAGCTTCTGTTAACTTGGCTTTCCCCGGGATTCTTGCTTGTTACTTGCATTGTTGAAGAACAACACTTAAGCAGTAAAAAACAAAAAAAAAACAAAAGAAAGAAACAAAATCCCTTTAACAGCCCCCAATTTTCAGATGCTTATTGCGCTCAGAGGCCTCTAAAACAACTGAGAAGGCAGGACTGTCATCTCCCCTGCTGCTTTTATGAGTCTCACTGTTTAATGAGTTTCTCCAAGAAAAGGAAATGATAATCAAGAGGGATTTCAAGCTCGGCTTCAATCTTCTAAAAGTGGCTTTTTTATCTCTCTCAGTCATTTATTATAAAATGGCTCTTTGGCCTGATTGAAAATTCAACACATATGTCAGTTATTACGCACTCTGAAGCCCAAAGAAATGACACCGATTAAGTCGCACTGGAAACTTCATGTGTCTCGCTTAAGTACGGCACAGGAAACCACGTTTCAAAGATACGCAAATAATAATGCTTTGAAAATCACATCGGACATTTCTAACTTAACAACTGTATGAATCAACATCGTCCACTGCAGTGAATTCAGTGTTTGTCATGAAATGCCAGAAAAAAACATGTGGATTTAAAAGAGAAACTACCTTAACATCCCTGTAAATTCAGCATAACCCAGGAATTAAGATGAGCAAAATACAAATGCAAAACTGAATTCAATTGAAATAAGTTTAGATATCTGTATTATTAATTCAACATTTATAGTTGTGGTTAATTGCCACATTTCTGAAAATAAAGCTGAAACTCTTAAAAAAGCAAAAGCAACAAAACATTTCTCAGTTATTTATCTGTTTTGTCAACTTTTAAAGGGGTAACAAATATATGTTGTTTTTGATTGAACTTGGCACATTTTTTTCTGATGTAGGGAAATATAATATAATCTACTGTGAGAGGAATATGTGTTCCACTTAAAGCTACATGACACTCACTGAAGTCAAAGCAGGTATTTCAGCTTTGGAGCCTTCGAGTGCTTCATGATTGGAAAATCTTCCCCACTATACACACACACACACACACACACACACACACACACACACACACACACACACACACACACACACACACACACACACACACACACACACACACACACACACACACACACACACACACACACACACACACACACACACACACACACACACACACACACACACACACACACACACACACGAGAAGAGCTGATGTGTAACCAGTGACACACATCTCTGTTTGATCAACACAGTTATTCACCTCTTTTGAAGTTGTGTACGAGACACTGAATGAACATCTCGGCCACCTCACAGTTTTTTTTTTTTTTTTTTTAAATGTCCCATTTTTTCCCCTCTCATGCTTTCTTTCTCTTGTCCTTTCTCCTCTTTTCTATCTTTTCATAGTTGTATCGGCTATTCCCCCCCTTTCTTCACCTTCCTCCTTTGACTTGGCTCGCTCTTCTTTTGTTCTTTTACCCTCATCTCTACTCAGTTCGCTTTATCAATCAGTGGGTTGTGCCTTTGTACGGCTCTTTGGGATCAAATCAGATTCACTTCGGGATTGAATGTGTGTAGCCATGGCCTGCTGCATTTGAAAGGCAATTCATTCAGCTGGAACTTTGCAGTTCAATTTGAAACAAGATTGATGTTGGCAAACTTCACACCCCCTTTTCTTCCAAAATGTTTCCTCCATTGCACACACCAATTGCTGATGGACAAAGGGCATATGCCACTTTGTAATGGTGATGTGTGGGCTTCTCAGCAGCAACACAACAAAAAATAGGGCGTTTCCTCGACTACTGAAATCCCTGGATAAACTGTATAACTTTATTCCACAAACAACTTGTGATATATTCTGTAAATATCAATCGTCTGATGAGGATTTTTGTACAAACAATAAATATATGCACTGCAGTCATGTTGTTAATATCAATATATCACATCTGTTTCAAGATTGCCTCAAGGGGAATGTTAAATTTGTGTAATCTCCAGATACATTCAATCAATGGTTTGAAAGTTAATGACACTTATATGTCTGGAGAGAGGGAGAGAGATGAGGCAGGGGTCAAATAAAGATCCATGTAAAGCCTTAAGGAGGAAATGCAGGCTCCTGTCCAGCCCTCTGAGCAGGGTCATTGGGACTTCCTTTCCCAGCATGCTTCTGTGTTATTGATGCTGAGGCAGCTAATGAACATGCTTGTGGTGAAAAAGGCTGGAGGGGACAGGGAGACACATCATCAAACCATAAGAGCACCTTTTCAGCACACTGAAGATTGGAATAGAGATTAAGGCAAAGAGCAATGAAGTTAATGTGTTGGAGTGAAATATCAAGGGAGTTCTTTGCCTGAGAAAAAAATTAGGCAGACCTTTGCACATCATTTCAGGTATTCTCTGATGTGTCTTTGATTTATAGCTCACAATGCAAACTAAAAGTGTTTTTACTGATGGATTATTAATTAAACTAATTGCCACTTGTTCATTGATTTTTAAATTCAATCTTCTGACATGATGCTTGATGTTTTTTTGAACCTCAGTTTTTTTAGAAATATCCTCAAACTTGTGTCATTCTTCTGCGTGAGCTCTCTAAAGGTAACTCGGTTAAAACCTTCCTACTGACAGCTGCAGTCCCTTTTATCACATGAGATTTGATCAAATCCCCCCCGCCCCACCTTCGCTCTGACACCCATTTTCCCGTTACCTCTTTTCCTTCGACTTTACCCCCCACACACACACGCACATTTCCCCCCACTGGGTTGCGCGCACACCAGCCGATCCTGAATCCCAGCTACAAAGCCCCGGCAGCGAGGCGGTAATGACCCTGCCACAACGGCAGTAATGATGGAATCAGTGGGGGGTTTAGCTGCCTGTCTGACTCTCCCTAATAAGTCCCCTAATAACTCTGTTAACATCAGGGCTGACCCGGCCACCAGATCAAACACACTCACGCGTGACCGGCCACCGCACATGACACTCGGCTGAGTTCTCGGTCAGACAAGAAAACTGTTGCTGCCTGTCTCAGTGAGTGTCTGCTCTAAGCATTGTATTGTGTTTTCAGTACAAGTCTGTTAACACAAGTTTTGGCTCAGTCAATACAGTAGCAACAATAAATGCCACTCAAATTATTTTAATCCTGTTAAGCTGAATTCATTCAGTAACAATGTGTCTTGTTGATTGAAACCTTTGAAAAGCGTCTTGCTCTTGAAAAAAACAAATATCCTGAGATTACTTTGGGAGCTCTGCCTTCTCAGATAGTCACAATGTAATAAAGGCTTTTGTCTAATGAGTTTAAGCTCAACTCAAGACCCTCAGCCCTCTCCGGAATACTCTCTCTTGTATTAATAGTGTGTATACAACGATAAGCTTCTGATATGTTCTACGTCAGAGTATTGGGAAGTCAGGCTTGATGGTTCTCTATGGTTCCCCGGAGAACGAGCCTGTTTATTACTGATTCTGTTAATTGAGAGGAGGGAGCGTCATCCGCCAAGGCAGCTTCCTCCGCATCTTTACCCTCGGCTTTTCTTCTCCTGACATCGCTTCCTTTTCTTCTTCTCTTATCGTGCCTCTCTCCGCTTGGTTCCGAAATCATCTCTTTGGACGGAGCAGTGTCCATCTGGCGCCTTGGAATCGAATAAAAAAAAAAAAAATCAAAATAAAAGGACACCCACTCTTGCTTTCCATCCAGCTCATTGTTTAGCAGCTGCAGTCTCCCACAAACAAGATCACAATTGGCCTTTCACCACACACTCATTTTGTAAACTGTCATCAGTGCCTGTGAGTGGGGAGACGTGTCCCCTTTGGTGAATTGTTTTGACAACCCAAGACCTATCATCCAACCAGTAAATCATGCATTCTGGATTAAATGTCCATTATTACTCTGAGCAAAACCAAAGAGGATATTATCCCATTTCGGGAAAGAAAGGCCTCAAATGGTACCATTTTCCTCATTTCAGAAAGGGAGGCCATTAATTCCTGGCACAGGCAGGACACCACATTTGTCTCAATAAAACACAAAACACCCTAATGTTCATTTCTCTCTGTTTGGGACTGCCAACCCACTGTGAATATCACAGGGTCAGCCCTTTTTTCCGCGCTTGTCCCTGCACGTTTTTTAATATACCGCATATGAATGGAAATTAGGCCCTTAAATATTAATGACAAGTAATTGGTTTATTGTAGGAGACTATATTATGTGCACGTGCAGTTGTGTCTCTGAGATGGAGGGGAGAGCGAGCGGGTGAGCTAGCGAGAGAGAGAGAGATATCCTCTCATTCCTACTTCATATTGCCTTGCTGTGATGTCCCACTGATTTTAATCTTCTCTTCTCAGATGAGAGCCATTCTGACTATCGCAGTGCACTTTAACTTTAGCCCTCTGAATATTACCTTTCTTTGATACCTGCTGCTCGCTGCCTCCCAGGTCTGCACTCTGCTAACTTTTATGTGCCTTCAGGTACACCATAATGTATCTGTAAATCTGTCTCCTCAAAAATAAATAACCCCTGTGCATCCAAATCGGTTTTATTTCCTTTTCCCCATTGCTCAACCCAGCTAAAACATTTTTCGAACATGTCTTTTTTTTTAAAGTTTTATCTTCTGAACGTGCATGCCTAGACATATGTAGCATGATTCCAGTTTTTGGAACACTCACTTTATACCTTTCAACTAACACATTTATACACTCAAGCCACAGATTATGCCGCAAATCCAAGGACAAGGTATCAAAGCTGTGAATTTCCATTTTGTTGACAACCCACTATAGCACCTGAGCCACAGCCTTGTAACTAGCCAACAACAAATACAAGAAACCTTTAAAGGAAGAATGTGCGACCAACGCAAGCACAATCAAATCTATTTACTTACACAAACGCATACAGAGCGCCCAAGATCACTTTGACGTTGCTGAACTTCTTCCTAGGCGCATCATTTAAAAACATTATTCTTCCTGATAGTAAAATGTTAAACCTCCATTTTTCAGGGGCTTTGCGTATTGTGTTTGTTCCTTCACGTCAACATTTTCATTCCATGGCATTCACCAGTATGACTGTATTTGTTATATTAGCATAATAACAACCCTCCTCCCTCTGCGACCCCAGAAAAGAAGCCCTGTAAATAGTGTGTTATCAGTGTAATGTATTCAAAAGTGATCTTTAGTTTTGAAACAACAGGAATGACGTGTTTAGTCTGTGCATCTTCTGCAAAGTTTTTCTTAATACTTCTCTTAATACTGCAGAAGTGAGAATCTAGTGCTTGTCTAATTGAGTGATCACACGCTTATTAACAATGGGACTTGCGTTTAAAAAGAGGACAATGTCAGTACTGTCACCGAAGCTTTTCACATGGAAAAGCCCCAGTGGAGCTTCATTAACTCGCCCCCATGATCCCAGGCTGCAGAATATGGAGTGCATATCTAATCCAGCTCAGAAGTATGAGCACAGAGCAGGGGCTTTTTTATTGGGAATATTTGATGTGTGATACTTCACTGTTCCATTTACTGCTGCAGTGGATGTTCATGTTTTTGAGAGGTGCATATGTGGCTGTTACTTCTACTAGTGCATAGTAACTGTGTGTGCACATACAAAGATGTACACATAATCAAATCCTTAAAAAAGGAAGGAATGATATGTCCTCTGGCTCGGATTTTTAGAAGCACTTCTATGCAGTAGCAACAGAAATCAATTCACTGAGATTCTGTGACACTCACCAATCCATTAATGACTTTATTTCCACTTTTTTTTTTTGGCAGGTATTAATTTCAGGGGTGGATAGCTTTCATTCTACTTAAGCTGAAGTTTTTTTTTTTTTTTAATCTTTCTCTGATAGGCCTCTGAGACAAACTTTGTTTTTCAAGCTGTTACAATTCAACCACCTGCTGTATTTCATAATCTCCTCCTAAATGAGATCGAACACAAACTCTGTCGGCCAAGCACTTAACAGAATTCATCAGTCGTAATTGGAAACGTTTTTTTTTCTTTTCTTTTTCGACTATCTTAATTTTACTCTCGTCGTCTCACTCCGACCTCTCCAAATGTGCTTTTGGATCGGGCTCCATGTTGACTGGTGACGCCCAAACACAGAAGTCCCGTTCCTCCACTGCCTGACGCGATGCCTGGCAGTGCACAGTGGCCCGCTGAGTTTGTTACATGGCATTAAGTTTAATTTGTCTTTGAACATCTTTGCTGGAATTGGTTTGAGACTACAAGTGGGCCAGGGGGGTGACACTCCACAGCAAATCAGGCTGGAAAAGGACAGAGGGGAGACGGAGGCGCGCGAGGGTAGTCGGGTAGAGACAGCGGCGGTGATGTCATGAGCCGAATGGGTAAACAATCAGAGTACTGCGTGTTCAAGATGGTGCCTCCTTGAATATAAACAATCATGACTTCTCACGACACAGCCAGGTAAATTACTGCACAGACACAAAAGGTTGAGATGAGGGAGAGAAAGAGTGAGGTAGACAAGGAAGACAGAACAGATTATAGATTGTGATACAAAGTCACAGAGGGAAAAAAAACAACATTTTATAGAAACAAAACAACCAAATAAAAACCGGGAAGAAGTTTGAGCTGGGGACAATTGAATCTGAAACTCAATAACACTTTTTGTGCAGACACTGATTTTGAATTTGTTGCTTTATTTTACTAAAATAATCCTACTGTTAGGCTTTGATAATGCCTAATGAGACGGCTTACTTATTAAATTGTCCTGAGTATTTCCACAATAATTCTTAAATTAACAGATGTTTCTTTTTCATTTTGTTTTTTTTCCAGTTGTGAGCCAATCCCATGAATCATGGATGAGTTGGATAGCTTGTATGACCAAAAATAGACACAATGATTTTAAGAAACAAAAGTGATGTGCGTCATCAGGGGGGGAGATAGGAAGTGTTCAACCCGAGAATTGTAGGAGAAAATTAATGCTGAGTTAAGATGTGTCACTTCTGGATATCCAATATGACAGAAAGCTTTTTAAAGCCTTCCCCTGTCCCTGCCGAAGAGTGAGCACCACCTCTCCAGGCACAGACATATACACTACCCTTTGCACTTTTTTTTTTCTTTTACTTTCCCTCCAGGATACACAGCCAGACTTTGCTTTTTAACTTTTATTCATTTCCCCTTTCTTGTGCTTGCTTTCCCATCAGCTCACCGCACGCTTTTCTGTACTTTTCACTGTCTCCTTTTCATGTCTCCTGAACTTAAATTCATATTCTTCCCCTCTTTTTTTCCCTTCTCTTATCCGTGTCTTGCTAAATTATCCACAGCATTCATATTTTACGGTTGTCTGTATTTCAATGTCTGTATAGAAGAATGTCTTTTATTTTCTGTTATCTTTCTCTGTATCTGGTATTGGATAGAGCTGCAGCCTCTGCTATTGAAAACTGAAGCCCCATGCAAGAGTGGAAAATCTTGCAGTTGGTCGAGGGTCCTCCCGTTTTTACAGCAGTAATTAACATTTTTAGAGCCTGGTTCAAAATATGAAATAGGTCTGATTAGTGATTGTCCTCATTTGCACACACTGTGCGGTGGGATTCATTTTTGATAACTCAACCGTTTTGATTTTATAAAGGGTGAACGTTATACACAATATGGTGCGTAAGCTGACCTGACTAAGGCGCCGTCTAGCGGTTTGTCAAGAGGCTTTAAACCCGCCTCAGCTCCAGCTCTCAGCCTGTTGTTGTTTTGTTCTGAAAAGTAAAATAAATCAAAGTTTTCCTTCACTTTTAGTTCCACTGCCTTGCATTCTTGTCTTCGTAATAGGGAATAGGTATTGTTGGGGTTTAAAGCTTGCATGGTTATTTTCCATCGCTTTGTTGTTTTTTTTTTCCCATCCATATGTTAGACTTCCTTTTGTCTGACATCTTGAAGCTTCCTCAGACAAAGATGAATAGTGACAGAGTAATTTAAAATGTGATGTGTTAAATGGAGAGAACAAGGCATTCAGGTATTGTTATTGACAGGTAAAATTAGAGATAAATCACATGGATGTGTGGTTTTTTATTGTTGTAAAGTTGTACAAGTGCTCTGAGTGGGACGACTTTCTCTGAATTTCAAAGTTGTTTTCATCTTTGCTCTTTTCCTCCTGACCGGATTTGAGTAACACACAGATGTTGGAAAATCTAAAGCTGTAGTCTGATAAATATTTAGAGGATAGGACAAGTTAGCCGAAAGTGTGCTGAATTATTTGAATAATTTGTATTGCTTTTTTTTTTACCACGTATCCAAACAGAAACATTCACAAACTCGGAGGTTTTCCAGGGCCCACAGTGAAGCTAGACTCACGCTTGCCATGTTGAGCTTCAGGTCTTTGGTAGTGTTGCACAGTTATTGCACTTTTTGCTCCACCTACACAGGCGAGTAAATTCAAACTACATCAGTAACACTTCAGGGTCACGGGAATTTAGCTTTTGCTTTTTTACTGTATACATAAGCACACATGAAGTTGGCTGTAACACTGCACCAAATCCTGCACATTAACCTAAAATAGAGTCAGTGGATATGAAAATGTGATGTGGGCAGGCAGAACGCTGCACAATGTATTCCAGCAGGTATTTCATCATCGCCACATTCCGTCCTGACCTTTGACTCCAGTTGCTCATCGTGAATGGAGGGCTGACGGGTGTCAAGTCCATGTATTAATGTTCCTCTGCATGGAAAGTACAGGTCCGGCTGCGGCTGGAGACTGTTAAGTAGGGGAGCGGATGGTTTTTAAAGACTCGACAGATTACTTTGACTGTGTGGATTTGCATTAAGGTGTTTCTGCTCCGCTGGCCTTTCTCTTCACCTTTTCCAACTCTCTTCCAATCCATCGCTCGCTGAGGTAAAGCAGCTTATTAACCTTTCTGAGGCCACAGGCATCCCCAGGATGGAAACAACCCACAGACGTACTGTGTAAGACAAATTAACCTTAGAGGATTGATACTCCTTGATTTTAATTTCAATCCCACTAAGCAGTGAAACGAACTTGATATTTTATGTCTGATGTAAATGCGAAGAACATATTACAGTTGTTATTAAAGGTCAGCTGCACTGAAATGTAGAGTTTAGTGGGGAAAAACTGAGATGTGAATGTTTCCTATCTTGTAGATATCATGTCAATTCACACTTCTTGTGTATTGATTGCATCATCTCACCAGGCCTACAGGGTATAACAGGAGTTTTACAATGTGAGATTACATTGTTACATACTGTGATTAGGATATGAAGTGTAAAACATAAACACATTACACATTTTCTGTTATCTGTTGTTCTTCATGTTTCACACAATTCTTGCATTTTGCAACATGTCCCTCCTGAATCCACAATGAATCCCATACACTTCTCTTTTTTTAACCATAAATTTACACCAATTAATCTGAGGGCAGCTGATAGTTAAATCCGACCGCATGAAAATGGTGTGAAAGCGTAACCATTATACTCAGGCCTTCATCTAACAGATGCTTGTTTACATAAAAATATTTTCTTATTTACTTTGAAGGCAGACTATTGACATGCATGTATTGCAAATGTAAATGCTGTTATTACCATGGAAATTAGTTTTACCTTGCAGCCCTTGTAACCTTGATTTAAGTTCTTTATACTTTCAGTAGCACATTTAAGAGACCGAATTAATCTCTGAGATATCCGATTGTGCAGCTATTTCGGTCTTTTATCAGTTACTTCCTTTTGTTCACTCTTCTTTACCTCACTGTTGGCTCACTTAGTTAGACCTCTCCTGAAAGTGATGACCCCTCTTCTTAGCCCATACACACAAAATGAAAACACAGCATTTCACAAAACTGTACATTCTGTGAAGTTTTACCAAACTGAACATGCCTGATATCGCAGTTCTACATGCACCCTCCCTAATTTCCATACTGATAGTTGTGTGTTGCCAGGTATTTTATTTTGAAGATAGTCTTCCTCTCTTATTGATTTCCTGTTTGTAAAGATCTGGGGCAATTTCTTCTGAGGAAATGCTATACATCTTCTACAAACCTGCTACAGCTGTATCTATAATTGACTATCTATAATTGGTTGTATGAGGGCCCCCCTCCCTGCGATGCAATTAGAGGTCCTGCAGTGAGGTGAATGCGAGGGAACGACATCAGCATAAGGGTCACCTTGTATCCCATTACTCTGCCCCTGACAGACCCGGTCCATCCTCCAGGAGGTTTCCTCCCCGGGCAAAAAAGAAAACTGCCTCTCATACTTTACCTGTTTGCTGCCCAGAATAGATTGCAATGAGCGAGACAAACATAATGTGTTTCTAAAAAAGTTTCTTAGCTTACATATGCAGCAGGCAGCTGATTGTGCACGCTGAAAACAGGCAGATAAGAAGGTATTAATTGTCTCTCGGCCATGCTTGGTGTTAGCTTTACTCTGCTGGCATTAGCCGAAGCTAGCACTAGCGGCGGGTGAAAAGGCGCGTGCCAGGATGTGATGAGCCAGTGGTGTAGTGGATGACTAAGCAGGGCATGGCAGCCACCCGGGCCCATGAATCCCTCTTTACATCCGAGGCTGGTTTTGTTCATTAAAGGTGCGGAAGACAGTTTGACCTTAGGCGAGACTCATATGACCCCCGCTTCATTAGCTCTGATTTCCACATACTGGACTGTCTGACTTCATCTATGCTTCTGCTCTCTCCACCTAGGTTGTGTACGTTTTTGTGTTTGTGTGTGTGTGTGTGTGTGTGTGTGTGTGTGTGTGTGCTGGTGCGTGCACATATTTATGTGTGTTAATGAGGGCTCCTGGTGGTGTGTAATTAACACAACAGCAAATGTCCCCAAAGGGTAAGATTAACGTTGAACACATTAGACACAATGGAGCCCGGGAGAGACTTTTTTTTTTTGGCAATTAAATGTTTTGTCTGTGTCTGTGTAAGTCAGACCATAACTCATGGTGGCGTAGTTGTTTTGCTGCCACTTCCGTCTCACACGCACACAAACACACACACACACACGCATACATACGAACGCTCACACAAAGCCGGCAGTCCCTCTGGATTTGCGGGCGCCTCACATGCGGGCTGGCAGGATTCTGTCTGCCTTTCCTCTCCCGTCCGCCTCCTCCACACAACCTGGTCCAACAAAGATAAACACATGCTGGGTAGATTATTAGAGAAGTACCAAGGGCCCCGCAGCAGAGCAGCCAGCGCACCATTGTGCTGCGAACGTGGCGGTGTCTTGTAGAATCCGATGCAGTCACCCCCAGGGTGTTCTGATACATACTTAGACACAGGTGGGCGCTGATAGCAGCATGAGAGCTACAACTGACTCCAATGACATTTCATTGTCAAAAGAAACTCCAGGCGCATTGTTTTCACTAATGGCATGGCTGGTGGTTCAGATGCCCAAGCAGCTTGAAAAGCAGGAATAAGAAAATGGACAGTTGCTTACAGATATGTTATACAGATATGGTATACACATTAGAATCATTTGGCTGCTCAGGGATGTATGTGTTGTCGGATTAACTTGTTAAAGTTCAGTATATATTTTAGATATTAACCACGTTGTTTACAAGGTAATCCTGAGCGACTGTTTTCAACCTACTCAGAACACTGATAGAGACTTCTTCCCTTAGTGTTTTTCTTCCACTTTTCCCTGTCATAACGACCCTGTTGGGTTAAAGAGCGTCTCCAAGTTTGAGCCAAAATTCCAAAAAGTGCCACCCTTATATATATATTTTTTTTTGCTTCCACCTGCAGTTATTTTAACAGGGTGTGCATCTTCACACATGTCCCATGTTTGGTGTGTGCGTGCTCACCTGCTGCTTGTGTGTGTTTATCTATGTAAGGTGCTGCTTTGGAGTGCAACTGTTGAAGTTAAAGCACAAGATAACCGTATTAGGTTTATCCTATGCTGTGTGAAAGCGTGTGTTACCCGTGTTCTGAGTGACACTATGGTTCTGAGTGAGAGGGGATTTTGCTAAAGGGATATGTGTGAATACTTGCCATGAAGCAAGACATGCCCTCATGTCGTTTTTTTCATCTCTTGTAACATAATGTAGTACATCTAGTTACTTGTCATTTTTCATATGCAGATACATTAAGATTCTGTTCTGATAATTATCCACTCATTTTGTGGATTTCATTTATTAATTCTAAATATGTCCTGTATATTGCTATCCTTTATAAATGCATTTGTGTGCATTGTTTGCTTTTGTTTTTTTTACACATGCTTTATTTGTGACACCATTTATATTCAAACATCATGCCAATAAAGCTTTATTGAAATGACAAGCGAGATAGAGACAGAGAGAGACAGAGAGAGAGAGAGAGAAGAATGTGTGTGTGAGAGAGAATAATGTGTGAGAGAGAGAGAGAGAGAGAGAGAGAGAGAAGAATAATATGTGTGAGAGGGAGCACGAGGGATGAAAAAAAAAAAGATCTGGGGCTGAGAAGACAGTCAGACGGTGCACGCACAAAAGAAATGTTTTAAGAAGTAGTTGTATTTGAGACGAAGGGGTTGATAGAGGGAGAGGGATGTGATAAGTACACCGGTGGAGGCTGTTATTGCTGCTAAGGAAAATGATAACATTTCTCAGCAGAGGATTTGTGCATAGAGCACCGCACTTTCCATCCACTTTATTGAGTCAGGAGTAAGCTGTGAGATTTCTAAATTATCTTCCTTCACTTGCAAGAGCACATTACTCCCACATTACTTTTTTTTTTTTTTTTGTCATTTCTTTTTTTTGTTATTAGATAAAAACGTGTCTAGGAAAATAGTTCCGCTTTTTAAATTGGCCAAAGGTTAATATGGAGTGTGGGTTAATAAGAAAATGTATGGGCACAGATGCTCTCTGGACAATTATGTTTCATTCTGACACATGTAGGGCCAAAAACACACACTCTGAGACACACACACTCTGGGCTCGACAGCGGGCCTGCACTATTATTATTGTTCTGTCTGTTGTAATTAAGAGAAACAAGGCGTCAAACCAACAGTCAACATTGGTTCAGTGGCGTCTGAATTTTCTCCACTGAATGTGGCTTGATCACAGTGTCCTCCAGCACAGAAGACGAAAAAAAAAAATAAGGCCCAATTAATTTGTGACACATTCTCCCCAGAAAATATGAATAGCTCTTTTGCTTACAGTACCCCAATTCAAGGTCTCTAAAGCGGGTAATCACTAATCAGAGCTGGCAGGTCAAGGGTACATTGTTACCTTCCAACAATCATCGCTGAACGAGCTGCCAAAGCTGGAGGAGAGCTATTCCTGCTCTCTGGTGCTAGTCAACGTCAGCACAAGCAATCTGTCAGCGGCAGCGCTCTCTTTGGGAGAAGAGCACCGTAGACGTGCAGAGACGTGTTGATGTTTGTTTAGCACGGCAGGAAAAGTGTTACAGTGTTAGCAGTTTTTCATCCAAATGATTCCAAATAAAGGCAGATACCTGTCGCAGGTATCAATGAATTATCTGGAAAAAGGCAAAGATCGCTCTTTTAATAGTTTATGAAAATAATAAAATACAAAATGAATGAGCTTTTGGAGCTAACATTTATTAATGTGCTCTTTATTTGATTCATCACATTAACTTAAAAAAAATAAAGATCTGATGGAGAAATAGTGTTGTAGCAGAATGTTTTCCCATCTAGAACACAGATTTTCATTTAACATTTAAGTCATTAGATGTCCAATAAAACAGCTCTCAATGTTGACTCGATGAAATAATAAAATTGATATTAGATTTTTATAATCAGAAGTGATCTGCTCTGAGTAAAGTTTTTCCAACTCTATATATGCGTTGTGAGGATTTGACTCAGTAAATAATCATACTATACCCTCTGTATTTTTATTGAATTGTATTTGATTAAAATGTCAACAGACATTAACAAACGATATTAACTAAACCGTTTTCAACAATGAATTAAAAAAGCCTCTGAGTCTCTCTCATAGCTTATTTTTTTGAGCAATGTTTTTCACTTGTTAAAAGGAACAGCTGGATGATTATTTGAATAAGAATTAAATAAACAGAATGAAACAGTTTAAAATGGTTCTGTTGAAAGAAAGAAACCAGAACAAATACTAATAACCTTTGATTCTGGTTTCTATAAATATGCATACATTGTTTTGTTTTTTTCCACTGCTCTTTTTTTAAGGGAGGCATGTCAGTCTTTTTGATGCCAGAGACCTGGTATTGTTCTTAAGAATAATTTATTCACATTTCCAACCTGACATCATTCCTCATGAGGTGCTGCTCTCAGGTGTTTTTTTTCCCTGCCATTAGGGGGCACTGTGATACAGGCCAACGACTAAAGCCTCCCTGAGGTTGGACTCTGTGGCTTGAGGAAGGGGAGAAAACATCCTCTCACCCTCCTCATTGGGTATTTTTTTTTTTTTTTTTAAATCATAGACTTTTTCTAATACAAGTCAACACAGCATATCCGGCATTGAAAGAATTGTATCAGATCACAGAGCGAGGGTCGTCCATATGTTGTGGCAGCGACCGATCTGAATGCTTGAACTGTGCCGACCCACATTCAACGTGGACTCATTTTTCTGAAGGAATGAATGGGAAAGATGAACTTTCACATGTTTCAAATTCCCAAAGGGAGACAGTGTATTTCAATGCCATGGTCACCTTTCTATTTGTATTTTACTTATTTTATCCGGTAATGGTTTGTATTAAAACCAGTTGAACTTTCTCTTCGGAGGAGCGTGTGTCCTCAAGAGCGTGCGTTTGGTGTCAGATGTCAAGTGAGAAGATTAAATGTGTTTGGGGAAAGGAAAGGTTTTCTGCTTTGCTTCATATGAAGAGACATCTGAGAAAACAAACTATGCTGTTTGTATCTTAGACATGTTGAAAGGTTATGTGATACATAGAGCTGTGTTACAAAAGAAAGTACATCATCAGGAACACAGGAAAGGAATGTTTGAGGAACAAAATGAGTTGGTTTTTAATATTTGAAGTCAGATTTTGAAGACATGGATGCTGTTCTTTTGAGGTACTTGATGACTTCTCTTTAATATCGGCATACAGCGTGCTCTATTGTTTTCTTTAGGCACTGGACTGTTTATTGATACACACTCTGAACTGCATTGAGCCCATGCTATGTGCAACTGAATCCCTATGGAAAGACAGGCCTTGAATATTTCATACCCAGCCCAGGTGAAAATATATTCATGCGACCAGCTACATTAACAATTGATGTCTTCCAAAACAATCCAACAGTCACCTCTTATAAATATCAATGTGTCTTCTCACTAATCTTCATTCAGCTTTGTTTTTCAGTCCCTAATATCTCCATCAATAAACCAATGCACGCTAAATAACAACACCTATTCTTCAACGACACTTTTTAGTCTCTTCTGTGTGATGCTGATTTTCTATGTTCTTCACTTTCTCCACAGACACATCTCCGTATGTAATTACCCTCATGCAGGTCCAAGGCTTCTAATTAATCGTTTTACGGTGTTATTTATCAGTTTCACTTGTTGTTTGAGTAATTCAAAGGAGCTTGTCACGAGTCAGAGACCTGTGGAGACATCATTAGCACATTTGAATATTATTGCGGTGGTAACAGTTTTAATAATATGGAATGCTCTCTTTAAAGTCTGAACAGCCGTGTAGTCAAATAGGAAAGGATGTATGCCGGGTTGTTTGTTAAAGTTTTTTAGATTTTTGAAAATTTAACCATCAGGTTAAATTTTAAACATCCTTTTAAAACTGTAAAGAACCTCCTTAAAATCAAAAAAAAAAAAAAAAAAACGTGCTTCATACAGGATTGTGCTTATAGGGAAACCTGATAACTATGATCAATATGTTGCCGTGCCAAGCTTCCTCTCCAGTAGACCAGGGGATCTCATGCTGCATAAATAAATTGCTTGTGTGGCGTGATTATGCAGGTGTCCCCCGTCCCCCCGTCCCCCCCCCCACAGCTGGATTTCATATGCTGATTTCTGATCAATTCCCGACCTACTGCAATGAAGAAGCATCACTTCAGTTTAATATTTGATGATTAATTTTGAAGAGAGTCCTTTAAATTAAAACCAGTGTCTCCTCCCACACGAGTAGAACGTTTTGACCAACTCTAATGTTGGTGTGTCTGCTTGTAAATGCTCCTTGGTTGGATGTTTAAACCTCTGGATGATAGTTAAGTGACATAAGGAGAGAAGGAGGACCTTCTTTGACTTTTACCTGTCCTCATAGTCTGTTTTTCATTGCTTCTCATTCTCAGTTGTTCACACTATATAACACTGTATTTCTCCTTCTTCCATTGTTTCTCATCTGTGTCTCCCTCTCAAAGTCCTGAAGGCCCTGTTAACACTGCTCCACAATATTTTAAAAGGCTTTCTCTGTCTCCGTACACACTTATTTTTTTTTTATCAAACAGGTGCACCAACCATAAACGTATAACGTATACCATATGTCACACGTTGTCCCCAATGTCAAGTACCCCTTGACTTTTTTTTTTTTTGCTCGTGCATTTAATAGGAAAACAGTAGGCCTGGGAATCTTTGGGTGTCTCATGATTTGATTCCATTTAGATTATTGGGGTCACGATTCGATTAAGAATCTATTTTCAATTCAAAACGATTCTGGATTCATTGATCCGTGGATTTAAAGTCTATTTATGAATTAGAACATGTACTTCAGGATCTACTCCTGTGAGACTGGCTGAATTTCTTGCTGCTCTATTTGGAATTCTACTGAGTTAAAGAGCTAGCCTTAGCGCTTAGCATGGGAGTGACTGATTAGCCAAACAAATAATAATCAATTTTTGGAAGTTATGGCTCTTTTTAAAATCTCACAAGAATATAATCTTGATTTTTACATAAATTGACTTTTGTTTTTCCACCTCTAGAACACAGTGATGACAAGTTGAAGATGTGTTCAGTCTGGTTGCATGTTTAACTTGATTGGTCAAGATTACAGTTAAAAAGATTGACTCGGTAACTTACCCGTGCTACTAAGTGAATAATAAGAGCAAAATTGATAACGCATAAAGCATCAATCAATTCAAAAGTACCGGCCTTCAACACTTGATAAGTTAGTCAGTGCACCTCTGTCTATTCAGTCTTTAAAAAATAATTATTTTTGGGATGCGGTTACCTTGGGATATCATCGCCATCTTCATCTGCCACCTGTTCTGCTGACATTCCTCAAATTAAGATCTTAGCAGAATTCCATATTCCTAATAGATGCTCCAATATTTCTCAAACAGATGGATATGAATTGCAGTTGTCTGCAGTGAGTGTTTGGGGATCTTTTCATCTCTTTAACTTGTGTTTGCTGTGCATACATGCCTCTGCTTGACTAGAGACGGAGCTAAGAATAACGATGGATGTTGTATAAATTGTTTTATAATAGGACTGCTCAATCTCTCTTTATTAACAACAAATATTGTAGCATCCGGGCTTAACAAGCCACTTCTTTAAGACATGGAATATTCCTGGCTTTGTAAATGTAATTCAACGCTCTCGACAAAGCAAGTGATTTTCTTTCTCATTTTCATGAAACTTTGTCTCTCCTCACCTGTAACCATAGGCAAAGGATCCTGGGAAAAGAGAAACTCCAAAGGTGTGGATCATTTTACAATATGGTTACCGAGGCTTCTGCTGGGATTTCCAATTAAGATGCAATCTGTTATCTGTTCAGACGACTAATAAGCACAACAAAGCCATGGAGGGGACCCCCTGGAATTCATATCAGACCACTCGAAATAACCATCAAGCCCTTCCTATCTGATGCGCTGCCAATACCTGCTCACTTTCCCAATTAAAACCCCAGGCAGGTTGTTCTCCCGTTAATAAGGAATGTGTTAGGGCCTACTGTCATTTTGACATATAATGGGTCGACGCCAGCTAACAGTGTGGGCTCGGAGCATTTCATGTTGTTTGTGGGCTTCTTCTTCATCTGAAATCAATTCATGTTTGTGTGTGAGTGTGTGCGTCTTCATACGTGTGCGCTCAGAACCAGCTGCGTGCTATGAGAGGCTATTGTGGGTCAGTGCTGATGCGTCCTCTTTCTGTGATAATGAGGACTACACTGCCGGGTACCAATCAAGACGCAAAGACCACCGGTGAAAGCACAGCATTGATAACCTTCATTTCATAATAACTACGACATGAAAAAAGGGAGGCGGAATAAAAGGAGTGAAACAAAGATGGAAATGAGTTGCAAAGGGAAGAGGACAAGGACTTGCTTTTAAATTAATATGATTTCTTTTTAACGTTTTTCAGCCTTGTGTCTCCATGTGACCAAGGCATTCAAATACCTTCTGGAACTAAATGTTACTTTTTTGCGGTAGTTTTTTTTTTTTTTTAACTTTGAGAACATGTGTATGTGTGTACAGTTTGTGTTTAAGTGAAAGCAGTCCAGTTGCCTAGCAAAACGTTACAATCTTTGTCGAAACGTACCATGTTAAATGTTTGTTTGACATGTGTTACAGAGGCGTTGAAGACCCGATTATAATTCTAATCAGTGAAAATGATGTAATTGATTGTTTCTATATCGAGACATGCACCTCATGCTTTTGTCCCTAATGAACCACACTTTACACTCACAAATAAAGCAGCACCGCTTGATACTAAAGCCTCGAACAATAACATTATCCAGGTGTTACTTTTATTAATTTGGCTGCCTGTGCATGGGAGGTTGAGGCCTGTGTGTGTGTATTCTTGATTTCTCCTCCACCAGGGGAACTTGCTGGCTCGGCAGGGGAAGATATGAGAATTTCTGGCTCGGTTGAAAGTTGATAGGCCCCCACATACACACATCCCCGCAGAGATTAAGCACCACGGGCAAACTTCTCCTCCTTGGGGCAAATTGCAGCGGGTGGAAAAAAAATATGCCTCTTTCACATCTCTTCTTCTGATACAAACCCAACATGAACAAAGGCACACGCACTCATTAGGCTACACATGCATATAATTGCGTGTGTATACACTCAGACAGAGAAGAGAGTCTGGATCCAGATTTTTTTTTTTTTTGTTTCATGGCAGAGAGAGAGAGAGAGTGAGAGGCTGAAGTAGATGCTGTAGTTTAATTAGGCTCTGCCAGCACCCGCTGAGAATTGCTCCTGAATTTGACACTGTTTTTCAAATGTCACCGGCAAGTACTTTACTTGAAATGAAATGCAAGTCATTATTCACAATGTGTCACGATCATGCCGCTTTATTTTTCTTCTTTGGTTTCTTTGGAATGGCAGCGAAATTAATGATAATTCAATAACCGTGTCTTGCATGATGGCTAGAAACACTTCACAATGACCTGTCAGCTGAAGAATGTGAAGGTACACACAATCAGCACGTGAGCAAAGGGTAATAGAAAGTAGCTGGAATTCTCTAATGGAGAACCCAAAATGATAATACAGCTTTTAACAGGGTGTTCATACAGACATCTTAGTATAACAAAGACCACATTGGTGTCAGGCCTTTGCCATATTCAGTGTTGGAAAATATTATTTCTACACACAAAAAATAAATCACATCCTTGCAAACCAAGCTTAACCTCAAATGGAGCAGCTGTTGACTCTTAACAATGGGATCCTTTGACACAAAGTGATGTGCAATGGAGTCATATTATCTTCAGACATATCACATCCCAATAAAATGTTATGTTATGTTTTTTTTAATTTTTTTTTTATCATGAGTCTTTTGTCTTCACCATTCAATTTAATTCAATTCAATTTATTTTTGTATAGCGTCAACTCATGACGTGTTATCTCAAGACACTTTACAAAAAGCAGGTAAGGGGTTGTTCTGGCAGGCCGTCAACCAACGATCTTGAGGAGCCTAAGAGAGTTCAAGAGCTCTCAGGAAAGTAGGTGGTTAGAGACTGAGATTTACAGACGGATACATGCAGTAATATAATGTACTGTATATGCACAGAGAGTGAGAGAGAGGAGCTCCGGCAGTCCAAGCCTATAGCAGCATAACTAAGAGCTGGTCTACACCAGCACTAACTATAAGGCTCCGTATCTTTTGCTTGCTACTTTTACAGCAACACAACTCCACAAATACATTGAGACAAACTCAGTTAACAGTTGGCAGTTAAATCTAGCAAACATCACTCATATCAATTATTTAATGACTTATTCATGACGTTTTTAAATTCAAATAAATCCCTCTATTAGAACATTTTAAATCATTCTTCACTGTGAACTTGTTGGTCTTCTCTTCTCTCTCTCGCTGTTAAATGTCCTCTGGTAGTTCTTGATTGTTTTATAACATTTTCACTGAATTAGCCCATTCTTTTCCTTTTTTCAAGGTCTATTTTTGGGCTTTCATGCCTTTATTTAGACAGGATAGGGGATAGAGTCAGAGATCAGGTAGAGAGAGAGTGCGAGATAAAATGCAGGAAAGGAGCCACATGTTGGATTTGAAATCCGGGCCGCCCACTTATAGAGGACTATATCTTCTGCACATTGGTTGTGTGCACTAACCATTAGGCTGCTAGCTCCCAAAGCCCATTCTTGATATAATAAGGAGGTGTAATGTTGCATTTCAGTACCTTTGTCTTGACTGCATATGGCTTTTTTTAAACAGTCTTCTAGCTTTCTGACACCAGCTTTGTCTTGGTGTTCACATGCAGCAGAACATATTCCACCAAAAGAAAAGTGTGTTCTACTCTCTGCGTGAGCGTGTGTGTTTTTTCTCATGCTCTTCCCGTGTCTCCAATTCACTCACTGTTTGAATTCCCTCCTGTCCAGTGAATTTGGACACTCGCTCCGTTTGTGCCTTCAGCCCTCATCTCTGAACACAGAGGACTCCACTGTGATCAGTTGAGTCCACTGAGGATAATTGATCAACTTTCTAACAGATACTATCCTCGAGCAGTGTGAGAAATGGTGGAATTTTTTTGTTTTACCAGAAAGACACACCCACTGTGGGATTACAAAGAAAGACCCTGTGTACAAAACTCCCAACACATGAAAGATATCATGTGTTTCTCGTTCTGGCTTTACAAGTATTGGACTTTTTGCAGTTTCTACTACTGTGACTGACTTGAAAGTCAGTTGTGTGATTGCTTTTAAGAGTATCTTAGAAGTCTTTTTTGAAGAATTACTAAGGAGGATGTCTTACCTACAATGGATCCAAGTCAAACCCTTGACCTTCCTAAGTCGTAATCAAAAGGAGCTCCTTTTATCTACATTGTCTTTTTTTACTTTAATTACTTTACAGTTAATGTGCAAGATATTTCCTCCCTTTTCTGTATTTACAGTGCATGCTTTACTATAAAAAAAAAGAGTTGTGCAGTAGTAATCATTTTCTTCTGCTTTACAATTGTTTATAAAAAAAAAATCATTGACACCTTTTGTTGGATTGCAAAAAAAGCAAAAAACAAACAAACAGAACAAACCCTTGAAAAACAGAAAGTCATAACAAATGAGGATTTCTATTGTGTAAATTGTTTGTATTGATTTGTGTTCTTCCTTTAGGCTCCTATCTGTTACAAACTTTCTTGTTTGCATGTTCCTCTTTGTTTTCTATTCACTTGTTTTGACAGTCGGCAGCCGTTCTTATACAAAAGTAATTTCAAGTTGCTTTTCAGTGAAACACTTCTTTTTTTTTTTTTCCTTTAAGGTTATATTTCTACTTTGATAAACTATTTTTGATTGAATATAAATTTAAATAAGCAACCAAAAACATGACAACGTGTATGACTACTTCATCAGGAATCAGGACTAAGTTGGTCATATATGTTTTTGTATCTTTTGTTATTTTGGATTGGATAGAGAAGTATTTGCGAGAGCAGTCTTGTTGCTGCTTGTCAGGAACACCGTTTCTATGTCCTTGTGACTCGGACTGAGCCCCGGCAGCTATGCGACACCGTCATGACCTATACTCAGCCAGAGGTTGGTGTGTGTTGCAGCGTTATTGTGAGTGGGCAGAGATTTTTTTTTTTTTTTTGGCATTAGTGTGTTTGGGAGGATTGGGGGCTGCTAGGGTCACTTGCAAAAAAAAACAAATTCCGACAGACGGTAAAACATACTGTACCTGTTTGTACTTGGTTGTGATCTTTTCCGAGCTAAGGTGTTGTGAGACTTTTTTTTGCAAGGGCAACGGCAAAAAAAAGTTGAGGTGTGTCCTCACATTCAGGGTCCTGCGTTTTAGAGATATTGTAAGATTTTAAATGTGGTTGAGGATGAGAGAAATAATTTAGAATAAGCTAAGGAGCAGAGTTCATTTAGGATACATTTAGAAGATAAGAAGTGTGTGTGTGTGTGTGTGTGTGTGTGTGTGTGTGTGTGTGTGTGTGTGTGTGTGTGTGTGTGTGTGTGTGTGTGTGTGTGTGTGTGTGTGTGTGTGTGTGTGTGTGTGTGTGTGTGTGTGTGTGTGTGTGTGTGTGTGTGTGTGTGTGTGTGTGTGTGTGTGTGTGTGTGTGTGTGTGTGTGTGTGTGTGTGTGTGTGTGTGTGTGTGTCTTTTGTGTGTGCTAACCACAGTCCTCCCAGGCTTTGAACTGCTGGCCACCATTGAAGGAATAGCACAGTCCTACGGGCATTCCTCCTCCTCTTGGATTGTTTTCATTGCACCTCCATGGCAGAGCACAGGACTTTGTTGAAATTTTAATGGATCTTTGACCTAGATTTGGTGTGTGCGCATGCTGTGTGTGTGCGTGCATGTGCTTCTGATGTGTGTCAGTCTTACTCCTGCCAGCTGAAGAAACACATCCACCGTGCGTGCGTGCACGTGTGTGTGTGAGAGGGGGGGTAGCTGAGCAGAAATGTAGCACCAAGAAGATTTCCTGTCACAGGGATTTCTTTTCTGATTGAGACTCCTAAAGAATATAATGAAGTCAGAAAGAAGAAACCCTGCTGATGAACATGCATGCGGCTGCACTTTCAAAATTCAGCTCTTTGCTGTGTGTAATCATTTGCTCCTAATTTATGCAGTTATGAAATAATCATCGGTTCGGGGAGGGAGGGGGGGTCGGCAAACGCTGCTTTGTCTGAAAACACATGGGGCTGAAATGTCACAGACAGACAGAAGCAGAAAAATGGAGGACTCATCGCTGACAATCATGTCATAGCTTAGTGTATGCACTGACAGGGTAAAAACTGAATTATAGCTTTCTTCGTTTCAATTTGGCAGCTTGGTGTTTCTGCCCCAGCCACTTTGTTTTGTTGCTAGTGGAGCAAAGACACCTCTTAAGCAAAGTGAAGCCTCTTCCGGGAATGAAAGAATGAATGGCCCACTCTCGTGTAATTATTTTCCAATGACATGAAGAAAAGTCTGCCATCATGCCTTTTTGCAGCATGTTTTAGAAACCTGAGATTGAGGCCATTTGAGCATCAATTGGCGCTTCTTGATGGCATTCTTCAAGCCTCACCTGGATGAGGCCGATCTTTACCATTAAGATAAACACACATATGTAACTGGGGTTAAAATCGACTGTGAATGCTTACCTTTTGTTATAGTTCACACTGCAGCAAAGGCAGATTTAAAGAAGAACTCTAAGTCCATTTATAATTTAAGAATAAAACTTTCACTCCGGTCACAGACAAACCTTTTAGTTTATATGGTTAAACTTTAACAGCGTCTCTGCATCGCTACTAAATGTTTATCCATGGTTTCATACTGTGGGAGCCACTTCTTTGTATCATCACATATCATGTCAAAGGTCAGAATCCTTCTGTAGCAAACAAACCCACAACTTAATTAGTGGAGTTGCCTGCTGCCAGACACGCTGCTGCATTGGGCGGATGTGGACCCTTGACTAGAACTGGGAGGAAAATTAAACCAGGAATGGGTCTGGTAGAAGAGGATTCCTCATTGGGTGATTAAAAGTAACCTTTAGAGCTATGGAGAAGCTGTTAGCCATGCCCTTTCTTTCCCTGCAAATGCCATCTTAGAACTCCGGTCTAATGATGCTACAATAGTTTCAAGGCAATTACACTGCCTCTAAATTGATCCCAAAGCACTGGACTTGTGAGCGGGAAGAAATAAAGACGGAGAGAAAGAGCAAGAGAGTGTGAAAAGGTAGATGCCAATCCAACGTTCAGGTTGGCAAGGAAGAGGGCAAGAGGCCTGAAAGATTCACAGCCATTAGCTATAGTAGCTTGATTTTTTTTTTTTTTTGCCCATTATGGCATTCCCCAATACCTTTTTTTTCAAAACTATATCAGCAACAGTGATCTCATGCTAGCAACAGTAGGATGAATCAGTCATACTAGCTGGTGAGCTAAAGGCCCCTCAGCCCCCTGCTGCCCTCTCCATTTGTGTGGAGAGGGCAGCTTCTATAGCCTGCCTCCAGGTACAGCAGCAACAGGGGGGGGGTCCAGCACCCAGCGTGGGCCTTGTTTTGCCGCAGCCCTTGTCTTTCTAACCTCGGGAATTCTGCGGGGCACTGCCAGTCATTTCATGAGGGTGTGTGGGTGGGGGGGGGGGGAATGGTTAGACATCCTTAAAGAATGGTTATGATATTAGTGTTGCACATTTTTTTTTTTGCATTGATGTGTTACATCACTATCTTTCTGTCATTCTTTATGTATCTTCTTCAATCATGCTCACGTTTCATCTAAACCATTTAATCCCTTCACATATAACTAAGGTGCTTTCGGTATAGAGGTACCCTCATCCCATCAACACGTTTTGCTTTTTAAGAAAATGCTTAGCTGTGTTCCTGGTGGATTTCTGGCGGAAATGTTATGAGTGTGCGAGGCCATTTCTGCAAGCCCTTTTCGGTCCCCACATCAATTCTGGAAAGTCATTGTTAGGATACATTAATTGCTGTGGATTCAGGCATGAAAGAGCACGATTTCATGCATGTAATACCTCTTGAATTATCAGGATTGTACAAGAATTAAGAATAACTCATGCATACCTAAAGTACAATACATAAATTAGTTCAAGGACTGAAGGATTTCCATCATCATGGTTCCTGAGTTATTAAGCATGTTCGTGTTAGCTATAGAGTTGTCTAAAATTAAACAAACTGACTAATAACCGGCCCTTTACGGCACAGAGCACATGCATGCAATTGAAATGCAAATATGTTCAACATTATTTAAATAAAATCGTATTATTCTGACATCAGGAAGTAAGTACACTTCTAATAAACTGTTCGATTGCTCCTTATTTAAGATTGATGTTTAACTATTATTCATGATGAGTTATAGAAGTAAAAATAATAATAATAATAAAATCATATGGCACTGCAAGTAGTAGTCCTTTAAAAAAATAATAATAATAATAATTGTACAAACAATATGAAGGTCCCAGATCTTCAACATTAAATGCAGAGTTGGTCATTTTCTCCAGATTCACTTTTTAAAGTTTTGGTTGAAATTGTCTTGGAGCACAGAGGGGAGGGGGTGGGTGTAGATGTAGCACTGAGGGAATGCTGCTTTCAAAATCATCAAAAAATGATGATGTTGTTTTTCATGTATGTGTACACCATGTTAACTACTGATTGAAATAACCAGTAATCCACTGCTAACTCGTACTGATTCATATACCACAATGAGTCCATATATTGTTCTATTTTTAAAAGACTTATCTGAAAGATTTCTAGATGCTGTACACCAGGGATTTTTTCCCGATGTGTATTTTTGCACCCTCTGTGTGCGAGTGCATGTGCGTCCTCAAATGCAGAAGAACAAACAGAAAGGGGGGCTGCACATAAAAAATAGACTTATATGCTCAACAAAACATCTGCAGGGCACCTTTTCATACCAGCGTCTTCATGTGAAGACAACTTCTAATTAATACACTTGTGCATTGGCGGATTTATGAATGCAAACATGATTTAGACTTGTGCTGATAACAAAATAGTTAAATGTGGTGGTGTCAAAAAAATTTAAGTTAGGGTATTTGTTGAGAGTTTTCTTAAGATAGCGTGGAAGAAGGTGGGGATAGGAGACTCTTTAGACCATGCTTTGCTGGTTTGTACTGGTTTGTTTAGAGTGTATTTAAATCAAAAACAATAACATTAATATGTATGGAAGTAATGTATCGTAAAGGGTTTAAAAACACCATTAAATTAGTCCTTTCAATGTTAGGGAAATGTATCTATAAATCATGATTTTTATTATTACTTGATATTGAAATTTCAGTCAAAGTGTTACATATGATCATATTTTTGCAGCCTAGTGTAGACCCACAGCTAGCTATTACATATGTATTACAACATATGTGAGCAGAGCTATTAATCTGCCTACTAATATCTTTTATTAATTTGTATTAATGCAGCTTCTGAGCAGATTCCAGAATTAAATGCGAGTGAAACTGATGACAAAGCAGTGTGTTTAGAGCTCATAAAGTAGGGCAACATAGTAGACAGAAATAAAAGGACAAACGGGCCAAAGTACGTGTGAAATTCACTCTCGGAGACAGCAGGCTACAGAGCGAACTGCCTGTGTTCCCTCCTCTCACCTTAGGGAGTCCTACGGCTTATAATCACAGTCCAGCATGAGTAGGCAGATGGCCTCCAGTTATACTGTGACCTCACCAAATCTGCCATGCATCAACCGTCTCTGTCTTCCGTTGAAAAGACTGGAAAAGTTTTTCTTTTTTCTTTTTTTTTGGACGGTGTGGTCTGGGATCAGCTTTCACTTGGAGTGTAAAGTTGGGGCTTAAGCGTTCGGGAAAGTAATTTCCCCTTTTCAAGTCTTCTTCAAATCTCCCCGTCTGTCTTACAAGTGAAGTTTGAAAGTGAGGAAGATGGAGAGCAGGTGTACGGTGATTGGGATCAGTGTAGCAGAAAGCTGTGGGATTCCAGGGACCTGGCCTGACAGTTACAGTGTGCTCCGCTCCTCTCGACTCCCTGCCAGGCTCCAGCTGAGGCCATCTGTTTGGGTGACACCGCCTGCCCAGATATACAGCATGTCGGAGAGATTATATGACTGTCGGAAGGGGGAAATGTTTTTTCTATTGAAAAAAAAAAAAAAAAAAAATGTAGCAATGATAAATAAACTGAACACCAAGGTTATACATACTTGGATATTTTTTAGTGAAGCATTTCCAATTCCAAAGGTAGCAGAGTTTGCATTTTAACAGACCATTTTAACAGACCATTTTAACAGACGTTTCAACAAACGCTGATGTTAAACTAATGATAATATCATTATACTTTCTTTTTAAAAATGAAGCAGACGTTTTGAAGTTTTACATGAATTGGTGACAGAAACACAGATTTGCTTGCTAGAGTAAATGGATGTGCAAATTACTTTTTCTTCAACACTTCATATTTTGAGAAAGATGCGCTCCGAACACTGTCAAGACAGAATTACCTGCATAAACAAAACCCATTCAACAGGAAAAAAACAACAACTAGATGACAGCGTCATTGCCTGATTGTATAGCAGTTCTACGTCTGTCCCTTGCTAACAAAACGACAAGGTTCCTGTATGTGAAATAATAATTATAACTTTAATTGTATTTAAGACTTTTCTATAAAACAGAAGTACAAAAATAAAAAAAAGTGACAACCACAAAAGATAAAACTGATTTTCCTTGCAAAATGTCAGGCACAGAGAAAACGTATAGTTACCTTTTGTCTTCAGCTTGGCTTGGGAAACTAATAAAGGAACCTTGCTTGAGCCTTATGCATGCCCATTTCAAACTGACTTTTACATTACCATTAAGCTTCAACAAAACATGCCGGAGCCAGATCCCCATCTTGAATGACAAAGTATTACCACATTACATTGGAACAAAATGTGGCAGAACAAAGTTGATAAATCCGTTGTGATCAAACATGTATGAAACACAGCTTGATAGCTTTAAAAGGAAATATGAGCTTCGTAACATTAAACATCAGGAGAAAGCTTTTTTTTTTTTACTTAGATTTCAATGTGTTTCATAACTATCTATCTAAATTAGCATGTTGTCCCCTTAACGGCTTGGTTATCTTTCCTCCGAACAGGCTAATTACTGCTCGGTATGACTGTATACGATGTGCATTCAAAGCACTGCCTGTTTCATTTGCCTCTGACATCAGCAACCCACTGTGTTAAGAATGGCAATCTAGACTTGTAAGACTTGTACATGCCATTCACTGCCTCCTGTTGCCCGTCACTGTTCAGCAGTGTCATGTAATTGGCTGTGGGTTGCATATTTTTGGTTTACTTCTCCAGTATGTTTACTGGTTGTTTTGAGGAACTTGAAAGTCATGTCTGCTCCCACTGACACTTGCAAGCTCCATCTGCTGCGGATGCCATTAAATGAACAGAGTCAGTGTGGCAATGAGTTTATTGTTGTTTGCTCATAGAGCTGCAGTCAACAGCAGTCTGAAAAACAACCCAGTCTTTATTTATTTATTTTCATTTTGGGGGAATCAACTGTTTTTTTGTTTTTTTTCATACTTAAAGGAGCAGTATGTAAGATATTTACTGAATTAAATCATGAAATGACCTTATCATCAGACATTGATGAGGAAACATGCTACAGTATGATGATGTGCTGGCTTCTCTGTCAACAATGAAGCAGCCACTATGTCCTCCTTAAAAGTGTGAGTCCAGTGCGGAATGGTTTGTTATGAACAGAGAAGGTAGGCGTTTTTTAAGGCACCCCCACATGGCCGTTTTGGACGCCCCTTGATTTGCCAAGCAAATTACAAACCAACAGGTGTAAGTGGGCGATCTAACAGGTTCAGATATAACTAATTATTCCCTACGTAAAAAGCCTCTGCATATTTCTAATAAGCTCCATGACCAGAAACGTGGTAAAACTAGGATTATTATTGAAGATCCTTTTGAAAAATGGGGAGAGGTAATAACGCAGAAAGGTTTCAAGACCGATGCAGAGCTGGCTAAACACTGAAGCTTCTGGTCCGCAACTTGGCAATAAGTGTGAGCATCATCTCTAGGGAGGAGGGGCCAGGGAGAGAGACAACTCTCTAATGTTTTGAATTAGGACTGCAGTACCCATTTTAAAAGCTTTGTGTCAGAGTTACATATTGTTCCTGTAAGGACATGTTTAAGTTACATGTTACATGTTTCATGTGTTGCCGTATCAACTTGAAACTCAATTTTATTTGGTCAATAAATTGAATTAAATTATCACAAAACAGTGTCACATTACATTAAGTTTGTTTGGAAGGAGAACCTAACTGGAAAAATTGTTAAATAAAAATGAAGCATCTATTACAATTTTGTTTTAAAAGAACATCTGTCTTTCTCACTTTGTCAAGGAAGAATCCAGTTTTTGCAGCCCTTTGACTGTAAAGATCATATATTGTTTTTACACGTAAACCTGCATTTCCGATGTGAAAACATTGACTCTAAGACATGCAATCAGGATTCCACATATTGCTGCAACATATGTATAAATCCATATGTGCTGAAATGTGAATAGGAGCCAGAAATAAATGCATAATAGACAGTATTAGTAGGGAGTGACAGATTTTATCCTTTCAAAAACTCTTCTAAGCTCTGAAGTATTACCATATACAAAAACGGGAGACATATGTAACTCGGTAAGCACATATGTGTTGTGTTTACAGAGCAACTGTGTGATCATTTCTTGACATTCGGGCCATCATAAAGTATTTTTTATTTCAAGCCTTTTTAAAAAAAAGGGGGGGCAGCTAGAAACTCATTTGTTTGCAATTCAAACATGAAAGAAAGCGCCCAATTTGCAAGATCGCTCGAGCTGACGTGCAACTCAATTACTCCATCCACACTTCCTTCTTGCTTGATCAATCAAAGGCTACTTCCCTGATACAGTTTGTAAGAAAAAACCTGCAGGCATGCCGACACATAAGCTTTGGCAGGTATGTCCGTACAGTAGATAACACACGCAGATGCACAACTACAACCCATCCCCGCTCATTTTCATTTGACATCAAAAGAGAGTTGTTGATCAAAATCTATATTTGAAACACATTTGCATATGTTTAGCGTGCTTTGATAAGTTGTGCTTTTCGGTAACAGACACAACATGGCTCTTATTTGCTCTCCCTCTGGATAGTTCTGTGGGTTCAGCTGTTTATTGTGAAGGCAATGTTGTCTTAGCCTAGCCTTGTGACACAGAGGTTCTGGCGGCCTCTGAACTCAAGGGAAGCATTCCTCGCCTTCATCTGCGCGGAATGGGGGTGGTAGGGTGGGGCTTGGACATTTCAGAGCCTCCCTGGCCGAGATAGCTGCATTCTTATCCCCACTCCCTGTCTAACCTCCTACACGCACACTCACAGACACAGCCTGGGCACCGCACAGCCTCTCCTTCTCCCACCTCTTTACCATGTCCTCCCAGTTCAATCTCCAGGGGAAATATTTATTCATGGATTCTCAGCAATGCCTCCCTTGGATGTGCTGAAGAAGTCGTCTTTTTTTTTTTTTTTATCTACATCGCCCTTAAGGTGAACTGTATGGTCTGAGGGGGATATTCCTGCTGGAGCAGTTTATTTAGCAGAATTCACACACGGCTATTAAATGCTGGGATAGTGGAATTTCCCCCCCCCCCCCCCCATTGTTTTGGCTCTATTCCAGAACACTGGGTTCAAAATGACACACTAGGAAGTTTGCTGTCTTTCTTCTTGAGGGTGTTTGTGAATATTCTACAGATTTCATACTTTGTTTGATTGTTAGACCTATATGGTGCTTTTCTACATGGTTTATAAGTTCTAACTGAACCGAGCACAAACTCAAATTGAGGGTAAACGTTGCACATCTACCTCTTGATCATCCTTGCGTTGTCCATCAAATGTGCACTACAAACTCAAAACTCTCCCATTTGAAGCAATACTATAACTATACATTTATTCTGGAGGGTATAACAGTCAAAAAATAACTTGCTACAGGCAGATAAAACTTATTACTTAAGTAATCCAATATAATGTGTTTAACATATTCTTACTTCTCCCTATTGTCTTTTCTAACATATATTATTAGCATCTGAACGTCATGTGGGTTCAAAATTGTATCTCTGATAATGCATGTCTGTTAACTTCTTTTTAATTCTTATTTAACTGTACAATCTCTTGCAACATTGACCTTTTTGAATCAATATGTAACCGGCAAAATAACCTGACTATGAAAAAACTGGTAATGACTTAACACTCTGTAAATTAATGTTTAATATTCAAAACACAATTGCTTGAGACTTCATACACTCAGTTCTGGTTTACTATCTAATCAGGGATTTCACATTCAACCTGCAGCTCAGGTGTAAATCTGTCGCTGACAACTGAAGCAAACATCATCGATATTCATTTTTCAGACCTATTTTTCTCCGAATCTTCTCTTTAATGGTAGGAATTTCATGTTTTTTTCCCCTTCTTCAGAAGTGCAGTTCTTACAACTGGGACAAAAGTTGTGGATTTCAAACACTGCCTTTTGCTGTTTCTAATCCCATGAATAAGTATGCCTAGAGCAGCACTGTCACATTCATAGAGCAGCATTTTAAAGAGATTTGCCCCAGTGTGCTCTGTGATCAGCACTGCATTGTGCATATCCGACATGTCCTTAAAGTGCTTGAGGCGTTGCAATCTGACTTATTTCCTTGAGTGACTTCTCCCCCATCAAAATCGTCTTACTCTAGTAACATGCTTAGTGTTGCTTGCCCACAGAAATAGCATCCGAAACAAGGTCGCTGCCAAATGCTTAAGTCTTTTTAGAGGCTTGAAATGACATTCTCGTTTTCAAAGTCAATCCACTGTCATATGGCAGATTTGTCACCAAAAAAAGCTGAATGCCAGGACCATAAACACAATTTATAGATTTAAAGACACGTTGGTTAAGCTCTGGGTGGTCGCTCTCATAAACAAGTTTGATATTGATCTTACAGAGGCCTTAAAATTTCCATGAATCAAGCTATTTATGTATGTCAGTGGGGGATAAATGGAGATGCCCCACATTAGTTCTGCTGGAGGTAATGCACAAGTAAGCCGTCTCTAACAGCTTCTCTTTCAGTAAGTTAGAAAACACTAAGCACGAAGCCTTATCAATATCAGAATCCCATCTTTTAGGAGAAAAATGGGGGTTATGTACTTAAAATATACCCTTCGCTTAGTGCAAGGTTACACAGCGTCACACCAAGTAGCACATGTTGCTTTAGCAACTAGGGTCTAACTCCCTCTACCTCAATGTATTCAGATGTATCCGTGAAGCACTCATGTTCATCTCTTCCAGATAGTCCCAATTTATCAAACCTCACAAGAATATGTCAAACTTCAGTCAGTTTTGCTGCACAATGAAAACTCATCATTCACCGATCAATAAATCTGCACAGTTGAAGTCTGATGTAGGGATGATGAAATATGAATTATGAGTTTGCTGAGGCCTTCTTTTTGCACACATCCATCATTGTCAACAAAATGAGTCCGGAAAATATTCAATTAAGACCTCAGGGCTCCATTCCTCATTCATTATTCCGGGGTTAATTTGCAACTGTAGATTTGTCTTTTGTCACTTTGAGGCTAAGAAAGGATGGCTAAGAAATTACTCCCACTCCTCATCTTCCTGCACTCATTGTTGAGGGTCTTTCACTTGGTGTTTATCAACTTCTTGTGAGATTTCTAGCATCTGAGTTCCTGTTAGGATGACAGATTTGCATACTGGTTAACACCATCACATCACCAGAAGGTTCTCACCTGCAGCTTGCTTTATGCAAAGATAGAATCCTGGATCCTGTTGATATTATTTTGCTCTAGGTTATACATATATCTCACACATTTCAAACAGTGCTGCATGTAAGCAAGTGGGTGTTACTGTGTTACAGTGTCAGTGTATTGGGGTTTGGTGTATTTGAAAAAGCAGGAAACAAGATACATGTTCCAAGCTGATTGGAGGTGAAAGTGACTTTCACTGAATATGCTCTAGGTGGTAAATCTTTCAACAATAACAATATAAAATATAAAAAGATAGTTCAGAATTGTTTTTGGGACCTAATATTTCTGTCTTTCTGTTATTGTTTGGCCTGGAGGATTACAGTATCAGCTAGAGGTTGTTGCATTTTTTTTTTTTTGGAATAGACAGACACAAAGTACTTGTAATGAACAATTGCTTTCAATTGCAAAACTGAGGATTTGTCACTTTCGGTTTCATTTATTAAGATTTTTATTGGGAAATTTGTTAGTTTTTTTCCCCTATGAGCATGGGTCTTTGGATATTTCTCGTTTAGTCCCAAGTTCTCAGCCGCTGTAGTAGAAATAGTAGTAACAGCATTCCCTTTTTTTTTTAAACAAGTCTGCAATTTCTTACCCGCAGTGCCATCACACACAGAAAACTCTTGACTGCAGAATTTCGAGTCTGAGCCTCTGGCTACCATGCAGTCCCGTCCAGCTCATTGATTGCCTTTTCATCAAGGGGGCGGGGGTGTGTGGTAAGGAAGAGGTGAATGTCGCGCTGAGTGGCAAGTGGTAAGGGAGCAGTGGGAGAGCCACTGGCAGACAGGATGGAAGTTAAACACTGGCCTTCGGTCTTGTCTCACAGCAGGAGTCAAGCTTGTTGCCTTGGGGCAGGGGCCCATTTTATTGACCGAGCTGGTACCCCTCACCTGCCCAATCCCTGAATGCCTCACATGGATTTTCCCTGGGCCCAGCCAAGTCTTAAGAGAAGTCCATGTGTTATTGATTTAAATGTTCACCCTTGTAGACAGTTTCAACTGTATTCTGCTTTTCAAACATACCATGTGGTGTTCAGCTGTGGCTTTAATGTCCTTTGAAGCTGATTCTGAACATTTCTACTATCTCTTTTATTATCTTGAGCCAGAGGGACCATCAGTCCCACTCATCCTCATTCGACGGTTAGCCCTACCAGGATCCACATCAATCCCATGTCCAGCCATGAGGAAAGGTCACCCCCAATTGAGTCTCTGACTGCAGATATATCAACAGCTCTCACAGGCCATCTGGAGATGTTAAAATGGACTCTTTTATGTCATAGACATAGTGTGATATCCTCATCACCTTCCATTTCCAACACATTCACTCCTGATGTGGATATCATCTCCACTAATGGCTGGATTTCCCTCTTAGCCTGAGCACCAAGTAAAGGTTCATTAACCCACAGATAGACCCCAGGGAATCAGTGCTTTCTTGGCCCACAGCATTTTCAAAGACTTCCCTTATTACAATACATACATATAACTGAGATCACATGAAGATTGAAAGGTCAAGGGTTAAATGTTAGAATGCATGTTTATTCATTCATCCATGCATACTATTGACCCTATACAGAATTCTAATCAACCAGAGCACCAGTGCAAATAGACAGGAGCATACACTACCATTCAGACTTATAGAAATGTTAAGTTTCCAGTTAAGTTATGCAACTTCAGTGCATTTTAACCCCCCTACCTTATACTAAAAACACAACTTTTTTAGGTCTTTGTCTGTCTGGTTCTGATTAAACAGAGTAACCTCTTCAAAAACCTTTAAGATTTAACATAGTGAGCAGAAAGATGATTCTGTACCACTCTGCAAAACATCGCAAAACTGATGACTTGAGTCTTGTTCTGTAAAACTGCCAACATGATTTCTCAGTAGACCCAAAACAGAGAAAGGACTTTTGCTTTCTATTGTTCCATTTTTTAGAATGGCATAGTTTTTGGCAAAGTTTTACATGCCAACCCTACGGTAATAAATATATCAGTGTATTAGTTGTTTTGATGGTACAATTTGTGTCATACTTTTTCAGTTATATGGACAGAGTTCACCCAATGGCAGATTTGTGTCAAAAGTTTTGTTTGATCTTTATTTTTGTAAAGGCTGTGAACCTTTATTTCTTTTTGTTGTAATTTTTGTCCTGTGATTGAAAAAAAAAAAAGGGATATTTCAACAAAATTCAGAAGAAGTTCCATCACTGCTGGTGCTGGTTTTATTTATTACCTCTGGCTCAGCAGTGATGGAACAACAGTCTGGTCCTGTTGATGAATCTGCCTTGTCATCTTATTAATACCCCCACACTGCCAGGGCGGCTGCCATGGATTTTCCATCTAAATGGATTAAGGTTTCATTTCTTATGCCTAACCACCAAAAAGAGAGGTTTGGAATGAAGAAAACATGAGATAAAGAGCTTTGCATCCACACAATCACTCAGTTACTTCTCAGCCATCTTTAGTTTGACCCCCACCATTTCGGGGGCGCCTGACAGAAACAGATCGGCTTTTTTGAACAAGTCATATGCATATGTGTATAATGGGGCTTAGTTTCTTTTGTGTATCCGTCATACTTAAAATAACTATTCATTTGGCAGTTATTGATACTGGCCAGTAAAAAAAACAAAAAACGTTTATAAGCCTTTGTTGGGTCCAGAGCTCAGTTGTGAAGTTTATTTTTGACATGGGCACTATAGACATGTAATGGTGTTAAACAAAATTGGGGTTACTGGTTACTGGTACTTTATATGTGAAGTTTTATTGTTTTGGGATTTGTACCTTCGGATTTTGGGAACCCACTAATACCTGTGCTTTTAGTTGTCTGTTGTATAGGACGTCAATTGGGCTTCAGACTAAACCAAAATAAGTCTTCTTGATTTGTCACAGCTAAAGTGTGACTGAAGTGTGGCCATCCATGCGTCTGGCACACTGCAGGTGGGAGATAGTGTATACGCACACTATATTCACACAAGAGGTTCCAGCTTGACCTCTACAATGTCACATGGTGCCTATAGTTGCATCATGGCAATTGTCCTGCAGTGAAGAGATTTGTGGGGAAGACAGGGAGGGATAAGGGTGGGGGAATATGGTGGTTGGTGGAGTCAGCCCTGGATTTATGTGTTTGTAACCGAGCCATTTATGAGGAAACAGTTGCCCCCTTTTTCTTCAGGGGGAGATGCTTGTTTGCCACAGTAGCTGCTGTGCAAATATTAGCTGTCTGGGTGCACCTGCTGCCATTGTGGGATTGCACCCCTCCCTATTGGTTTCCCACCCGGTATTGCCATACACTTCATTTGTCAAACCCACAAAGGAAGACAGACACACAATAGAGGATCGTTTGAGCATTGCCTTGGCGCTGCTTTGGTATCCTGACACGGGGTAAACACTGATACGACCTCCCCTCCCCCAGAGCGGGCGCTGCATGTCTTTAATCTGCAGTAGCTGCCATCACACCAGAGATCAGTTTAACACAGGCCTCAATGTGCACAAGAAGCTAACCGCTACTATCCAACTCCGCTCATCTGCATATGTATTTATAGTTTGAGAAGAAACACCAGTGTCAGAGCGTGGGGGCAATAGATGGCAGTATGTATTTATGTTGATGGAAGTCCTAATCCCATTGTCCCCTTATCCAAAGAGTTTTCTGTTCACCCTCAATCAACTTTAAATCCTGTTAATTCCCCGTTTCTCATCAATATTCATCCTCCCTTGTTGTATGAATTATTCTGGCCCTATGTTCTCCACTGCTGGAATACTCCCACTACTTTCAACAAAAATGTTCCCCAATGATCGCCTGATTTATTTTTTTACTTAGATGACAATTAATATTGAAAAATTGAATTGTTCAAGCTTTAAAAAAAATGATACAGCCAGCTGCTCAGTTTAAAATTATACCTTTTGTTTTTTCATGTCCAATAGGTTTGTTTTATCTTCAGTGTATTTGAACATGATGGGTTATTATCGCTCCTTTGAGATTAAAAGATGTTAATTAAAACTCAAATAATGTTGGAGGTATTTTTGTGAAGTATATAACAGAGAGGATTTGATTCAGCAAGTTTTTCAGCCACCTTGGAGAATCAAAAAAGGCATTGTTTAATGTAGTTTAAATTGATTGTATTTAACGGGAATGGCTTTGTTTTGTCATTACTGTCTGAATGGCTTAAAATTAAAACCTTGGAAATAGATTGAAATAAGCCTCTTGCACAAGCCTTTGCAAACAAATGCTTAAAGGGAATATAGTGATATCTTTCATGCCTTTAGATATTAAACCAACACAATATCCAACAATGGAAAAATCATGAACTTAAACTAAACTTCAAAAACAATTGAAGTTGAACTACTTCAGGCTATTGATTAGAATATTGGAGGGATTAGTCTGTTTACAGTCTTCAGTTTCTTAAAGCTATTTTGTGTGTTTAAGTTATCCACAAAAGGCCTTGGTATTCCCAAATGTTCCTTGAGATTCAATGATTTTAGTCAAGTTAGTTTATAAAGCACACTGATTGATGAAGTGCAAACGCACATACGATTTGACATGTCTTCAGCTATGGTACATCCCTGCATTTAGAAACTACAACCTTGTTTTTGTCTTTTTCAGCCAAATGTTTTTTCCCCAAATGTTGCTCCTACTTTGGTTGCAAAGTGCCTTCAAATATTTCATGCAATCAGCATGCAACACAAAGTGTTTATAGCACCTCTTTGTTCCCTTCAGTCTCACTCTGTGTGGTTGCCCCCTCTGTGCCCTCTCTCTCTCTCTCTTTTTTAAACTTATTGCTTTCTGCATGTGTCTGAGCTGTGTGTTCGTGTGCGCGTACACACAAACACTAATATCGTCACAGACACACACACACACAGAGGGGGGTCCCTGGAGTTGGCCACAATTACTGTGTGTATGGTTGCTTACTCATTATGTCTGACAGGCCACAACGCTTGTGCTCTCCTGCTGTCTCCTGTACATCGCCTCCTACATCATCCCCTTTACACACACACACACACACACACACACACACACACACACACACACACACACACACACAGAGGAGGGGGATTGTGTCCACTCATGCTGGGCTTCAGGGTGTCCGCGTGTCTACTGCTCCTTTTTACACAGTTAAAACCTTTTTTTAAGATTCTCTTAAAAGCTATTCATGAACAATAGATCAGAGCAAAAATAAACCTGCCCTTTACAGTTTAAAAACCTGCAGTTTCATATTTTCTGATAAATAAGTTCAATAATAAATAATCATTCATCATCATACATCATTCTGAACATACAACCTAAACAATTAGCAGTTAATTCAAACTAAACTGTCGATTCTTTAAACCTATCAGAATTTTGACTGTTCTTTTAGGTGAGAAATATATATCTATATAGCTTCACGTCATGATATGTGTACCAATATTTTATGATTACAGTGTTTCCCCTAGGTTGGAGTTGTAGCAGCAGTGGTGAAGTGGATCAATGTTTTTTATTTTTATAATTCTTATTAATATAATTATCAACTTTTATGGGACAAAATGATCAACCAACAACCACACTATTGTCATAACCCGGCTCGTGAGTAATGGCAAAAGATGAGAGGAGTCAGAATTTTTACCAAAGAAAAAATAATAATTTATTAAACAAAACAAAATCAGCAGCGGTGCAACACCGCATATAGGGGAAACACTGGACTACACCAATTAACATTTTCAGTCATTTAGTTTGTTCACCTTAATTCCACCATTACTCAAATTACAAATACAAATTACCGTTTTTAAAACAATTGCTTTTGGTTGTTAAAGGGGATGCAAGTTTTGTGTGCAGGCTGAATTGATCAGCATATCTGTCTTATAAAACATGTTGAAGTATGTTTGCATTCAGTAGAGCTGGACAACACAGAGTGTAACACAAGTTTGTCAGGAGTACGTTACGTATATGGGATATGTTCATAACAGCTTTGGTAATTGTAACCGCCTGACCAGCGCTCTTTGAGGCAGTAAACCTATAATGGATATTTATATGGAGAAACTAAACATTTTATTTTCTGATAAAACAAGTAATGACAGAGAATTTCTATTTGGGTACACTTTTATGTAAAAAAATACAAAAAAAAACATACTTCTGAGGTGGGTGAGTGGTTGGGGCACATGCTCAGTGTACAGAGGCTGTGGTCCTCGAAGCGGGCATTCCGGGTTTGAGTCCGACTCTATCCACTGTCCTATCTCTACAATAAAGACATACAAATCTTAAAAAAACAAAAAAAACAATGTTGAAATAATTGTAGTTATATTGTGACTAAAGTATTTCAGTATTATTGTGTTGTCTGGCATAAGATGTTTCCTAACCTGTTTGGCTTATACAGACTTTGTTTCATAGCTTTCTTGTAGAAAGCACAAAGGTATTTTTGTCAGTCGTTTCAGTCACATTTGAATTCAGTAATTTGCAAAAAAAAAAAGTTCCACATTTTCTTTCGGCACCTAAACAACACCTTTGAATCGCAAATTCATAGCTAGTCAACCTTTTAGCTAATTTTGTATTACAAGTGCAGTATTGCTGCTGCTTGCAACATACCGCCTGCAGCTAACCCCAACACGCTTTTGTCAAACAAGGCAAAAATGCAAATGGAGACGCACAGCTCCAATTAATTGGCCATAGATATGCAGCTACACGAAACCATTAATGGGGAGCAAATAGCTTTAACTTTGTTTCTAATGTAATATAAACTTTAATTAATAAAGTGTGTGATGAAGTGGAGACTTATCAAACAAGCCCTGTGTCCATTAAAGGCCCTAAACCCTCACAAGGCAGCTTTATTAAACCCAGTTTCAAAACGTGTTTATGAGCCCCATGAAGGGAAAACAGGGAGAAATGCCGAGACATGAAGAAAAAGAAATGAGTTTGTGTAATTAGTGAAAATTAAGAGCTTTTAATCCAGGAGGAGGGGTGGGAGGAAGGGAAATAGGGGGGTAGAGGGTGTTAAGAGGGAAGTATTGGCATGGTGAGATGGGTGGGAGGGACTGTGGATCCAGTGCTTAGCTTACTTTTGTTTGCCCCCGAAGAAATGAGCAAGGACCCAAAAGCACACACCTAATAAAGCTACTCATCATAAAAAATGTGTTTATTTTTGTAAAGGGCTTTGAAGCACAAACTCCTTCGCCTACAGGACCTCTTTAAAAAAATAAAATAATTAAATCAATAAAAAAACAAAAAAACAACATGGGGCGTTGTCACATGTTTGCACTGGCTTGTGTGGGTGGATGCGGGTTCAGCTATTAAGTTAACAAGAAGTTGAACTTGATTTCAAGTGTCATAGTTTTTTCCTCTTTTAATAACCCCGGCAATATTTTTGTTGTGCGGTTAAATAATCAGATTCACAGACAACTATCCTATTTTTTTCCATATTTATCGTGTTGTGTCTTTAGCACTCAATCATAGCTTTACCTCAGCAGACAGTCTCTCAGACTATTATCAACAGAAATGTTATTTCCTCTTCCATCTGAGTGTGGCATTTCCTTGTTCCATTTCATGACACACATCAAGACAACTTCCACTGACAGTTTCTGCTTCACCGGCGCTGACCTTCTAAAATGAATCCAGATGTTTTAAGTGATGGACAGAAGAAGAAGAAGAGGCCGATGTTTTGGAGACAGACCGGGTGATGGTATTGCTTCGATGGGAAAGCACAATCATCGCCTCTAATAACACTGCTGCATCCTTTCAGTGCCGTTGGCGGATACATACATGACTCTTAATGTTCTCTTTTGGTTTATAGCCACAGACCATTTTAGCCATTTTAGTGTAGCGAATCAGTTTTCCACACCCAGGCGGACGATGTTAAGTCATTTCTGAGCATTGTCTCAGGTAAGGACCCCCTATTGTTTACAACAGAGGCATGGGCCATTTTCTTGTTCTTTTTCTTACTGCCAGGAGCTCGGCGAGTGATTGTTCATGCCTGCGAGCTCACTTAACCTCTCCCTCCTGTGGAGCTTCTCTGGCACCAAACCCGCTCTTAATGGATGTCGAAAGTTCTTCTGCGGGCAATGCCTTTGTCTTTGTAGAGGAATTACAACTCTCATTAAAAAGCCGTTTTTTTTTCATTATCAGCTTTACTTTAAATAAGTATACTTAAAAAATGCAATCTTACATGGCCTACTTGTCTTCCAGCTACCCATACACGAAGCAGGGAGCTCCCTTCCTTTAATTTTTTGCTCTGATGCTTACCGAACAATTACCCGCACCCTCCTTTTATGTCTGTTTCAGTCCGGCATACGGCATCAGACAGATGGTAAACACAGAGCCGACTGCTGACAATTATTTCATCCAGCTTCTGAGAAGCACTGCCAGCACATATTCCTGTTGAATTCCTGCCCGGGCCTTTAAAGTGCAGAACCTTTTTTTGATTGTCATGTTATGATTGTCCCGCCCTTTACGCTATACTGAATGCAACACCGCAGGAATCAGCATGTTTGTTTAAAATGAAGATTCTCCAGACACAGGAAAGATTAATCAACAGGAATCATAGCGAGGCTGTTGTGTGTGAGTAGACACATTATTATTATTTTTTTGGTATTTTTTAATTTCGAAATTTTAGTTGTTTACATTTCTTTCTTTTTATTTGCTGTTGAGAAAATACTTTTTGGGAAATTAAAAATGAGCTTCTATTCCAGAAGTCAGCTGAATATCCTGAACTGCAGATACAGTTTTGATTTATTTTCATCCTGTCATGAAACTACAGCAAGTAATCACAATTATTATTATTTATTTTTTTTAAAGCTCAATAACAACACCTACACAAATTAGATTTATTAATACGCTATACCTTTGGTGTTATTAATTAGCAACAAATTTTAAATGAAAGGAAATTGAAGGCAAATGGAAAGCTCATCATCACATCATCTCCCATGACTCCAGGCTCTCTGACTTTGTAAGTGACAGGGATGCGAGTATATGTAATGGATCCACTACCTTTCCTCGATGTGCTTTGTTCTCCCGGGAAATGAAGTCCGCGTTGGCTTCCTCTGCTGCTTTTAAATCTGTGGAGTCCCAGAAGGCAGAAACCCATGAACGGCCTCTGGGAATACTTTGAGCTTCCAGCTCTGATAAGAAGACAGCTACCTACAACAGAGGTGGAGGGATGGACAGAAGAGATGAAGTTGGATGGCAGTATGGAGGGAAGGTACCACAGTGTAGGACATTATTAAAGGACAGAAAGTAACAAGAAAAACAAGTGGACTTTGTTTTGCATTGTTGAGCAGCTTATTAAAATAAGGATAACATGTATGATAGGCAAAAAAAAAACATAAACCGGACTTTCTTTTTTTTGTGTTTACACATGCATACACAAACTAACACTTACAACCTGAGGGGATTTTGAGACCACTCATTTTCCATCTGATGAAATTGGTATGCAGAAAAGGTGCTCTGTCCTTCACTGGTGGCCTACTTTGAAAGTAAAATAGCAACTATTGGAAAAAATAGAATGCCAATACAGTACTTAATATGCGTGCATATCAGGCCTGCGCAATGCTGCGGAGGCAACACCTGAGAGGAATATGAAACTCGGGGCCAGGTGCTCAGTTCCCCGAGAGAGTGGGGACCGGAGGGTTTGGAGAACAGAGGGAGTGTTTGAAGTCCTGGAGGACGCTGCTGATTGTGGGTGGTATGGGAAGTCATAAGACTCAAAAACACATGCTGCCACCTGGTTGTCTGAAATAGGCTGCCGTGCAATTAATGTGGGTCCTGAAGTACACCTGCAATTTGGAAGTTTTTGCGGATTCATTTTCTCAGTGTATCTTTCTCGTTCACTCTTCTTGTTTGAAGATCTTGTGAAGGAGGATGGACTAAGACATTTCTCAGATTGCACACTTACTGAAATTGGTACTTTTCACAGCCCCTGTCATACAGTGCAGGCTGACTTTTATGTTCGTCTGTATGTCCCTTTCTTTTTTTAGACACAAACAAGTTAAAATATTTGCCGTTTAAATGGCATTCAATCTTACACCAGGCAGAGCTGATGCAAAAGACACACTTACCATTTTTAGCCATCCACCCTGCAAAATATTTGATTCATAGTCATCATTTTTGCCGTTGTTGCTTATCTATAAATTAAATATAAATAACATTTCTAATCAGTTACACCCTAACAATTCTATTTCTAGAAACAAAAGGGCCACATTCAAAGGTATTGCAAACTCAGAGACAAGGATGATGTCTGGGAAGATTGTCTGCCCTGATGGAATCTTAACTCGTTTGAATGTTTGAGATCTGATGAACTATGATAGGTTGTCTGTGACTCAGATCAAAACGGCAGAGGATTAAACCTTCCTTGTCAAATATTTTTCAATTTTATTTCTTTTCTAATTAAATTTGGATAGATTTTCCCTCGTGATTGTTGAGGTTATTTTGGTCCCCCCTTTTTTTTTTTTTTTCTGTTGCCTTTGACAGACACAGTGGAGGGCTGGTCCCCAAGTGTTTCTTTGTACGTCTCGACCCTACCCGACTCTACTGCTGTTACAGATAAGAGCACCTGGGTTGAAAAAAAAGAAGAAGCAGGCAACAAGGAAGCTGTCTATCAGAATGAGCAATACACCTGCTTTATCCAGCACATATAATCTCATTTAAAAGAGTTTGGGGGTATGTGAGGACACCTAATCATTTACATACAGATATAAACCCACCACACATACAATTCTGCATTACACTATAGTTCTAAATGACCAGCAGGAAACTGTTTTATATCCCTTTCAAGATGATCCCTGCTACTTTCTTGCACTGCCTCCAGTGGAAGGCTTATTCTGTGCTGTAGGATCTGTGAACCTCCTCGCCTCTCTAGTCCCAGCACTGCAGCCTGGATCAGCGTAACCCAGGTGAATTTATGGTTCGGAAGGAGAAAGAGTAGAAAGCAACATAATCATTAGCATGGTTCAGTTTCCTTTCACCTGAGCCTGGATCAGTGGCATTCTCTAACTTCTAAAAAGCGTTTATCCCTTTGTCCATGTGACTTCAGAAGCGTCTCTAAATTCATGTTTTTTTTCCCCACTTTGGCTTTTTATACGAGTGTTTCATGGCAGAGAGCACTGAAATGAAAATTCTGAACTCAATGAATGTAACCTATTCATACGACCCGGCACTGTGAAAGCACTTGCTTTTAGTGTATATTTTACCACAGCGCATGTTGATTCACGTCGTCGACACACTTCTGAGGTGGAGTCTATCAGTTCAGAGGCTGGTGCTTAAGAGAATGGCTGCAATAACCATTCGGGGCTCTAAATTGCTTAAGTGATGTACTTACATGTCAAAGCACCACAAACTCTGCCTTTTTGGGGCTGTAATGCCAGTATTTCAACTATTGTGGTTTCACAGGAGTGGTATCTTAATAGCATATCAAATGTAGGTAGAGCACTATGTGGAGTAGTATGCACTACGGCTGCTTTGCAATTGCCTTGCAGCTGTCATGAGTACTTTTGTGGGAAAGTTTGATATTTTGCCCTCACCTGCTTACAGCATTGTTCAAGCTTACTGAATTCCATGCCATCCACAGAATATAAGGCATTATAAATATGCATCAAGGAATACAATAGATTGTGCATATCAGTGCATAATCTCTTTTCTTGCATTTTACCTACATTTTCCCCTGAATTTATCCAAATTCTGTTGCCATAGCACCTGGAAAAAATGTCATCATGAAATATTACTTTCTCCGTCTTCTGCAATTTCTCTTGGCAGGCTTTAGCAATTTTCCTTTAACATGTGTGCCCTTACGCTCTATATGTCACAGACAAATCGGAACAGCCATAAAATCCAACTGACAAGTGACACTTGGGCGGAGATGAACATCTGGTGCCGGCACAACCTGTGTTTATTGTTGTTTATGGCTATTAAGGGGGAAACAGCAGCAGGGGTGGAACAATTTGGAGGATCCACATTGATCTTTTTCTTTCTCCACGTGTGACTCGCACTTTCACGTGTGTGTACTCTTATTTTGACTTGTTTTTTCATTTATAGACAGTGTTACTATCTGCCCGAGACAAAAATGTACGAAGGAGTCAGAAATTCTTTCGGCTTGTGGAGGCCAGGGTGTGTGATTGTTTCTTAGAGTTTGCAAACAAATAAACTAGAGCGAGAACACACATTCCAGAGATTTTCTTATGCCATTCGACAGGTTTCTGCAGTTTCCCTTCATGTAGCACTACCTACTGTACTGAAAGGCTTGGAGCAGCAGAGCCTGTGTACTTTCTTTTGATCAGCACATCACAGTAACTTCTGCAAAGTACCCCCACATGCTTCCCTTCAAACATTTATTACCAACCCTTAGTGGAGACTGGACTCACTTTTTTGGACTTCCCCTGTGCTCAAGTCTTATCTTACATGTCATCATTATTATATATTTCAATATGATGCCACTTTGAGAAATAAACGACACAGTTAAGGATATTATTGGCTGACATTTACAGCTTTGTTGTGCATATGCAGGAAGTAAGCTCACTCAAGAGCCCGTCTAGAGTTTGTAGAAATGTTCTGCAACAAGAAATCATAAAGTAGGAGCGCATGACTTATTGTGCATTCATATTTTCAAGCTACAGAGTGTGGGGAAAATATAAAAAAAAAGTAAAGGTTAGGTCAGCATTATGAAACATTATTGGATCCATACACTCTCAGTTTCCCCTCTACATGCATAACTTCACTAAGTGACTGACTCAGTGCTTCAGCATCCCTTTCCCTGCCAACAGGTTAATACAGACTCTCATCCAAGTCATCCAAAAAGCAAGGCAGCAGCAGGACTCATAAACAGGACCATAATCAGCCCACCAAGAGGTGCATGTACTTACACTGTCTGTGCCCCTAAACGCCATGGATACCCCTAATTCCACTGAAGCACAAGTCAAGAATCCAATTAGCCTACTGCTACTGCAGTCATCAGGCATGCCGTGTCAGAGACAAAAGCCTGCTTTACATACAGTGTTTCTGACCTCCTACCTTCTTCTACAGCGCCGAGCCAATCTATCATTACTGCTCATTAAGCCTCACTAACCTGTTTTTATTCTAGCTGACTAAACAAAGGGTAATTGTAATCAAGATTTGGACTCGGTGCTCTAAAGCATGTGGAATCACAGGCCGCTCTCCAGTATGCCAGATTTAAAATAATTGCAGCCCAACCACTTCTCCTGTCACATACGGGAACACTTTAACTACACGAGAGGTGTCAATTTTTGTAACCTTTTCATGTGTATGACTATATTTAATTGTTCAACACTTCTTCATTAAGGTCTCTTCCTGCTTCTTTTGGTATTTTCCAAGTTTCTCCCAACAATTATGTCTTTCAAAATCATCATTACGTGTCCATTAGTGGTCAGAAGAATAGTGATTTCACTTGCGGTGTAGTGATAGGAAGTACAGTAGCTACCATGAACTAGAGGGCCACTATGATTGTAAGTGAGCAGATTAAGATTAACTTTTTAATGCAAAAGCATATATTTTTTTTTCTCCTTTTTTTCTCTGTATTTTGTAAGTACGTTTTGCAAGTCTTTTCCATCTCACTGGTTCTTTTTTCCATTCTCCTTCTCTGCAGTTAATATTTTTTTGTTTACTGAAAGAATAAATAAGTAAACCGAGGCACGCTGAAAATAACTTTACTGTCACTTTAACGTCAGCGAACAACGCCTCTTGGCTGTAGTTTCCTCCGGGTCGCCCAGTATAATCAAATGGGCATTCACAGGTGTTTTAAACACATACCATCATAATAAAGATTTTTCATGGTGATGGCCTCAAATGGGACTTTGGCATGCAACATGACGTACATATAGTATATCAAAAAACATTTTTACAAACACAAAGCAAATGCAAAAAAACACATTGACAAGAATAACAAGAAAGGTGCCAATTAATGTAAATTACACAGTGCTCAACGTCCTCTACCCTCACGGAATATAATAAGCTAAAAAAATAAATAAATAGAACTCAATACTTCAGCTGTCGCTCTGCCACTGAATGGGAATGGGGGAGTGTGATCTTTAGTTTACTGTCCCTGACCACGTGGACACCCCACAGCACTTTAGTTTTCAATCCCATTTATCTCTTTAAATGCAACGTGCATTTTCATACGAAGAGGATTCTGTGAATCTGTTACCCAACCTTCATGCAATAATGTCCTTTGTCTGTTAAAGGTAAATACCGTTTTTAACATTGATTCAATATAATAGCTTTTAGGCTACTATTACCTTCTATACAGTGGAGAGAGCATATTTAGCTTGGACTTCTGTCTGTGGAAGGGCTTACTGTGCCACACGATTTTGACATACTAATGGTAGCTGATTGTAGCTGCAGGACATTACGGTCACAATGCAGCTTGTTGCAATAAAGAGGCTACTGGGTATCATCAGAATGGTTGAAAACAGCCATTATGCATGTATACAAAGAGAAGGAGAGCAAGAGAGAGAGAGAGAAGGAGATACTCCTTGTAAACATCCAGGCAGGTGAGCAGCTCAACAACTACTGCGGTTCTGGGATTTAAATGCGGTTCACGACTGAGTGCCTCTCCTAACGCTCATATTCTCCCTGCCTCGCTTTTAACTCTATCCCCAGGTGCCGCATGTTGCATCTTTAATCAGGGCATGTCTGCCTTGACACCATCGTGTCACCAGAACATGCTTCTCTGCAGCTGTGTGAAGAATAGTCATCAGGAGGTGACACGATGGAAGCTGTTACAGCCTCAATCACATCCTGGGACCAAACCCAGCGTTTTTATTTTATGTGTGTGTTAATTTGTGAGTGTTTGCGGTGTGTGCAGAAGGGCAGTGCGTGCAATTTTAGTGGCAGACACAGCACCAGCTGTCTTTTATGCGATTGGGGACTTCCAACTTCACTGTATATGTCTGTCCCTGTGTTGATTGCCAAGGATAAACCTATTGCCGCTAACAAGCGTGGAGTCGAGCTGCCAGAATAAGAAAAAGTCATTTCTCCCTCCTCTTGTCCTCATCACTCGGTAAACCTTGACATTTTACAGCGCAGAAATGTGGAGTATTTCTTAAGTCCTTTCACGCCTCAGTTGACAAATTGGATCAACCTATCGGTTAACCTTCACAGGAAGAAGAGATAATACTTGAGCACATTTCTTAAAACTAAAACATAAGCACGGCCGTCTTTTCCTTGTTTGACATGGTTTCATGCGTCATTCTTCTTAGCTGTGTGCTTTGACACACCTGCATGTTTATTTGATGTGCGACGGCGGCGAAAAACGTATCATTATAACTCCTATTTCCTATCTCTTAGTGTTTATGGCCATAACAGAGACCGAATACAAATCAAAAGAAATTCTCCTTGCTTGTTTGGCATGGTGTTTTTTCATCTTGAAATAATGAAGAACTATCTAAAAAAGAACAAGAACTGGGCTTCACATGAAAAGAAGAGAAAGGGTAAAGAGAAATAACTGTGAGATACAAGAGATAGAAAGAGGGCAGATTATGTTTTGTCAGCTGACAAATGTACAAAATGCAACCCTGTCGAAACCACTCTAAAGTAGGACAATCACTGTACACAATCAGAGCAGGTTTTTTTCTGTAGAAGATGGCACCCAGAACATGCTCTGTCCTATTTTAACTACATGTTGAAGGAACAAACACTTGAAACAAAAAAACAAACAAACAGATAATGACTCGTTGCCACGAGGCTTGTTTGCTGTTTCATCTCATTTTGAATAAGAATTATTAAATAATTTTATGTCGTCCTGGAAGGGATTGATTCGTGACCTTTTCTAACTTATCTCGGCGAAAAGTCTGTTAGAAATGGAAAATAGCTAACTTAAGATAAAAGACACAAAGAAAAAGGACTGTTGTAATGCCTGTTTCGATCCTGTTATCCATAACTTGTCATTTCGAGTACCTTTACATGTAAAGTACATAAAGCTCTGCAGGTGAAGAAGACTGTTTTAGGTGTTTCAAAAGTTTTGTTTTTTTTCAAAAGAGGCAGTCTACTTTCTCCTGTGCTACCTTCAGCTACCTCCAAGTCTAGGCAAGTCTTAGATCGATCTCTCTCTGAGGGCACATGGGTTAAACTGAAATCAGTATTCTTGCACAACTCTTGACACAGAAAGCACACATATTACTTAATATCACCTTTAAAAATGACCAATAGTTCGGGTAAAAACCATAACACTTGCTCTGTTTCAGCCTCTTTCAGCAGTTCATCCTTGGGCTCTCATGTAGCACGGTGCTGGGAGAGGTAATAGAGACTGCGGGGGCATCAGTAATCCTGTCAGCTGTCCACCGAACAGCCTCAGCTTCAAATATCTGTTCTTCATCCCCACATAGTGACACGGCCCTGGCTACAGCGTTGTCTACTGAATGCTAAAGGTTGGACAGCACGGCGGGGTCTTAACGGACTCCAGGGGCAGCTGTTTGGACCATCAGCCCATCGCCTTCCCACCAGCGCTCAGGCGCATTGGGTCACAACGAGCGGACTCGGCAACCACCAGAGAACAGTTTCCTAGAACTGATTGGCTGTCAGGCTCAATCCATTCGCTGCCCCCAGGAGCATGTCTCCATGACCAATTTAGGAGGCAGAGGCAGAGCCTTCCCACACTCCCTGCCTCTGAGACGGAGAACAACAGCCATGTGTAGATGTGGGCAGATTTAATATATACTTGTTAAAAGGCTGTACCGAACCCCAGGTCATTGGAAAAGCTCAGAGTTATTGATGTAAGAGAATTTTTCACTTGCTTAGGGTTGTTGTTTTCTCTTTTATGTTCGTTTTCACTGTCTGTTTTTGGACAAATTTGGACTGCGTCGGTTTAAAAGCAAATTTGAGGAATCCCTTATGTGGATTAGATCCTAATGGTTTAGATTATTTACTAACTTTGGGTACTTCCATATTAACATTAAATTAAATAAATGCTTTTCTCAAGATGTACTATATTTATTTCTAATCTTCAAATTCACTTGTAATTTAAGAGCTATCTTTTCACAGCCATAAAGTAAATTTTTCAGCAACTCATTTCCCTGACGTTACTGCTCCTATTACCCACCTTTGACTGAAACTGACATTTCCATGGGAAACGCTGATGGGTTGCAGGAGTCCTCCTCCTCTGCTCTTGGAATAGAAACAGGGAATGGGGTCACTGAGGGAGATCTGTGTTGTCTCAATTAGACGAGGAGGCGTTTTTCTCACTGGGCCCAGATCCAGGCCCAGCTGTGTACCTTCCACCGTGGGCTGAGCCTCTCCCTGCATACTGAAAACATTACTGGCCACAGGTCAGAGTCCAGCTCCCTATTCACACACACCATTTTATTTTGATTCCTCCAGTAACCAGAAGCAGATGGCTTAAGATGGGACGACGGATAACTCCTGAACACGAGTCATTTGCTTAAAAACTCTAAAACGACTGCTTAGTTGAAGGGATACATTTATGATTTTGAAAGTGTGTTTTGACACAGTTAAGTGTGTGCAATCACACTCAACTCACTAACCACAGTTTTCATCATCATTATCATTATCAGCCACTTCCCCCACTCCCTATTATTATGAAGCCTTGTGATGATTGCATGGTTGAGAGCCCCCACACCCAAACTGCAGCAATCACTGTTATGTTTCACCTTGATCTATAAAAACACCTTCAGCAGCCTTTGTCAAGGTCAAAGCTTCACAGAGGGTGAATCATGGAAATGACTCATGTTGGGATACTTATTAATTTCATAATGAAGCATTTATTATTCCAAAAAAAAAAAAAAAAAGTTTTGGAAATTTGTATTTACTCAAACCTCAAGTGTTATTACCAGACACTTATCTTGTTTTCAACAAAGTTGGAAGACTTTTCTGTATTCTGCTTAAGTTTAAACAATCAATGCAGGTCTGCCAAGCTGAAAGCCAACTAAATGATTTAAAGTCTTGCAGTCAAAAGGAGAGGCACTGCCTTTTTTTTGCAGGGGGAGCATGCTTTTTTGAGATTCAAGATAGCTGGAAGGAGTGGGTATAGAGCAAATTGGTTTTGCGGTTAAGAGAGACACCTCTGTTTAGCCTTCGTCAGTGGGAGAAATTGGTCACAGCTGGATTTCACTTCAGTTGGTACGTTCAGATCTTGAGCTTACTCTTCATTTTTTGAAAGTCTCACTCATTATTCCAGCTATGACTGGGCCGGGCACCTTTTTTTTTTTTTTTTTTTTTACTCCAACTCAAGTCTTTATCTCACCAGTGGACACTCGGCCACACCTTTGTTTCCCCCCCTGGTACCTTCATATATTTTCTTTTTTTTTCTTGTTTATTCACTCTCGGTCCCCCTATTTGTTTTGCTTGAGTTGTTCCCCCCTGACTTTTACCAGGTTTGAAAGGTGTTTTCAGTTCGATATCTATGAAATGGCAGATATAGTGAACTTTGAAGGGTATTTCACCGGTCAATTTGTGCATATTCACACACTCTCTTTGGGAATTGGTATTTCTGTGGATCTGTGGCAAGGGCTGAGGCCACTGACTCTTCCTCAGAATCCATCTCCTTTAGACAGGCTGGCAGCACTCCAGCGGCTCAATCCTCAGTGTGAGCCCCTGAGATGGAGGACAGGACACACATCTGCAGGCAGATTGCACATTTGAGGGAATAAATTGCCTCGTAGAGAACCAGACTCCACATTGTCTGTTCCTCTATATTCCTTTGCCTTTATTGTAAATATGTTTGTCAAAGACCTGTCATCTGCAGTTCCTTTTATTTCCTTTCAAGGCCTCGCTTATTTTGTGTTGTGTGCTCAGTTGGATGGTCTGTGTCCGGAAGTGAACATGTGGTAGTGTTTAGCTTTGTAATGCCCGGGGTTTTATGGACGTCTTAAGGGAGATATCGCATGGAAAGCGACCAGGACGAGGATTCTGGGCCAGAAAACAGTCTGGATGTCCAAGTGTTGGAGAACTCTTGTTATCACAGACCCTCCCAAGGGTATACCTCAGTCCAAGGCCCACAGAGAAGGCTTAACATGGCTGCCAAGCCATCTTTAATAAGCCAATTCTTTTTTTTTTTTTTTGCTCAAACATTCAAGTATTTTTCAATGGAAGCATGATCTGTTTGGTGACTCCTTTTGGCTCAGAGCGAGCTTGAACTCCCCCTCAGTTAATGGAATGTGTAACAGACACAACCACCAGAGACTTTTCTTCACATGATTATGTTGGCGCTGGTGAATGTTTTATGTGTTTTATTCAAACATTGTTTTGAAAGACATTTTCCTACTAATCTATTTTCACCCTCCTTAGTTTTCAGAACATCAACCTAAAATACTGATGATTAAACATTTATTTTTATACATTTCTCTTGTCAATTTTGCACAACCAAAAACAGGTCAAAAGTGACTGCCAGTTATTTGTCTTATCAGTAAACCAGGCCACAAATCAACCATGCCAAAGTTCACCTCTGGATAATATAGTTTGTAGTAAAGGAAGCATTGCTAATATCTTTAATATCTTCATCTTCTCTGGTATTTTAATGACTGAGTTTATCAAGAAAAAATCCCTCGACATTCCTGTAACTGTCAGTCACCTCATTCATCCAGTGTCATACAGGGTGATGAAAACTTTTGACTGTTGTATCTCTGTCATAAGGCTTCATGCCACCATTGTACACAGTGGCTTAAGAGTCAGCGAGCTGCCAAGACATGCCTCTGTACTGTTGGATATCTTGGAGGATTCTAGTCGCAAATATAAAACAACAAGAGGGATTGCATTGTTGTCAGAGAATTACATTTTAGCCACTGGGCAACTCGAAAACACGTTTAAGTGTTGGCAAAGACTTTGATCAGCTGTTGTAGACATACGAAGTTGGACAGCTTACTGTATGTGTACTTGGCAGAGAAAGAAGGAAATGGGCATGCCTCCAAAATCCTATTTTAAGATAGAGGAAAAAGAAAAACTTTTGTTCAAGTTTATCTCGATGTTTGTGGAGCTTGTGGTGGTAACTGCCAGACAACTTCTGTTGTTTTCTAGACTTTATTAAACTTGCTTTATTATTGTGGCCCACCATCTGGCTGAAATATGCCACCTATAGTCATATTCTCCACACACCTGGGACTCCAACTAGTGTGGCAGCTTGAAATGTGCCCGAGCCCTCCAGGGCCCATCAGTCTACATGCAGCGCTCAGAGGAAACATGCGACATGTGGCATAATTGAGTCAGCCAACAAATACTGTAGCAAGAATCAGCCAACTAACACAACTAGTCAGCGCCCAGCGGAGAGCTAAGGGGTGTATAGGATGGAATCAGATAGAAATGTGCATGTTTGAGATTATTAAAGACACTGTATTTCTGTTTAACTTAAGATAGTATAGGACCCTGGAGGTGAGGGGGAAGACAGCTGAGGCACTGACGAATGGGCCGAGAGAACCCTTCTGAGCATGTGAGGTCCTCCGGTGAGAGTTTCAAGTGGCTGGAGAGAAAAGAGAGAATGGGGGTTAAAGGAACTACTTACTACGGAAAGCAGCCAGAATCCCCTCCTCGGTTTAATTTGCCCTCTCAGTGGGAGATCATTGTTTCCTCATGTTTTATTTTTGCTGGCTCTCCAGTTTCTTTGTCCAAAGCTCTTACCGCATGAGAAATGCAGCATGACTCCTATGGGCCGCTCTGGTAACTCACTCAGTTTACTTAAGTCATGATATTTAGGCTGTAATGGTGTGGTCATAGGATTTATTTATAGTGTATAAGTGAATACAATTTAAGTTGTGGCTCTCTCATTTGATGGTTGTGTAGACTTTTTTTCCACAAAATTGCTGACACTGAACCTGGAAAATAAATAAATAGGACAATCGTGCAAAAGCAAAAAGGCAAAAAAAAAAAAAAAAATGGAAATCCTAGAATTTGTGAGTTTTTGTATTTAATTTGAAAGCATGGAATTACAGGCTCATTAAGCAGTTAGGAGGCTGTGTAATTTTCCTTCAGCTCATGTAAAAACTTGGACTATCAGCCACAATGAGTTCATCTTTTTTAGGCCAAAATAAGCTGTTTGTATTTCTCCAACTGTTAGAGATCAGTAGTAACAAACTGTAGCCTCTATAATGTGCTGATATGACAATTTATTGATTTGTATTAATACAAATAAAAAAACAGTTTAGGAAAAAAAGAAATGTTGAAGTCCTATCCTTGAGAAAGTTTAGAGAAAAAACATTACGCCATACAAGTGGTAAATCACGCTGAGTCTGTTTCTTTATCTAACCATGTGAACATGATCTTTTGTTGCTAAGAAAACATACAGCCATTGGCTGATGTACCGCTTAGCCCCACTGAGAACTGAACTCAAACAGCCTGTTTTTTTCATGGGGTTTAAGCTGAATTGTAGTCAGAATGCTGGGGCTTGTCAGTCTCTAAAGACCCCATCCTCATGAAAAATCAAACCTTCATACTGTTTGTAACATTGGTACACACTTATACCCTTTAAAGCACAACTTAATACAGTAAACAACTGCATCCCTGATGTCATTTGTTGACAGCTAGCACTCGAGTGAAGCAGGTGCCTTCAGCATTCCTTCTTCTGGCTGCCCAGGAGATGGTGCCTCTTTGATTGTTTCTTCAAATATGCAAGGCAGCGCTGAGGGAACAGATTGTTTGTTCTAGATTTCCTGGGAGACTCCCACCTTGGGCCTAAACAGAGCCGTTGTGATGATTAGCAACAAAGTGTGCTACCTCTCCGTTAAGCCATTGGGAGGGGCTAAGAAATCTTCTCTCTAACAGTGCTGCTTCTTCTTTCTTAAAAAAAAAAAAAAAAAGCTCATTAACCCCTTCTAAATCTGTAATTACAGTTTAAAATGTTGAACTTGTATCGTGTGCATGGACACTTGTGTTTTAAAGGCTTGGTGTTATTGAAGTGTGAGTGAGGAATAATACATGCCGACATGTGGTGGTTCCCCAGAGTGCAGACTCAATAATGTCTCTATTATGAAAACCAAGTTCCCTTCATTCTCAGACCAATTTGTCTTTTGTGCTCAGTCATGTAACAGAGCCTTAATGCCATTTTATGGGATTTTGGGGGGTAACATAATTATCTCCTTGGCTGCTGCAAGTTGACAGCCAAGGCCTAAGGGAAGGAACCGGTGCTAATCAACCATCTACCCACTGTCACAATGACAGAAATGTTGGCACAGGAAAACAAATGAAGAGTGGGGTAGACCTCAGAAAAGGGCTGTGCTCTGAAGCTACAGCCGGTGATATTGCGCTTTAGAAATCCACATAATGTTTAAATGGGTCATCATCTATCAAATCCACCTTTGAACAAACCAGGGTTTCACCATGTGTCGGTGGATGATCTCTAATCTGGATGTTCAGCTTGTTGTACCAATGTGGTTTATGAGAGTAGTGATTTATCAGATTTTTATAAAATTCATTAAGACATCAGAATGTTCATGACACATTTTCAGTGTTATAATTCAGATTGTTGTGCTGAATGTAGGAGCAATAACCAAGGTGATCTGTTAAATAGCTGATCAAATATGTAAGGAAATGCAGTGCAAAGTATGCATTTGTTTTTTTTTTCATTTTTGTAGAGGAAGCTTGTGTAAATTATTGAAAGAAATGCTTATTTTTTCCTATGTGAAAACTATGGTTATTAATTGGTTAATGCCATCTGTTGCTGTCGTTCCCATACTTGCCTGTCATCTTACACTTCGGCATACATAAATGTATTTGCATTCTAATGTTTTTTTGATGTCCTTTACTTTCTGATGAGAAACGTTGACAGAAAGTATACATTTTGGATATCATGTAATTATTGCTTTTATACCCTGCAGAGTGAGAGCAGTCTGTGTCACAGTTTGGTTAAATATCATGAATATATACATTCCATGTAATTTACCGACATGCTGATGGATTATTTCTGAAAGCATTCTTGTTTTTCGTCCTGCAGTGAAAAAAGACGTCAAAGACGAGACCGACGACAGAATGCAACAATTCAAGAAAAAGGCCAAAGAGCTTCGCATCTTGGACTCCAAAACAGCGCAGAATCTTTGTGAGTATAAACTTTTTAGATTTTTAGCGCGTATTACAGCCAGTAACCACATGTTTAACACAGTTTGTTCATGAAGTACTATGTTCTTTTTAACTATGACTTTTTATATCAGGAATGTCAGTGTTATTTTCTCTGAAACCCGAGGAGTGTTCCCTCAAACGACATTGTTCAGCTGATGGGGAAAGCAAAACGGTAAAAAGCTCTCAGCAGTGATGATGTTTTTCCTGAGCCCTTTGGGGAAATGTTTTCTTGGCTGTTGGTAAGCGGTCACCACGAGTGCATATAGATTCTGTCCGAGCTCTTTGTCTGTAATAATGTGTAAAAGAAATTCCTATCAGAACTGAGCTCTAAAGCTATGTGTAGGCGTTCTGAATCCCCAGGAGTCTAAGTTGACTGACTGTTTAATACAACTTGTACCACCTCTCCCTCTTTCCTTGATTTTGGCAAGGTGGATGGAAAGATATTTTGTCTGGGTGTCATTTCAGGTTAGATGCAAATTGTCTCTAAAACCTTCTGCCTTAGAATTTCACTAACAGCCTGACCCCTCCACCTTGTCTCTTCCATATGAACCTCCTTGATCCCAAATCCATAAAACGTGTGCATGAATTCACAAACAAATTGAAGGGCTGCAGTGTTGGCAATATTGTGTTGATTGGAGGGGTAGAGAAAGTCTTTTGGATTCAATCTGCAGCCTTGATATTCCTTACCTCGGGGACACAATGTAGATGATAACACCTCAAGGAATAAACATGCCAGATGCCAAGATTACATATCACCTCTACCATGTTTTCTCACCATTCCTTATAATAATAGTAGTATGAGTACATTCATAGGTGGACGAGTTGGAATCAAACGAGAATGTAAATAAGCAAAGGTGTTCCAGCACGTCAAAGAACCATTAACAGTTTTATGTGCCTTCCAACCAATTTCCTTCCCGTATATCTCACATTGATGCATCATGGCTTCTCATTCTTGCATCTTACGTGAACAGCGGCCAGATGAATGAGTTCACCAGGCAAAATATTGGGGTCTGATGTCAGAAGGGGCATATGGCATGAACATAAGGATAACACATTGAAGCGTCCTCATGTGTGGATTTGTTTTTGTGTGTGTGTGTGTGTGTGTGGGTGGGTGTGTGTGGGTGGGTGGGTGTGTATGTGCACACATGTTTGCATATTTTGAGTGTGTGCCAAGGCACTCATGTCATTGACAGTGTACGGACTGTGACAATGTTGATAGGTGTCACTGCCATCTTCGATTACAGCACCAACAGACGGGCTTCGGAATTTGGCAGGAAGCAGAAATAAGTGTAGAAAATCTCACCTCCAGAATGGCACTGGGTGGGAGGCATGTGGTCTTACACCGCAACACAGCTCCCACGAGTCACCCTGACAACATCCTAATGTGTCATAGATCACATTCACAGCCTGCTGAAGAACCCTCTAGGCTCCCCTTTCAATTCTGATGTATGTAACAACTGGGGCAAAACGATTGATTGTTATGTTAGCGTAGCTTTATGTATTCAGGTACCACAATCGTGCATACGATCTGATAAAATATGTCTCCCTATTTGTCTGCTGTCAAACCTACCGGTAGCCTTTACAATAAGCTGGAGATGAGCCTTTGACTAGTGACTAGGCTCTGAATATAGAGAATTACAGATAGATAAGATACAAGCTTAGAAGTGGGTAAAATACATTATGATTATATGATCCTACTTTCTGGATGACTTTATTACCCCAGTCACTTGGTTATCAAAGCACAGGAACATTAAACGGAAAATCGGCAGCAGTTTTCTTTATTTCATTGGACAAAGCAGTAACTCCTGAATGAAAAGAAGAAGGGCATGCAGACTCAGTAAAATGAAAAGACACTTTAAGGAGGTCAAACTTCTAACATGCTGCTCTTAAAAGCTGAGAGGGACAACCCGTTAATCATTATCAATTACTTGATTCACACAGCTAAGGAGCATAAAAATGGATCTGCAAGAAGAGCCCAGTTCTTCACAGCAACCTATTTTTCAAAATACACAAACATATTAGAGTGGTCTTTTTTTTATTGAATGCAAATGAAAAAAAGCAAAAAAAAAGCATTAAAGACTTGCATCATAAGAAATCTGTAAATCATTAATTTGCTTTAGGTTTTGGTGCTACACTGGTATAAAGGAAGCTGCTTGCTTATTCTTTTAGGTCAAAACAGTATTGTACATAGGTATCAGCAGTGTTTTATTTCTACAGAGTTCAAGAGATGAGAATCACTTGACAGTAGGCTTAAAATTATTTTAAATCTTGTGAGTTCACAAAAGGATACTTCCCAAAAAGTTCAGGCAGAAGTGTGAAGTCCTGAGAGAGAGAGAGAGAGAGAGAGAGAGAGAGAGAGAGAGAGAGGAAGCTCTACCAAAAGTTCAAAACAGACCGAGAACAACCCGAGCAGGAATGTCGGCTTATTTATTAAGTCATGCAGAAATGCTCTTAAAATATATTAACTTGCATTTATATGGAATACGATTTGTTTATTTTATTTTTTTAATGCTATTATATTCAAACTTGGGCTGGGCATATATTATTGGAATTTATTGAAATTACTTTTCATTTAAGTTCACATTGTTACAGATCATGAGCACAGTGACATCCCATGGCAGCTCTCTGATATTAGAAACAATTTCCATATCAATATGATTCCCGGCATAGCTACCTAAAGTAAATCATTATTGTGCATACAGTTTACACATGGCAGTCACATGTTAATGTCCTCTCAACCTAACCAGCCCCTGCCACAAAATATAGGTCACTGTAGCTGAGCAAAATCTCAGTAATTCATTTGTCATGTGGTGGAAAAAAAAAGGAATGGTGCTTCATTAACACACCTGCAACCCTTCACTCATCGTGGCTCATTCAGGTAGGGATGCAAACAGGTTCAGGGTTGAACACATCCATCACTTAGAGAGGACATACAGGGGGATACAATAGCTCCTTGAAGTACTCTTACTGTAGCGGTAAAAGTTGCAGTTTCAAAAATCGTCCCTGTCTTACTTTTTGTGTATCCACCTCAGTTTGTACTTTACTCCCTGTGATTACTTATGACAGCCCACCCCCCAGAGAACCTTGTACCCAGCTGTTGCTTTCATATGAGGAGGATATGTAGGACAAATTGATGACAAGCTAGCAAAATGTATGACGTTAAACAACAAACATGCAGTCTTTGATGCAAATAAACCCCCATTGACGTGGTAATGCTAATTCAGAAAAAAAAAAATATATAGGTTACTTACAGAATTTCCCCAACACGTTAAAACAGATAGCAAAACTTTCTCTTCAATTCAGAGTCAAGAGACACTAGATATGTGTCACAGTGAAACCAGAAAGGTTGATGTAAAGTGCGTAAAAAAACCAAACAACACATTATATATCATGGCTTTGAAGTGAGTACTGTAATTGGAGTCAAGAGTCTCTTTCATAAATAGTGAGACTGTGAAGAAGAGAGAAAATCAAGATGCACCATCTCTCTGTTTGTTGTGAATCAGATACAGACATCAGGTCCCACTACTGCAGCATTATAGCAGCTGTTGATTCACGCTCCTCCAACTCATTACCAAACATCCACCTGTGACTTCCACCTGGATACACCATCAGCTCCAATTTCCACTGTGGGCACCCCACCTGGAGAGTGAAACACCCACTAGGCTGTCCCCTGAGGCGGTTCAGTGTACCTCTTTGTATCCGCCTAAACAAAACATTGTAGCCATCCAATACGGCACAATTACTGGTACAAGCAGTACAACTAATAAACATCTTAAATACCCGTTTTTTTTTTAATCTTTTTTTTTAACCTTTTAACCTTTTTAACTGAAGTAGTGTTACTTTGGCTTTTTTCCCTGTTCCTGTACAATCTTGACGTTCCCCTTCCCAGTTCTCATCAGGGTGACACACACACTATCCTGTTGAAGGGCACAGACTGTATTTGTTTTTTTCCAAGTGACAAGTTAGGTCTGTGGTCATTTTGTTTGAGGAGCGATGAGTGCTGAAATGTCTCTTTGAACCCTGCGGTCTAATAAAAAAAAAAAAAAAAAAAAAAAGGTTGAGGAAATGACTCTCTTCTCTCTCCATCACAACAGCAATTTTCTTGGGCTCGTTCCGCCTGCCTTATGAAGAGATCCGGGACATTGTGCTGGAGGTAGACGAGGAAAGACTGAGCGAATCACTCATCCAGGTAAGACTGATGTTTTGTGTAGTGTGTACGTTTTTTTTTCTACTGGCACACACACACACACACACACACACACACACACTTATTTTTACCCCTTGATAAATATGTGCACTAGTGTGTTTGTGTCAAAGAGAGACAGACATTCTCCACAGGTTCACATGAAAAGGCAATTTTTAAATCCCACTGTCTGGCAGATAGCTCGGCGACCCCATTTTAAAGCAGGTATGATGTGTTTTTCGGCACAAGTCTGTCTCCTCATCCTCATGTGGACCCTCATTCATCTTCTTATAATGGATTATGAAGGACAAGCCTTGGCAAAGTCTTCCCAACTCCGCCCCTCTTTCCTCTTGCCTTTGTCTTAAAAACATAATTGATGAGCTTTCTAAAGGCTACTTGTTTTTTTTTTTTTTTTTGTTTGTTTCATTCTATTTCTGTTGGTCTTCTCTCTGAAAGCATTAATTAAAAGGAGGGCGGGTGTATCTGAGGTGAAAATGCATCACTGGGCAGCTGGAGCCTCAATCGCACTGTTTCTTTTCCACACTGTCCTTGTGTGAAGCACTAAAGCAGTCCTGCTGTTTGTTGTTTCCCGTTTTATATCCAAAGTAGGGGGTGTAAACGGCAAATAAAAGATTTGATTTCATTATAATCCTGAAGTCGCAGATTGTGTGTGTGTGTGTGTGTGTGTGTGTGTGTGAACATGTGCAGGAAGAGGGCAGCATTCAAACTTATCTTTCCAAGCTTTAACCCAGAGGTCTATCCTTCTTTGGAAAGAAAAGAATAATGATGAAAAACTGAACCAAAATTCCCCTCCAGTGTTGTATATGTCCTTTCCCACATGGCTTATCAACAAACTCCAGTGCAGGAGCTAGTCTGCCTCCTCCTCACTGCTTGGATCCCAGACACTTGTAAAAGGTGGTGAGGCAATATATATTTAGATGGGGCCTATCTGGAGAGCTTCCCTGCAGGACTATTATTTTGAGCTCTGATAACCTTTAATTGGCTGGCAATCTGGCAGAAATTACAGAGTGTGCCTTATGAGATGGCAGACCCCCTCTGCCTTGTGAAGGAGAGAGGAAGTTAAGGTGTTGACCTTTACCAACCTTCAGCCTTTTTTTTTTTTTCGCAGCAAAGCAGAAATAGTGTATAACTGCCAGAAGGGCAGCTGCGCCCCCAATACATCCCCACCAGGGCCTTTTCTTTTGCACACATCACCACACACATGGTTGGACTGGTTTACAATTGTCTGGTTGTGTTGCTGGAAAATCAAGTACTCCATCCACAGTCAAACAGCTGAAGTTGACCTTGACAAGCTAGCGTGGAAGCTTGTGACTAGTCAACAGTGAGCACTTGAGTAGATTCAACTCTTATGTCAATTTTCTCGAGGTCTTCTTAAGTCTTTTTGCTGTACACCAAACCAGTATACTTTATGAGGACAATAATGAAAATGTAAAGGCCAAACAAAGAGGCGAACATAGAACAGAAAAAGTGGCACTTCCACCCTCAGATTTTTCTTATGTTTGCTCCTAGTCACCCTTCATGAAAAGCAATGGTAAAGAGCAGGTAATAGCAACACAAAAGGGGGGTCAGTGATAAGAAAACTTGATGGCGTCAAGGTTTCATATGTCCCTTAGACTTCTCAGTATCTCCATACAAGACTCATGAGAGCGAGTGTGCGAGTCAGCATAAGCGTCTGAGCGATGCGCTAATGTCACAAAATCCAACGGAGTTCTCTTATTGAGGACCAGCAGAGTTAACTTATCGTGGCAGAAGGCGCCAACATCTGGCATGTATGTCACCGCTGGTTAGCTAACGATGCTAAAGACCGTGTGAGGCCCAGACTGGACAATTAGGACAACACTCTCATGAAAAATGTTTGTTTACTTACCATATATCAGGGCTGTACAGTGGCACAGATATGTTGCATGTACTACAAAAATAACTTGGTGTGTGCTATGAATTATTTTACCTCAAAGCACTTGAGATTTATTTTTATTTATTTATTTTTGATAATGAAGAAAGAGCAACACTTTTTTTTTTTGTGAGAGAGGTTAGTGTGGGGTGTGTGTGACGTCAATCAACGGCACATCGCTAGTGTTGATGGTCGTTGTTGTTTCTCATTCGATTACCGGCCTGCCTAGACTCCAGACATCCAACACAAATTCTCACAACTCCTCTGCTTTCAGTGCCGTTCAAGTTTGTCTTCAATATCCCTGTGAGAGTGCAATTTGTCTTGCAGTCAGCAGTAAAAACATACATACAAATGGTGAGAGCTGGGAATGTCTACTAGCATTCAGGGACGTGTACATCATCTCTGAGGTGTTGATGGGCCAACAATCAACATACAACATCAACAAACACTAAGAAGTCAAAGTCCAATGCACCAAACTGTAGATACAAAAGATAAAAACCGGTTAAAAAGCAATACATTTAGTGATTTAAAAAGGCTATGGCAGCAGGAACAATTTTTTTTTTTTTTTTTAATTCTCTTTGTCCTGCATGCTGGCAGGCTGACTACACACTGAAGCAACTTAAACTCCTTGAACAAAGGATGACTGCGATCAGCCAGGATTGACTGGGGCCTTTTCAAAGTCTTTACTTTGTACAAGGTTGTTAGGTCAGTGAGGGTAGAACCTGCAATTATTCCACACAGTTTAATAACATTCTCATTCTTTATGCTGAGTGACCTGAACCAAGTGGCCATGGTGAAAGTTAAAACTGAATTTATGAAACCAGAATAAAACGTCTTCATAAAAGTGTTGTCGAGGTTATAATTCTGAAAGCATCCTGAGAAAATGCACCCGCTGGTGAGCTTTTTTCAGACAGCACCAGAAGCTGGAATGTCAGTTAGTCATCAACAATGGTATCCAGGTACCTACATTAATGTACGGCCTCAACAGCCTGATTATTTATAACTACAGAGGAGATGACAGCAGGAACCTTTTTCCTGTGTTCAGATACAATCTGAAGCAGGGACATGGATGAATATTATACTTACAGTGTATATAGGAGCACATATGATTTGATGATGTGTTGTTGTGTTACGCCAGTTCCTCTCTGTTAAAACATGTTTGCCGTTTTTTCTCAACAATATCAGTCAAACCTTTTTTTTTTTTCTGCTTTTCTTATTATCTCTTCCCCTGGAATGTTGTTTTTCGAAGGGACTGATCTTGTATCAGACTTCTTGTGCCCCACAGCTGTTAGACTTTTACTTCTCATGAAAGGAAACTGAAAACTCTTTTCTGGTGTTTGTGTTTGATGGACAGCCCAATTTGCAGCTAGGTTTTTATACCAACTTAAAAGTTCTTTGACTTCAGACATTTTTGTGGTAGAATAAAAAATAAAATAAAAACCTACAGGAACTTACACCGGATTGATCTTAACTTGTTTGAAAATATCACTGATCGTGTTCTTAGGCAACTTCCATGTTAAAATAAGGGGTGAACAACATCATGCAGGAATGAGCGCGGGCCAAACACCAGAGCAAGTGACATGCCTGAGAAATATAACTTGTGCTTTACAGAGGCAGCAAAGGGAAGCAAAGAGACCTCCTGCTGGGTGACACAGTCCTGAGTGTGGGCTCCATCTGCACAGTGCTCATCTACACTCATTACGCTGATTAATCACTCTACACCACCCACTTTCAACCACACGCCAATCACCATCTATCTACATGGACAACTGCACACACACACACACACACACACACACACACACACACACACACACACACACACACAAAGTTGGAAGATGTGTCTGCATGGTTTGGCAACTGCTAAAAGGAAATGTATTTACCATCTTGCTAATGTAAGAACGAGTGGGTGATTGTGTGCACCAAAAATAAATCTGGTGTAGACTGAAGAGATTAAACGAAGAACAAAATAAACTTCTTTGAATAAAGGATATTTGCAAGATGAATGTGCTTGACTGTTAACATGTGATTGTAGTTTCCAGCTACTTTTCACTCTCGTTTTAGCTTCCTGCCACCTGTTGCATTTGCTCTGTTTTTGGCTATTTTTTAAATACAATGGAATGAATACTGATGCCTCTATATTACCTTATAATATTTAAGACCATCAGGGACATTTGATCATTTCTCAATAGTGGTTTTAATGCCTATAACTACTGACGCCGGGTAGGTGTCAGACCAAGTGATTAACAGCGTTCTGTAGAAGCAGCTTCTGTTGGCAGGTCTACCTATTTTCAAAATATTCTCAGTGAGTGATATGTCTGTCTCTTATAAGAAAGCCGGAGTTGTTGTTTTTATCTTCAAAAACACATGTACTTAGCTCTTATCTAAGATAAAATGAATAGCCGTTGCTAAATATGTGTTGACAAGTTTTTTAAAAGTGTTTTTTTCCTTACCTAAGCCTTCGGGGGCTCGGTGCACATGTACAGGACAAAAATCAGCAAAAAGATGATGCAGTGTTTTGGCCAAAGGGGGCGCCAATATCAACTCAAACTGAAAGTTTCTCACACAATCTTGATTAAAATCATATAAATAGAACTTACTCATGGAACATAGCTAATTTGATGCTAGTGCTAAAATACCATGAAGTATCTGATTGAAAATAATTAATCTGTATTGTAACAATTTTACAGTTTTTTTTTGAGAACCCACATTTTGTTGATTTGATATATATTTTTCCTACAGCAAAGGATAATTGTGCTCGGCATTTATGAACATCTGAACCTTGAAAAAGTGGTTAAGCTTTCCATGGGTTCATGTAAACCGATGAAGAGCTCTGGGTGTGGTTAAGTTTCAAGTGATGTAGTAGAAGTAGATACAAGAAGAGATAGAAATCTACAAAACTTTGTTCAGTTTGAATTATTCTTCGGCATTATTTTGCACAAAAAAAAAAACAGTAACAAGCATGCACGCGTGGGGGAATTGACAAATGGAAGGTATAGTGAAAATGGAAGGAATCAAGGAAGCAAGAGGTGTTCATAATGCATCTAAAACTCTGTAACTCAATCTTATTATCTCCCTTCTCTGTCGACATGTCTAATGTAATGATTTGTCAGCAGAATGTGACAGTGTGCTGGCCTTGAAGCAACCCTACAATGTGTCACCCCGACAGAGCGGATAGATAGGAGTTGATTGGCTCTCCTTATTCTGCATTAGGGCCCATCAACGCCTCGGAGATGATGTACACATCCCTGAATGCTAGCAGACAGTCCCCGCTCTCACCATTCATCCAGACTACATATGAATCCTTGCAATTCCACCCCTATTTTCATTTCGGTGCACTCAGCGAGCAAACATACGTACAGTACATGCAAATGGATAGACAATGTCAGTTATCCCCTCTGTCTTCTGGTTCCTGCACAATTTTGTAATTTATCATCCAAGCAATAAATGTGTGCAAAGTCCAAGCATGTGTGCAAATACAGACAGACACACACACACACGCAGACATGTTTGTATGCAATCTGTTTCTCACTTTCTCAATCTCTTTATCTCATTTGCCCACAATATTCATAGTGCTGGTGGACAGAGGTCACTTGTGTATCAGGTCAGCTTCATCAAATTCAAGAAGACATCAGAGCCACCCCACCACCCTACACTGTTTAATAATGAGATGAAGAGGACAATGAGAGACAATAATGAACGTTGGCTCCGTGAAAACAGATTGCGACCCAGAAAGCTTGGCAAAGGTCTGCTTTAAGGGGGCTGACAGCCTGACAAAGCTATTCATTCCTATTGTTGGCTGGCAACAGAAGCAGCAAGGGATCGTTGTGTTGACATTGTTTGTGTGGGAAAGAGTCAGGCACGTGCCCTAGGCTTCAGGGCCCTATAGTCCCATTGTGCGTGCATTTATTTAGGCTTTACAGGACATCCAGTGCCCCCAGTTCTTATCATTGGCACCCTTTCTCAGTGTATATTCCACCTCATTCACATTGTTTAAACAATAACATGGCTTTCCATCATGTCCCTGCTGTCTTTTACTCAAGTTAGCGCTCCTTTGGTGTTTCAATTTCTCCAAAACGTCCCTCATAGCCTTGTCGCCCAAGGGAGAAGGCTTAAATGGCATAATGATGGTAGTTGGTCCCATGCCCTTAGAGTTCCTGCCAATGGAACAGAAGGAGGCCAAACAATGGCTAGATTATTAATAAGCTCTTGTAAACTTGAATAGTTTCTGGTGTAATGAGCTGGTAGACATGCAGGGGGTGGCTCATAACAGTTCATTTTGTGAGGTTGACATCATGTTATAAGCTGAGAGGACAATTCAATAGTGACTGTAGATTCATTATCATTTCCCTTGTGTTATTGTAACATGTCATTCCAAGATCGTAAACTTAGCCCACACAGTTGGTGGTTTGTAGCATGGTAGATTATCTGTTTTGGTTTTGGTCAGTATTACATTAGTATTAAGAGACACCATTCTCCAGCTGAACATTATTATATTATATACAGATCAAAGTCGAGTGAAAGAATTGCAAAACAGCTTAGTAAAAGAAGGAATCAATCCAAATAACAAGATATACTTGGATTATTTAAATATTAACATGTCATTCATTCTTGAACACTTCCAAAATGAGAGAGCAAGAATACTTTTTGTGTTAGCTCTGTTTACTTAAGTAGTGTTTAATCCGAATTAATCATTTCTGTTATTTCTTTTGGACATGTAGAGTCATTTAAACCTGATAAAACCTGAGACTGATAAAAGTTCATTCATTTTTGTTCCACAATTGTAGGGACAGTAAAGACAGAATGACTCCCATCACTTCAATGACATTTGATTGGGATTTACTATAAAAGGTGGTGGGAAAACTCATATTAAGCCGGCCCATCGTAACTATAAAGAACTGCATGAAAGCCTATTCTTCTGTTGTGGCAGTGTTCCCTGGAAAATTGTTAAATAAGTTCAAGTGAATGACAACGTTGTCATTGTTGTATTACACATGCTCTACAATCTCTTAGAGGAATGAATCCAAAGGCGTTGTTAGGAAGATTTCTTACTTGCAGTAGGAGGGATTAAGTGGTATTGGTTTCCAGGAATTTAGATTAATGCTTAGCAAGTGTATTCTCCAAGCTCTCCAAGCTTCGTCTTATGTCTTGCCACTTTTTTTCTTTTTTTAGGTTTTTTTTTTGCTTGTCTTTTCTTGTACAATATTTTGGCTGGAATAGAATTGGTTCCCTAATCGCTTTATTGGCACATCTTGAGGATTTTTTTCTTTCTGATTAGGATTGACTTATTGTAAAATTTCCAAAAATACCAGAATACCCTCTTCTAATGGCCCCCAGGCAAATTTGAGCTGTTTTTTTAGTTCTAATAATATTTTCTACCTCCTTCATACAAAAGCAAGCCATAGTTGCGCAAGTTGTGTATATTTGGTTTAGTGGTTTGCACAGGCCTTGTGATGTCCAACTATAGCCAGTGACAGGTGGGCCCTGTCAATGGTGTTAGTGTTGGGGAGGGAGGGGGTGATATCGAAATGCGGATGTTTCAGGTAAATTCATAAATTTACAGAGGGCTTATATGTTTCTTAGTCCTGGTCTTGTTTATGTATCCAGACAACTAGGTCATAATTTGGTCTCAGATAGGTTGATTAAATTCAAAGTCTATTGAAGTTGTAAATAACAGCACTGATACTTTGATACAAATTCAGGACTGAAGGTTGCCTGAGCCATTTCTATGTAGTTAAAGATCATTTTAGAGAGAATAGTGATTTCCCATAGACTGACCCATATTTTTCAGTCCCATAGTTTCCTTCAAACAAAAGTAAGAACTGTTTTGTAGGCTGCTGCAGATCAGCTCTTTATTCCCCACCCGTACCCAGAAAACACCATGTGATCTTTCTCCCTGAAATAAGGGAGTCATCACTAAATGTTTAAACACGCCCAGTTTTTGGTGTGTGTGGTAAGCTTACTCTCGTCAGCGAATGATATGGCCCTTGGGGCTTGTTTTGCGGAATATCAGAGTGGCTCCTTAATGTTTAATGTCTGCCAATGTATTTTATATTACCCCCTCTCTTTTTCAAAAGGAAAGGCTAATGACTAACACTGCACCGCCACTATTCATTTGTAATTAGTATTTCCCTGTGTTGTGTCAAATGGACTGGTAGGAATATCAAAGAAGTGGCAGAGAAGTGTCCAGTGTCTCTTGTAGTTTTTAACTCAGCATGCTTTATAGAGTAAATGTGTGCACATAATCGGACGGCATACCAGGCCTTTAAAGTAAACAGTGGGAAACATGCATTACAATATTATTTGATAAACCCAATTTTGCACATTCGGAGTCAGCAGTGAATAAATCCGAGTGTTAAAATGATGCATTGATTCAAAAGAAATATAGCAGAGAGGGAATTAGTGTCACAGCATGCATCACATTTCTACAGTCATATTATATCATATGTGAAGAAATATATTAATGTGTCACACCACCACCAGCATGGACAACGAATCATCTTCTCAGTCCTTGAGCTTTTTATTTCAGTGTAAGTGGAGTTATGATTTACATTGAAAGAGAAAGAGCCTCGCCTACCTACCTGCATGTTATTTCATAACCTCACTTTGATCCCTCTTTTGCTCTCTGTGCACATATATCGACACAATATATTTTTTTCACAATGTGAGAGCTTGTAACCACTGTGTCTCATGCCTTCTGTTGGCAACAGCTTTCCTGATTTATTGTGTCCCCATGGCTATAAACTCAGAACTCAGACTTCTATTAAACACGAGTTTTTCCTCCCCAAAAAAGGGTTAGTACACTAAAAAAAAGTTATTGTTGTGTTTTTTTTGTTTGTTTTCATCCACCTTCCTTACCAGGGAAGTGATTTATATCATAAAATTGATCCCCATATGATAATGTTGGTGTGTTTCATTCATAGGAGGTATACTATGTATTGGAACCATACACAGTAGCTGTCATGTCAGAGCTCAAAACTGTCCATCAATAGGAAGAAGATTACAAACTTGACAATAATGCAGAAATGACTGGATTTAATCATGTGAACACAAACATGCAGTAGAAATGAACACATTACACACATAACAGTCACATCATCATTATACGCTATATTTAAATTTGCCAATGGTGTCTTTCATGTTGGCATTCATTTCTTACTTAATAAAAGTTATAAGTGAGCTGATGCTTTCGGAGAGCATAGGAAATAAGAAAATGATATACAGTAGTGTGCCACATAAAATCCTGACAAACCCTGACTGGGTCGCCTCATAGTAAACAGCATCAGTGTCAGCTTTCGGCTATTGCACCACTTCCCTTCACCTTGCCATGGCAACAACCTTTTCGCCAGGTCTCACAGGGCTCCTTGGTACTTGCCTTGCTTGTTATTATTGTTTATCTCTCTTGTCAATCACCCAGATCACCGCGATGCTCATCCATATGCATGGGCTCATCATTACACGTGGTGGCCCATTGGCTGCAGGGCCTGGCGGTGCCCATGCCAGCCTTTGTTCTCTGCTGTAACAACAGGTGATTGTAGCAGCCTGGCACATTGCTGGGCATCATTTGCATGGTGTAAAAAGTGCACATGTGGGGCCAGGCGATAAGTATGGCTGTGCACTGGGCCTGTTGGATTAGAGCTTAAGCAGGAGAAGCGGGGTCTCCCTTGGGCTTAATTGTGGTGTATTTTGGCACACAGCACATAACTCTCTTCCCCATCAAATGCTAATTTAACAATGAAATGTGAAATGCATTATGCTGATTTGGTGGGGCTGGAAAAATAAGACAGAGGAGGAGGAGGAGAAGTATTGAATAAACAAAGTGAAAGGCAGGAGGGGAAGACAGGCAAGGCTCGGCTTGGTGCAATATCAAATGCGCTTCACAAATTGATGGCCAGGACCCAAGGTACTACATGTACTTTTCACTGATCATCACTACGCTGCTGATCTCTGGCCACAGGGTCCAGGCCAGGTACTCCGTCCTCAGGTTGAATATTGCACACACATCCAGACACACATAGGCAAGTTCACAATACAGCAAAACAGTTAAATTTTGATTAGGTGGAGTCCATGCAGCTTCTCCTCAGGCACACTGGGTGCAGTATTTTCTTAACTAAGTTAAACTGTGTGTTTCTGTTTTCGCTCTCCAATTCAGCGTCTTTGTTTTCCGTGACAGATGGCACATCACTCACAGAGACGCTCTCACAGCAGCCTCCACAAACAAATTAATTTCTATTACTGTTTTGCATGCTAGCCCGCTTCTTATTTGACTGACAGTCTCATCGTATACGGCAATGTATTAGTGTGACGGTATGAGACATTTTAAAATCAGTGAATTAACAAATGGGAATTTCAATGCAGTGGAGTAAAGTCTACCCCCCCCTTCTTTCTTTACATCCGTTCAAGACTGTTTTTTAGCACGTAGTTTAGTAGGTATATGTATGCCTTGATGCATATTCATTCTGTCTTAAAGATCCCATATCATACTCATTTTCACCTGTCATGTTGTCAGTCTGTGAAACCTTAAGAGTGGCTTTGCATGATTTGCAAAACTCCTTATTTATCTTACTCTTGCGTCAGTAAAGACCATTATTATAGCCTCTGCCTGAAACGGTTCGTTTCAGCTGCTGTCTCTTTAAGCCCCTCCCCACAGGCTCACTTTCTTCTGATCGGCCAGCTCCGTGGAAGTCCTCCGGTGGGCAGAACGCTGCAGGGCTTCCAGGGCAGGGCTCTGCTCTCCGGTGCGGGGAGAAGAGTCTATGTAAAGAGGTTTTAAGGCCCCTACATCGAGGCTTAAAGCCATGTCTTTGAAATTCTTGGTTTCATATCGGGCCGTTAGCGCACTCTGCATATTCTCATGGGATTACTCCAAATTGTGTTCACCTCATGAGCTGAAATTTTGCCTACGTGTAGTGTGGGCATCCAGCATTGTAACACTATATGTGAGTTTTAAAATGGGGATCAGCATAATCGCTCAACTTTAACTGATAACAAATAATAGTGTAACTTCTCTTTTACATCCCTACATTACGGTTAGACTCATCATAGTAGATTCAGTAGAGGTTTGAATAAGCTTCTACATATATTTTTTGTATTTTAAGTTTCTGTTTGTTTTTCTTTCTTTTCCTTTTGTTATTTTTTTCCCATGCTTGTCTCTTGTCTTCTGCAAAATTTGATCTCTTCTTATCTCTTGTCTCTGTCTATTTGAACCCCTCTTTTTGCCTTGTTAATATCCCTCTTAATCCTGCTTCACACCCATCAAGCTGAATGTAAGTGCTCAGGTGTGCACACGTATGAATTCCTCAACACATTTCCTGCTAACAGACACGTTTAATGTCACAGTAAGTCTGTCAGGCTTTCCAGCCCCAACCCTCAAATTAATCCCTCCCCCTCCTCTATATCTCACTCAACCTTTCTCCCCCCCCCCCCCCCCAACCCACCTCACTATCTGTTTGTGTCTTTCTCTCACACTGCATTTCTCATTTAGTTTAATGCGATTTTAGAACCTGTCACACTCAGTTTGTTGCCTGTCAGCCTGTCACTGCAGCTTTTCTCATAGAGAGATTTGAGGTGTTTGTGTGGTTTGGCAGGGTGTAGATTGGGTAAGAATACAAGAGCGAGTATGACTGATGTTCATTGTTTAACGTGTTTACCTGTAAGACAAGATTTCTGTTAGTTGTTCTTTGTTCCTTGTTTTCTCGAGTTGGTTTTCCTCTAATTGTTGAGGTTATGTGTTAAAGAAAACATCTGCTTAACCTGAGATAAAAACCTCTATTGTTGTTGTCAATGCTTTACATATTATTTCACATAAAACTGATTTGGTGTTAAAGCTTTTCTTCAGTAAAATGTAAATATTAAGACGAGACATACTGAATCTGAAATGTACTGCACTGCGATTATCTAAGTGTTTTCCATCAAAATTTCTGCCCATTCTCACAAACAAAAACACAACTTGATAGCCTTTGTTCAACACATTCAGTTTCCAGTTCTCTGGTACTAACCTTTTGTTTGAGATGGATGCTGTCTACACCCACAAACTATTGTGCACAGTTTTTTCTCTCTTTTGAATCTTAAGCTTACTTAGAAAAAAGAAGAAGAAGAAGAAGAAGAAAAAAAAAACTTTTTTTAAAATTCCACATAATGTCTTTTGGAGCTGTCAAGCGCTGGTTTTTGAGAAGTAAAGCTTGCAGAATGTTGAGCAGTCTGTCTCTTAGTTTGTTATTGATTCAAGCTGAAGTCTTCACTGATTCGCCACGAGCCAGGTAGGGAGCCTGCTGAGGTGTCACGGCAGGGAGATGGCAGTCCCACGTTGCTCTTCATCACAAAGCACAGGCAACAAACACCGCATGGATCTCTGTCTCTCAAAATTGAGGAGAAAATCAATTAAAAAGTAGAAAATCACATCTGTCAAGCACCACGGCAGACACGGCTCCTGCTCTGCCTACGTTTGTAGACCTCCCATAGGCCTTGTAGAGAGGAACACAGTTTACTCGGATAATCTTTCAGACGCCGGGTGACTCTCCCCCTCTTCTCCTTTATTTAATCCATCTTAATAAAGACTTTATTGCTCGGAGAAAAGCTGTATTGATTATCGTGTCGCCAACTAGGTTTTCTTGGTTTTCTTTATCATTTGAACATTACTGTTGGGAATATGCTTCACAAGGTAGAGGTCATAAAGTTGGTGTGGCAGATTTTATAAGACCTCTCCACAAAGCAAAGAATGCTCATCCCTCAATAAAGGTAGTGGTTCAGCTTGGCTTAAATTATTTTGTTTAGTTTGGGTTAGTGACCATAAATTATCCTCGATATGTGAAATAATGCTCACTTTCAGTTCATTATATTACAAATATCAAAGCTTTTGAACACACTGCACTCCAGCAGCCCCTGCCGACTTAACAGCACACAGTTCTGTAAACTGTACGGTTATTTATATGCCTAATACCCCCATTTTAAACTGTATTAACTTGCCGTGGGTTAGCGGGTGCTGTAAAACTGTGAACTTGCATCGCTGGAAGCTAGCTGACAGCAGCAGAGATCAAAGTATGGAAGTGAAAGCCCTACAGATACTGTCATCCTCCACAAATGTTTAGTGAAGCGTAACCTGTATCTCATATTACGTTTACACTCCATTTTTCCTTCGCATCCACTTTCAAGCCTTAAGGTTTAAACCTTGGCAAATATTTACCATCTTCAATTATTTTTTTACATCTTTTTTTGTGTGTGTTACAGGACAGTTTCAAGTTAACATGAGGTGAAACCTCCAGAAAACAGTGTTGTGAAGCTCTCTCAGGGTTCTTATGTTTCCCTTTCCATTCACATCTATGATTATTAATAATATCCTCTCTGTTTCAGAAGACGAAAAGGGCCCATAAGCTATTCTCTTTTTCATGCTGATACTTTAAATTGAAGCATTGCACAGTTTTTTTGACTGGCAGGGATGGATTTAGTATTCACTTAAACTGCGCTCCTGCATCTGTTATTGGACTCTCACTGTCTCTGACAGCCATTAATTGATTCTGATTTGTCAGACTTAGCTCACAGTTGAATGACAGTTGAAACACATATTTTAATGATGGCATCTAGGATTTAAGAAAAAAAAAAAAAAAAACAGTTCTTGGCTGCCTAACGAAGATTTGCACAAAAATATACACTACTGGAACTCTGAAAAGCCTTTGAACGATAACAGCGGAGAATAATATATGTAGATTTAAAATGACATGTTGGGGCCACTGAAATGCACAGACCCTGATCTCACTTCTAAAATACCAGGACAAATAGTTACAGTTACACTGCAGAAACCAGAAGGCTTCTGATTATGTACTCAGTCAAAATATATTTGGGGACATATTAATATAGTGTACAGTAAGTTACATTATAATAATCAACAACTGTGTTGAAATACCATTACATGTATGTGTTTTACCCTACAAATGTACATAATGCGTTTACCACTGATTTTCACAATCTTCACATCCAAAAACTGTTTTATTTTTTTTAATCTCTGGGAGGAGAGACAGTAGGTTTTCTAACGTTACTACCAGAAGATGTTTTGTTCTGTTTATGTTTTTGTCGTTGTATATTGGCAAGTGTGCTAATACGTAACACCCTCGGCCTCTTCTACCTCCAGTGCTGTAAACGAATGTGTGCTGTTGTAAGCATACTTCCAGAACTCTTCCCCAGACTGCTGTGTGTGTCTGGTGGCCTGTGGTGAGGAGTCTGGCCCAGCATCATCACCCAGTCTCCCACATTGCCTCACATATGGTGCTGCCTTTGTGTCAATTGTGCTCCGTGGGGTTTCTAATAATTAACAAGATGACAGATGAATGAAATGACAAGCTCAAGGTGGTTTTCATTCTCTGTTTTCCTGTCATCGATGTTGTGTGTACAAATGTTTTCATCTGAAGCATTTTGAATGTTCTGGAAATGATTTCACCATTTTTAAAACATCTAATCCACTTTGTTTTTTTTAGTTGTGTTCTTTGGAAATGGCAAATCTAAAGCACTGTCTCAGTTGTGTGTTTATGGAGTTCTGGATGCTAATGTCCATCAAGCATTAGCAGCTCTTAATAGGATAATATGAATGGGAACAAACAATACTAGAAATGGGCTGAAAAACATTAATTAATTAATTAAGACACTGGCAAGGACAACCGCCTCTATTTCTTTTTATGGCAATGAACTGCAACTAACTGTTAAAGGAATGTGACATTACCCGAATTATTTTTATATTTTAGAGAGAAAAAAACATTTTAATAATGAGATTTAGTTAGAAGTTGGTTTGTGCTGTTTATAAGCCGATCCATTAAGAACCAATGATACAATGTCAAGGAGAAGCTGAGAAGCTAATCCAACCTTTAACCCTTTCATATATTAGTTTTATTTACATTGTATTCATCTGTCTATTATAGATAGGCAGACCATTTTTTCATGTCTTGGAATTTCATAAAGACATTTCAATAGGCTTTACACTAGGGGTGCATCGATGCATCGTTTCAACATTGATATTGGCCCGGTTGACAGACATCGGCACATTGGCAAGCAATGTGGAACAAACCAATTTCAGTAGAAGGTATTCATTTGTTGTGCCAAACACATTTAATGCTGGCATCTAGTACACCTTACTACTGATTCAGAAAAGAGTGTTTTTTATTGGGCAGATGAAGACACCTGTTGAACAAACTCTGAATTGTTTCCATAGTCAAACATGAGATAAAATGTTGGCAATGTGGAAGTCTTACATCAAAAATAATCATGAGACAAACATCAGTTTTGAAATCAGCAAAGTTTTTATTTCAAACATCGGTATCAGTCCTGATTTGCCAAATCAGTTCATCTCTACCTTGATGAACTGAATCAAGGTAGAGACTGAATGGTACAAATCGTTTTATTTCAATGTTACATTTTAGTGAGATAATTATACATTCCCTAAGACATATTTCTTGACTGAGAATGAAACCTTTATAAAGTCTGTAAAGGTTTACTAGAAGCTACATGGTTATTCCAGTTAGCAGCTGTGCTGTATTTCTTTCTTAACAGCAGTAAATAAGCCTTCAGGTTTAGTATATTTGCTTTGGTTTTTTGCCCTATCTTCATAAAAGAATCCCTAAGTAGATAAAACGACATCATGAGGAGCGTCTTTGTGAAAGTCCTGAGTGGATTATTAGCGTTATTAGCTTTGTATGGTATACAGTCTATATTTATTGCTTTGAAACTTAAGTGGAGAAACAAGGAAAACCATGTGCGCATTCATCAGTTAACTCCAATATAAACCCTTTCTTACTAATCCAATTACACAGACGTTTTTTATTTTTTATTTGTTTATACGACCAACAATCCTCTCTGCTTCTGCTGATTTGATCAAAAGGCTTCATTATCCTGGCACCATTGCTTGCTGCAGACCCTAATTGGAGCTTCAGCAAAAGCAAGCAAGATTTGATATTATGGCTCCCTCCAAAACATGGAAAGCCAGGCGTGCATTATGACTTACTCTTTTAGACTGCTGAAGTCCCTGAGGGAAGGACAAATATGTCATCATTACTGGGCAGTAGACTCTGGACAAGATCCCTGTTGTAGGTCTCTATGTTGGTCAGAAGGCCCATGGCCCAGCAGCAGTGTCTCCTCTCTGTGTTCGTCATCTAGTTTCCCATCTGTGCACGTGACTCTGCGCCAGTCTGCTTCTGCCGAATACATTTGGAGAGCTAATGAGGAAGGAAGCTTTGTGAAGAAAGTGGAAAAGGGCACCTCTTCCTCTTCTTCTCCTCAGAGAAAAAGAGGGAAAAGTCGCGCTGGTCAATTTTATTAACTTGGCTGACCTTCACACAAACAATTAACATTTACATGAAACACAGCCCCTCCCATGTTCCTCCTCATCTCCATCTTAATCTCCAGCCCCACCAACAGCTGCATCTTCTCCATTTTTTGCTGTGAGATTTAACAGGGAAAAAAAATAGCGAATTAATTGCAAAAACCCATTGCATGTATTCTAGACAGTTGCAAGGTGATGTGGATTATGCAGCAGAAGGTCAGTTATCTGTAAGCCCCTGACACATTGTGTAATTGGCTAAGGGCCACCACTGTCACAGTAAAAAGCCAACAGCGAGAAGTGATTATGTGACCTTATCTACTTATTCTTCCACTAGACAAATGGTAAACCTATATGAATTCTAACCGTAATCTCGCCTAATGAAAACAAACCTTTGGGAAGACAATGTTCTCTCTGTCACTGTTAGTTTTCATCTCATCTGCATAGATGTATTACATGCCTTTATATGTGATTACTCGTTCTTCCATGGCAAATACATTTTAGGCTTATACTGTGTTACAGATATCGGTGATGTCACCCATTGATTTTTCTGAACAGGCTTTTTGATGAACAATGGTGGCTGGCATGTTTGAAATGCTAATTCCACCTCATTTTGAATCAATCTAGAAACAGGAAAAGGGGTGGCCTTAAGCCTCCTCACAAACCGCTACAATGTGTCCACCTGTTGGTCAGTTCAGCATCAACCCCAGTTATGGACATCAATGAATTACTCTTATGCTCAAACAAATCAAAACAGATCTACGGTTATAAATACTCAGTGTGTACCAATTAAGAAATCTGCTATTGGTACCAAATTTCATTTTTGGACCAGGTAATAAAACATATTAATTTCTGCTGAAATAATTGGCATTATAACATACAATTAATAGACTTTTGCAGCTAGTCTCAAGTGCACATTTTAGGAACTGCAGCTTTTTGCACTTCCACATTGGCTCCATTTTTGTAAACAACAGAGGTTGCCGTTTGGGTTCAATACACTAAGTAGCACTTCTTGTAGGCCTTCTTTTCTCCCCTGCCTGTGTTAACTGCCCTGTCATCCTTGTCTGCGAGGTGATTTTTATCCTGACATCGACAGAAATGAGACTTTTTAACACTTTGTTTTGTTGTGTGTGTGTGTGTGTGTGTGTGTTTGTCTTGTACGTGCGTCTTTGTTTGTGTGTGCTCTCCCATTTGCAGAACCTGATAAAGAACCTGCCAGAGCAGAAAGAGCTGAGTGCGCTGGCGGAACTAAAGGGTGAATATGAGGAGCTAGTGGAGTCGGAGCAGTTTGGCATTGTGGTGAGTATAATTTCCTGGTGACTACTGAATCGCCACGAGAGAACACACAGTATGCACAACCATACTCCCAGTCGGCTGCAGTAAAACACAAGCAAGCATGCACAGTTGAGAAATTCAATTTTTTATTCATTACTCACTCTTTGTGTCCCAGTATAACTCGCACAGGCACACACACACACACACACACACACACACACACACACACACACACACACACACACACACACACACACACTTCTGTGAGTGTTTCTCTTGCATGGTTTTATCCATGTTTTTGGAGGGGGGCTGCTTGATTGGGACGGTAGGTAAGCGAGAGACTAGGAAATGTAAAAATCTATAATTTAAATGGATACTCCCCCAAGAATCACACTTATATTTTATTAAAAGATCTAACAGTATTAAAAGCATATTAAATGGAAGAAAGTCAATATTTTTTAGCCCAACTTCCAAATGACAGAAGCAATGATTTCTAAAAGCACTTTTGGCTCTTGCAAAGAACAGTTCAGACATTTTTGATTAAGAGTCAGCATCAAGAATTCAGTGAATGCCATTTTTTTGACATCAACTGTCAATGATGTCTCATGATAAAATCATACCCTACGGCTATGAATCCTGTCTGTAATAAAGGTCTTTGAAAAGTTCTACCATATTTTCAGCAATAGAATGAATAATGATGTGGGTAATATGGTGCAAACTTAGAGTATGGCTTTCAGAAATTCCCATTTTTTCAGACCTGACAAAATTAAGAATTAAGACACTGGTTTTCTTTTTAGTATATAATACTGAGTTTGCTGAAACTGTCAATTTTTCCCAGTCGGCAAAGAAACTAGAGGAGAAACCTAAATTTAAGTTAAATGGAGAATTTAAAGGTTTAAAAAAAATGCATGGCTCATGTTTGAGTTACATTGCATACCTGTCTTTAGAGATATTATGTACATTTCATTTTGTAGTAGATCCCATGGTTACTCAATAATCTAAACCTCTATTTAGAATTTTTGACTTTGACCTCTCTATCAACCTTGTTGCAAACTTTTTTTTACTTTTTGTATAATCTGAAATAAACTTGTTTCTAATTCTGTCATAAAAAAAAAAAAACTTTGGCTACCAGAAATGGTTGTGTAATACATTTTAAATCATCATACATGTACACGGTTAACTTTACATGTATGCCCTCAAACTACTTTTTCTGTTTTGGAAAAAAAAAAAAAAACCTTCTTGTGTTAAGATGAGTAGATACTCAAATACTGTACATGAGTTACATTACCTTAGTGACTTGGTATGTAGTACATACTCAAAAACCCAGTCCTCTAGTCCTTACTTAACCTATCTAGAACCTTGTTTCCACCCTTTACAGACTATTTCTCTTATTTTTTTATGTGACATGACTTCCATATTTGGTCCTGTCATGGGAACCAAAAGAGGTAACTTAAAACATTGTAAAAAAAAAAAAAGCTGTCAGCACACTTGACCTGTACATCATATTTTGGGTGAGGACGATCTGACCTTCTCACACCCACCTTTGCCCTTTCGTCATTTCCAGCTGGTATGACGGCTGACTGGAAAGGCACAGTTAAACTGTAAATCTATTGAACAGGGAAGAGCAGCAGATCATCAAGCCGCTCTGACCTTTCCACTTAGTTACTGCTGTAATTACTTTTTAATTAACTGCACTTGCCATCCATTTACCAAGTGAATACCCAGGCACTTTATTCAACTGTAAAAGGAACTGTTATCTTTTAAACTTAACTTCAACACCAGATCACAGAGTTACATTACGCAGTTTTACAAAAAAATAAATGTTCAATTAGACCCAAGGGTCGCAGTTGTGCTGCGTCTCCCCAGCTAGTCTCTTTATTCGTTGGAGGCTTTCCTTTGCCTGTGTCTTTTAGGAGATGTAATGAAGCAGGGGGTGGCAGTCTCCCTTGTGATCTCACCAATTTTGTGATCATATGCCTCCCTGCTGATGAAGTAGCTCCTCAATGCAGAGCTATTTAGTTCCCCCGGGAAATAAGCCATGTTCAAGCTTTTCTCTGCCAGAGCTGTCACCAACGTGCTGGCATTCATTGTGATTTCTCCTTATTGTATACAAATCAATTCAAGTGAGGGAGATGGCAGGAGTGTTTGCGCCAGTGTGTGCGAGTGCGTGTGTCTATGCATATGTGCGTGTGCAAGGACTTGGAAGTGGGCGGGATTCTTGGAGTGAGGGAAGTGGAGAGTTGTTTGACAGACAACGTGCCCATACACATGAATACATTTGAGCAGTAATGAAACATTATGGGCTGGAACTGAAGAATGCCTCCGAGCACCGGATTATGCAGCAATCTGTGGAATTTGTCTGTGGTTGCTGTTTTGCCACATATCTTACAGCCAAAACCTTATTTGTTTTAACTCCCTTCCACTTTCATTGCTCTCATTTTTGACTGCCTTCAGTAATTCCACTCCCAAGCCCACAAGTATTGATTGAGGCTGTTTTATTATTTATGACAAATCTGTGTAATGGGGGATTCCTTTGTACATATGAAAGTCAGGAGGGAGGCTGGAAAGAGGTTAGCCCCATTTGCTAAAGAGGCTAGTTCATCTTCAGTTTATTTAAAGTAGCTGTAATTACACTGCAGGTTCAACGTAACAGTGGATGGCAATGCTGTTCAACTGTATAGAATGTATTTGCTGTATTTGCTAAAGCGAACATACTGGATTGATTACAATTTTTAAAGGCTGAATTCATGGCGTTGGAACCATAATAATACATTTACATGGTTTTTAAACAGTACCTTAATGCAAATAAGTGAGCCACATCTCATTTGTAATCAAGAGTAGATTTTTCCTTCATGCATACATCATTATTTCTAATGCAAATACTAGACTGATTGGTCGTCCTCTAAGCATCAAGGAACATTTCAATTGTAAGAGTGAAGTTTGAACATTCATTTTTGCATGGGGGCATTGCGGGCCTCTTCAAAATAACGTGTGTGTTTGTCTAAGTACCAAAAAACAAACAAGAAAATTAAATCATTTGTTTTTGTTCCAAGTTATTGTAAATTAGCCAGAAACTGTTTGCTTGTGTATTGTACAAGTGACTGAAGGTAACCATGTTGGCCCTACACCAAGAGAAAGCTGGGGAACACAAAATTATTATTTTAAAAATCAATTTAAGTGGAGGGCAGGATGGGGAATTCTATTTACCCTGATCATAGTCATCGTGTTGAACTGCAGCTAGGAACTTTTTATTGGATGGTTACAGCCATGGTTACTAACCACTTACGTTTCTGCTTTTCCAAATATTTTCCTTCAGATGAGTTCAGTGAAACTCCTGCGACCACGTCTCAACGGTATTCTGTTCAAGTTGACCTTTGAGGAGCAGGTGAACAACATCCGGCCCGACATCATGAACGTGACGTTCGCCTGCGAGGAGGTTAAGAAGAGCGAAAGCTTCAGCAAACTCCTGGAGCTGGTGCTGCTGGTTGGCAATTACATGAATGCCGGCTCGAGGAACGCCCAGACGTTTGGTTTCAACATCAGCTTCCTCTGCAAGGTAACACACTGGTCTAGCACTCAAGACAATGTAGCCATGTTTCAGTTGATGTAACAGTTCCATAAAATTGTATTCTTCAGGTACTAGTTTGATATAGGATAGTAGAAAACTCATTCTATAAATCTATGAAACTTCTTCTTCATATGTAGTCATAAAATTAAAATTGACAGCGGCAGCGTTAAAACATACATAGCAAGTAACACATTTTAGTTATCCAAGTTTTAGCTATTGAAGAATGGAAAGTGGAAGAAAGACAACATAGATTATTCTTTCTGACCAAATTTAGTTAGAGAACTTGTTTCAACATCTCAGTGTGAAGCCTCTTCTGTTTATGTATGATAGATGTATTAAACATGCAATCAAATGTGGTATCTTCAAAGTCTGTAGTATATGAATCTGAAAAGGATACATAACTCTCAATCACACCTGTCACACCTCCATCAGATGTTGTTCTTAGATGATAAAAATAAATGTATCATACTCAGCTGTTTGTTAAATTATTGGTCTAACAGATTGATACAGATGTTATAGCAAGTCTTTAATTCAAACCTCTCACAATAATGCCTCAAAAGGTCTTCACAGAAACTGGGAATTTGAAGATCTTCACTTCAATGTCAACAGTCAAACAACAAATAGCATAATTATGACAGGGCAGCTGGAGCCAGATAAAGGCAGCATTTGTGTCCCCTGCCAGATAAAATCACAGCATGCAGAGGTGTGAGAGAGAGGACCGGCTGCCTGCACACACAGCTATAAGCACAAGCGAGCTCTTGAAGCAGACCTGACCGGCTAAACACACACCCACATACACACACACCAGGAAGAGTAGCTGTGGCCATGTGCCATGGCTAATGGGGATCCTAATAAACAATAACATTAATCAGACAGGCAGTAAAAAAAATAGGTTTTCATATTCTAGGTCCTGAGAGGAAGATTCCTTAGGCTAAGGTATGAGAATAGACAGTCAGGAAACCAAGCAATGGAATGTTCATATCAAAATGAAAAAATGCCTTTAAGGTTGGATTCAACAATATCCTTAAACCACAAATGTAGGTTTCAAATGTAGAAACTTGTGGTGGGACAGAAACACCATCTGCCCCGCCATCACCACTTTGTACTTAAATCATTGTTTCAGTCCCTAAATGTTATGCTGTAGAGATGATACTCAACTTCCAGGAGAATTCTCTGTGAAACATTGCCCCATTCACCACACTGAAATATCAGCCAGGTTGCAGGTTGCCCTAAATATTCAACTTTCTTTCATGCCAACTGCCTACAGGATAGCGATCCAACAAAACATGTAGATATAACACCGGGTTGTCTGTCCCTTTAAAAATAGCTTTGGCACAGTGTTGAGTAACATAGGTAGCTGTATTCAGTGTCTCTATTTAATAGCTTATAGAACTGAAGTGGATGTTTATTTCACAGCCTACTCTAGAGTGCTCTATAGTGAAGCCCTAAACGGACAAGCATCATTGCATTTTATTTAACTCAGTTTTCCTGTGATAAGGAGTACATTTTGATTGTTTTCTTGAGATCTTAACTTATTTGTCTCATCATCTTGGGATAACATTGCCTGTTTTACCATGGTATTTGATTAATTCGCTGCCCTTTTCTCAGGATCTCGACAAATCAGCTGGACGACAAACGTTGTTATCTAGTCTGGATCTCGAAAAAAATAACCAAAATGTACTCGTTATCGCAGGAAATCAAAAATGTATGGATGTATATCCGCTTATGGACTCCGTAGCTTTGAGCTCTTGTTGGGTAATAAACACTTTGGATCCATCTTTTAGGCTGCCTGTGTGGCGTTTGGTATCAATACTCTCTTGTACTCTCTCTGTTCTGCATCGGTGCTACAAAAGTAAAGAGTAGAAATGACATTGGTCCATCATGAAGAATCGCGTCAAATCGACCTGTGATGTCACGTGCAAACTCTCTACATTGATTATTTCCATATGTGAGACCTACATGTGAATGTCAAAAGCCAGTAAACATGCAAGTGTGAAAAGGGCTTTGGTGTAGAATCCAGCATGTCTTTGGGATCCTTTCAAGCAGACTGAATCATTGTGGAGTGTCAGTGTAGAGCCTGGTAATGCCTCAGGGGGCTGATTGGGCCATTATAGATGGACATGAAAAAAAAAGTCTGCTTTCTCACTTTAGTCAATCAAGTAAATGGCCCCCTGGGTGGCAGGTCTAAGGTACCTAATGGGCTCATAAGGGAGGAGGGGGTTGATGATGGGAGCGAGCGGAAAGCAGAAGGGCATTGGAGCTGACCTACCTTTGCCTTCCACCATCAGCCCCACACCAAAGTTGAGGGGCTGACATGTTGACATGCCAGGGACACACAAATCTCCTGAGAGGTATCCTCGTCGCATTCATTCAACAGGGCTGATCATAAGTACTAGCTTTGTAAAGAATGCAAATTTGATTGTCAAAAACATGGGGTAAACTTTAAATGACAAGTGTACTTGTTTTGTAAAGAAAAAGAAAATCACAACATAATAATGTAGAGCGGGGGGTCTGCCTCCATAGTGTAAAACACATTGTGTAAATGGATAAAAACCATCTGCTGTATGTCTAAAAAAAACAAAGAAATATTGTTCCTCCTGGGCTTTATCCCCCGTCTTACTTTGTGAAAAACACTTCCACAGACTCTGCTTAATTATTAAAGACCACATGGCGATAATTTGTGTTCAATTAAGGTTGAAGTATACAAGCGTACTCTTAAGTACTCAACTTGGTATCCAGGCAGCATCTACAAGACATCAGTGTGACCTTGTGTCCTGCTTTTCTCTGCAGCTATAATTACTGCAACAGATATAAGTTATTGAACAATTAGATTCATAGAGTCACTATTTCCCTCTTATTCATAGAACTCTTCCTCAACTGTGGCCTTGCATGCTCTTTTAAATTGTATACTATTTGTACTTTTCTTTCCTATTAAGTAAGAACTCAACTTTATAAGGACGGCTACAGCATCATGTGTGTGTCCTGTGCTGCAGCTCCATCTGAAAATGTTCAAATGATTAATTAAAGGACTGACAAGGACTCTCCTGTTTTAGATTGCCATCAGCACTCTTTCTGTTCTAAGTTAATGATTTGGTTGTTTATTTTTCTTAATCTAGATATTTAAGTTGAAGTTGGTATGCCTGTAATGTATATGTGGCTAATGTAAATTCTAAATGAAATGGAGATGTTGGTTTAACTAGTGTGGGATTTGAAATATATAGCACCTCAAGGCAATTCATGTTTCGAAAGGCTGAATGATATTGCTATTCGGAAATTGTTTTCAGAAAAGCAGTTATGAAGCAGTGATTTTACATCTACTTCAAATGTAATGATTTGTTTGGAAGAGTAGCATTTGTACGCATTTTGTTTAGGTACTGGTGTTAAATGAAAGACATAAGGTAAATCTTGAGGTTGTTTTCCATGGAGAGAATTCCAAAAGACTAGAAGCTCAGACAGTAAAATCCTTTTTCCCTTTTTTTGTCTTTTGGCACAAACTTTGAAATTGCCTGGACAAGGTGTGGACTATGATTAAAAAATGGCCTCAGGCTTGGACCAGCTCCCTATACAGCCTTTGCAAAGATACCTCACGGCCCCTCTTGCAGTTCTCACGATACCTTAAAGCTGCTCAGGCTGAAATACCTGATGTAAAATATTGTGAAAGTAACATCAGCACCTCCGGCTTCATTCAGTATTCCCATTCCCCTTAGCAGAATGTCTTACCTTTGCCCAAAAAGAAAAATATCTCAACCTTTTCTCTCACAAAATACAGTATCTGTCATATCAACGAGTCTTGTATTTTACCAACAAGTTACATAAATATGCAATGGCAATCTGAAGTATATCTGCAACATAAACATATTTAATTTACCAAATTATAGCTACAAATGGTTTATTTTCATTTCATTCAATTCAACTTTATTTTTATATCACATTTCATACAAATTTAAACTTTTTATATAGGACAAACAAACTCGGTAAAAAAATGAACAAATAGATTCAAAAGCACATTTTAAATCCAAAACACATTCATAAATGAAATGGATCCTGCACCACCATCACATACAACACACACACGTCTCTGTTCCTATTAGAGCGCACAAACAGGACTATACACCGACCGTACATATGTACACACACACACACACACACACACACACACACACACACACACACACACACACACACAGGTAAACAAGCAGCCAAAGGCGCCAGAGAGAAGCATTGTTTTAAGGCCACTCTTAAAATAACTTAAATTTGATAAAAAGAAATTGGAGCTTAAAATTTGTATCAGTGCCACAACATTCTAAAGGAGTGTTTTTGGACATAAACAACAATCAGTTGAATGCAATGGTCTGTTGTTTTGGTTGCGTTCAAACTCATATTCTAATATCTGAACTCTTAATGATCAGCAAATAAATCACATAAAACATTTATCTAAACTGATGAAAATCCATTGAAGTTAATTTTATTTTTTTCTATTTTAAACTGTAAACAATTTCCTTTATTTTTGCAACATATTCAAAAGTTTTGTTGAAATATTCAAAACACTGTTAAGACACTGTACTGGACAAAAACAACAACATTAGGTCCTTCTGCGTCAGGGACAAATTAAGATAATCATTTATTAACACACCGTGAAGGGTAAACAAAAAAAAAAGAGCAGAACATTTAAAAGGTTGCGGTTTAGAAAAGTCCCTCTGAACAAATCACAATAAAAAAAGAATAAAACTTGTGTATGGTACTGATTGAATTTTAAAAAAAAGTAGTATCCCCTTTTTATTTTACTTTTAACATTAAACAAAATTAACAAAAATAATGTCTTGACAGATATTAAACATATGATATGAAAAACAAACAAACAAACACAAGTGTCACAGATACTTTGAGTCTGTTGGTTGCATGAGGATTGAAGTTTTCTAAACAGAATTTACTCTATATGATGCTTATGCCCCTGTTTTGTTATATATGTTATATTTTATACATTTTAGATAAAATTTGAACATTAAAATTCAAAATGTAGAAATAGTTTTATTATTCACTGCGTATAGGGTTGGATATAGACGTAAGAGTGGTTTGTTTTAGAGTTAATAAACATCAACGCTCTGTGGACTTGGTTCAGTCTTATAATGTCGGTGATATTCACCTCTGAATACTAATATAATTCCAGTTTTCATCAGATACATCAAATGGCTGCCTTATTACATGGAACCACACAGTTTTATTTTAACCCACTTTAACTGAGTGCACTCAATGAAACACCTAAGCGTGCCCGTAGTCCTGCCCTTTATGAGCACTACATCTGTTCAGGTGAAAGATATCACTCTGACTCATTAGCACATGATATCAGTGAGGCCAAGGACTATATAGTACAATCTAGAGATACATAATGTATTATCCAACAACATTATTCAGAGTTATTATTCCAGTAAGTCGACTGTCTGATACCTTTCACAACTCCCTGATTGTATTTTTTTTTACCTCTCCCAGTTTACCCTCTCTTTATTACACATTACTAATATTAGTTAGCAGATGAAATCAGCATACCAGAGATGCACCTTCTTGTGCGGTAATGACAGTTCAGGGGACAACAATAAACAAATTTAAATTTAAAATCCATGAAATTAAATTGTGATTACCCAACGTGAGCAAATGATTGATCCTCATCTAACAAAATATGTGTGTGTGTGTGTTTGTGTTGATGCACAAGGGTATGATTTTGACTGCCGGTAATTGTTTCAATTCACTATTGTCTGAATGTGTGTGAGTGTCAGAGCTTGTACACACGTGTGTTTGCGTGTGCACATGTGTGGGCATGTCCAACTGCAGGCTGTTTACAGCGCGGATATGATCAGTATGAGTACACAGAGGTGGGTTGTGATAATTAGTTTTCCCAGCATGCCATTCGAACAGCATGGCAATCACGGTGGGGACTGAATATGGAACAAGTTCCTTATGCACTGATGTGGAGACTCTGGCATTTGTGTATAAGCACAGGCAAAAACACACACACTCACACACACACACACACACACACACACACACACACACACTATATCTTTAGTAAACACAGTGAAGTACTTTGGTTCAAACTTTCTTTCATCACTGTTTATTCTCTGGAGTTTTGCATTATTGTATGTGCACTTTATTGGCTAATATACACATAGTTGTATTTTTGTTTTAAGACATCAGTAATTGGATGCAAAAGTGTGCTGAATCAGATTTCATTTAGTTTCCCCCTAATGTCCTGTGGCCGCGGCCAGTCTAGCATTTAAAAATGGAGAACAACCATGCACTTAACTGCCACCTGAAAAATGCATGTTCGTCATTACCTTGTACCACACTTTCTACGGTTGGTGTGTTTGCTTGTGTTTTGAAATCCTGTGTGGAGATAAAGACTGAAACATGGGTAGACAGAGCGAGGGAGAAAGGTACAACAATAAAGGGCAAATAACTGGGGGAAAAAAAAAAAACTGGGTTATTGAATTTATTTCTATTCTTCTTTTCAGCTTCGAGACACCAAATCCATCGGTCAGAACACAACACTTCTTCATTTCCTGGCCGATAAGTGTGAAGAGAATTATGAAGCCATTCTCAGGTTTCCAGACGAACTGGATCACGTGGAAAGTGCCAGCAGAGGTATGTCTCTATTTCTTATCACATCCCCACACCTCCAAAAAATAAAATACATCTTTTATGGCTTTTATTTTTTTAACCAACAATATGTTTACTTGATTTCCACCCATTTGTTTTAGTTCACACATTCACACCCTTTACTTTCCCCTCCGTCCCCTGACGACAGCCAGCACTCTGTCTTTGAGACAGGAATAGAGCTGTTTGCCTGACCACACTGTCATTCAGCCTGTCAATAAACTAATTCCGCTCTAATTCTATTCTCAAGCATTTGGTGGAGTCCCTGTAGGCTTATTTACTTTGTTAGTCTCGTAATTGGTTATTTAATCTAATTCAACTAATTATACACTTGACTGAGGCTGCCAGCCATTGTGTAAGTGGACTGAACAGACTTCATGTGCTGTATATATTTAGATGTCTATTTTTCACCAAAATTTGAATTATATCAACTTTGTCATTTGGTGGAAATGAAGGAGATGGCAGTTAATTGGCTGAGACCAGTAAATAAATGTCTCTTGCAGAAAACCCTGGGGAACTATTTAAGGAGTGGGGATGCAAAAAAAAAATAAGAAAAACACACACTTGAATCTGGGCACCCATTGCTTCTCGTTTCATTGATCACCACATCTAATTAAACAGGGTTTTCAATGGCGTACTGTAACAGTTAAGGAGACTTCATGATTACATTGGAAGACATTAAAAGCACAAACACGCCTACAGGTCTTCAGAGTAAAATTAGACGTGGCATTTTTGTGTTTTTTTCTTTTTTTGGTGGTTTTTTTTTTACAAAACAATTCACACTCTTGCAAATCTTCTCCTCTCTTTCTGTTTGTAGATTTTTTCTTTTTTTCTTTTAATCCACCCTCATATTTTATTCTATATCTTCTTTTACCGAGTCTTTAGCACGTTAACGCCAAGTAAATGAGAAAGGTTGAAACCTTTGCTGACTTGCCTGTAAAAGTCAATTTTATTGGATTTACTTTGAGGCAAAGAGGAACACGGTGATCAGAGGCCGTGTGCTGGCCAGCTCCATGTCTTTTGAAAGCTTCTATTGCCTGTTGAACAGCAGAGCACCGCTGAATAATGTGTCTCCAAATCCTTTACAAGCTCCGGCTCTCCTTTCAGGGAAACTGAAGAAAATTAAATAAAGCCGCTCTTTTCAACTTAATACACACTAACATGAAGCTAAAAACAACTTGCATGATAGCCTTCATTTAGGACTAGGAAAAAAAACTTCTCAAACCTTATCCTTTTAAACTTCTACTTTGCTTTCAATTTCAGTTTTGATTGAAAAGATTCCCCTTTAACTCTCTTCTTAGTAACATACTTCATGTTTATTTGGAAACATATAAACACATCTTTATGGGTTTCATATGAAAAGATACACCACAGCCAATGTTTACACTCTGACTGTACACGATAAATTATTTATCCACACCACTACCATTTGATCCGAACCAAACATCTCACACACAGGACGTAGAACTGTTGAACCATCCTGTTATTCTCTCTTGAGGAAGAAGTCTCGTGTGCACAAACCTGTGTTCAGCCTGTCACAAAAAGCATGTGATTTCTGATTGTTGATTGTCTGAGGCATGGGGGAGTGTGGCGGAGGTGGGAGGGGTTAGTTCAAAGGGACACTGACAGCAATGTAGGGGGATTCAAATGTAATCAAAGGGTCATCTACAATGCTTGGGGGTAGTGCAATTAATGCACATCATTGATAAGTGCAATCAGGGATAATTTCTGTGGGAAAGCATAATTTCCCCTGCCTTGATTTGCTGCTTCAGACTTTCTCTCCTCCAGTGTAAAAGCTCTGTTAGTAATTGGTTAGCCACCTTTCTGTCTTCTGGACACAGTCTTGTTTCATTACCTTCACCACCAGATGAAATGGTGCATATTCTTATACAGCCACCCTAAAACATTCAACTTTTTGTGAGTTTTTACACCAAGCCTGTGAATTTCAAAATGAAGGATGATATTTTACCACTGTTACAGCATGTAAAAGTAGGAATTTATGAGAAGTGCTGCAATGACATTTAGGCCACTTTGCCTCTGTATTTATGCAGGTACTGTGTCTATTAACAGTTTAAGATGTGTGTGCTCATATTACATGTATCACTGAAAATGAGACTGCAGTGTTACACAGTAATAGCTCAATCTCGACTGAAATAGTGCAGCTTGTACTTCTTTTGATTTTAGCCATGATGTCTTTCACATCCTATTTATGCAGAAAGAAATGCTGAAAGCCATTCAAATGAAGAGCCATTGTGTCATTCCCACTTCATCGCATTAGCTCTGACTTCACTCCTACTCATTCTCTCATATTCAAGGTAGAAGTACACCTATAACTACTGCTTCAAAATTGGTGACTTTTTGTTATCATTACTTTTCTATATTATAACAAAAATTGTAAACTCTTCAAGGTAATGGTTCCCTAAAAAACAACTGAATATTAGTTGCATTACATCATAAATCAGTATGCAGCTCATAGCCTGGGAGCAGAGGAGAGCTGGTCTCCTAACGGAAGCAAGAGGTTAACCCTAACTAAGACAAGTCCAGCACACGGACATTCTCCCTTAGGAGACTCTCTCTCAGGATTAAGCCATTATCAAAGCCTGCCAGTATCAAGGTCAATTTTGATTAGCATTCAGATGATTATGTAAGGTGGCAGGGGGAGCATGCTGCACATGGTCCAGATATTACCTGGACAGAGGGAAGGACTGTGCTTTATCAATACACAGCAGACACAAGGCTTCACTAGGTTCAGAAATAACTTTGAATATGTAAGCAGTAAAGAAACTATACTGTGGTATTGATTTAACTCATAGAACCCAGAAATGGGATAACATCCGTTCAAGGCCTACAGTGATTTAAAACAATATATATATTATTCAGTGGATAATTGATGTTGTGGCTTTGAGTAGAAGTCCTTCATTTTAACACTTTTACTCAGAATAATGACTGCAAATTGATGTGACACAAACATTATTGCATTGTGGGTGTTTTTTATAATATTATGTCTTACCTGTGTTATTTTCTTCTGATTATTAAGAATCTTTGATATTTTAACACAGGAGCCTTTCTGAACCTCAATTCCATATCATACCAAAGTAGAAAAAGCTTCAAAGCCATGTTAAAACCTTCCTCTTGGCACAAGTAAAGTCACCACATCATGAAATTAGAACACATTTGTGTTTAGTTTATTTGAAGTTTTACTTCACCACGAGGTTGGAAATTTACATTTTTGCCTACCTGCCACTGTGGCTGGTGGATTAAAAAATGTACCAGTCACTTGTTTTTTTTTTTACCTCCCACTTTAATTTACCCGTAATGTAATGATGTATTATATCAAACCAGGGCTCCCAGTTTTCAAGTAACAGGCTATTTTATGAAGGGAGATGTTTCAACTTTTAAAGAAAATACTGACATGCTCTTTGTCTCGCTCACCAAAAAACAAGTTTTAGTTGATTATTTTGAGGCTGGTCAGAGTTTCCATTGCAGCCATGGCCTAAAAGGTTTACTCATTGAGCTGATTTAGCTGAAAATGAACCTCGACTGAGAGGAAAGATAAAACGTGTTGTTTTAAAAGCATGTGTTTTTTCATTCACCCGTCACTGCCAAAAAATACCCCACCATATTTGACGGGTGCTTATTACCAACCCTGCTACACCAAGATCATTTAAATGTGCTTAGCTGGTTTTCTGATGCAGAGCTATAGTAGAACTGTTTGAGATTTTCTACTAAATATGTTTTAACAAAAAAATGAGACATTTAGTAACATGTCCTTGGCTAAAAGTGGTTGTGAATAAATTAATGAACAAATGAATGACTGTAATGTCCTGCTCGATACATTCTTGCCTCAGTTACATCAGCTACTGTGGCTGTTACAATGCCTTCCCACCTTGATACACACACTCAAAGATGTAATATCTGTAGCTTAGACTTAGTTTCATTTCTTAGTAATGTGCCAGTATATCTCGTTATACTTTTTTGTTAACTTTTGTGAAATGGCTAACGTGGGCTTATGACCCCATGGTGCAATGATAACATCTCTATCAAATCCCTCTGTAAGATACAAATGAACATACTTGCATCTAGGTCGGTTGTGTTATTTTCTCATACCAGAATGAATTGCACTCTGCTCAACAGCTTTTATTCTCCAGGAAGAAAAGCAAGCATACAAATGGTTGTATTGTTTTGCCCTTAGGTCAGGGTAGAACATGCATTTATTTCCTTACAAAAGCATTGATTGCTTAAGCTGATCAAATCATCACTACCTGAATAACGGACAAGGACAAGACTGTGACAGTACATTTCACCAGCAGCATTTTCTTGAGACCCCTGTGTCTGTCAGGAATTCAGAATATTTAGAACTTGATAAAGTTCTAAACTCATTTTTCATTATTTTAAGATAACAAACAACACAGTTAGACCATGTCACAAAGCAGTATGACACACTTGAATAAGCTTTAATTTTCTATAATATAGCCCTCGGTTCATGCGTTTTTTGGTAATTCTCTAAAACGCAACCTGGATATTTGTAAGAGCATATTTCCAATTTCATGTATTTCTAATTGAATTGTTTCCTTCCCTCGTGAAACCAATTCTGATCTTATTATTGACTGTGTATCCAAACTTCACCCATAATTCACTGTGAGCTCCACCTCTGTGTGATCTGAGGATTGGTAGCTTCTCCTGCCACCATGTCATCTTGGATTTGTACCAATAAATCACTCTGAGGGATGAAGGATTTGAAGGAGGTCTGGGGATCTCAAAAAGGGTCCAGGCCTCCTGATTGAAATTGCTCCCTTTTTCCCCCCTCTCTCACCACCTTCCTCCCAAAATGACTGGTCACATTCTGCAACACACAATCACCTCTGCCAACTGGAGTATACATTACATCTTTTAATATTTACTGTATTTAGTGGTACAGAAAATAATCAGTCACTACTGCTAGCCTAATCTGAATTGTGTTGCTTTATTTTTTCAAACGGTTATAGCCATAGCTTCTAAAATTTAAATTTTAAAACACAAGAATTCAATATAATGCATAAACTCTACAAGTGAACGTGAACGTGTTGTGTTATTTTTAGATACTCATCAATTCTTCCACTTTTTTAAAAACATGTATTAGAGTACAATGGGCTACCCAAAATTGCCCTTTTTTCTCTCCATAAAAAAGATGTGATGTTTAAATGAAAAAGAATATCCCATCCAACTATGGAACATAGACATGTTTTATTTCCATACATTCCATACTCTAGCAGGACACGATTAATCGAACATATTTTTGCTTTAAATATTTATGGTGTGTTTATAGTAACTACTTTCAAAGACGTACTCATGGATACTGAGACTATAATCGTCTGAAATGTAGTCAAAAGAGCCACTGTTTTTATACCCCTGACCTCATCTTAATGGCAGCGCCAAAGCCTTGAGAGAAGTGTCATTGGCCAATTTGCCTTGTTAAATCCCCCCCAACCCCCAGAGATGAATATGTGGGGCCTGACAATGGGAACTAAGTCTGTGTGGTGATTCCACTCAATCAGTGGCGCACTGACAATCTGTCTTGACAATCCGGGAAAAAGAGGAAATATGACACAAATGTTCTCATAAATCTATTTAGTATAAGGCATAGCCAAGGGCAAAGTACTTTGGAGCCTGTGAGAGAGAAAATGGAGAATGAGGGGAGGGGAAAAAAAAAAGATGAACTCAGAGGATATTAATACCGCTGTGAATATATCTATTATCCACATTCATTTGAAGGCACTGCAGCATAATAAAGCAGTGCCCATTTCCCATTTAAACTCCTAGCAGTACTTTGCTCTGTATTACGTAGACCAAATGCCTTTCTGGATGGGGTATAACACGGAAGAGATCATTTGTCTTTGGGGTTCAATAGAGTTGTAGGGAATCATGAGGTTGAGACGTTATTCTCTCATGCCAGTCCAGAAGTCAGCTGCAGAGGTTCAACAAAGAACGGGCAGAATGTCTGCAAAACGCTGGGATACAACTGCAATGGATACACCCATGTATGTTTTTAAAACAGCAGTGTGTCCGTCTTTGGAAGAAGCTTCAAACATTTATACATTTCAGGGCTGATCTGAACCATTCTTTTTTTTTTTTTTTTTAATTGTTTTAATATCTCAGGAAAATGTGGAAAATCAAGGAGCCGGCTCAAATGTGCAGATCATTTAGATCATGTTACAGTTTAGCTTGCTGCTTGTGTTATAATTAAAAATGTTAATTAAAAATATGTATTTTTGTTAGATTTTCAAAACTTGTTATTTTAAAAATAAATTAACAAATAAATGGAATATGAAATCCCTGGAAGAATGTTTGTTGTAATCGGGGTTACGCAATAATAGTTTGCAAGGGTACAGTGTACACAAGTATCTTGTTTAGTGGACTAGGACTGTATAGATGAACAAAATGTCTGCTTTTCTCTTATTAGATAAAGGATCCTTGTTTTTTTTAACTTGATTGTGCCCATTCTTGGTACAGAGCAACTGATATGGCATTCTCGAATCCTGAAGTGAGCCCTAATGTCACCCATTTCCCCTCCACCTTTGTTTTTTGCCACTGTGCAGTAAAATGACTTTTCATCCAATGTGATATTTGGCAACTTATTGTTCGTTCCTGCACTGGCTTTGCTTTGGGAATCAGCAGCTTTCATCACAGCTGTGATATGAAGCTACTTGAGAGATCGTGAGTGTCACAACGATCACTGCCAATAACTCACTACAACAGATACTTCCAACCTTTGGGGGGTAAAAATAATAACCTATTTCACACTCAGTGAGGTCCCCATTCTTAGATTTGTAGTCAAACTTTTCCAGTCTCCTTCAGAAGTAATCGAATGACAATCTGATTTAGGCACATATTAATATTCACAATGGGAATTCCATTTGCCATTTAATCGTGGAAGTTAATAGGGTGTAGTATAAGACTCTCAAATGTGCAGTATTTCAAGTTTATTGCAATTTATAAAGAGGAAAATTGCATGAGAGCAAACCTGAAGACAGTTTGTAAATTGGGATATTTTAAACAGCATGGAGGATCATCTTTTGTTTTACTCATACATTTGTTATGCTATTGTAAAGCTGGGAAGTGCTCATACTTTCTGAACTTGGTGAGGATTCACCTACCAGCGGTACATTGACCCAGATCTCACATCCAAGACAACAGTAGAGTGGCTTTGTCTCTGTATGCTCCTTTAGAAGCCCAGACAAAGCCTGCATTTAAAGCTCTTTGGGAATCTATGGAGAGATCTGGAGATTGCAGCTCAGTGGTGCATCCCATCCAGTTGGACTGAGATTAAGGGGGTCTGCAAGGAGGGGAGAAAAAGCCAAAATCACAGATGACTTTAAACACAGTCACTAGTTTCAAATGGCTTGCAACACTGAGGAAACGGAGCACCATCCCTATGTTAGAGTCAGAGTAGTCAGTCGGTCTGGATCCTTTAATGTCTTTTCTTAGTGAACATTATAACGTTTTTATTGTCCTCACTCTAACATGATTCTAAACTTACTTTGAATAGAAAAATTACAACAACAGTGGTAAATCAATGGGAGCGGAGCATTTTTTTTTACACTGACAATATGTGTTACTTAAGTTAGTTTATGTTAACTTTATGTTATCAAAGTGGTGAACCAGTGTTGTGTTTCAATGGCTACGCTTCATTTGGCAAAAGGTACTTTTACTTTAAAGGCAAAGCTACTGTACGAAATGACCATCTTTGGAGTCCAGCGGACCAGTTTATACACTGTTTTTAGTGAAAGATTAAAGAGCCTGAGCCTTACTTCATCAAATGTACTTAATTAGTAACTATTCTCTTGAAGCAGTTTGAATCTGACTGCTAGTATGATTGAAAATTTATCAGCCTACTGTGAGGGAACTCAACGCTGGGAACTGAACATTTTCACTGTGGCTAGAAACAGAGACAATTTCCTCGCTGGTTGTTTAAGGTGCATACATCCCGGCACACTAAAAGTGATAGAGCAGGATCAGTGAGGCCAGCAGCTTTAAATGGACAGTCTGTCATGAAGAATATTAGGAACAGGAAACAGACCTGTCTGGCTCCTCCAGCTCCGGCTGAGTGATGAGCCCTACAGAGTTTTCTTTTTTCTGCTTTTCTTTTTTTTTTTTTCTCTTCACTCACTTCATGGTGGATGAGTAGTTCATTGTGAGACCAAAACAACTATTCTGTCTCTCTTTCTTCTTCTTTTTTTCTCTCTCTGTCCATCTCTCTTTCCCTCCACCTCTGATTTCTTACATCACCTCTTTGGCCAGGCAGTATGAGTGTAGACAGAGATAGACACATGCAGGGAGGCCAGCAGCCCTGCTTAGCATCAGGCTCCAGTCCGTGACAGCAGATTTCAATGAGAGCTGACAATGGGACCAGGAATGAGAATAATGCTGTTTGCCAGCCTAGAAATTCAGCCTGTCACAGTGGACCATTTGCCATGCTGGGAGTGTTCCATGAGCTGAGGTGAACAAGGAAGCTCCATTTCAAATGCAACTTGTTTTTTCTGCAGTCACTCATAACTAGAACCCATCCATCACAGTCGATTACAATAACTGTAGTTTTTTTCAGAATGATCTTTCAAACCACACCATGTATAAAATCCTGGTGAGTGATATACCCTGTTGAACTTTGGACCATGAAGAAGGAAGTCCCAAGGAACTTTAAGGAGCTGGAATGTGCAGTAGTACGGTATGTTACGTGGTGCACAAAAGGGGGTGCAGAATGGTTTACTTTGAAAGTCATTGCCAATTACTGGCCTTGTCATCTTTAAAATGCAGATGACCATGGAAGATACTGTATCCACGGGTCTGGAAATGTTCATTGTTAAAGCCGTCTTCTCATTTAAAATCGACGTGCTGTTCTGTGGAAGACTGTGTTAAGGTTAAGCACTAGATCAAGCAAAATTGTGTTTCTCCATGGGGAGAACATTTTTTACCACAGGCACTGGAAGATGTTGGTTTTGCCAATTTCCCCAAAAAATAAATTTTTTTAAGGCCAAATGCACAAAAATGTTCTCAACAGTATTGTTTTACCTCATGCCCAATCCTTTGTTTTAACTATGGATAATCTGGATTATTTATTTTTTTACATTTAAAACACTGCTTAATTAATTAGTATTTAACCTAATACTATCCTGAAAATCTTTGAAATATGTAATAGCCTGAAAAATAAATCAAAGCATTCAGTTAAACCTCTCATACTACTACTAACCGCCTTTGATTGGTAACACTGCTTCAAAATGACAAATGTACCAATTCCGTCAAGGTTTTTGAGCTATGAGGAGGCAATAGCACACCACTGAAATAGTATTATGTATCTATGCTGAGGAGAAACTATGAGTGGATCTCTGCAAACCACCTGCCTAACACAGCAGCATTCAAAGGAGGCATCTGGTACTATGATCAAAAACAAAATTACAGTCATGTCTATTTTTAACCCCCACAAATGTTAATGATGCATTTATAACCAACAGATGTTGTGTGCATTTTAATTAAGCTCATGTAGAATCTCCATAGTATAATATGTTTACTTTCCTCCTATTTGTTAACAGTGTAATGTTGTCGTTCAGAATATCCTTTAACTAAAGCACCCTATAAAGCCAGACCGATACCTACTCCCCATGCAATCTTGACGCTTAACACATTCCGCATGCAGGACACTAATAACATGCTACAAAAAAAAACATCTGCAATCTGCTTTTCAGTGTCTATGATTGGCTAAGCATGTTGTCCTACTCACATTCACTTAGGATGTGATCACAAAGCTTGATTTCCAATATGCATTCATGAAGTCTTGCAAAAATATTGTCAGCTGGATATAATGCTATTGACCCATCATAACAATTGTTGAGCAACACAAATGCTTTATTTTTGAACCGTAGAAGTTGCATTTTATCTAAAAAAAAGAAATAAAAGAAAACATTAGGAGACTTTACAGTTGTTTTTCTGGAGAAACTTGATAGCAAGGCGTCGGTCGATTCTGATAAGTAAGATAATGATTAGGATTGTTGTACAAATGAGCAGGAAATTGAGTTTTCTCTGAGGTGATCTCTGCACCCAACAGATAGCACCCTTTGAAATGTTACAAAACAAGCTCAGGGGTTTTTTAATATTGACTGACTGAAAGAGCGTAATCTACAGTAGAAAATGTCCGACCTTTTCAAGGATTTGTTATTGCTGGTGTGACCGCTCAGTGATAAGTATATTTTAATAAAAGGTAGCTTGCCTTCCTAAACAGGTTTTTTACTATTGTTGAATGTCCATGTTTGCATTAACCCTGGAGTGCTTTTCTTAGTTCTCCTCATGAGACCACGTGTAGTTTTTCTTTTCAAATCTCAATAGAAGCAAATACTGAAAAAAAAAAAAAAAAAAACACATCAATCTAAAAAAAAAAAAAATGTTTTTTTTACATTTGATCATGATCTAATTATAACTGATGAAATGTTTTATTTATTGTAACTTAAGTTAGTCAATCATTATTAAATCATAAACAATAGTCCTTGCAGGAAAGAACACTAAGAAGTATCTTCATTTTTGAGTGTTTTGATAAAAAAACATCTGTTGTTGTTTTTAAGCACATTTGGGTGTGGAATGGTGAAAACTCTGGAGCATTGACTATGTAGGAGTGGAGTAAAATATTCAAATCATTTCTGAGTTTGTGTGATCCTTTTCACTGCCTTGAAAGTGAAGACTTAATGCCCTTGTCTTACCATCATGTAGGTAGAAATGTGCTTTAAGTGTCGCTCAGAGAATTAGGCATGGTGTGTCTGTGTGTTGGTGTTGCTGTGCATATGGGTGTTATCCTCTTAAGGAATTATTCTCTTCAGAGCGAGGCCTCCTGCACAACTGATTTTTAGCACCAGAAGCAAGCATCTTTCCTATGTCTAAATAAAAGGCAAATGTTCAGGTTGTTTGTGCAGGTATGATTGGTGGGATACCCTCACAAACCATTGTCCCTGTTGTGTGTGTGTGTGTGAGTGTGGTCATAAAACTTTATATTCAGCTATTGGCTTCTTTTTTTTTAATAAGCAGTGAGGGAGTTTGGTTATTTTCTTTTGCGGCAATCATAGACAGGGAAAATACACATCAAATCCAGACGTACTATTTACCCACACAGGCAACAGATCATTTACCGACTATGTGGTCATTGCAGTAAAGTACCTCTGTTTTCCCTCCATTCCTTCCTACACTCTCTGCCTCTATTGACCACAGTTTGAAGAAACGTGTCTGTGGCTCAAATGCTGTCATAAGAATCTGTGCAGCGTTCACCAACCCCTGCTCGACAGCGGGGGTTGGGAATTGATTTTGGATACCCGATTGGGTCATTTTTATCATGGGCTGTCATCAATATATAATTTAAAAGCATGGCCTGAAGCAAGCGATGCAGCGTCGCTCATTGAAGTTTTACTAGACCTGTGGGATTAGGCTCCCCCTGTGGCCCCATTCACTAATGCATGCCACTATGTGTGAAGATTCCTCCATCACTTGTGAGTTATGGCCCCCAGAGGAACAACGACATTGCAGTACATAGGTATTCCCTGCATGTATCGGAACATCTATATGGCACTCCTAGGATCCTTGCATGGTGTGCCTTGACCATGCTTATCTGTATCTATCGCCAATACCCTCGTTAAGCCTTTTTTTCTGGACATGAAACAAACATTTATCTTTGTTGACATTCTACAAATCATGCGCTGCTGAATTTTAACATAATTCAAGCCATATTGTTGTGATATTTGTGTGTTTGAAACCGTTGCAACGATGGAAGTGTTTCCAGTAAGAGGTTAGTGAGGCTCAGGAAAAGATTTTCCCTCACATGTTGATCTGTTCTAGTTATATAGTAGAATGTAGAATAAAAGAGGTACATTTGTTTGGTATAAGCCAGCTAAACCAGATGTGCCCAACCTTTTTTGAAGCAAGATCTACTTTTGAAGTTGGCCACAGTCTCTCTAACACACAAACACAGAGTAACTCGTCTAATAGCCATTACTGATAGTTTACCTGGTTATTTGATGTAAACATAAAAAACAGAGCAGTAATAGGCCTAGATGTTTCTACCTTAGTAGGATCCTTGGCACTGGGAGGAGGCAGCTAGTTTCTTATAGGCAGAGCAAAAGAATCTGGTTGCAAGGTGTTGGCAGGCCACAAGGTGGTCATCATTCATTGTGGATCTGTACTTGGACTTGATCATTTTCATGTTAAAGAATGCAGACTCACACAACTAGGTTGATCCAAAAAGAGCTGTCAGGTTGAAGGCTCGTCTTCTGAAGCTGGGATACTTTTGTTCCAGCAGTAGGTTCTAGAACTCTCCCTTCATGCAGGGTGTTGCCCTGGATTTGATTTTAAAGCCTTCTTGCAGTGTCAGAATCTCATTTTCAGCAGCAGAGCGATCCAGGTGGAACAGTGTCACTACTCTGGAAGCAAAGTCATCCACACCAATACTTGCACCAAATGGGAAACACGTATAGCTGGCAACAAGCTCAATGGATCCAAAGTCAGAAAAAAACACTTGACAAATTCTGTCAAGATGCTCTGCCCATGCTCATCATAACGTGACATTGACTTTGACATTGTAGTTAAGCTTGAATGCGAGGAAAGTCCCACGGGCTACCCAGCCTTTTTTTTTTTTTCTTTTCTTCCTGCGATCACCTGGGAATCAGACTGCGATCGACCGATCAATCACTATCGATGGGTTTAGTACCTCTGAGCCTTAACCATCCTCCAGAAACAGCTTCTTTTTAGTGCCACAGGCACCTTTGTGTTTGTTTTCCTCCATGATGTAAATCATGCTGATATCCTCTAATTTTGTCCCCAGGCTTTATGAAATGAGTTTAATTTAGCAACTAGTGCTTTATTTCCAAAATAAATCTAACAGGTCCTGACTATGACCTTTCTATTACATGTTGATGATTTGCATTTTGCACCTTCTTTTTCCCTGCTCTGTGATATGGAGTCACACTGTGTGATCCATATTCAAATATTATTTAAATCAGTTGCACCACATTTGCATGTGGAATTGAGGATTTGAAGCCAGGTCGCCTGCATACTGATCAGAGGGACAACCTTCATCAAACTGAGGGTTTATATTGCGAGCGAATGGGACAGGGTATTAATAATTATCATGAAAGGACTGTTCTATATCACACACTGCAATAACAGTGTTTTTTCCTCTCATCTAATGAATCTGATATGGATCTTAACCCTTTTGCTTTCAGTTAAGGAAATTATTACAATCGCTTGAAATAGAGAGACCAAGCCACAGAGTCACTTTAAGGACAAAACTACCCATGTCATTGAGTTATGTCATCTACTTATCGCGGTTGTTATGCAAAATGATGACATATGCAGAAATGGTATGAATGTAGAATAAATGATGTGCTGAGAACGAGGAATGTTATTAACATTTTAACTCTTGTGAAAGCTGGATTCCCTTCTCAGCTTTAATCAGTGTGTTGAGGGTAGATGCTTGTATGAGTATTAATCATATTACATTGTTGCATCACTGAAAACTAAATTGTTTGCTCACTGTGATGATGATCTGTGTCTATAATACTTCACAACATGTTTTAAAAAAAAAAAAATATTGTAAACATGGCTAAATGTTTAAATCCGGCCTTGAAGAGAGAGAGGGAGAGAGAGTGAGGGATGTAGCATTATACAATTGTCTGCAGCTGTTGGACTTTAAATGGACTCACAGCAAAGTATTCAGTTCACTTAATCTACAAGAACCGGTGTGTTCTTCAAGTCTCTCAATATCATATGACACAATGTAGCGTCTTAATCATTTGTGTAAAATAACTTGCTGCCTCAATATGATTTATTATACTCAGATAACCATTTACAGTTTTGTTTTGTACTTTTAATGAAGTTTATTTTGACTGCCTTTAAGGACATTTTGTGTTTTTTTAGATTTCCCAAACATTGATGATGGTAAATGTAGAACACTGAAGTAATTATTCCTGACAACTTGCTGTGCTGACCAAGAAACCTGAGTGTTTCTGTTCAAAGTGCTGTATTGGCAGGGCCATCTTAGGCCATCCTGTACCAGGGTGCGTTCATGTAAGCAGCCACAGCCTCAGCTTACCCCCCAATGCATTTTTTTTTCCAGCCTTACTCTGGCTGGTAAAAAAAAATATAGCCAAAAATCACATCAGCCAAAAAACTTGACCATTATATTTTCTGCACTTATTCTTCATGATATGATCATTTTTGTAGCTGTGTTACAAAATACAACTCATGGGAATTCATTTTAATTCCATTTATTTAGAAATGTTAAAGACTTAAATGTTCATCTTCTTGTGTTACGGTGATTATAATCGTGTTGAATGAAAATATACATACAAGTTGGTCAGCCAAATGTCAGGTGTCTTAATGTCCTTAGTTTCTTCTGCATTGCTTTGACATGGCATGGCATACCAGCTGAGACCTGCTCCTTACAGAAAGGTCCTTTTTTATTCCACTGACTGAAGCAGGGGAAAGGAGGGACAGAATCGATTGTTGCGGGCCAAATTGAACCTGTGTCGAGCTGCAGGCAGCCACGAGATAAAGCCTCTGACGCTGTCTGCTGTGTTTATCATCAGGTGGCCTTTCTGTGTGTGCTGTGCTGCGATTTTGATGTGTTAAGTCATAATAGGGGAGCCACCATTCTTTGGAGGGGCTGCCAATAAAATCGCAGACAGAGGGGATTATGTTTCATGTCAGCCCATTATTGTTTCCAGCTTCCCCTGTACACTTTTTTTTCACCTAGAGAGGCCTCTGACTCAATTTTGCTGCCTTGTATTTTGTTTTTCCTAGATCCATTTTTTTTGTTCATATTCAAGAGGCAGAGTTTTGAATTTGATGCCTTTTTATATGATGGCATTTGATTTCATTTGGGCTTCAACTCGTCCCCATGAAGTCTTCCTGTCATACATGAACAAACCAAATTTGCAGTTGTGAAGTACAGTGAGAAGGAAGATATAGACTTACCCTTTGCATCATAAGATTATAGCCAGAGCAAGCTTGGTTAAAGTCTTCAAAACAGAACCTGCTTACTGGACCCTGCACACTGAGCAGTACAATGGACTCCTGTGTTGTTGTTTTTACCAAACTGGCGAATACAATGTGGTTTACGTGTAACTGCTACTGTATGTTCTGCAGTATTTCCTGAAGTCATCTGGTAGCAGCAAAGAGCAGCAGCAAAATAATTGTATTGCTGTACTCAGCCAACTATCTTCCTAGACCAACAGATCATTTTTCACAGTGCTCCGTTGAGTGTAAGATTCTGGCAGAAGATGCTCATAGAGTTTGTCTGGTCAGCCCTGAGCGGGATAATGGCCTTCACAGTGCTGTCTCATCCACCTTGGATGCCCCTTGCTTGTGGTGTGGTCTTAAAAATGTATCTTCCAATGAAGCCCTTCTTACCAAGACCTCATATGGTGCATGAGCCCCCATATACTCAGTGGAGTGTGTTATCTTCTGTTACACCAGTCGCTATCTGGGATAGCCAGCTAAATACTGCCCACCTGTTCCCAGAGAAGGTGGGGAATAGCCTCTTGGCTAATCAGGCAGGCCATTAGCAGGAAATGACAATGACTCCAGTAATTTTATGGGCACATTTAAAACTTCCTTCTTTGAGGAAGATGATGATAATCCCCTCTTTACGCCCTTTGGCTATGTTTCCAAGCTGACTTAATCAAGTGCAGAAAAGAACCACAGCAGCGCTTCTCAAGCATGCCGCATAGATCTCCAGGACGTGTTTTAAAGTAGAAGTTCTGTTTTGTCTCTCGTGCGCTGAAAATTAGACTCTTGTAATCACCAGCCTTTAATGGCGAGACAGTTAGTTGTGTCTAAGCTTTTATAGTCCAACATTTCGGTTTGAAATCTTGAGCTTCGATTTCTATACTTATAGGAGACCCAGATTTGTTGAAACCTGTATGAGGACAATTGATATTGTTATGCCACAAGTTCAAAGACAGGTTTGAAGAGATTCATTTCTTGTCTAGATGGCTTCTTCCATAATACAGCTGAAACTTTTGGATTGACAGGAAAAAACATGAGTTGAGTATTTCAACCAATTCAAAAGCTTTTTGAATTAAACTTTGAAATACTATGACCAGGATAATAATCTACACAGAAATAAGCAGCAAGATGTACTTTGGAGAGTTGCTCACCTTTTATAAAGCTGGCTGCATTACCGTCCTGTGATCATACTTGAATGTAGGTGCAGGTTCAGTGTGTGCCCCAAGACCTTAAAGGCCAGTTGAGCAGTTTCAGAAGACGGAGAACAGTTCTACTGCTCTGAGGGTTATGACCTTCTGCTTCTAGATTTTTAATTGTACAAAACATGACTAAGGGATATACAGTGTCACCTGCAAACTTTAACATTGTCTTTCATTTCAATTCTCCAAATGCACAAGAGTTATTCACAATCAACAGTCTACTTTGAAATGACCTGGTTTGCCTGCTGCAACATGTTGTACTAGAAAGGGGTCTTTATTCAAATGTGTATCTTAACCAGGAGCCCTCTTTGATCACAAATCTTTCTCTAAATACATCCTCTCAGAGATTTTCAGATTCCCTTCAATCTCTGGCCACATTTATCCATATCTCACATAGGACTACATTTAGAAACACTGTCTGGATGAGGTTTTAAACCAGGCAAGAGTTTAAATGTGCCTCCAGAAAAACTGTTACTCCAGTGAGTGAAATCGTTTTGTAATAATGATCCCTCCAGGACATGTTTTGCAAACACATTCCTGCTACTTTGAAGGTTAAAATGTAATTTTCTTGGTGACCTATATTCGTGCAGTAGTACTGTACATTCAGGGCAATGACAGCTTTCAGCAAGGCCTACAGCTGTTGGTTATTACAATGGGCTGATTGGCTGCAAGCTACAAACCCCCTAAGTAATGTCTAAATGGGAGCACACAGTGAGGCTGCCTTGGGCTACTAGATAACAGCACAAACACCCTGGTACTGTGTGTCTTTCGCGGTTACTTCCATAATGTTTTTGCCTGCCCTATGGCACTTAAAACCTGAACCAGTCAAATCTTAACAGGCTTAAATCTCTGAGGCCTTCTCTCTGTCTACAGAGCACAGAGTTTGCTGACATTTTAACTTTCCTTTTTCTAAAACCTTCTTTTAATTGGAAAACATTGGTTCTGGTCACTCCACTTCCTGAGAGCTTAAAGAAAAAATACATTTGGAATCAGAAACTGGATCGTTTCTTCATATTATCCAAAATTCTGAAATGTTAATGACTGCATGATTACAAATACATATATTTGATACCGAGACCATGAGATCTCAGTTTGGATTTTGGCTTTGATCCATGTTCATTCTGTGGCATTGGTGTTTGAGAGGGAATGTGTACTGGCTTTCTGAATGTGTGCAAGAACATCTAGTGATACAGAGACTGGTGCCATCCAGCTTCCTTTACCATTTCAGTTTATGTCTTAAAACTAACATTTAGTTAAAAAGGAACACTGAAGAATTTCTAATGATTAATAAACTTCAAGTTCTTCTAAGACACCTTGTACCTCATTGGTGCTCATTACCAACCCCTTTCTATTGGCCGGGGGGAGGTGTAGATTGCCATACTTCCTTTCCAGTTCACATGGAGTCACCAGCTGCTACCTTTCACTGGTCTGTGTGATGTTGTTAATGGACTGTACTATTCTACCTCAACAGAAAAAGCCCTTAACAACCTTTCTCCTATCCAAAGACTTACAAAGCCAAACCCTGCTTAGCTGCAGTGACTGTCTGCAGGATACCCTACCCAACCGGTAGAAATTACAACTGCAGCAACAAAAAAAAAGAATCCCCACCGACTTCCCATACAAAATCCTTCAAGTGCATGTGGTGGAGCACCAAGACAGTCTAGAAACCCCTCACACAAATAGTTTTAGTAATGACTTTCAATATTGTTTTGTTATTGAGTCATTTCCTTGCAGTGAGGGACAAGTGGTTTTTTTTGGTGCAACCTGAGCCCCAAAATGAACTTTGCTCTAAGAACAAAGAAGTTTTTTTGTACTACTTGTATGAGTTTGTATGTGTGCTTTGCACTTTCATATCACAGCTCTCTGTGAAAGTGCTTTTCATTTATTCTTTGTCATCCTCTGATTAATGCATAAAGCCTAATTGTCACATCTTTTTTTTTTTAGTAAAAACAAATAAATCTCCCTGTTTTTTCCACCCATGTCAGTTTCTATGTGTCTGGGTTCATGCCACATACATCACAGTCCCTCATAGCTCCTGATGCTATATCCAGTTCCTCTCTATGGGGGGGGGGGGGAGTATAAACAAGAAAGTCAGCCAGTTAATTCATCTCCCAGCTCGAAAGTCTCATTACACTGCTGATGAGTTTAAGGATTGCCTGAGGTGGAAAGGGGCTGTGTTTATAGCTCGGCAATCGTGCGTACCGAGTCTCCCTGTCTCGTGTGGATGCAAAACAAAAGGCGCGCTGGCACTCCAGCAGAATTAATACTGAACACATCCCAGCTTAAATACTTCATGATTGTACACTTATTTAAACATATGTTTCCAAAGAGATGTGATGTACTATAAAGTCTTTATGTGGCAGCTGCTAAATGAAGACAGATGCGGTTAGTGGGAGAATTGATCTGACCTTTGTCGCCGTGTAAGGGATATGAATCTCTCGGCATCTACTATATAAGTGTGATATAGGGACACAGGGAATCCTAATTTAGGCAGTTACATCTAGGTCACGGCACAGCTACGAGCAAAAATGGAACATCTTAGTGGAACTTGTATGCCTGCTTTCAGGTTTGTTTTTTTAAGATATCAATTGATCTATTTTAGGAAGTAGTTGAAACATGTACTGTAAATTTCTTTCTTAAATGTAATGTTCTTTTTTTTTTTAGTACTTGAAGGCATTTTTAATGCTGGTAAAATACAATAAAAAATGTTTTTTTTAGCAGTGAAGTAAGATGATTTAAAGGAGTCAATTACAGAATAGTTATAACAGTTATAACAAATCATTCCTTCTCTTATATTGAGAACTATAACTTCAGCAAAATAAATAATGGCAAATGATTCCTCCCCTCAGTGATCCTATTCACCATAATGCATGCAGTTATCTTCCCAGCCCATGCTAAGCTTCTGTTGTTGGGGCACCACTATAACCAATCATCTGCGCTGGTAGATAAAACCAATATGCTGAGGGGATGTGACCTACCATCTGACAGATGCCTCTTCAGTACAACTTCTCAGCTTAAAGCCAATCAAGAAGAGTCTGGCTGTCATTTTTTCCTCCAGTGATTTCATAATTTCCATCTAGATCTGGTCAATAATCAGAGATGGGGATGGCAGCAATTGGCATGATTGGCAGAGCTCACAGAAAAATACTTTAAAAACTGTAGAGGATTGCTGGCTTCATAGACGGATGGAGGAAATCAAATAAAACGAGATTATTCTTCATTGTTGAAACACTCAACTAGTGTGGTCCTCCTGGGCTGTTGACATGAGATGTACTACAAGCAGAATAAGCAAGAGGTCCAAATTTCCAGAGATTTAAGCAACAGCTTTAAAAGTTAACGCCATCTCTTTAAGCTCATCTTTTATCCGCAGTGCTGAGATTAGGCATTGAGTATTGCAGCCCATTGTCTGAGATTGAACTCATTTATTAAAAGGAACAGTTTGGCATTTTTTGGAAACAGGCTTATTCACTTTTAACAGAGAAAAAGAGATCAATACCACTCACATATCAGTCTTTTCAATATAAAAGACAGGAGCGAGGACCCAATAAGTTAAAGGGGATAGTTGGAAACGTGTATCTTGACTCTGTCTTACCTGAACCACTGAAGCTCCCATATTAAAATCAGTTTTCGTCTGATCTGTAAATAGGAAGGCAAAGAACACGATTTTCGGTCAAACTTTTATCCAAAATGTGACCTTTTTTTGCACATCGTATCTTGATTTGTGTCAACCCAAAAACTAAAAAGTTGTATACATTATTTTTTATCAATGCTAGAAGATTGTCAAGTTTTTCCAAGATTACCAAGAGTGGTGTTCAGCAATGGTGGTCGAAAATCAACATTAGATGATGCACGACTTCTGTTACGTAAAACAAATTCATATCTATGTGGATAACCCAACAACAACCACAAAAACTCAAAATAAATGTTTTTCCAATATACTTATATCTATGACAAACACTGAATACAAGGCTATTACATTTTCTTTTTCTGGACAAAAGCATAAATTATCATGTATATGTGGGCTCTATTTGAGTCATAAATATCTGCAGTCTGCTTCATCAACAAAAGGATGAAAGGGATACAAACAGTCCTTGAGTCATCACCCACCCTCACACTCCTCTCATTGAGTCATGCAGCACCACATGTGCAGACGGTTATGCATTGAACATCTCATTTGTGAAATATGCTCAGAGATCAGAGTGATAGTATGAAGAGACACACATTTTAGCTAATTAAATAATCAGAGGAAAGACTACGTTTTCATTAAGATCTAATTTGGAGATGAAAAACATCAACCTCTTTAAACTTCAGGTTGAACTACTTCTTATCTTTGTCCTTGAAGATTCAAGTTCTGACCTTCCCCCCCACATTACTAACTGACAATTCTGCAAAAAATGATACTTGAACTCATCCAATATTGTGAACAAATCAAATTAATATAATTTGTATCATATGAGATGTCTATGACTGAAGTTACGAGAGCTATTTTCTGTGATTTAATTATTTTTTATTCAAATTTTATCACCAAGATTTATCAAAGCATTGTCATATATATTGTCGTCATCACAAGAAAAAGCATTACCCTATCGACTTTCTCATTGCTGATTTATAAATCTGGGATTTTCTAGTTAGGCAGCCTTATTAAGGAACCATACCAAAAAGTGGTAAATTCAAACTTTTGAACTAGACAAAATGTTTAAATGAATTAGCTGAACTGTTTATGCCAGAGCTCCCTCTGTCTGGCAGCAGCTTCTCTCACAGAGGGAGCTCTTGAGCTACAAATGGGGACCAACAGACACCCAAACAAGAGGAGAAGGAAAAGAGAGTTGAAGGGGGGGGGGAGGGGGGGAGAAGAGAACATAGTTGCTAAAATACAGGATGAAGAAAACAGAAACACACAGCAGGGTTTTTAGAAGAAGTTTGTGCTACAGATTTAAAAAAAGAATGAAATCTTACTGTTATGGCTTCGACTGAACCTCACTAAGTCCCAACCAGTTGACCCTCATAATATTGCACATGAAAACCTGCCATTAGAGTCCTACTGAGATAATGCAAGAATGCAGGTCAAATCATTTGAGTTTGGAGAAATTATTTCACAAAGAATTGCCCATCGTTGACCTCAGTATTGAAAAAAAAAAAAAAAAAGAATCATATTATGCTAAGTGTCCTCTACTCAAGTCAGAGCTCTTATTTTGAAGAGGAATGAAACTGAAAGGAATCAGCGTCACCAAGACTACTGTGTTATTATCATGAGACGTCTACTCGCTGCTTTTGGTGTTAATGTCTGCCTCAGTTCTTCAGAAGTTCTTTTTATAACCTTAACATTCTGAATAGCATGATTACCCATCTTGGTACTGCATACGTGTGCAGACTTAAGTTGTCTATCTTTTATTAAGTGAAGTTACAAAAAAATCCACGACAAAGATAGACATAATGATCAGAAAAAAATACATGCTTGTGGTTTTTGAAGGGACCCTAAAAAAAAAATATGCTTGAACAGTAGCTTGTTGTTTGCTGCAAACGCTTATTGCAGGGAGAGTTTTCATGGAAACCAAAGAACAAAAGGTATCAAAAAGAAAGTCCGAACCCACAGATCATTTTCATGTAGCTCTGCAGTTCCCCCAATTACATTTATTTTAGCCAATTCTTATTTTTTTCCCCTTTTATCTGAAAGGAAGAAAATAAAGTACTCTACCTGCCAATCAACAGACATGAGACATTAGCCAACAGATGGTTAACAGAATAGAGCATCTTCCAGGCTAGATGGCCATATTTAACACTCGCATTCATCAGGTGGTTTAAACAACACTGAAAATAAATGCTTTTGATGGTGTGTGTCTGCTACATGAATACATTGATAATTATGTGCTTTCCTGTTGGTCTAAGCAACTGACCAGGCTCAATCATTATTATGTAAGACGCCGAGGTTACAGCCTCTTCTGCTGGCAATCTCAATTGACATCATGAATCAGTTAATGTTGTATTAGTAAAAAAGTAAATGTTATGGTACCAAGGTTTATCTGCTCTCAAAGTGAACAATGGACAAATCAAAATAGATGACATCACATTCAGGATGTATTCCAATTCATGTTTAATGTTCAAACCAAAAGTCATTATTATTTGCACCAGTCAATCATCATTTTGTAAATGAAATATATCTGTTATTTCTCCTCTGCTTTGTATAACTAAGCTGCTTGGTGATGAGAATCCACTAAATGTTTTTTTTTGTAAGCAAAACCTTTTTCTTGCTTTATTGCCAAGTGAAATGAAATGTTCCTTATACTGATAGCTTTCACTTCAAACCTTCATTCTTTAAATTATATATGTCACTTTTAAGATTGAATCCAAGCATTTACTCTCACTGTTGATTTGAAGTTGGATTTCAAAGTAGTTGTTTTATTTGTTAGTTTTAATTAGACTTGTGCACAATGTCTGTGTGAGGCAGAATTGCATGAGTACTCGGTGAGCCATGGGTGTATTTGCGTTTGTGAATGAGCCCTATGGGCTTGCTTACACCCTGGTAATGGCCGCTTGTGGCTACTGCATTGTAATTGAAGTTGTTATACTTGTTTTAAATATTCAAAAGCCTGGATATTGTTTTAACTCCATCTCAAAGGTTATTTTCAATTGTACGACTGTTGCTTCAAATGTGAACAAAAACTATTGGACATCAAATCTGGACATTTGTTTTTACCTCTTTCGCCATGCATGTTGCATGTTGCAGATCTCAGAACAGTCAATAAGTCAAAAAGGTTTTAGGACTCCTGGATGCAGAAATGTCAAGTGAAGTGTGTCCCCTTCAAGGTGTCAGGTGAAACTGAGTCTGCTATGTGATAAGATACAACTTTGAAGTTGTGATTGAGGTTAGAGGCATGGGTCAACCTCTTTGTGATATCATGACTAAATTTTTAAAAAAAATCAGAGAATCGAAAAAGACCAAGTACTTTGAGTTTTCTGTTGTATCACTACACTGATTTACACAAGTCTGAGCACCCCCCATTGTTTAATACACTCACAAGAGTCACGTCCTTCCCCTCCCTTCAATCCAAAATGTATCATTATGCTGACATTACATCTATTTGTACCTCTTTATTCAGTCAAAATGAATGTCTGCAGGACTACGGACATATTGCACTAACTACAGAGTAGGATAATAAGGGTTTGAATTCATGCTGTATTTTCAGCCATGTTGGCACAGAGCAGTCATTATCAAACAGTAATTAATTAGTTGTGGTACCGGCAAGTTTGGCTTTCACAAAGATATCAGACACTGTGCATCTGTTCATTTACCTTGATGAGGACAAAGCTGAGTTTACTCAACAACAAAAAAAAAAAAATCTGTGTACTTTTCTCCAAAACTCACTCATTTCTAGAATTCAACACGACAAAGTCCACACACTTATAAACAGACTACTTATACTTGGCACCTCAGACTATGGTCACTTATCTCCTTTTGGTATCTTTAATGAAACACACACCTACACTTTTTTCTGTTGTTTTTCTAATATTTTCTGCAACCTTTCACTTGTATACTCCTGACTGACAGCTCTCTGTTCTGTGTGTGTGTGTGTGTGTGTGTGTGTGTGTGTGTGTGTGTGTGTGTGTGTGTGTGTGTGTGTGTGTGTGTGTGTGTGTGTGTGTGTGTGTGTGTGTGTGTGTGTGTGTGTGTGTGTGTGTGTGTGTGTGTGTGTGTGTGTGTGTGTGTGTGTGTGTGTGTGTGTGTGTGTGTGTGTGTGTGTGTGTGTGTGTCACTGAACTTATACATATCAGGAAAAAAAATATGTCTTGGCAAAGAGAAATGACCATCTTCAAGTGAGTGCATGGCAATCATTTAGATGGTTGGTTGTCAGCAGAGAAGAGGTAAACCATTACACCCCTGCGAGTTCCTTATTCGTTTTATTGCAGAGGGCAGAGACTCGCACATAGCAGCAGCACAACACACTGACTGATTTCCTCAGCACTTCCCAGGGAATTGTCATCACCCCAGGTCAATGTCTAAACTTTGCCATGCATCAAAATATATTGTAATTGACTCCATTTGTAATTCCTCCAGAGATCTGGCACTGGCCTGTAGCTCTGATGGCTGCCGAAAGCAATAAAGTCTCACAGACATGACCCCCATTGTAAACAAGGCCTGCTTCCAGAGTGTGAGGTACAGTTAAGTGTGGGCTTTCAGCGAGCCTGGCTTCACTTTTGCTCTTTGGCTACAGCCCATGCATACTTTCAGTCAAATATAGTTATTTCAGAATAATGTAGCTACCATGTCATGTTTCATTCTTCCTGGACCCATGTGCTCCACTCTTTTCCAAAAAGATCTTTAAGGTTTTACAATATTTTCAACGACCAAAAGAATAGATTTGTTTTTTTCCGAAGTTGATGTTTAAAACAATGTTGACTCTGAAGGAGATTCTGTAATTTCTGCATTGTACCTTTTAACTACATAATAGATATGCACTAATGCAATGCCCATGTATCAGAAATAATTCATGTTAAAGTAATTAATATAATAGCACTGCTGATGTGCTGTAAGTAATGAATGTATTCTGTTGTGGTATCAAATAATAACATTAAGAGACTCCATAAGTTGTCACATTTTTTTTTTTTTTTTTTTTGCTGCAGCATTAAGTCATATGTATTTAATTTTTAAAATGAATAATGTATCCTATTAGAAAATAAATCCATCCTGAATATTAATTGCACTGCGCTGTAGTGGAAACAGTTCAGCCAGTGATCTGTGCTGCAGTAGGTATTTAGAGATTAACCATTAAATATTTTAACCTTATGGTTCTTTCTCTTTGTGGGGGGGGGGCATCAGTTCTAATCACTGAACAAATCCTTCATTATGATAACAGTTCTGTTGCATGGAGGGTTTAAAGGAAATGCAAATTAAAAGAGGAAATAGAGCAAAAGTAAAACGGATTTACCCTTTTATGTGCACGCAATTAGTGCAACATTGATGGGAAAGTGAAATTGGGATTGTCTTGGCATACAGCGTGGATTTGTGTCCTCTGAGTGAAATTACAGACACAATGTTTATGGTCTGTTATGTTGCAACAATCTAATTGTTGTATATATGTATAATTATATTTAAGGGGAACTTAACTAGTGCTTTTTATTTAATTACAAGTGGATTCAGAACTTGAATCAGTTTTGCTACTGTCAAAGAGGAGCACTAAATGTCAAAAGAAGCTGATTGAAGTTTTCTTGTTGGCTGATTACAGGAATTTTCTCTCTATATCGTCTGTTTGTGCTGTCCATTAAATTTCCTATTTCTCCTTGCCTGCTGTTCGTATCATCACATGCTGCAAGGTAATCAGAGAAAACAACGTGACTGTTTTGCCACAGGAACAATATCACTTTCACTCCCGCGACTAGAGCTGCTTTGATTCCTGCTGAAAGGGGAACACAGAGTTGTGTTTATCCTTTTGTCACTTTCCTCTGCTGTACTCTCGTCTACCTCCCACTTCAACTCCCATTCACTTTCAGGTGCCAGCAACAGCTAAATGAAAGAAGACAATGAACATTATTTATTAGCCGACAAAATAGAATCGTGTTGGATTTTTTTAAAGGAATGAGGTTTATAATGAATATGTCTACAACTAGACATGCATTAATCATTTTCTTAGTATCATCTTGCTGATCAATAGCCTGGTTAACTGACGTGATGAATTCTCCCTTGGGCTTTGGACATTATGTGTGTCTGGTCATGTGTAAAGTCCCCTCAAGGTCGTCCTCTTTGTACACATTGTGTAGTATATGCAAAGAGGCTGTGAGAGGAGGGCTGAGAAAAAGATAAAATGCAAGGCTAATATTCCATCAACTTGGCTCCTGAAGGGTTTAACACCTATAACCTTTGCACCTTTAAAGACATCTTATGTGTGATAGAGGTGCCGATACTAGTCATGGATTATTATACAGAAAGAGACAACCTAGATTTGCCACCTGTCTCTCAGGATCCCAACATTATTGGTTGTAAAGGGTCAGGTGGTTGGTTCCAAAAAGTGAAATATCGCCAGAAGCACTGATTGTATGGACTAGTGTAGAAGTTCACACCTGATCTGACCTCAGGGACCCGACATCAAAGATCACGACCCAAATTTTGGATGTTTTTTAACCAATCAGATTTACTCAATGAAAAATTGTGCAGTTTGGATCTCAGATGGTACAAAACATGTGACAGAACAAAGAAAAAGGAGGGAAACACATTTTTTTTTTTTTTTTAAAGCTTCATAGACTTTTTGACACTTTTTTTTTTCCAGACACACATTCATGACCCACTGAAATTGGCTTTGCGACCCACTTGGGTTCCCGACCCACCAGTTAAAGAACCACCGGAGTACTGTATGGATTGTCCTTGCTTTTTGGTTCCTCCCTTAAGCTTTTTGATAGTACCTTGGCTTTACATTATGTACAGTAAAAAATAGTTTATTTTACTCGTTGGCACAACTACAGTCACTATGGTGTCCATTCTCAGTCACAAATCTATGTCCATATAATTCAGCTTACCCACAGACATGATATTCAACAATGCTGATTCATGACGCTTACTTATTCATGCATTTTTATGAAGCATATTTTTACCATTTCTGTTTATGCATCCATTCTTTGTGAGTCCCTTTGTCTTCCTCCCCTCCTCCTCCTCATCTCTCTTTATCCACACCCACAAACATACACTTTACTTGGCTGTTGTGATAAATGCGTTTAAGGACGACCTTCTCCTCCGGTTTTATGTTGCATTCGTCTTTGTTTTTCACAAGTGTTTAGATTATTTAAAACTTGATCTTTTATTTGACGTTGGCAGCTACGTTCAAAATAAATCTCAATTTTCTTTGTAACCTTTGGCGGCATAGCAAGAGCACTCGATGAAAGATTGGTATTATTTGTCTATAAATCAAGATGAAAATTGCCCCCTTCTACAATTGACTGAATATAAAGTTGACGTCTTCGCATTATAGCGCTTGATTTGGTGTTGCGAGCTACGCCAGATATTTTTTTTTCCCTTGCAGTTTATATGAAGGAAACAACAAAGCTTAAGGAAAGGCTTTTTGTCTGCCTTTTGTTCATTGGAATGAGTGATGCATTGTAAGCCCAAGCTATTACAGAGCTTATATAAATAACTAGGATGTTGACCACAGAGGCTGTTTTTATGCTCTCCTTTAAACACACACAAGTTAACTTCTTGTTTTTTTAAATTGCTTCTGTCTTTTTTGTACCCTTTCATGTCCTCCAATGTATCACTCAGCATTCTGCAGTTTGTTTTTCTTCAGCTTGTCCAGAAGTAAGCCATACAGCAGATCACTTAAAGATACAAAATGTGGTTTTCCGTGCTTTGAAATCTGCAGATCTACGGCGATGTGTGCCTTTTGTGGGAATGACACTGGCATGCCTTGCAGTCATTAGAATCATTTTTACATGTTTTAGAAATCATCTCTGTTTGGAAAGACTAAATATACACCTCTGTTTCTCCTGTGACCCACTTGTGATGTATATTCAGAAGCTACCACTGTGGCCGTGTTTGTACCCTGGAAAAGCAGCATTGCTTCTGTGCTCATTTTACTAATGACATCCCTAAAGAATCCATGTCCATCTATTGACACTAGATTACTGGAGCAAAAAAGGCTAGTGCTATTCATGTATGTATTTCTAAGGCCATACATACAACATAATCAGAGGACATAAATATGCCCAAAGCAGTACATTAGATACACCTTTGCTACACTTTTATGTGTGCCAGTTTGTCTCGACAATAAGTGACTCCCATGAAAACAATAGTCTGTTTTGTAGTCCCATGGCTTCCCTCTGATCCTGTTAATGGCTCCCCTGGTTAGCTCAAGCTACTGTTCCTTGGCTGCCATAGTTACTATGATCAGCATTGCATACAAATTATTACTCAAGCCACAATGAATGACGAAAAAAAAAACGTTCCCATGGCTCGATACAATCATGTGAATGTAATTGTTTGCTCTCTTTCATCCATCTGTCCATCCTACCACGCTGTTCATTTTCCTTCTTCACCATTAGCGACGATGAGATCATTGTGACAAGAGCGTGTGTTGCTCTTAGGCCCCCATCGGTGGAGACACAGGCTATGTGATAGTGTGGTTTTCTCACTGTCATCCCCAGGAGTCAGCTCTGTGCGAATTGAGTAGGAGGGATTGTGAAACTCCCAGTGACTGGATCCATCCAGCCACTCAGCTTGCTGCAAAGTCTAGTAATGACAGTGACCTCACCTCTCTCGCTCTTATTCTGTAGCTTCTGGACTGATCGAGTGTGTGCATCTCCGTAGTGTGTCTGTTTTTTGTGTACTTTTGAATTTGTCGCTAAGGGTTGTATCAGTGCCAGGAGCGGATGTGATCCACAATCTTGCCATCCAATTTTATTGTCAGAAAATGAGAAAAAAAAAGAGCAAATCCAAGCTATGGAATTGATGTAAAGCAAGACAAGGTTGACCCTCATGTCACCGAGGCCACGTCTCTTGACAGCTTGTCCATTACCCCGCTCCTCTTTCTCTTGGCGCTTCAATTACAGTCTAGTGGATGGGCTAACCTTGTAGATGTGAGGGCGGTGTAGGTTAAATGTTGTAAGTTGTTGAGGAGGGCTGTCCTTATACGTGTTTATTTTGGTAATCAATCAATGTTTGGAGCAAATCACATTGACTAGCTGCAGCATAAGGTGGAGCAGTTGCTGTGCATGAAATATACGTCTGTCTGTTGCATGATTGGCAATGGAGGGACATCGATGAATTTTTGGTACACTCAGATTTTGACAATTACAGATGCATGGACACTAATCTAAATTTACAGATTTGGCATAAAATGCTGAATCTGAAGGCATATGACCAGATTTTGATATTGGTAGTGTTCTTATATTCTTTTGCAGTATGAGTTTTATCCACCATCATTTCGGTGGGCAAATGTTGGCAACAGTCTGTGTGGAGAGCAAAAGTTGTGAAACAAAATCCTCCATAATGCAATCCTGGAACCCACTGGCTGTCATCTTACAACGATAGAGCGGAAATTGCCCTTTTCATATTACCAGTTCAAGGCACCATATTTTCAACAATGTAATGTAAATGTTGGTACCATGTCGCCCCACCTCTGGGACAGCATTGGGGATGGTAACAGGGATGTTACAGGGGCGACACAGAATCACTGTCGCTGTGTACACACACACAACAAGAACTTATCATACCTGTACAGTTTAACAAAAGCTTTGAACAGGAGTGTGAAACGAGGATGTCATTAGGCTGTGATCCCTCCTACGTTGAGCAAATTGCTGATTTCTTTTTGATTTTATCTTTTGTCTAAATTTTTGCCAAGGCCAATTCATACTAAAAAATAAATTGCATTTCATCGTTAAAACAAAATGCTTTCAACTTGGTACTCTGATTTTTTTTTGTCCATGCAGTTTATATTTGAATGAGTTGTGCAAAGCCTTGAAAGTGAAATACAATGTATGACTGTGATTCAAATATTCAATAGGCATATCTTAAAAGAGATGAAGGGACAAGTTTGTGTGAACGCCTTTCTGCACATAACTTTTTAAATCGATATTATTTTTAGTTCATTTTTCTCACACCACTTGTTTTGATAACCTACATTTGCGAGAGGTTGTGTAAGTGTTTGTGTCAATAAAACTAAAGCCTTAACAGAGACTTTAACATGGTACTGCATCTATGCTCCTGTCCTGTCTGATCCCCTAAGACTCTTCTTCCTGTTTGAAGTCTCCACTTGAAAGGCCTGATCTGAATACTGTGGATTTCACAGCAACTCTGTGCAAACAGTGATTTACAGACCGATTAATGAGCCACACACACACACACACATTTTCACATGCTTGCTTTCTGGGCCACACACAAGTAGACTAAGCAGGAGTCTGTGTGTCACAACTTATGGTCTGACTTCTTCAACAAAGTTTACAGAGATTTGTCCTGTTTTTATCCCTCTGCTGAGTCATAATTGTAGTTTCTCATCCTTTTCTTTACTTGTATTTTTTGTCTACAGTGTCTGCTGAGATCTTAAAAACCAGCTTGACCACCATGGAACGTCATATTCAGAGGTTGGAGAACGACATCGAGAACTTCCCCAAAACGGACGACCAACAAGATAAGTTTGTGGAAAAGATGTCGATATCCTTTTATCGTGCCCGTTTTGATACCTTCTCTTGGTTTAAAGGTGACTCTGTTGCTTGAAACCATATGTATTCTGTTGGCGTATTAGGATGCTTTGTGTACCATTTTGTTGACAGCAGTGGCAAAAGTGTTTGCTGCTCTGCTTGTCATTGGTAAGCAGTTTAAGTCACTTGGTGTGATAGGTGGCACCCAAGGGAACGCAGGGAATGGATCTGGCTGCCTTGCCGTGAGATGTTGATCAGATCTCCCTCCTCACCCCCCCCCCCTCCCCTGGGTCCCTGGAGTGAAATCATGCCTGTGGCTATTTTTACTGCACTTTGCCACGGTCGCCTTTTTTCCCCCGGGGGGCTCTAATAGGGGCTCTAGCCCCTCACACCAACTTATCGCCAATCCCTGATTTCATCTCCTGACCGACCACGAGCCTCTCCACACAGCCGTCCACTCACTATCTCCTCTCATGGCACCTCTCCTGTTCCGATAACAGAGTGTTTCACTTAAAACCGAGCAGCTCTGCTCCCAAATTGAATTAGCCATGTCTCTACACTTTCTTGAACGCCCTTTCTGAGCGGAAAGGTCCTCTCTGTATAGGTTTGATCAGTGGTAGAAATCAAGCCTGTTGTCAATAGCCTGAGGGTAGGGCTCCTTTTTATGTGAAAAAAAACAAAAAACTATAAAAGAGTCAGCAGCATCTCTTTTGTTCACTTCCAGCTTTATCAAGAAAAGAAAGAACTACTCAAGCGTAATTTAATGAGTGAGTTGGTGTTTCCACATGTGCACATTAGCTGGCATTTAACCTGATTTTTTGCTGCCTTTTGTCTGAGATATATAAAGTCTGACTTGGCACGTTGGGTGGTTGAGAGTAATAGCCCTCAAACACTTGAACAATCTGCTCCAAGTCAAAAGAAGGGCACTTAAATTTGTGTAATTAAAAAAACTGAAGCAGAAACCTCCCAGGCGGCGGTGGCTTGGAGGCAGAACAGGCAGGCAAGAAAGCTACTCTGCCCCCTGATGTCAGTATCGATTCCCAGGTTCCTTCGGGAACTAAAGGCTTGAGTGAGAGGAAATGGAGAAGTGTAGATATACTGCTGCATGGCACTCCCTCACTGTCTGGAGTTCCTCCCCAGAGTGTGGCACAGGGAAGCTGGCTGTCCGTGACCTGCCAACGCCCCACTTCCTCCTCTTTTCCCCCTTTTCTTTTTTTCTCATCTCACCTGATCAAGTTTTTTTTTTGTCTCAGGAAGGAGGCTCAGCAGGATTTAATAAGCTCTATTTTTGTTCCTGCCTCATATGAAGTAGTCGGAAAGCACTGACAAGCATATATATTTCATTCTCCATCTGTGTCGTGTCCCATTTAGGGCTGTTGTCATTATGCTTAATGATACAGTTTCCCTTCCCTTGATTTTACGAGTGGCAGAATTGCTTTGGTTATACATATTTTTTTTAATCATAATTTCAACTGTTTTAATTTCTTTTGGGATGCAGCCACATGGAGTCGAAGAAAAAAGAGTCAAATGATGAAAAAAGTGCATGCACATTTCTCTTTCTGTTAGCACCCTGCAGTGTTGTTCAGCATTCAATCTCATGTGTATAATAAGTGAGAGAAATCAATAATAATCTAATCATCATGAAACAATTTCAAGGAAATTTTAACTTAACCATGGGGTCATGAGTTCTGTATTTTGTTTCAATTCAAAGTTGTATTTCTCCCCATGGTATTTATTTAACATTATCTGAAAAAAGTATGTGGTCATATTTTGGTCACAGCCTGAAAGGTGGATGTTGGTTTCCAACAGTAGGATATTTGTGTTTGTGTTGTATACATCTGTGTCTCTATTTAACCCACTCTCTGAAGTCTCCCAGAACGATATATTAACCACCTTGTATGATAATAGTTTTTCCAGGCTGTTTTCATGCAGTAGTTAGAGTGAGCACAGGCTGTGCATGATTTGCTGAGGTTTGTAGTATCTTTAGTAGCTTTGGTAAAACTCTAATCTGTGTTGTGCAGCTAAGTGTTGGAACAATGACAGCATGAAATACAGTGCTGTATTTTTTGGGGGTATGACATTTCCTTTGGTACACATAAGATAGCAGAGTCAAGGCACACATAGTACCTCTTTAAACTTTTCTCTGGATTAAAAAAAAGGATGTTGGCTCCTTGAAGCATGACAGATGGAAGAACAACAACAGCTAAAAGTCGTGCATTTGATGCCTGAGCAACCCTGAGAAAGTTAAGTGAAGCTCTGTTGTCTTGACTATTGGGCACTGTGATGAATGAGTCAGTGTGCTTGTGTGTGTCTGTGTGTGTCTGTGTGCGTGTGCGCGTGTACGCGTGTACACGCCTTGTGTGACAAAGATACAGAGTGAGAAAGAGAGAGTCATTTACAGTGCATGTGTAGATTAGCATGTGTGCCTCTGTTTCAGTGACTCTTGTCAGCTGTGATTAATTTTTGGATGCCATGGTCACTGCAAGGTATTCTAAATGTAAAATGTGCCCCCAAAGCAGCGTAGTTTTAATTAAACATTCAACGTTAAATTAACTTTTTTTTTTTGTTGTTGTAAAATTATGATTAATTTCTGGGACAAACAGTTTTTGACATTCTGCAATGACTTATAACAATCTGATATGTTTACCTTTTAAAATGAAATCATTCGATGAGATGAAAGTAGTGCCAACAGATCAGCGTCACTTATACAAATACAAGAAGAAAGAAATGCTTAAAGAAAGGAAAAATACAGAAAGTATGCAAAGATAGGAATGCATGGGAACGATGGGAAGAAAGACAGAAAGTAGAGCTTAGCAGAAGCACTTCATTTGGCTTTATTGATACATTTTTCTCTTTCCATTACTGTAATGTATGCAAATGACTGAATGGGGTGTTTGTTCAGCAGTTTAGTGATCTCTATCTGTCAGAAGTAATGGGAGCCCACAAAGGCTGTAGAGTTGAGGCACAGGCCCCCAGAGATCCCTATTTCACCAGAGAGGCTATGGCCATCAAACACACTCACACTCTCACACACACACTCCTACTCATTTCCAGTTCGTGCTGGATATGATGGAGTAGAGCTGGTGGGGGCTGAGAGCAGGACTCTGCATACTGGAATATTAATGGTGGGGATGTGGCTCGATGAGGAGGATGAGAGAGTAGACTGAACCTTGATGGGTGCCTGGACAAGTCCAATACATCTCCGCCTGCTGTACTCAATGCCTTAACCCAACCGACTGATAAGTAGCTTAACCTTTTATTTCCCACAAGGGCCAGAGCCAGAGCACATCACTCTGTGCCGTCTACACCCCTTGAGTGACAGGGAGCTGTCCACAGGGGCCAGTTGCAATAAGAGATGTAAGACTGGGCTAATCAATTTAACCCAGTCTTTTGCAAGAAGGACAATTTCACAAAGATTAAGATTTATAATAAAGGTTAACCACCCTAAAGCTCCGGGGTAAACCCTAGATTTTCCATAGATCCTGGTTGATTTTTTTAAACACTTTGTGCCCATTTGGTTCCAGGTACTCAGAAAAAATCACCACTTACAAAACTCCATCAGGGAAAATGTAATTAAATATATCATCCCTATTTACCTGTGAACAGCGAAAAAGGTTGCATTTGTAAGGACTCATTCTTTATTTAGAAATGTACATTTTGCACTTTTGGAATGGGTATTATTTCAGCCGTTAGAAGCCTTGACAAAGCTTATTTGAGCTCCTGAGTTTTTTAGGTCTATAATTAATATATATTTTTTTATATATACAAAGGGTCTCAATCGCTAACAAGCGTAGTCATATTTCAGAATCTGTGGCAGGCAAACACTGCAGCTTATTTGATTGGATAGGTGCTGTCAAAACTGAAAAAAACTCAAAGTTCAACTCAACCCCTTTATTCTTTCAGTGCCACTTCTTAGCAAAACCCAGTATGTTCACCACATTTTCCATACATTTTTATTTTTTTTACAACAACCTTTTTACATTAATCTTAATCTTTTTTTTAGGTTGATGTTCTCCAACAATGTGCAGCCTCTTAATCATTCAGACACCCATTGTTTGTAGCGTTAAATTCACCTCTGAGATAACTGGCTCAAATAGCCAGCTATAAAAGAATTGCAATTGTAGCGCAGGGGGACACTGAGGGCCAATCACGTAGCAGTGATAAAATGATTGATGGTCATACTTAGCATGCTTCTACCAGTGTGCAGAGCTGAGTGAAAAATCAATTTACTCTTGTAGTATTCTGCCTTATTGAAATGATTCAGATTTTAAGTTTGCCTTTTTTTACAGACAGTAGCAATATGTTTATAGTCATTAATGACCTCTTATGGTGAAAAGTCCGGGAGTCCTAAAGCCCACACAACTGAGCGTACCAGATTCTCAAACCAACTTAGTCGCCCACACGGGGTCAGAGCTGACACACTTTGTCGCGGCCCTGGGGCTAACCTGTAATAACACCTTTATGGCTTAAAAATCGACAGATGCATTTTCGCAGGTACCACCTTTTTGTTGTTCTCAGAGCCTTCGGCCTGATTTAGTTCACACATCAAAGGAGGAGGTTCACTACAACGCGTTTATGGCTGGCCTTTGTCGAACAGCAACAGTTGGAGGCTCTCTTTGCTTCAGGCTACGTATGTGTACAGGTTTGTGTAACACAGCATTCTCTTGTATTGGCACCGGGCACTTAAGGTTAAATAAATGGTGTTAGTGAAACAATTGTTCTATTTAGCAGGCTGTTGAGTCTAAACCGCAGAAACATCCCCTGTTAAAGGCTTGTTTTGTCTGGAGGAGCACAGACTTGTTTGCAGAAACTATCCCTGTTAAGTACACCTTTATGTGTGTGAATGAGAGGTAAGCCCGATTATTTACAGAATCATGTTTATTTCTGCATGTTTGTATAGAAGAAAACTGGGTTAAAGGATGCTGGTGGCACTCTCGGCAGCTCCTTATAATTTTTAAAGCAGAAATACACAAACATCCACCCCTCCCCTTGTCACACATACACACATAAGCTCTCTCTTAATCACCACCTTCCTTTTCGAGTCACCCCCCCAACACACCCCCAACCCCAGTGTTTTCTTCCATTAATGAAATTCACTGTAAACTGTGAGGCCAATTAACTGAAGCACAGATAAACCATGGAGCCTTTTAATTATCTGAAATTCCGAGGAAACCAGTGTAAATAAGGAGAGGTGTGTAAACCTTTTTTTCTTTCCCTGGCAGAGTTCCATTTCTATATCTCTCACCTCGATGTGAATGTCCACAGCTGGATAAAACAACCGGAAATTGCAATCGGTAGACCACAAAGCCATCTAGTATGCTGCATTCTGCTATATTTTAATGATTACATTTATGTAAGTATATCTCTAAAAAGAAAACATGCTAAAAATAATATTCTAATCACAATAATAGCAACCAAAAGCCACAAAATAGGAATAAAAAAGGCTTTTTTTATAGTGTTGCTGTCTTAGCAAGGAATCTATTTTTTGTTGTTTGTTTCATGCTGTCTTATTACCAACTATAAAAACGAATCATGTTTATATTGAGTTTTAGTTTTATTTCCCTAATTAATGTCTTTACTGGCATTGTTGGAGAGTGACTCAATTAAATCTAATTTCAGAAGTCAAAACATTAGGACTAAATATTTGTATGAAGAGCTTGAGAACCCTTTGTGTGATTCGTGTTACCAGCTGTGTATCCTGACATACTATTATGTATTACCTGTCTAATACTATTTGAAGAGGGTTTGTGTAGTACAACACCCTGCCTTTTTTCATTTTTTTCAGTGAAGAGTCTTCAATGTCTTTTTAAATTTCAAGTTACTGTTGCAGGAATGTCTTCAGCCCATTAATTATTGCTAGGCAAACAATTATATGCATTTTAATGAAGCACTCCAAAAATCAATGACAGCTCAAAAGTTCATTTGTGAAATTTGAAGCTGCAAATGCCAATCAAGTTAGCACTAAGTAGACTGACTCTCTGAGGTAACATTTATATCAAATTTTAATGTGTGGCATTTTATCTCCCAAACATTTAAAGGCAAGGATATTATAGAGACGAACAATGTTGCAGTTGACATTTCTGCCTGTAAGAGCAAAAGTTGAGTCCCATGAGACATAAAACAGCCACATATTTGACTCTGATGAAGCCAAAAATCAAGGGGAAATTTCCCAATATACACATGTACCCATTTCTGCCAACAAAAAAAATGTCATGTCCCCATTGCCTTGTGTGTCTGCCTGTGTGTCCCCTGCCAGACAGACGACCATCTCTGTGCCCCCTGGTCATATAAGTGAATTCCCCCGAAGTTCCCCAATCAGTATCTTGTTAGGCGGTGACACTCAGTCTGATATGGCAGCTCCATTAACCAGTAGAGTAAGCTTGCTGACAGGCAGTCTGGACTGGAGTTCCCAGGGGTAGGGGAGGGTGTGGCGTCGGGGTAAAGGAGGTACACCCATGATGTAAACTGGATCTACCACTTTGCTCCTGACTGAACAACTGTCATATTCCACTGATAAAGTCTCCATGCCCTGCCAGTTCAGAAGGGTTTCCTTTGGGATACAATGTGTCCTATTGGGATTCAGGGATACTCCCCTGAAATTTAGAATGCTCCCTTACACACCAACCTTATTTGTGTAAGGCTGAACTTATCAGCGTTAAGTACTAATTTGCATTACATCGGGATGTGCCAAGACTTTTTTTGACTGCCTCACTGGTGCACTGACTTAAACAGGATTGGCAAGTGTGTGTTCTTACAGGTGAGTCCAAAATGTATTTATTAACCATTTATCTTGCCAAAAATGAATCTACTATAATTACATGAACTAGGATTTTAAAAGTTGTTACGTAATTGTGTATACAGAATAAGTACTAAATATAGAAAGTGCACTACATTGAAATCCCACAAAGCTAGTAGCAGGTTGTTTGACTTAGGTCTAGCCTCTTACTTGGCAGAAAACCAGTCGTTTATGAAAGATTGGGTGCACATGGGATGGCCAATCAGACTTCAGGGGACCCACTCTAACCCAGGCCAACCTTCCCACATCCCTGCATAAGAACCCGGCTATATTGTCCCAAATAACACAAGGTTTAAGTTAATCTCTTTTTCATCATCATGTCTCCATGTGTTGCTTTGCTACTGTAAAGCTTTTCCCCCATTGGCCCATGCAGGTCTCCACTGATTATTTCTGCTCTACAGAAAGTCGGGCTATGGGACCCGTTGGCAGCAGCACCAATCTGCACCTCATTACTTCCCCAAAAGGCCTAAGCTTAGTGCAGGGTAATAGACAGAAGCCCAGCCGCCCTCATTTGTCATGGGCTCCTGGGTTTGATGCAAAGCCCCCCTTGAGCACTTGTTGCTGAGTTCTAATCCTGCAGTAGACACCAGCCACGCTTCTCTGCTTAGCCATCCCCACTCTCCACCGTCATGGCTCATGATTTCACTTTCATTTGATGTTTTAATGAAATCCCTGAGACTCAGTTGAATGGCAGGCCCATTGTTGGCAAATTATTCTATCAAATGCAAGTGGAGGGGAAACGTGACTGGAGTTATTTGTCTAGTAAATATGAGATACCAAGGGTATACGCTGTTTTTCAGCATATGAAGCCACAATAGAAGATTGCTGGACTTAAACGACAAAGGTTGACTTCGAGGAAAATGCATTCAGATAGAATTACCCGTAATATGCCGTTTTTTGTCCTTGATAGCCTCCTTTACTATCAATTTATACTATTTCTACAATAAATAATAACAAGTATACTGCCATAGCAGAAGTTAATTATAAAACGAGTGTGGTGAGATGTACTTAATGGTTGTAGATAGTGTACAGAGTAGACATTTATACAATGGCTGACATTTATTTGTGTGCAGACCAATACATTACTCAGTAGCACCATTTGTTGTGCCTTATTGCAAATAAGTGGTATGGGGCAGCGCCCAAAAGGCTAGGGAACACTCCTTGATGAAAAGACTATCATTAGCTGAAGTTGCTGTGTGTGCCGGTTAAAAGCCTCTCTAAAATGTAAATCAAACTAATGCCCAAACCCTTCGCATCCCTTCCACAATGTAATGCTTTTTGTTTCTGCTGATGCTGTCGAGGGAATATTCGGTGGTTCTGCTGTTTGTTACAGAGCTCATGGTGGCTATCTTTTCTCTTCCCTGACAGGGCCGAGAGATCACTCTGTCTGCATGACTGCAGGCCATCTCTCGCTCATACAGTACACGTGGCCCCACAAGCAAATAGCTGAACTTATCGACTGCGTTTGCACTCTTTGGCGCAGTTAGGCGCTTCATTATGCAAATAAAGTGCACTAATTGCCTCACGTTTGCTAATTGATTAAAAGATACGGTACACGGTAGACATTAGAGTCGACTCCATCAAAAAGATTTGGCCTTCAACAGTGTAAGCCGTGCACTTTGTGAATAAATTAATGGCCAAATAACGCTGTGGGCCATTTCCCCCGTAATGTCACACAACACTCAGCTCTGCAAATTCGAGGCACAATAGAAAAGTCGGAGGAGAAAGAGATCTCTAATTAAAATGAATCTGTGACAGTCAGGAACACTAACAGTTACAAACGGCAATCTGATGGTAGTCAACAGGGGATTCTCCATTAATTGGCAAAATGAGGCTCATCAATCACGCAGAGGGGGAACGCTGCACAGACAGTATCCTGTCAGAGTCACCCACTGTGGGGGGAGCAGTGTGACATGTGTCTCAGGGACAGAGTCATGTAGAGAAGGAACAGTCTCTCTCTCCCTCTCTCTCTCTCTCTCTCTCTCTCTCCCTCCCTCTCTCTCTCCCTCCCTCTCTCTCTCTCTCTCTCTCTCTCTCTCTCTCCCTCCCTCTCTCTCTCTCTCCCTCTCTCTCTCTCTCTCTCTCTCTCTCTCTCTCTCTCTCTCTCTCTCTCTCTCTCCCTCTCTCTCTCTCTCTATCCCTCCCCCTTGACTCCTGTTTCTCACCACATGTGGCTCTCAGTAGACATCTCCCCAACTCATTCTGACAGGCTTTGTTTTTCCTTGTCGCATTTCAAATTGGGATTGGCTGGCATTCTCTGCCAGTCACGGCAGAGACAGAATTGTCAAAACACACTGTTGAATTTCAGCTTTGAGAGGATATTCTTCGCTGATGACATGGGCTGAGAGGCTTGTAATTCCACACTCCCTATCCTCAGTCGAGCACTCGTGAAATTGTTAATAACTGATTTTATATTCAGGAAACCTTGATTATTTCATTGGATTAGGTTCCCCCCCCCCCCCCCCCCCCCTCCAATACTGCCAACCATTTATGAAGTCCTAATTGGAAGAGAATTTTGACTGTGTCTCTTTGTTATGAAACAGTGACAAACTCTCATACGCTGGAAGCAATGTATGAACTTTACATGAACCTAACTGGGATTGTAATATCCTCGTATTTCATCGTGAGCAAAGTGCTGGATTGATTGAGCATGCCAACAAACGTGAGGACGACGAACATACCTCCTCTGCCTACAAGTCAATAAATACACCAGGACAATAATTGACTGTTCAATCAATTGAACCAATTAATAGTGGGCTCCCTCTCTCTATATGACTCAATAGATTTAGTGCAATCACAGGCAAAACGAGGCTTGAAATAGTTATTGCTTTATATTACTCTTGCATCTAATATCATTACATCATGTATCTACAGACTACCATGTCTGACTTGACACCGTTGCTATAATGTTGTTTGATGTGTGCACACACACACACACACACACACATAAATATGTGCCCCTGCATTGTTTGCATTATATGTTGATCATTACCTCTTTCCAGTACATTAAAGCAGTCATATGTCAAGCATGCCGCAGCAAACTGAGTATTTGGTGACTATTTTTATAGCTATCACAGACAAGGCTAATATAATGTGACTCAAAACAACAGTCATGGCTGTGTGGGTTTTTATTGACAATTAACCTCCAATTAGCAGCATGGATGGATAGCATGACCTCTAGAAGTGTTTGTGTTTATTAAGGCTCCTCCATGAGCGTGATTACATGGGATGAGGCAGTTTGCTGTGAAGGGAAACCCCTGGTTGCTGACACTGACACTTGCTATGACGGACAGAAAGGCACCCAAGATGTTGCTGTTACCTGTTATAGGGGCAACATGAAAATAAAGAAAAATCATTAGTAACAAAAGTGTTTCAAAAAGTACTTTTCTTCATTCTTTTTGTTTTTTACACACACACACACACACACACACACACACACACAGGTACAAACTGTATACTATAGGTGGGTGTAAGCCCTGTCATTTAACAGCAACAGGGATGTGTGAGAGACATCTGCTACCTGAACCAGCACCTGACCTTGAATTGACTTTCTGTGATGAAGACTTATGGTTGATCCCTGGGCTTTTTGCCTCGAAGCCTTGTGGCTTTCCATCCTCACTTAAGAACATAGGTAGGAACCAGAGAGACATATATCTCTCTCTCTGTTTCTCTCTTCTTCTTAAAAAAAAAAAAAAAACTACTTTTATAGCTATTTCTTTGCCACAACTTTCAAGGGTATCTGGGCAGCTGGTAGGACATAGAGTTATTACAAATATGTTTGAACTCTCCTTGAGATTTTGCACACTTCCCTGCACTTACACATTTACTTACACAAGTGGAATTTGCTTTTTTATACACATTTCTAGCCAAAGTGGAGTCCTCTTAATATTTTATATATCTCATTATCAAACCATATTGGGAAAAATAACACTTTTTTGCAAAGTTATTGCCCTCTTCGCACTTAAGCTGCCCTTTTCATGGACCTGTTAGTCCTTGAAAATAAAATGAAAAGGTTATTACTTTTCAAAAAATGTAATGAACATTTTTTGGAATTTATTCCCACACCAAAAGGTGACAATCAGCATTATGATGTTGACACCAAAGGCTGATGGCTAAACTTTACCACTCATTGTGGAAGTATTAAGGGAATTATTTTATTATTATTGTGACATAATGTCATCATCTCATCTATCTCTAATAAGTAGATCCCACATGATTGAAGTGCATTGATTCCTTTGTACCGTGTTCTGTCCATTACCATTACTTAGAGTGAAAATACAGAAAAAACATCTTTTATATTGTATATGAAAATACTTGATAATTGTGAACATCCAGCCACTGAGCTTATTCTGTTGAACACTAATGGCCACTAGCAGCAAGCTGAAGCTAACGATTGTCCTTTACAAAGATCTGATAATGCATTTTAAATCAACTCAATTTCTTCAATATTAGATGATTTCAGCAACTGTGGTTTAGTGTTTTGTTCCCAGTAGCAACAACAAATAAATGATATGAATAAGTTACAGCTTTTATTTGCACTTCTGGCTAGGATCTTCTCCATGGCAACAGCTGCTGAGGCTGATGGGCACTATAGCATTTAGAGCTATTTCACCAAACTAAAGGGAGAGAAAACATGACTGTTCAGAAATAAAGCTGGAATATGCATAGCAGATGGCAATAACATAATCCTATAGCCCTGCCGAGGAGATTCCCATATTGCTACAACACTCATTAAAGAGGACATATTGAGGATTTTTGTAATAAAATGTTCATAAACGGTGGCTGAAGAATGCTTAAGGAACCAGCAGCTTCTGTTTCTTTCTGAGTGTGCTCCTTGAGTGATAATGAGATTTTTCTTAGAAAATATGCTTTTCCTTCTATTTTTGTTTTTAAAAACACACCTCCTTGGATTCGGCTCACAGTGCAGAGATTTTTTTTTTTTTTCTAACACACTAACAACGGTGGCAACAGAAATACAGATTCAAGCACATTTCTGTCCCACCGTGTCCTGATGTTGCACGTCACGGGGCAGGCGCAGGTGTGAAAACACATATCCAGAGGTGTAGGTAGGAATAGGCGTTAACTGGAGGGACATGTCCGTTTGGTGCTTTTGTATCTTGATGGGGATGAGGTGTTGTTGCACGGCAACACTGTTCGCTTTCCGTCATCAAGGCACTAACCTTCTGATGTGAATGTTGTTGTAAAAATATTGTCAAATAAGATCCCAAGCACATTGATGGATCATGGTACTGATAATTGTGATTGGACAGGAGGGTTTTAACATTGTATCCATGGGTGATGTAGAAAAATAAAGAATATCTTGAGCAATTTGAATGACTACAGTTTTTATGTGCTCTGTGGGCTGAATGTGCTCTTGGGGTATTGTTGTGATGGATAGCACAGCAGGGGTTACGACGCCTCAGGCTTGTTTGATCCAGTGGTCACATTCTTATGAGCAAGGTCATGATGCTCCATCTGAGATGTACTAATTCAATTTGCATGCGCTCTTTCGCCCTACTCCTACGATTTGTATGTGCAAATCAGATATCTGGTTAAAAAAAAAGTAGAGGATTCAGGGACTTGGTTTTTACTCTGTGCATCTATATGACACCATTTTGACAATTTTGAATGTGAGTCGGTGGGACTTTTTTTTCTGTGCTGGTTTGCATCTTTAATTAAGTCATAAATGGAGGTAAAGGCTCCTCACTGTATCGCTGAAGGTGACCTTTAAGTTTGAACGAGGTTGTAGGAGATGTGTGCTGTTGTAACTGCAGGCTGTACAATTAATTTATTCAAAGAATGTTAATAAATGAATATATTCATGAAGACTTTTTACAATGTCACTTACATTATTGTGCTTTCAAAATAAAAGGGTTGCATATAATCCAACATGCAAAACATTATGATGATCAACAATATTAATAATAGCATTGACATTAACTGCATGAATAGTTGTTAGTTTTACAACACATGGAGTTACATGGAGTCGTTTGTACCGTCATAATACATTTTTTATCCGTTATTGTTTAACCTTTGACCTTTGATTGAGTAGTGTTACAATGAGGTAACTCTTGTGTTGTTATATTATTTGAGATTTTGAAAGGAAAATCTTTTTCACATAATGAACATTGTATTTTTTTCTATAAAATGTGTTCTGTGTCAAGGTCAAACTTAGAATTATCTTGAATATCTTGTTCTGTTTCAGGTTTGTACAAACTTAGATTTTTTTAAATAATTATGATCATACTTAAGTGATCATTTCTGAGGAAAAATAACAGAGGTTATTATGTAAAGCTGTGTTCTAACTGGAGTTTGTACTAGAGTGACTGTCACTGTGTTTGTGAGGGCGGTGTTTTAGGGGAATACAGGGCTGTGTTTACATGATATAGCTGCGAGGCAGCGCAGAATGATAGCCCTGAATGAGACGTTTTCCATTGAAGTGATTAAAATGATTGAGGACAGTGGAGAACTCATTCATCTCTGAGCAAGGTGATGAGGGACATTCTGTATGTGCGAAAAAAAATGCCTCGGTGTGTTCATGTATGTGTGAGATTGTGTGTGTGTGTTTGTGTGTGTGTGTGTGTGTGTGTGTTTGTGTGTGTGTGTGTGTGTGTCTGTGTGTGTATGTGTCACAGATGTAGAACGAGTTGTGAAATGGGGCTGGGGTGGAGGCAGCCAGAAAGATCTGGAGCGATGCCCACAGGAGGTCTATGTCTTTTCACTTTATCAGTGTACATCTGAACAGACAGCTTAAAATGTATCACAACCCTACCAGAGCTCACACGCCATGTTTTAATTTGACCTTCATCAGAACAAAGGAAGCGATTCCTCAACACAAACATCAGAGACATGTATTCTTTTTTACGTTTTAATTTTAATTTGTATCTTTTTTTTTTTTTTGGCTCTAAAATGGTCACTTAGAAACAGGAGCGGCACTAGTGGAATGGAAGTTCCTTGAGGGTTCGGTGGATGTGATTAAGCTGGACTGTAATCAGTTTGTCTCCTCTGTTCAGCAAGATTCTCTTTAATTACCTCAGTGAGGGGAGAGAGTGGGTGGCGCAGGTTGTCTGGCGTGTGTGCCTGGCGATGTGTGTTTCATACCTTGAGGTAGGTGCTATGTACGAGGTAGAGTAGCTATGTTTGATACTAATAACATTGCTTTCCTCACTCTACTTGACACAAAGGTTAAACCACACCCTGTACTTTGAATGTAAGTAGAGCTAGCCTCAATGGCCGTGTTGGCCACACATAACCGCTCGCAAGCCCATTAAGTGTACGTGTAAACCCACTTAGCATTGGCAGTCTGGTGAGTGTTGATTTGAGGTCTAGGGGTTCATGTTTCCCTCCCCTGTCTCTCTCTCTCTCTCTCTTTCACCCTTTACTCTGCTTCGCCCATCAACCACTCTAATCCCCTGAATGCCATCCACACTCAGCGTTCATCCCCTGCCTTTAGGATTGGTTTCACACAGTGATCCCCTCACTGACCAGACAGACGACTCAACAATTAACCTCCAAGGCTGACCTGAAATATCTCAGACCTTCTGCCTTCAGCTTTCTTATTGGTCTCTAATAGATTTCTAACAGGTAGAAAAAATGTGGATTGAATTCCACCCATCCAACCAGTCTATGGAAGAAGTCCTGTACAGGTTGTTGCGATTTACCGCCTTTTGCTAATTAACACAGCAATGACTGAGGTGCAGTATGATGTCTGAATGTACATTGTACATTGTAGTGCTAGGCTATCAATACAGTTTTGATGTGTGTGTGTGTATAAATTAGCATACACTTTTTAACATTGATCGCAGTATTATCCCAAATGTGTCTTCATGTCCGTCATGTTCAAGCCCTCCATTCTGGTTATTGTATTTCTCCATGAAGAAGATAAGTCCCTGTGTTTTTTAATGTCACTTTAGTATTGTGCAGGATTAACAGCTGATGTAGCATCTTTTTCCCAGTGTGGTTAAAATGCCCTGCTGTGCTTTAGACACAGGTCGACTACCCACTGATACACATCTCCCTGTCCTTTACCTTATGCTGAATGAGCTCTTAACCAGTCCTTCCAAGAAGCGGCAATAGTGAGATTGCAACCTTTAAAGCAAATTCAACTGATTCCTGTTCCTTCGATGCCAGCATGCAATTTTGTCACCAAAACTTTTTTGCAAACTTGTCACAAAACGTACTTATTTGACGTTTGTATATTTATTCCCATAGCCTATATCAAATAATATTTTTTACCTCGTGAAGAAGACATCTGCAGTTTTCTAACTACTGTGAATCTGTTATAACAAATCCAGAGCTCCATGTATTCTAATGAATATTTATTAATGTCTGCATGTTGGAACCGTCCACTAAGCCACCCCATGAAAACGTGGGTTGAGTCTGTTGACCAGTCAGAGGCTCTTCTCCCCAATATTCACCAACGAGGTGTGCTGTTACTCATACGTTCCTCAGTGCTTATCTAAAAGAGTCATTGTGCAGTTAGATTGATATCCATCTGTTCACTTTTAAATGGTTTAACACTAACCAGCAGTATAATGATCAACAGTTTAAACAAAGTGATACGCTTCATTTCTCCTTGAGCTCAGATTTTTCATTCCTTTTGACATTTGTCTCTGCACTTTTAGAAATGTGTGCTTACTATTTACACCGATTTGTAGTGTAACGTTTATTTTGTTGCTTTCTGAATACCTCACAAGGGGAGACTCTTAGCACGTTTTGTTAGAACTTTCATAAACCATTGACTTTTTGATGAAGTAACTGCGGAAACTCGCCCGGATAGCACCAGTTTTTCAATAATCATATGCTTCAGGAATTTATCTGAAACAAGATTCTTTAATACAGCGCTACTGGCATTCCAACCTTTTAAAAAGCTGCTGCGAGATCAGTTTTTTTTTTTAATGTATCAACAATCCTGAGGAAGAGTCAGTAAAAAAACACCTTGAGGGACTTCCCAACTAATCTTTTAGTTTAACACGTTGGCGCTCTACTTTGGTCTTGCATTTTCTTTTTGTCATAGAAATGTGTCCGCCTTCAGCCAGGCGTTGGAGTCTAACTCAAAATGTGCTTACTTTGCTTGCCTGTTGATGCATGTGTGTTTGGTCATTGTGTTGGTAGTTGAAGGAGAGCATGAGCAGAGCAGATTGTAACCAGTAAAGTAATGATTCATAAGAC